>NC_091980.1:309984163-310587852 GCF_044704955.1 Pristiophorus japonicus | reverse complement strand
TCACGCCTCCTGTTGGCCAATAGATCCCGACCACACTCGCTCACAGGGGTTCCACCCGCAGAGATGTTAATGAAAAGGATGCTCAAAACCAGGTTATCTCTTATACACCCCACCATGAAAGAAATTGTCGAGAGCAGGCGCCAGTCACAATGTGACTACCATGACAGGAATGCGAGGGCGCGATGTATCGATGTAAATGATCCTGTTTTTGTCCTCAACTACGCTGCAGGGCCCAAATGGCTCACAGGCACTGTGGTTGCCAAAGAGGGAAATAGGATTCTGGTCGTTAAACTTACCAATGGACAAATCTGCCGCAAACATGTGGATCGAACAAAAAGGAGGTTCAGCAACTCCATAGAAGAAGCAGAGGAAGAACACGATATAGAGTTCACTCCACCACAGGTGACCGACCCAGAACCAAAGGGAGGAGAGCCCAGTTACTGTGGGCAGTCTGGATAGACCTGAGGCACCGCAAACAGCAGACACTCAGGCCAGCGCCCAACAACCGGAGCCCCAACTCAGGCGCTCTACAAGAGACCGTAAACCACCAGAGAAACTCAACCTGTGATCCCAATAAGACTTTGGGGGGGGGAGGTGATGTCATGTATTCAACCAGCATTGTAATCCATGTATAAAGTGACCTAAGTTGTACACCGTGAGAACACTGACCACTAGGTGGGAGACACTCCTAACCTGGACCTTCAGGTATAAAAGGGGAAGCTCCACCCACTTCCTGCACTTGAGTGCTAAGGAATAAAGGACAGGTCACAGACTGACCTTCTCTCAAGCATGGGTCTCGTATGCATTTATACTGTATAGTAAGGACCTATCAATTATGATGATTATTATCATTCTTTACCTAAAGATGTGCAGCGTGACCGCAGGCTTTGAGTAAAACATTCCCGGTAAAAGTGTAAGACCTCACATCTGCTGATAGTCACTCATGTCTGTTACAAATCAAATTATATAAGTACATAATACATGCAAATAAATGTAATACTTACTCTTGCAGATCCCACAAGATCGTTCCATCGTTTGCGGCATTGGTTGCCCTCATGCACCTCGTTGGTCGCCGATGAGACCACCTCTGCTATCTCGGTCCATATCCTCTGGTAGGCCTTTGGGGTGGGCTTCCCACGCCCTCCCTGTGTCAAATCACCAGCGTAACTCGACCTCCTGCAGGAGGGAGGCATTTGTCTCATCCGAGAACCTCCTCGCTCTTTTGCGGCCTCCAATGTGCTCCTCTCCCACCTCACTGCTCTCTCTCCAGCATCAGTCTCCACAGCATGCTGTGATGCCTCCTCCTCTCTCTCCATTATAGGCCAAAATCGGTCACATATGTGGCTGGTAACAGCTACTTTTTGTTTGCCTACTTGTTGTGAAGCTCTAAAGTCTCCCTCCTTCCTCCCAAAGCAGCCACACCACACCCAGACACACCTTCAGTCCCTCTGATCTCCCTCTCTGTCTGTCTCCTCTTCTGCGCATGTCATGGTGACCCTTGACCTCCAGATTTGCGGGAATCGATCGTTGCCATGCCGTTGCTAAGGATGGCCACACTTTACGGCAGAAGGTCAAAAAAATGTAACGCTACCGCTCATTTGATATCGCTCGCGGTAATGCCCATTTTCAAAAATATAAACGAGGTGTTTTGAGAATGGGCGAGAAGCCAACGATCTGAAAACCCTTTTTTACCGCCCACGCCGGAAATAACGCCCATTTTTGGGCGATAACCACAAAAGTGGAGGTTCTAGCCCTATCACTCTCCTCCTCACTGTTCACTGTTCACTATACTTCCAAGTTTTGTGTCAGCTGCAAATTTTGAACTTGTGCCCTGTACACCCAAGTCCAAGTCATTAATATATATCAAGCAAAGCAGTGGTCCCAGTCCCGACCCCTGGGGAACACCACTGTATACCTTCCTCCAGTCCGAGAAACAACCGTTCACCACTACTCTCTGATCCCTGTCACTGAGCCAATTCCGTATCCATGCTGCCCCTGCCCCTTTTATTCCATGGGCTTCAACTTTACCGGCAAGCCTATTATGTGGCACTTTTGTCGAACGCCTTTTGGAAATCCATATACACCACATCAACCGCATTGCCCTCATCAACCCTCTCTGTTACCTCATCAAAAAACTCGATCAAGTTAGTTAAACACGATTTGCCTTTTACAAATCTGTGCTGGCTTTCCTTAATTAATCCACACTTCTCCAAGTGACTGTTAACTTTGTCCCTGATTATCGTTTCTAAATGTTTCCCCATTACCGAGGTTAAACTGACCGGTCTGTAGTTACTGGGTTTATACTTACACACTTTTTGGAACAAGTGTGTAACATTTGCAATTCTCCAGTCCTCTGGCACCAGCCCCGTATCGAAGGAGGATTGGAAGATTATGGTCAGTACCTCCGCAATTTCCACCTTAACTTCCCTCAGCATCCTGGGATGCATCCCATCCGGTCCTGGTGACTTATCTACTTTAAGTACAGCCAGCCTTTCTAGTGCCTCCTCTTCATCAATTTTTATCCCATCCACTATCTCCACTATCTCCTCTTTCACTATGTCTATGTCAGCATCTTCTTCCTTGGTGAAGACAGAGGCAAAGTGCTCAGTTAGTACCTCAGCCTTACCCTCTGTCTCCCTGCATAGGTCTCCTTTTTGGTCCCTAATCGGCCCCACCTCCCCTCTTGCCACCTATTTATATGCCTATAGAAGACTTTTGAATTCTCTTTTATATTGGCAATTCCCTTTTGTGTTAGCCTATCTTATATTTATAACAACAAATTTTTCTCTTCCCCACAAGTGGGAATATCTTCTCTACGTCTACCCTATCAAAGCCTTTCATCATCGTGAAGATCTCGATTAGTTCACCCCAGAGTCTTCTCCATTCTAGAGAAAAGAACATTTGTGTAAAATTCTAAAGCTGTTCAATGCAGAGTAAACTGTCTCTGTTTCTGCCCCAACGTGTCTCAGCCTAAAACTCACAAGAACGGTTTCCTACTTCATGAGTTTTTGCTTTGCCCACACCAGCCACTCTGTTGACTCTCTGAGTGAGACTGCCAAATGAGAAGCATTGTGCGAATGTCGAAGGACGTATGGGACCTTTGTCCGGTGAGGGAACATCTGCGGCAGGAGGGGGGCCTTAAAAGGTACGCATCACTCCAGGGAGCAGCCTGAGCTGGTGCAGGAGGGCGAGGGGTGTGAAGAGGGTGACTGCATTGGACGTCACCAAGATCCAGGTCGGTGATTGGAGCGTGAGCAGGTACAGCAGGAGCGGCGAGGTCTAGGCAAAGGAGCAGCGAGAGATTGCAGAGTGATGTGTTGGGGCCCAGGAGAGGCGTGAGTTTGGGGGCCGAGAAGAGGCGAGGGCCCAGGGGCAGCACGGGCCCAGCCCACACTGCGATATGTATGTGCACTAGGTCCGTGCAGCAGAGCTGGTCTCCAGTCGTCCTGGTTAACCCTTGCCACTGGACCAAGACCTAGCTCTGTCAAGCCCGTGTGGTGGCTGGTGTGCAACGGTCACCCCATGTTAAAAAAATCCACGCACAGGCATCTTCCACCCTTTGGGATGTAGTTCGGGATCCGGAATATTAGGTCCTTCATTGGAACACCTGTGAACTCATCCATTTTTGGTGTGGAAGCAAGTCATCCTCGTTTCGAGGGACTGCTTATGGTAAGCACATCAGAACATAAGAACATAAGAAATAGGAGCAGGAGTAGGCCATACGACCCCTCGAGCCTGCTCCGCCATTTAATAAGATCATGGCTGATCCGATCATGAACTCACGACCACTTCCCTGCCTGCTCTCCATAACCCCTTATTCCCTTATTGTTTAAGAAACTGTCTATTTCTGTCTTAACTTTATTCAATGTCCCAGCTTCCACAGCTCTCTGAGGCAGTGAATTTCACAGATTAACAACCCTCAGAGAAGAAATTTCTCCTCATCTCAGTTTTAAATGGGCGGCCCCTAATTCTAAGATCATGCCCTCTAGTTCTAGTCTCCCTTACTAGTAGAAACATCCTCTCTGCATCCACCTTGTCAAGCCCCCTCATAATCTTTTATGTTTCGATAAGATCACCTCCCATTCTTCTGAATTCCAATGAGTAGAGGCCCAACTTACTCAACCTTTCCTCATAAGTCAACCCCCTCATCCCCGGAGTCAACCGAGTGAACCTTCTCTGAACTGTCTCCAAAGCAAGTATATCCTTTCATAAATATGGAAACCAAAACTGCACGCAATATTCCAGGTGTGGCCTCACCAATACCCTGCACAACTGTAGCAAGACTTCCCTGCTTTTATACTCCATCCCTTTGCAATAAAGGCCAAGATTCCATTGGCCTTCCTGTGATCACTTGCTGTACCTGTATACTAACCTTTTGTGTTTCATGCATAAGTATCCCCAGGTCACTCTGTACTGCAGCACTTTGCAATCTTTCTTCATTTAAATAAAAACTTGCTCTTTGATTTTTTTCTGTCAAAGTGCATGACCTCACACTTTCCAACATTATACTCCATCTGCCAAATTTTTGCCCACTCACTTAGCCTGTCTATGTCCTTTTGCAGGATTTGTGTGTCATAGAAACATAGAAACATTGAAAATAGGTGCAGGAGTAGGCCATTCGGCCCATCGAGCCTGCACCGCCATTCAATAAGATCATGGCTGATCATTCCCTCAGTACCCCTTTCCTGCTTTCTCTCCATACCACTTGATCCCCTTAACCGTAAGAGCCATATCTAACTCCCTCTTGAATATATCTAGTGAACTGGCATCAACAACTCTCTGCGGCAGGGAATTCCACAGTTTAACAACTCTCTGAGTGAAGAAGTTTCTCCTCATCTCAGTCCTAAATGGCTTACCCCTTATCCTAAGACTATATCTCCTCGTTCTGGACTTCCCCAACATCGGGAACATTCTTCCTGCATCTAACCTGTCCAGTCCCGTCAGAATCTTATATGTTTCTATGAGATCCCCTCTCATCCTTCTAAACTCCAGTGAATAAATTGATCCAGTCTCTCCTCATATGACAGCCCAGCCATCCCTGGAATCAGTCTGGTGAACCTTCGCTGCACTCCCTCAAGAGCAAGAACGTCCTTCCTCAGACTAGGAGATCAAAACTGAACACAATATTCCAGGTGAGGCCTCACCAAGGCCCTGTACAGCTGCATTAAGACCTCCCTGCTTCTATATTCGAATCTCCAAGCTATGAAGGCCAACATACCATTTGCCTTCTTTATCCCCAGCTGTACCTGCGTGCCCACTTTCAGTGACTGATGAACCATGACACCCAGGTCTCGTTGCACCTCCACATTTTCTAGTCTGCCGCCATTCAGATAATATTCTGCCTTCGTGTTTTTGCCCCAAAGTGGATAACCTCACAGTTATCCACATTATACTGCATCTGCCATGTATTTGCCCACTCACCTAACCTGTCCAAGTCACCCTGCAGCCTCTAAGCATCCTCATCACAGCGCACACGGCCACCCAATTTGGTGTCATCTGCAAACTTGGAGATATTATACTCTATTCCTTCATCCAAATCGTTAATGTATATTGTAAATAGCTGGGGTCCCAGCACTGAGCCCTGCAGCACTCCAGTAGTCACTGCCTGCCATTCTGAAAAGGACCCGTTTATCCCGACTCTCTGCTTCCTGTCTGCTAACCAGTCCCCTATCCACGTCAGTACATTACCCCCAATACCATGTGCTTTGATTTTGCACAGCAATCTCTTGTGCGGGACCTTGTCAAAAGCCTTTTGAAAGTCCAAATACACCACATCCACTGGTTCTCCCTTGTCCACTCTGCTAGTTACATCCTCAAAAAATTCCAGAAGATTCGTCAAGCATGATTTCCCTTTCATAAATCCATGCTGACTTGGTCCGATCCTGTCACTGCTTTCCAAAAAGCGCTGCTATTTCATCCTTCATGATCGATTCCAACATTTTCCCACTACTGATGTCAGGCTAACCAGTCTTTAATTACCCGTTTTCTCTCTTCCTCCTTTTTTAAAAAGTGGTGTTACATTAGCTACCCTCCAGTCCATAGGAACTGATCCAGAGTCGAAAAAGATCACCAATGCGTCCACTATTTCTAGGGCCACTTCCTTGAGTACTCTGGGATGCAGCCTATCACGCCCCGGGGATTTATCGGCCTTCAATCCCATCAATTTCCCTCACACAATTTCCTGCCTAATAATTATATCCTTCAGTTCCTCCTTCTCACTAGACCCACTGTCCCCTTGCACCTTCGGAAGGTTATTTGCATCTTCCTTCGTGAAATCAGAACCGAAGTATTGGTTCAATTGGTCTGCCATTTCTTTATTCCCCATTATATATTCACCTGAATCCGACTGCAAGGGACCTACGTTTGTCTTCACTAATCTTTTTCTCTTCACATATTTATAAAAGCTTTTGCAGTCAGTTTTTATATTTCCTGCAAGCTTCCTCTCGTACTCTATTTTTCCCCTCTTAATTAAACCCTTAGTACTCCTCTGTTGAATTCTAAATTTCTCCCAGTCCTCAGGTTTGCTGCTTTTTCTGGCCAATTTATATGCCTCGTCCTTGGCTTTAACACTCTCCTTAATTTCCTTTGTTAGCCACGGTTGAGCCACCTTCCCTATTTTATTTTTACTCCAGACAGGGATGACAATTGCTGAAGTTCATCCATGTGATCTTTAAATGTTTGCCATTGCTTATCCACCATCAACCCTTTGAGTATTGTTTGCTGGTCTATTCTAGCCAATTCATACCTCATACCGTCGAAGTTACTTTTCCTTAAGTTCAGAAGCGAGTTTCCGAATTAACTTTGTCACTCTCCATCTTAATAAGGAACTCTACCATATTATGGTCGCTCTTCCCCAAAGGGTCTCGCACAACAAGATTGCAAATTAGTCCCTTCTCATTACACATTACCCAGTCTAGGATGGCCAGCTCCCTGGTTGGTTCCTCGACATATTGGTCTAGAAAACCATCCCTAATACACTCCAGGATATCCTCCTCCACCGCATTGCTACCAGTTAGGTTAGCCCAATCAATATGTAGATTAAAGTCGCCCATGATTACTGCTGTACCTTTATTACACACATCCCTTATTTCTTGTTTGATGTTGTCCCCAACCTCTGTACTACTATTTGGTGGTCTGTACACAACTCCCACTAGCGTTTTCTGCCCTTTGGAATTCCGCAGCTCCACCCATACCGATTCCACATCATCCAGGCTAATGTCCTTCCTTACAATTGCATTGATTTCATCTTTAACCAGCAACGCCACCCTGCCTCCTTTTCCTTTCTGTCTATCCTTCCTAAATGTTGAATACCCTTGGATGTTGAGTTCCCAGCCTTGGTCCCCTGGAGCCATGTCTCCATGATGCCAATCACATCTTATCCGTTAACTGCTATCTGCGCAGTTAATTCATCCACCTTATTCCGAATACTCCTCGCATTGAGACACAGAGCCTTCAGACTTATATTTTTAACACACTTTGCCCCTTTAGAATTTTGCTGTAATTTGGCCCTTTTTGTTTTTTGCCTTGGGTTTCTCTGCCCTCCACTTTTACTATTCTCCTTTCTATCTTTTGCTTCTGATTCCATTTTATTTCCCTCTGTCTCCCTGCATAGGTTCCCATCCCTCTGCCATACTAGTTTAACTCCTCCCGAACAGCACAAGCAAATACTCCCCTGAGGACATTAGTTTCGGTTCTGCCCAGGTGCAGACCGTCCGGATTGTACTGGTCCCACCTCCCCCCAGAACTGGTTCCAATGTCCCAGGAATTTGAATCCCTCCCTTCTGCATCACTCCTCAAGCCACGTATTCATCTGAGCTATCCTGCGATTCCTACTCTGACTAGCACGTGCCACACAAAAGGTTACTGCAGAAGATAAAGGTACGTGGAGTCAGAGGAAATGTATTAGCATGGATAGATAATTGGCTGGCAAACAGAAAGCAGAGAGCCAGGATAAATGGGTCCTTTTCGGGTTAGAAATCGGTGGTTAGTGGTGTGCCACAGGGATCGGTGCTGGGACCACAACTGTTTACAATATACATAGATGACCTGGAAGAGGGGACAGAGTGTAGTGTAACAAAAATTGCAGATGACACAAAGATTAGTGGGAAAGCGGGTTGTGTAGAGGACACAGAAAGGCTGCAAAGAGATTTAGATATGTTAAGCAAATGGGTTAAGGTTTGGCAGATGGAATACAATGTTGGAAAGTGTGAGGTCATCCACCTTGGAAAAAAAACAGTAAAAGGGAATATTATTTGAATGGGGAGAAATTACAACATGCTGTGGTGCAGAGGGACCTGGGGGTCCTTGTGCATGAATCTCAAAAAGTTAGTTTGTAGGTGCAGCAGGTAATCAGGAAGGCGAATGGAATGTTGGCCTTCATTGCGAGAGGGATGGAGTACAAAAGCAGGGAGGTCCTTCTGCAACTGTATTGGGTATTGGTGAGGTCGCACCTGGAGTACTGCGTGCAGTTTTGGTCACCTTACTTAAGGAAGGATATACTAGTTTTGGAGGGGGTACCGAGACGATTAACGAGGCTAATTCCGGAGATGAGGGGGTTACCTTATGTTGATAGATTGAGTAGACTGGATCTTTACTCGTTGGAGTTCAGAAGGATGAGGGGTGATCTTATAGAAACATTCAAAATAATGAAAGGGATAGACAAGATAGAGGCAGAGAGGTTATTTCCACTGGTCGGGGAGACTGGAACTAGGGGGCACAGCCTCAAAATGCGGGGGAGCCAATTTAAAACCGAGTTGAGAAGGAATTTCTTCTCCCAGAGGGTTGTGAATCTGTAGAATTCTCTGCAAGGAAGCAGTTGAGGCTAGCTCATTGAATGTATTCAAGTCACAGATAGATAGATTTGGAATTAAGGGTTACGGGGAGCGGGAGGGTAAGTGGAGCTGAGTCCACGGCCAGATCAGCCATGATCTTGTTGAATGGTGGAGCAGGCTCGAGGGGCTAGATGGCCTACTCCTGTTCCTAATTCTTATTATGTTCAATCCTGAGATTACTACTTTTGAGGTCCTACTTTTTAATTTAGCTCCTAGCTCCCTAAAATCGCCTCGTAGGACCTCATCCCGTTTTTTACCTATGTCATTGGTACCTATATGCACCACGACAATGGGCTGTTCACCCTCCCTTTTTAGAATGTCCTGCACCCGCTCCGAGACATTCCTTGATCCTTGCACCAGGGAGGCAACATACCATCCTGGAGTCTCGGTTGCGGCCGCAGAAACGCCTATCTATTCCCCTTAAAATTGAATCCCCTATCACTATCGCTCTCCCACTCTTTTTCCTGCCCCCCTGTACAGCAGAGCCAGCCACGGTGCCACGAACTTGGTTGCTGCTCCCCCTGATGAGTCATCCCCCTCAACAGTACTCAAAGCGGTCATCCTCACACATTGCTTTTCCTCCCATCTTTGTGTCGTCGATAAACTTGGCTAATTTACACTTCGTCCCTTCCTCCAAGTCGTTAATGTAAATTGTAAATATTTGGGGTCCCAGCATTGATCCCTGCGGCACCCCACTGGTTCCTGATAGCCAACCCAAGAATGAACCATTTATCCCGACTCTGTTCTCAGGAACTGAAGGATATCCTTATAAAGTGGGAAATAGTGTGAGGGAAATTGATGGGATTGAAGGCCAATAAATCCCCGGGGGCCTGATAGTCGACTTCCCAGAGTACTTAAGGAAGTGGCCATGGAAATAGTGGATGCATTGGTGATCATTTTCCAACAGTCTATCGACTCTGGATCAGTTCCTATGGACTGGAGGGTAGCTAATGTAACACCACTTTTTTAAAAAGGGAGGGAGAGAGAAAACGGGTAATTATAGACCGGTTAGCCTGACATCAGTAGTGGGGAAAATGTTGGAATCAATTATTAAGGATGAAATAGCAGCACATTTGGAAAGCAGTGACAGGATCGGTCCAAGTCAGCATGGATTTATGAAAGGGAAATCATGCTTGACAAATCTTCTGGAATTTTTTGAGGATGTAACTAGCAGAGTGGACAAGGGAGAACCAGTGGCTGTGGTGTATTTGGACTTTCAGAAGGCTTTTGACAAGGTCCCACACAAGAGATTAGTGTGCAAAATCAAAGCACATGGTATTGGGGGTAATGTACTGACATGGATAGAGAACTGGTTGGCAGACAGGAAGCAGAGAGTCGGGATAAACAGGTCCTTTTCAGAATGGCAGACAGTGACTAGTGGGGTGCCACAGGGCTCAGTGCTGGGACCCCAGCTCTTTACAACATACATTAATGATTTAGATGAAGGAATTGAGTGTAATATCTCCAAGTTTGCAGATGACACTAAACTGGGTGGCGGTGTGAGCTGTGAGGAGGACGCTCAAAGGCTGCAGAGTGATTTGTCAGGTTAGATGAATGGTCAAATGCATGGCAGATGCAGTATGATGTGGATAAATGTGACGTTATCCATTTTGGGGGCAAAAACAAAAAGGCAGAATATTATCTGAATGGCGGCAGACTAGGAAAGGGGGTGGTGCGATGAGATCTGGGTGTCATGGTTCATCAGTCATTGAAAGTTGGCATGCAGGTACAGCAGGTGGTGAAGAAGGCAAATGGTATGTTGGCCTTCATTGCTAGGGGATTAGAGTATAGGAGCAGGGAGGTCTTACTGCAGTTGTACAGGGCATTAGTGAGGCCTCACCTGGAATATTGTGTTCAGTTTTGGTCTCCTAATCTGAGGAAGGATATCCTTGCTATTGAGGGAGTGCAGCGAAGGTTCACCAGACTGATTCCAGGGATGGCAGGACTGACATATGTGGAGAGACTGGATCAACTGGGCCTTTATACACTGGAGTTTAGAAGGATGAGAGGGGATCTCATAGAAACATATAAAATTCTGACTGGACGGGACAGGTTAGATGCGGGAAGAATGTTCCCGATGATGGGGAAGTCCAGAACCAGGGGACACAGTCATAAGATAAGGGGTAGGCCATTTAGGACTGAGATGAGGAGAAACTTCTTCACTGAGAGAGTTGTTCACCTGTGGAATTCTCTACCGCAGAGAGTTGTTGATGCCAGTTCGTTAGATATGTTCAAGAGGGAGTTAGATATGGCCCTTACGGCTAAAGAGATCAAGGGGTATGGAGAGAAAGCAGGAAAGAGGTACTGAGGGAATGATCAGCCATGATCTTATTGAATGGTGGTGCAGGCTCGAAGGGCCGAATGGCCAACTCCTGCATCTATTTTCTATGTTTCTATGTTTCTAATACGAGAACCACAGTCTCTGTCACAGGTGGGACAGACAGTCGTCAAGGGTAAGGGAGGGTGGGACAGGTTTGCCGCACGCTCTTTCCGCTGCCTGCGCTTGATTTCAGCATGCTCTCGGTGATGAGACTCGAGGTGCTCAGTGCCCTCCCGGATGCGCTTCCTCCACTTAGGGCGGTCTTTGGCGGTATAGTTAGCACTGAAAGGGCTAGTGATTACTAGTCCTGTGCTAGTTAGCACTGAGAAATCTAGTGGTCACTGGTCCTATGCTAGTTAGCACAGAGAGACCTCGTGGTTACTGGTCCTATGCTAGTTAGCACAGAGAAACCATACAATTAGTAAAACCAACAATAACCTTCAAAAGTTCAGAAAGTCTTTGAAAGGATCCTAGTTGATCACATTGTCCAAAGTTTTCTGCATTTCAAGATGCAATGAAGTGTTTGAGCAGGAAGCTGGCAGTCTGTGTCGTGAGCTGTAATTTGGTTGATTGAAACTAGAAAGGTCTGTAATGATGCCAGCTCCTTGGTGTCATTGTGCAAGGATTTCTGTTCCATGATTAACAAGCCCTGGTCTCCTTTGATTTGACAGTTTTAATATAAGTTAATTCTCTGCAGAGATGGTCTCGACGTGGGTCAAATTGTGAATAGCTAAAACAGGCAGACACAAGGCAAACTCCGTTAAATTAAAACATGGCCGATTAGAGTGTCTGAGATGAAATGATTATAGAATCATAGAATCTTACAGCGCTGAAGGAGGCCATTCGGCCCATCACACCTGTGCTGGCTCTTCAAACGAGCTATCCAATTAGTCTCACATCCCAGGTTTTTCCTCTTCAAATACACGTCCAATTGTATTTGGAAAGTTACTGTGGGATCTGATGCCACCACTTTCTCAGATTGTGCGTTCCAGATCACAACAACCTTCTGTGTCAAGAAATTTCTCCTCATTCCCCCTCTAGTTCCTTTACTAATTATTTTAAATCAATGACCCACTTGCCAGAGGAAACAGTTTCTCCCAACTTGCTCTATCAAAACTTGCTCGAACGGTAATTTCGCTAGAACATAAGAACATAAGAACTTAAGAATTAGGAACAGGTGTAGGCCATCTAGCCCCTCGAGCCTGCTCCGCCATTCAACAAGATCATGGCTGATCTGGCCGTGGACTCAGCTCCACTTACCCGCCCACTCCCCAATTAATTCCCTTATTGGTTAAAAATCTATCTATCTGTGATTTGAATACATTCAATGAGCTAGCCTCAACTGCTTCCTTGGGCAGAGAATTCCACAGATTCACAACCCTCTGGGAGAAGAAATTCCTTCTCAACTCGGTTTTAAATTGGCTCCTCCTAGTTCTAGTCTCCCCGACCTGCCTCTATCCTGTCTATCCCTTTCATGATTTTAAATGTTTCTATAAGATCACCCCTCATCCTTCTGAACTCCAACTGAGTAAAGACCCAGTCTACTCAATCTATCATCGTAAGGTAACCCCTTCATCTCCGGAATCAGCCTAGTGAATCATCTCTGTACCCCCTCCAAAGCTAGTATATCCTTCCTTAAGTAAGGTGACCAAAACTGCATGCAGTACTCCAGGTGCGGCCTTACCAATACCCTATACAGTTGCAGCAGGACCTCCCTGCTTTTGTACTCCATCCCTCTCGCAATGAAGGCCAACATTCCATTCGCCTTCCTGATTACCTGCTGCACCTGCAAACTAACTTTTTGGGATTCATGCACAAGGACCCCCAGGCCCCTCTGCACCGCAGCATGTTGTAATTTCTCCCCATTCAAATAATTTTCGCTTTTATTGTTTTTTTTCCCAAGGTGGATGACCTCACACTTTCCGACATTGTATTCCATCTGCCAAACCTTAGCCCATTCGCTTAATCTATCGAAATCTCTTTGCAGCCTCCCTGTGTCCTCTACACAACCCGCTTTCCCACTAATCTTTGTGTCATCTGCAAATTTTGTTACACTACACTCTGTCCCCTCTTCCAGGTCATCTATGTATATTGGTAACAGTTGTGGTCCCAGCACCGATCCCTGTGGCACACCACTAACCACCGATTTCCAACCCGAAAAGGACCCATTTATCCCGACTCTCTGCTTTCTGTTAGCCAGCCAATTCTCGATTCATGGTAATACATTTCCTCTGACTCTGCGTACCTTTATCTTCTGCAGTAACCTTTTGTGTGGCACCTTATCGAATGCCTTTTCGAAATCTAAATACACCACATCCATCGGTACACCTCTATCCACCATGCTCGTTATATCCTCAAAGAATTCCAGTAAATTAGTTAAACATGATTTCCCCTTCATGAATCCATGTTGCGTCTGCTTGATTGCACTATTCCTATCTAGATGTCCCGCTATTTCTTCCTAAATGATAGCTTCAAGCATTTTCCCCAATACAGATGTTAAACTAACTGGCCTATAGTTACCTGCCTTTTGTCTGCCCCTTTTTTTAAACAGAGGTGTTACATTAGCTGCTTTCCAATCCGCTGGTACCTCCCCAGAGTCCAGAGAATTTTGGTAAATTATAACGAATGCATCTGCTGTAACTTCTGCCATCTCTTTTAATACCCTGGGATGCATTTCATCAGGACCAGGGGATTTGTCTACCTTGAGTCCCATTAGCCTGTCCAGCACTACCCCCCTAGTGATAGTGATTGTCTCAAGGTCCTTCCTCCCTTCCCACATTCCTGTGACCAGCAATTTTTGGCATGGTTTTTGTGTCTTCCACTCTGAAGACCGAAGCAAAATAATTGTTAAGGTCTCAGCCATTTCCACATTTCCCATTATTAAATCCCCCTTCTCATCTTCTAAGGGACCAACATTTACTTTAGTTACTCTTTTCCGTTTTATATATCGGTAAAAGCTTTTACTATCTGTTTTTATGTTTTGCGCAAGTTTACTTTCGTAATCTATCTTTCCTTTCTTTATTGCTTTCTTAGTCATTCTTTGCTGTCGTTTAAAATGTTCCCAATCTTCTAGTTTCCCACTAACCTTGGCCACCTTATACGCATTGGTTTTTAATTTGATACTCTCCTTTATTTCCTTGGTTATCCACGGCTGGTTATCCCTTCTCTTACCGCCCTTCTTTTTCACTGGAATATATTTTTGTTGAGCACCATGAAAGAGCTATGAAAGCGTGACTAGTGGCCTGTGACGATTCTTGAGTTAAATACCAAATGACACACTGGACAATGGTGGCACCGTTAATGTTCGTTTATTTCCGAAGGAATACAAGACTCACCATTTATACTTTATAGTTACCCAATAGGTCCACGGATGATCAGTCCATCCTAACACTGTTCCATCAAGGATCTCTTCCCTGGTGCCTACTTCTGCCCAGTGTTGCTCCTAGGTTCTTGCTATGGACTGTCCGAACCCATCTACCTTTATACCCTCCTTTTCATGCCTAACCAGTCAAGTTGGTGTCAGTAAGTCTGAGGTGATCAGGGTCTTTCCTGCTGAAATTGACAGTGCATACTTTATGTTGGGGGAAATTGGCTCCGCTTTGGCTGCGCAGACCAGTGACCTTATGGCCAATACTTCCACATTAACCCCGCATCATTTTGGACACTTCTAATAGATCTCGCCTTAACCTTCTCTGCTCTAAGGAGAACAACCACATCTTCTCCAGTCTCTCCATAAGAATATAAGAAATAGGAGCAGGAGTCGGCCATTTGGCCCCTCGAGCCTGCTCCCCCATTCAATAAGATCATGACTAATCTGATCCTGGCCTCAACTCCACTTCCCCGCCCGCTCCCCATAACCCTTGAGTCCCTATCACTCAAAAATCTGTCTATCCCCACCTTGAATATATTCAATGACCCAGCCTCCACAGCTCTCTGGGACAGAGAATTCCAAAGATTCACGACCCTCTGAGAGAAGAAATTCCTCTTTTTGTGTTTTAAATGGGCGACCCCTTATTCTGAAACTATGACCCCCAAGTTCTAGATTCCCCCACTCGGGAATAATAACTAAAGTCCCTCATCCCTGGTATCATCCTGGTAAACCTCCCTTGCACCCTCTCCAAGGGCTTGACATCCTTTCTGAAGCCTGGTGCCCAGAAGCAGTGACAAACTTTTTAACTGCTTTACTTTCCAAGATTTAACACCCATTCCATGAACCCAATAGAGGTTCAGTTGTATATTTTGTGTTGGGAAGTTTATTCAACAAAGATCTGGCTTGTTCCCACGTGGCAGCCAATTTGCACACACCAAGCTGTGGGTACGGTAGCACAGTGATTATGTTACTGAACCAGTAAATCCGAGGCTTGGACTAATGATCCAGAGACATGAATTCAAATCCCACCACGGCAGCTGGGGAATTTTAATTAATTTAATTAAATAAATCTGGAATTAAAAACAAACCAGTATCAGTAATGGTGACCATGAAACTACCGGATTGTCGTAAAAACCCATCTGGTTCACGAACGTCCTTTAGGGAAGGAAATCTGTCGTCCTTACTCCGGTTTGGCCTATATGTGACTCCAGACCCACAGCAATGTGGTTGATTCTGAACTGCCACACTCAGTTGTAACAAACTGCTACGACAAAGTCAGCACTGTGGGAGTACCTTTAAACAAGCGAGAGTCTAACCACCATCTCTTGACATTCAACGGCATTACCATCACTGAATCCCCCACCATCAACACCCTGGGGGTCACCATTGGCCAGAAACTTAACTGGACCAGCCACATAAATACTGTGGCTACAGGATCAGGTCAGAGGCTGGGTATTCTGTGATGAATGTCTCACCTCCTGACTCCCCAAAGCTACAAGGCACAAGTCAGGAGTGTGATGGAATACTCTCCACTTGCCTGGATGAATGCAGCTTCAACAACACTCAAGAAGCTCGACACCATCCAGGACAAAGCAGCCCGCTTGATTAGCACCCCAACATTCTTAAACATTCACTCCCTCCATCACCGGTGCACCAAGATGCACTGTAACAACTCGCGAAGGGCTCTTTGGCAGCATTTCCCAAACCGCGACATCTACCACTTAGAAGGTCTAGGGCAGCAGGTGCAAGGGAACACCATTATTGTGGATCTGTAAAGCATGCACTCCCATGTTCCGCCAACAAGGAACGCATCCTCTGAAGTCCCAAGGGATCCCAGCATCCCTTGAGAGCACTGTATATAAGCCGGCCCCTAAGGCCTGTTCCTCACTCTGGAGTGTCTTATTAAAGACTGAGGTCACTGTTACTTTAACCTCTCTGTGTGCAGTCTCATCTGTGTTAGGAACACAATAACTGGCGACGAGTATATGGATCCAAAGCAAAGATGCAGCAAACTGTGGGCACCCTAGAGAAGTTCTCAGAGGGTGAGGACTGGGAAGCCTATGTCGAACGGCTAGACCAGTACTTTGTCGCCAATGAGCTGGACGGAGAAGGAAGTGCTGCAAAAAGGAGAGCGATCCTCCTCACAGTCTGCGGGGCACCGACCTACAGCCTCATGAAGAATCTTCTGGCTCCGGTGAAACCCACAGACAAGTCGTACGAGGAGCTGTGTACACTGGTTCGGGAGCAGCTTAACCCAAGGGAGAGTGTGCTGATGGCGAGATATCGGTTCTACATGTGCCAGCGATCTGAAGGTCAGGAAGTGGCGAGCTATGTCGCCGAGCTAAGGCGACTTGCAGGACAATGTGAGTTTGATGGCTACCTGGAGCAGATGCTCAGAGACTTTTTTGTACTGGGCATTGGCCACAAGACCATCCTATGAAAACTTTTGACTGTAGAGACACCAACCCTCAGTAAGGCCATTGCGATAGCACAGGCGTTTATGTCCACCAGTGATAACACCAAACAAATCTCTCAGCACACAAGTGCTAGCAATGTTCAAAAATTAACTGGAACTGTGTTTGCAAGCAGAAATGTACAGGGTAGAAACCACGAGTCTGCAACTGCCAGCAGGCCTCAGGTGACCCAGATGACTCAGAGTCCACAACAAAGGATAAATGCAAGGCAATTCACACCTTGTTGGCAATGTGGAGGCTTCCATTCAGCCTATTCATGCCACTTCGAAGGGTATGTTTGCGAGAGCTGTTGAACAATGGGGCACCTCCAACGAGATTGCAAACAAGCTGCAAGCTCTGCAAAACCTGCTAACCACCACGTGGCAGAGGAAGATCGGTCCAATCAAAGCAATTTTGAGCCTGAGAGAGGAGGCAGATGCTGAAGTACACGGGGTGCACACATTTTCGACAAAATGTCCACCTATAATGCTAAACGTAAAATTGAATGGCTTACCCGTAGCCATGGAACTGGACACTGGCGCTAGCCAATCCATCATGAGTAAAAAAATGTTTGAGAGACTGTGGTGCAACAAGACATTCAGACCAGCCCTGAGCCCCATCCACATGAAACTGAGAACGTACACCAAAGAGCTTATCACTGTCCTGGTCAGCGCCATGGTCAAGGTCACCTACGAGGGCACGGTGCATGAACTGCCACTCTGGATTGTCCCGGGCGATGGTCCCACACTGCTTGGAAGGAGCTGGCTGGGCAAAATCCGCTGGAACAGGGATGACATCCTAGCACTATCACATTTCGATAAGGCCTCATGTACCCAGGTTCTTAACAAATTTCCTTCCCTTTTTGAGCCAGGCATTGGAAACTTTTCCGGGGCGAAGGTGCGGATCCACTTGGTCCCAGAGGGACGACCCATTCACCACAAGGTGCGAGTGGTACCTCACATGATGAGGGAGAGAGTGGAAATCGAGCTGGACAGGCTGCAACGCGAGGGCATCATCTCCCCAGTGGAATTCAGCGAGTGGGCCAGCCCGATTGTTCCAGTACTCAAAAGTGATGGCACGATCAGGATTTGCGGCGATTATAAAGTAACTATTAATCGTTTCTCGCTACAGGACCAATACCCGCTACCAAAAGCAGACGACCTATTTGCGACACTGGCAGGAGGCAAGACGTTCACCAAGCTTGACCTGACTTCAGCCTACATGACGCAGGAGCTGGAGGAGTCTTCGAAGGGCCTCACCTGCATCAATACGCACAAGGGACTGTTCGTCTACAACAGATGCTCGTTTGGAATTCGGTCGGCTGCAGCGATCTTCCAGAAAAACATGGAGAGCCTACTCAAGTCGGTACTATGCCCGGTGGTTTTTCAGGACGACATATTGGTCACGGGTCGGGACACCATCGAACACCTACAAAACCTGGAGGAGGTCCTCCAGCGACTGGATCGCGTAGGGCTGTGGCTGAAGAAGTCGAAATGCGTCTTCATGGCAACAGAAGTGGAGTTTTTGGGGAGAAAGATCGCGGCGGATGGCATTCGGCCCACAGACGCCAAGACAGAGGCTATCAGTAACGTGCCCAGGCCACAGAACGTCACGGAACTGTGGTCATTCCTGGGACTCCTCAACTATTTTGGTAACCTCCTACTGGGGTGAAGCACCCTCTTAGAGCCCCTACATGTGTTATTGTGTAAAGGTGAGAACTGGGTATGGGGAAAAAAAACAAGTAATTGCTTTTGAGAAAGCCTGAAACATTTTATACTCCAACAAGCTGATTGTGTGGTATGACCCCTGTGAAAGACTTGTGTTAGCATGTGATGCGTCGTTGTACGGAGTCGGGTGTGTATTACAACAAGTTAACATTGTGGGGAAGTTGCAACCTGTCACCTATGCCTTCAGGAGCTTGTCTAAGGCCGAGAGGGCCAACAGCATGATTGAGAAAGAGGCATTAGCGTGTGTTTTCGAGGTAAAGAAAATGCATCAGTACCTGTTTGGCCTCAAATGTGAGCTGGAAACCGATCACAAGCCCCTCATATCCCTGTTCGCTGAAAACAAGGGGATAAATACTAATGCCTCAGCCCGCATACAAAGGTGGGCACTCGTGCTATCAGCATATAATTATACCATCTGCCACAGGCCAAGCACCGAGAACTGTGCGGATGCTCTCAGTCGGCTACCATTGCCCACCACGGGGGTGGAAATGGCGCAGCCTGCAAACTTGTTGATGGTGACGCAGCCCGCAGACTTGTTGATGGTCATGGAAGCGTTTGAAAATGATAAATCACCTGTCACGGCCCGCCAGATTAGGACTTGGACCAGCCAAGATCCTCTGCTGTCCCTAGTAAAAAAACTGTGTACTGCATGGGAGCTGGGCCAGCATCCCCGTTGAAATGCAAGAGCTAATCAAGCCGTTCCAGCGGTGAAAGCAGACTGTCTGTTGTGGGGTAACTGTGTAGTGCTACCCAAAAAGGGCAGGGAGACGTTCATCTCGGATCTCCACAGCACACACCCGGGTATAGTAATGATGAAAGCGATAGTCAGATCCCATGTGTGGTGGCCCGGTATCGACTCTGACTTAGAGTCCTGTGTACGGCAATGCAGCGTATGTGCTCAATTGAGCAACGCGCACAGAGAGGCACCACTAAGTTTGTGGTCCTGGCCCTCCAGACCATGGTCGAGGATCCATGTCGACTATGTGAGCCCGTTTCTCGGTAAAATGTTCCTGGTGGTGGTGGATGCATTTTCAAAATAGATTGAATGTGAAATAATGTCGGGAAGCACTGCCACCGCCACCATTGAAAGCCTAAGGGCCATGTTTGCCACCCACGGCCTGCCTGACGTACTGGTCAGTGACAACGGGCCATGTTTCACCAGTGCCAAATTTAAAGAATTCATGACCCGCAATGGGATAAAACATGTCACCTCAGCCCCGTTTAAACCAGCCTCCAATGGGCAGGCAGAGCGAGCAGTACAAACAATCAAACAGAGCCTTAAACGAGTCACAGAAGGCTCACTCCAATCCTGCCTGTCCCGAGTACTGCTCAGCTACCGCACGAGACCCCACTCACTCACAGGGGTGCCCCGGCTGAGCCACTCATGAAAAGGACACTTAAAACCAGACTCTCGCTGGTTCACCCCAACCTGCATGATCAGATAGAGAGCAGGCGGCAGCAACAAAATGTAAACGATGGTCGCGCCACTGTGTCACGGGAAATTGATCTGAATGACCCTGTGTATGTGCTAAACTATGGACATGGTTCCAAGTGGATCGCGGGCACGGTGATAGTTAAAGAAGAGAGTAGGGTGTTTGTAGTCAAACTAGACAATGGACAAATTTGCAGAAAGCACCTGGACCAAACGAGGCTGCGGTTCACAGACTGCCCTGAACAACCCACAGCAGACATCACCTTTTTCGAGCCCACAACACACACCCAAAGGATCAACGACACCACCCCGGACCAGGAAATTGAACCCATTACGTCCAACAGTCCAGCAAGGCCAGGCTCACCTAGCAGCCCTGCAGGGCCAACAACATGCCAGGCCAGCGAGGGCACAACCAACACACCAGAACAGACATTTGTACCGAGGCGGTCCACCAGGGAAAGAAAGGCTCCCGACCGCCTCACCTTGTAAATAGTTTTCACTTTGACTTTGCGGGGGGGAGTGATGTTGTGTATCTGTAAAGCATGCAATCCCATGTTCCGCCACCAGGGAGTGCATCCCCTGAAGTCCCAAGGGATCCCACCATCCCTTGGGAGCACTGTATATAAGCCGGCCCCTGAGGCCTGTTCCTCATTCTGGAGTGTCTTAATAAAGATTGAGGTCACGGTTACTTTAACCTCCCTGTGTGCGGCCTCATCTGTGTTGGGAACACAATAACCACCACCTCCACATTTCCCTCCAAGTCACACACCATCCTGACTGGTAAATATATCGCTGTACCTTCATCGTCGCTGGGTCAAAATCCTGGAACTCCCTCCCTAACAGCACTGTGGGAGCACCTTCACCACACGGGACTGCAGCGGTTCAAGAAGGCGGCTCACCACCACCTTCTCAAGGGGCAATTGGGGATGGGCAATAAATGCCGGCCAGTGGTCTGCACAGAGCGGCATCAAACACAATACACTTGAATTGTTTTTTTTATTTGGGAATTTGGGAAGAGTGGGAATTCGGAGAAGAGGCGGGAAGGACCTAATTGGAGGTGATATCAGCGACGGCGGCACCTTCGATGATTTCCAAAAAACAAGGAGTGACATCAGACGACAGCAGAAGCAGCAACAGAGGGTAAAGTGTGACCCGAGGGAGGGCCTGGATTACACAGTGACAGTGACTCAGGGTAAAGTGTGACCCGAGGGAGGGCCTGGATTACACAGTGACAGTGACTCAGGGTAAAGTGTGGCCCGAGGGAGGGCCTGGATTACACAGTGACAGTGACTCAGGGTAAAGTGTGACCCGAGGGAGGGCCTGGATTACACAGTGACAGTGACTCAGGGTAAAGTGTGGCCCGAGGGAGGGCCTGGATTACACAGTGACAGTGACTCAGGGTAAAGTGTGACCCGAGGGAGGGCCTGGATTACACAGTGACAGTGACTCAGGGTAAAGTGTGACCCGAGGGAGGGCCTGGATTACACAGTGACAGTGACTCAGGGTAAAGTGTGACCCGAGGGAGGGCCTGGATTACACAGTGACAGTGACTCAGGGTAAAGTGTGGCCCGAGGGAGGGCCTGGATTACACAGTGACAGTGACTCAGGGTAAAGTGTGACCCGAGGGAGGGCCTGGATTACACAGTGACAGTGACTCAGGGTAAAGTGTGACCCGAGGGAGGGCCTGGATTACACAGTGAACAGGAACTCAGGGTAAAGAGTGACCGGAGGGAGGGCCTGGATTACACAGTGACCAGTGACTCAGGGTAAAGAGTGACCGGAGGGAGGGCCTGGATTACACAGTGACAGTGACTCAGGGTAAAGAGTGACCCGAGGGAGGGCCTGGATTACACAGTGACAGTGACTCAGGGTAAAGTGTGACCCGAGGGAGGGCCTGGATTACACAGTAACAGTGACTCAGGGTAAAGTGTGACCCGAGGGAGGGCCTGGATTACACAGTGACAGTGACTCAGGGTAAAGAGTGACCGGAGGGAGGGCCTGGATTACACAGTGACCAGTGACTCAGGGTAAAGAGTGACCCGAGGGAGGGCCTGGATTACACAGTAACAGTGACTCAGGGTAAAGTGTGACCCGAGGGAGGGCCTGGATTACACAGTGACAGTGACTCAGGGTAAAGTGTGACCCGAGGGAGGGCCTGGATTACACAGTGACAGTGACTCAGGGTAAAGAGTGACCGGAGGGAGGGCCTGGATTACACAGTGACAGTGACTCAGGGTAAAGTGTGGCCCGAGGGAGGGCCTGGATTACACAGTGACAGTGACTCAGGGTAAAGTGTGGCCCGAGGGAGGGCCTGGATTACACAGTGACAGTGACTCAGGGTAAAGTGTGACCCGAGGGAGGGCCTGGATTACACAGTGACAGTGACTCAGGGTAAAGTGTGACCCGAGGGAGGGCCTGGATTACACAGTGACAGTGACTCAGGGTAAAGAGTGACCGGAGGGAGGGCCTGGATTACACAGTGACAGTGACTCAGGGTAAAGTGTGACCCGAGGGAGGGCCTGGATTACACAGTGACAGTGACTCAGGGTAAAGTGTGACCCGAGGGAGGGCCTGGATTACACAGTGACAGTGACTCAGGGTAAAGTGTGACCCGAGGAAGGGCCTGGATTACACAGTGACAGTGACTCAGGGTAAAGTGTGGCCCGAGGGAGGGCCTGGATTACACAGTGACAGTGACTCAGGGTAAAGTGTGACCCGAAGGAGGGCCTGGATTACACAGTGACAGTGACTCAGGGTAAAGAGTGACCCGAGGGAGGGCCTGGATTACACAGTGACAGTGACTCAGGGTAAAGTGTGGCCCGAGGGAGGGCCTGGATTACACAGTGACAGTGACTCAGGGTAAAGTGTGGCCCGAGGGAGGGCCTGGATTACACAGTGACAGTGACTCAGGGTAAAGTGTGACCTGAGGGAGGGCCTGGATTACACAGTGACAATGACTCAGGGTAAAGTGTGACCCGAGGGAGGGCCTGGATTACACAGTGACAGTGACTCAGGGTCAAGTGTGGCCCGAGGGAGGGCCTGGATTACACAGTGACAGTGACTCAGGGTAAAGTGTGGCCCGAGGGAGGGCCTCGATTACACAGTGACAGTGACTCAGGGTAAAGTGTGACCCGAGGGAGGGCCTGGATTACACAGTGACAGTGACTCAGGGTAAAGAGTGACCGGAGGGAGGGCCTGGATTACACAGTGACAGTGACTCAGGGTAAAGTGTGGCCCGAGGGAGGGCCTGGATTACACAGTGACAATGACTCAGGGTAAAGTGTGGCCCGAGGGAGGGCCTGGATTACACAGTGACAGTGACTCAGGGTAAAGTGTGGCCCGAGGGAGGGCCTGGATTACACAGTGACAGTGACTCAGGGTAAATTGTGGCCCGAGGGAGGGCCTGGATTACACAGTGACAGTGACTCAGGGTAAAGAGTGACCCGAGGGAGGGCCTGGATTACACAGTGACAATGACTCAGGGTAAAGTGTGGCCCGAGGGAGGGCCTGGATTACACAGCGACAGTGACTCAGGGTAAAGTGTGACCCGAGGGAGGGCCTGCATTGCACAGTGACAGTGACTCAGGGTAAAGAGTGACCGGAGGGAGGGCCTGGATTACACAGTGACAGTGACTCAGGGTAAAGTGTGACCCGAGGGAGGGCCTGGATTACACAGTGACAGTGACTCAGGGTAAAGTGTGACCCGAGGGAGGGCCTGGATTACACAGTGACAGTGACTCAGGGTAAAGTGTGGCCCGAGGGAGGGCCTGGATTACACAGTGACAGTGACTCAGGGTAAAGTGTGGCCCGAGGGAGGGCCTGCATTACACAGTGACAGTGACTCAGGGTAAAGTGTGGCCCGAGGGAGGGCCTGGATTACACAGTGACAGTGACTCAGGGTAAAGTGTGGCCCGAGGGAGGGCCTGGATTACACAGTGACAGTGACTCAGGGTAAAGTGTGACCCGAGGGAGGGCCTGGATTACACAGTGACAGTGACTCAGGGTAAAGTGTGACCCGAGGGAGGGCCTGGATTACACAGTGACAGTGACTCAGGGTAAAGAGTGACCGGAGGGAGGGCCTGGATTACACAGTGACAGTGACTCAGGGCAAAGTGTGGCCCGAGGGAGGGCCTGGATTACACAGTGACAATGACTCAGGGTAAAGTGTGGCCCGAGGGAGGGCCTGGATTACACAGTGACAGTGACTCAGGGTAAAGTGTGACCCGAGGGAGGGCCTGGATTACACAGTGACAGTGACTCAGGGTAAAGTGTGGCCCGAGGGAGGGCCTGGATTACACAGTGACAGTGACTCAGGGTAAAGTGTGGCCCGAGGGAGGGCCTGGATTACACAGTGACAGTGACTCAGGGTAAAGTGTGGCCCGAGGGAGGGCCTGGATTACACAGTGACAGTGACTCAGGGTAAAGTGTGGCCCGAGGGAGGGCCAGGATTACACAGTGTCAGTGACTCAGGGTAAAGAGTGACCCGAGGGAGGGCCTGGATTACACAGTGACAGTGACTCAGGTTAAAGTGTGGCCCGAGGGAGGGCCTGGATTACACAGTGACAATGACTCAGGGTAAAGTGTGGCCCGAGGGAGGGCCTGGATTACACAGTGACAGTGACTCAGGGTAAAGTGTGGCCCGAGGGAGGGCCTGGATTACACAGTGACAGTGACTCAGGGTAAAGTGTGGCCCGAGGGAGGGCCTGGATTACACAGTGACAGTGACTCAGGGTAAAGTGTGGCCCGAGGGAGGGCCAGGATTACACAGTGTCAGTGACTCAGGGTAAAGAGTGACCCGAGGAAGGGCCTGGATTACACAGTGACAGTGACTCAGGTTAAAGTGTGGCCCGAGGGAGGGCCTGGATTACACAGTGACAATGACTCAGGGTAAAGAGTGACCCGAGGGAGGGCCTGGATTACACAGTGACAGTGACTCAGGGTAAAGTGTGGCCCGAGGGAGGGCCTGGATTACACATTGACAGTGACTCAGGGTAAAGTGTGACCCGAGGGAGGGCCTGGATTACACAGTGACAGTGACTCAGGGTAAAGAGTGACCCGAGGGAGGGCCTGGATTACACAGTGACAGTGACTCAGGGTAAAGTGTGGCCCGAGGGAGGGCCTGGATTACACAGTGACAGTGACTCAGGGTAAAGTGTGACCCGAGGGAGGGCCTGGATTACACAGTGACAGTGACTCAGGGTAAAGTGTGACCCGAGGGAGGGCCTGGATTACAGTAGTGACAGTGACTCAGGGTAAAGAGTGACCCGAGGGAGGGCCTGGATTACACAGTGACAGTGACTCAGGGTAAAGTGTGGCCCGAGGGAGGGCCTGGATTACACAGTGACAGTGACTCAGGGTAAAGAGTGACTGGAGGGAGGGCCAGGATTACAGCAGCGATAGGGCGAGGCTCCAATTCAAAATCAAAGACTGACATCACAGGACAGCAGGTCGGTGATTGATTGGTAAGTTTTACAGCTTTTTTTGTGGTCTCTACGAACTGAGAAACTACAACTTGCTGGCACTTATCAAATTAATAGCAAACTTGATAAAATAATCAAACAATAAAACTAAAATATCGATTGAATAAATTAATAAATAAAACAAGGTTCGAGATGGCAGGGCAGATGGTGTGTCATAACTGCAGCATGTGGGAGTTGGAGCATCACATCGTGATCCCGAGCAACCACAAGTACAGTAAGTGTCTGCATGATCTTGGTGCTGGGTTTCAGGTCCTGGTCTTCGAACACTCTCTTTCATCCTCAGACAACCGAAGGCTGCACTGGCGCACTGGAGGCGGTGTTGGACTTTGACATCGATGTCTGGCCTTGTTGTCAGTAGGTTCCCGAGGTGTGGAAAATGGTCCACGTTGTCCAAGGCCTCGTCATGGATCTTGATAATCGGGGGGGGGGGGGAAGTGCTGTGTGGCGGGGGCAGCTTGGTAGAGGACCTTTGTCTTACGGATGTTTAGTATAAGACACATGCTCTCGTATGCTTTGGTGAAGGTGGTGACGATGGTTTGGAGTTTGACCTCCGAGTGTGCACAAACGCAGGTGTCGTCTGCATTCTGTAATTCAACGACAGAGGATGGGACGACCTTGGATCGGGAGTGGAAGCAAGTCATCCTCGACTCCGAGGGACTGCCGAAGAAGTGCCTGTAACTCAAGGAACGTCGGCTCAGAGTTAAGAACATAAGAACATAAGAAATAGGAGCAGGAGTAGAGTGGGAATATCCTCTCTGCATCCACCTTGTCGAACCCCCTCATTATCTTATAAGTTTCAATAAGATCACCTCTCATTCTTCCAAACTCCGATGTGTATATGCCTAACTTACTCAACCTATGTTCATAAGTCAACCCCCTCATCTCCGGAATCAATCTAGTGCACCTTCTCTGAACAGCCTCCAATGCAAGTATATCCTTCCTTAAATACAGAGACCAAAACTGTACGCAGTACTCCAGGTGTGGCCTCACCAATACCCTGTACAGTTGTAGCAGGACTTCTCTGCTTTTATACTCTATCCCCCTTGCAATAAAGGCCAACATTGCATTAGCCTTCCTGATTACTTGCTGTACCTACATACTAACTTTTTGTGTTTCATGCACAAAGGACCTCCAGGTCTCTCTGTACTGCAGCAGTTTGTAATTTTTCTCCATTTAAATTATAATTTGCTTATCTATTTTTTCTGCCAAAGTGGATAACTTCACATTTTCTCATATTATACACCATCTGCCAAATTTTTGCCCACTCACTTAGCCTGTTTATATCCTTTGCAGATTTTTTTGTGTCTTCCTCACAATTTGCTTTCCCGCCCATCTTTGTATCATCAGCAAACTTGGCTACATTACATGTAAATAGTTGAGGCCCCAGCACGATCTCTGCGACACCCCACTAGTTACTGTTTGCCAACCGGAAAATGACCCGTTTATCCTGACTCTGTTTTCTGTTAGTTAGCCAATCCTCTATCCATGCTAATATATTACCCCCAAACCCGTGAGCTTTTATCTTGTGCAGTAACCTTTTATGTGGCACCTTATCGAATGCCTTTTGGAAATCCAAATACACCACATCCACTGGTTCCCCCTTATCCACCCTGCTCGTTACATCCTCAAAGAACTCCAGCAATTTTGTCAAACACGATTTCCCTTTCATAAAACCATGCTGACTCTGCTTGATTGAATTATGTTTTTCCAAATGTCCCGCTGTTGCTTCCTTAATAATGGACTCCAGCATTGTCCCAACGACAGATGTTAGACTAACTGTTCTATAGTTTCCTGCTTTCTGTCTGCCTCCTTTTTTAAATAGGGGCGTTACATTTGTTGTTTTCCAATCTGCTGGGACCTCTCCAGAATCCAGGAAATTTTGGTAGATTACAACCAATGCATCCACTATCTCTGAAACCACTTCTTTTAGCACCCTACTGTTATGTATGCATGTCAATAATGTACTGTAACACGAGACCTTATGTACCTTCACTCTGTATATACTATACCTGTACACCAGAGGGTGCTTCTGCTGAAGACCTAAGGATCACCTGTACACTGCAAGTAACCCAGTATAAAAGGGAGCTCAACTCTTGGTATCCTCACTCCAGGAGCTGCAATAAAGGACGACAGTTGTTATATATGTGAACTTGTATTTACTCTGTTCAGCCACCAGAGGGTTCTTCCCCTGGAGTCCCAAGGGATCTCATAATCCCTTGGGAGCACAGGTATTTAAGGAGGCCTCTGGAGACCTGCAATAAAAGACTAAGGTCATACTTTACTTTGAGCTCACAGTGTTCAGTCTGACTCTTTCCCATACGTAACAACTGGTGACGAGATACAGATAGTGAACCTGAAGATGCAGAGAACAGTGGGCATCCTGGAAATATAGAAATATAGAAATATAGAAAATAGGTGCAGGAGTAGGCCATTCAGCCCTTCGATGCTGCACCACCATTCGATAAGATCATGGCTGATCATTCCCTCAGTACCCCTTTCCTGCTTTCTCTCCATACCACTTGATCCCCTTAGCCGTAAGGGTTATATATAACTCCCTCTTGAATATATCCAATGAACTGGCATCAACAACTCTCTGCGGTAGGGAATTCCACAGGTTAACAACTCTCTGAATGAAGAAGTTTCTCCTCATCTCAGTCCTAAATGGCCTACCCCTTATCCTAAGACTGTGTCCCCTGGTTCTGGACTTCCCCAACATCGGGAACAATCTACCCGCATCCAACCTGTCCAATCCCGTCAGAATTTTGTATGTTTCTATGAGATCCCCTCTCATTCTTCTAACTCCAATGTATAAAGACCCAGTTGATCCAGTCTCTCCTCATATGTCAGTCCAGCCATCCCAGGAATCAGTCTGGTGAACCCTCGCTGCACTCCCTCAATAGCAAGAACGTCCTTCCTCAGATTAGGAGACCAAAACTGAACACAATATTCCAGGTGCGACCTCACCAAGGCCCTGTACAACTGCAGTAAGACCTCCCTGCTCCTATACTCAAATCCCCTAGCTATGAAGGCCAACATACCATTTGCCTTCTTTACCGCCTGCTGTACCTGTATGCCAACTTTCAATGACTGATGAACCATGACACCCAGGTCTCGTTGCACCTCCCCTTTTCCTAATCTGCCGCCATTCAGATAATATTCTGTCTTTGCCCCCAAAGTGGATAACCTCATATTTTTCCATATTATACTGCATTTGCCATGCATTTTCCCATTCATCGAACCTGTCTAAGTCACCCTGCAGCCTCTTAGCGGCCCCTTCACAGCTCACACTGTCACGCAGTTTAGTGTCATCTGCAAAGTTGGAGATATTACATCAATTCCTTCATCCAAATCATTGATGTAATTCTCGGAGGGAGATGATTGGGAAACTTTTGTGGAGCGACTCGACCAATACTTCGTGGCCAACGAGCTCAATGGGGAAGAGAGCGCTGCCAAACGAAGGGCGATCCTCCTCACCGTCTGTGGGGCACCAACGTATGGCCTCATGAAGAATCTGCTCACTCCAGCGAAACCCACAGAGAAATCGAACGACGATTTGTGCACACTGGTCCGAGAGCATTTGAACCCGAAGGAAAGCGTTCTGATGGCCAGGTACCGGAACTATATTTACAAAAGATCTGAAGGCCAGGAAGTGGCAAGTTATGTTGCCAAGTTAAGACGCCTTGCAGGACATTGTGAATTTGAAGGACATTTGGAGCACATGCTCAGAGACTTTTCATACTTGACATTGGCCACGAAACCATACTTCGCAAACTTTTGACTGTCGAGACCCCAATCTTGAGTAAGGCCATAGCGATAGCCCAGGCGTTCATTGCCACCAGTGACAATACGAAGCAAATCTCTCAGCACACAAGTGCTGCTACAAGAACTGTGAACAAAGTGATGTTGTTTTCGAATCGTAACGTACAGGCCAGGTCACACATACCTGCAGCTGCACGTCTGCAGATGTATCAGAGTCCACCATCAAAGGTGATGAATGCAAGGCCATTAACACCTTGTTGGTGCTGCGGGGGTGATCATAGCTTCCATTCATGCTGCTTCAAAGGTACGTTTGCAAGGGCTATGTAACAATGGGACACCTCCAACGAGTGTGCAGACGAGCTGCAAATTCTGTTGAACCTGCAAACCACCACGTTGCAGAGGAGGACAGATCCACGGTGGATCACGATGAACAAAAGCCTCAGATAGAGGAGGCAGAGTTACATGGTGTGCACACATTTGCCACGAATTGTCCCCCGACAATGCTGAAAGTTAAATTAAATGGACTCCCAGTGTCAATGGACATGAGCGCGAGCCAGTCCATCATGGGCAAAAAGACTTTCGAAAGATTGTGGTGCAGCAAGGCCTCAAGGCCAGTCTTAACTCCAGTTCACACGAAACTAATAACTTGCACTAAAGAACTGATTCCTGTAATCGGCAGTGCTACCGTAAAGGTCTCCTACGATGGAGCGGTGCACAAGCTACCACTCTGGGTGGTACCGGGCGATGGTCCCACGCTGCTCGGCAGGAGCTGGCTGGGAAAGATACACTGGGACTGGGACGCCGTCCGAGCTCTATCACCCGCTGATGACACTTCGTGTGCCCAGGTCTTAAACAAATTTCCTTCGCTGTTCGAACCAGGCGTTGGAGCCAAGGAGCCAAAGTGAAGATCCACCTAATTCCGGGGGCGCGATCCATCCATCACAAGGCGAGAGCAGGACCATACATCATGATGTACGGGTAGAAATCGAGCTAGACCGGCTGCAACGAGAGGGCATCATTTCACCGATCAAGTTCAACGAGTGGGTCAGTCCGATCGTTCCAGTCCTCAAGGGAGACGGCACCGATAGAATCTGTGGCGATTACAAAGTAATTATCAATCGTTTCACCCTGTAGGACCAATACCCACTACCAAAGGTCAACGACCACTTTGCAACGCTGGCGGGAGGAAAGACATTCACGAAGCTGGATCTGACTTCAGCCTACATGAAGCAGGAACTGGAGGAATCATCGAAGGCCCTCACCTGCATCAACACGCACAAAGGTCTTTTTGTTTATAACAGATGCCCGTTTGGAATCTGATCAGCAGCGGCGATATTCCAGAGAAACATGGAAAGTTTACTGAAGTCGGTCCTGCACACCGTGGTCTTCCAGGACGACATCTTGGTCACAGATTGGAACACAGTCGAGCATCTGCAAAACCTGGAGGAGGTTCTTAGTCGACTCAACCATGTGGAACTCAGGTTTAAATACTCAAAGTGCGTTTTCCTGCCGCCTGAAGTGGAGTTCTTGGGAAGGAGGATTGCGGCGGACGGCATCAGGCCCACCAACACGAAGACGGAGGCAATCGAGAACCCACCGACACCACAGAATGTGGCAGAGCTGCAGTCATTTCTGGGACTCTTGAACTACTTTGGTAACTTCTTACCGGGTCTCAGCACACTGTTAGAACCACTGCATGTCTTACTACGAAAAGGGGACAAATGAGTTTGGGGCAAAAGCCAAGAAAATGTCTTTGTAAAAGCGAGAAAATTGTTATGCTCAAACAAATTGCTTGTGTTGTATGATCCATGTAAGCGTTTGGTACCAGCATATAATGCGTCGTCATATAGCGTCGGGTGTGTATTGCAACAAGCTAATGATTTCGGGAAACTGCAACCGGTTGCTTATGCATCCAGGAGTCTGTCTAAGGCTGAGAGAGCCTGCAGCATGATTGAGAAAGAAGCATTAGCATGTGTCTATGGGGTAAAGAAAATGCATCAATACCTGTTTGGGCTAAAATTCAAATTGGAAACTGACCATAAGCCACTTATATCCCTGTTTTCCGAGAGTAAAGGGATGAATACCAACGCATCGGCCCGCATCTAGAGATGGGCGCTCACGTTGTCCACATACAACTACGCCATCCGCCACAGGCCAGGCACAGAAAACTGCGCTGATGCTCTCAGTCGGCTGCCATTGCCCACCATGGGGGTGGAAATGGTGCAGCCCGCAGATCTAGCCATGGTTATGGAAGCATTTGAGAGTGAGCAATCACCCGTCACTGCCGGCAGATCAAAACCTGGACGAGCCAGGACCCCTTATTATCTCTAGTCAAAAGCTGTGTGCTTCACGGGAGCTGGTCCAGTGTCCCAGTGGAAATGCAGGAAGAGATTAAGCCGTTCCAGTGGCGCAAAGATGAAATGTCTATACAATCAGACTGCCTTCTGCGGGGCAATTGACTAGTGTTCCCCAAGAAGGGCAGAGACACTTTCATCAATGGCCTGCACAGTACCCACCCAGGCATCGTAATGATGAAAGCAATAGCCAGAGCCCACGTGTGGTGGCCCGGTATCGATGCGGAATTAGAGTCCTGCATTCACAGATGTAATACATGCTTGCAGTTAAGCAATGCACCCAGAGAGGCGCCGTTAAGTTTATGGTCTTGGCCTTCCAAACCGTGGTCCAGGGTACATGTCAACTATGCAGGCCCGTTCTTGGGTAAAATATTCCTTGTGGTTATAGAGGCGTATTCCAAGTGGATTGAATGTGAGATAATGTCGGCTAGCGTGTCTGCTGCCACCACTGAAAGCCTGCGGGCCATGTTTGCCACACACGGCTTACCCGATGTCCTGATGAGTGACAACGGGCCATGTTTTACCAGTGCTGAGTTCAAAGAATTCATGACCTGTAACGGGATCAAACATGTCACATCTGCCCTGTTTAAACCAGCGTCCAATGGTCAGGCAGAGAGAGCAGTGCAAACCATCAAGCAAACCTTGAAGAGGGTAACTGAAGGCTCACTGCAGACTCACCTATCCCGAGTCCTGCTTAGCTACCGCACGAGACCCCACTCACTCACTGGGATCCCACCTGCTGAACTGCTCATGAAACGAGCACATAAGACAAGGCTCTTGTTAGTTCACCATGATCTACATGAACAGGTGGAGAGCAGGCGGCTTCAACAAAGTGCATACCATAATCGCGCAAATGTGTCACGCGAGATTGTAATCAATGATCCTGTATTTGTATAAAATTATGGACAAGGTCCCAAGTGGCTTCCCGGCACTGTCGTGGCCAAAGAGGGGAGCAGGGTGTTTCGGGTCAAACTTTCAAATGAACTCATTCACCGGATACACTTGGACCAAATCAAACTCAGATTCACGGACTATCCTGAGCAACCCACCTTGGACCCTACCTTTTTTGAACCCCCAACATACACACCAGTGGCAACCGGCACCACGGTTGACCACGAAGCAGAACCCATCATCCACAGCAGCCCAGCAGGGCCCAACACACCAGGCAGCCCAGCAAGGCCAGCTGCACAGCAGCCCAGCGAGGGCCCAACAAATAATTCAACAACACCAGCTTTCACACCAAGACGATCAACCAGGGCAAGAAGGGCCCCAGATCGACTCACATTGTAAATAGTTACACTTTTGACTTTGGCGGGGAGTGTTGTTATATAGGTGGACTTGTATTTACTCTGTACAGCCACCAGAGGGCTCACCCCCTGGAGTCCCAAGGGATCCCATAATCCCTTGGAAGCTCAGGTATTTAAGGAGGCCTCACATGTTGGAGAGGCACTCTGGAGACCTGCAATAAAAGACTAAGGTCACACTTTACTTTGAGCTCACAGTGTTCAGTCTGACTCTTTCTCCATACACAACAACAGTCTGTACAGTTCAAGTGCCATACCACTGCCTTGTGGAGTCATTAACAGAGTGCTTACATACACTGTAAAGTCCTGTCCCCTCAGTACAGATTCACACGAGGCATGTAGTGAAGTCAAGGTCACTCTGGACCTGCACCTTTATTTCACAGCTCTGGAATGCTGCACTTGCCTGAGACCTGTCCTTATATACCTGTCTCTTGCAAGTGCACCCCTGGTGGTAAGGTATGCTGGTGGTTACAGGTCATATCTTATTACAGTCATGTATAGCATGTTAGGATACAGTTATATATAATAATGTAAGATACATGACATCACCCTCTCCCACGGTCTTATTGTCTTTATAGGTTCAGTCTCTCAGGTGGTCTACGTTCTCGTGTGGAGCGTCTGAGTTGTGGTTCAGTTGTTTGCCTTGGTGTCTGTTTTTCTTTGGGTGTGGTTGCTGGTATCTCGCCTGGGCTGTCTGTTTCGATTGGTGTGATTGTTGTTGACTCGCCTGGGCTGTCTGTTGGGATTGCCCTTTCCTCAGGTTGTTCCCTCTATCTGTCCACCAGGTGTGCTGCGAGTTCCACGTTGTAGTCTGCCTCTGGTTCCGCAATGTTGTTGGTAAATCTGCTTTTGACTTGGTCGACATGCCTCCGGCAGGTTTTGCCATTGTCCATTTGTACTACCCATAGCCTGTTTCCTTCCTTGCCCGTTACTGTCCCTGCAAGCCATTTGGGACCCCTGCCATAGTTTAGTACAAACAGTTTGTCCCCTATCTCATTCCATCTCCCCCTCGAATTTCTGTCATGGTACTCAGTCAGCTTACGGTGCTTTGCCTCAATGATTTCGTGTATGTCTGGGAGGATTAATGAGAGCCTTGTTTTTAAAGTCCTTTTCATCAACAGTTGCGCGGGGGGGGATCCCAGTCAGTGAGTGCGGACGAGATCTGTATGCCAGCAGCAGTCGTGATAGGCGACCCTGCAGCGTGGGACCTTGGATTTTAAGCATGCCTTGTTTAATGATTTGCACTGCTCTCTCCGCCTGGCCGTTGGAAGCCGGCTTGAACGGTGCCGTCTTGACGTGATTTATGCCGTGGTCAATTATAAAGTCTTGGAATTCTGCGCTGGTGAAGCACGGACCATTGTCACTGACCAATATGTCAGGGATTCCGTGCGTTGCAAACATGGTTGCGAGGCTCTCCACAGTGGTGGAGGTTGTGCTCGAGTTTAAAATGGTGCATTCGATCCACTTTGAAAATGCATCTACAACTACGAGGAACATTTTGCCCATGAATGGGCCCGCATAGTCTACGTGCACTCGCGACCACGGTTTGGTAGGCCAGGGCCAGGGGCTCAGTGGAGCCTCCCTGGGGGCATTGCTGAGTTGGGCACAAATGGTGCACCTTCGGACGCAGAGCTCCAAGTCCGCGTCAATACCAGGCCACCAGACGTGGGATTTGGCTATGGCTCGCGGTGGAGCTCCCGGACAAATGCCTCTCCGCCTCGCAGAGGCATGACTACTCGGCTACCCCACATCAGGCAGTCTGCTTGTAGTGATAGCTCATGCATGCGCCTGTGAAAGGGTTTTAATTCCTCGGGGCAGGCATCGCGAGCCTCTGCGCAGTCACCGGTTAGGACACATCTTTTTACTAAGGATAACGTGGGGTCGCTGGTTTGGCGAGCCGTCATGGGCGAACCTGTGGACTCAAAGGCATTGATTGCCATGACTATCTCACAGTCCTGTTTGTCAGACCCTTCCGTGGTCGCCAGGGATAGCCTGCTGAGCGCGTCGGCACAGTTGTCTGTGCCTGGTCTGTGCCTTATGGTATAGTCGTAGGGCGCCAGCATGAGTGCCCACCGTTGAATTCGCGCTGAGGCGTTGGCGTTTATTGCCTTGCTCTCGGATAGGAGGAACATGAGGGGCTTGTGGTCGGTTTCTAACGCGAACTTGGCCCCGAAAAGGTATTGGTGCATCTTTTTGACACCGTACACGCACGCGAGCGTCTCCTTCTCTACCATTCCGTACCCGCGCTCCGCCCGCGAAAGTGACCTGGAGGCATAAGCTATGGGTTGTAATTTGCCCGCACTATTGACATGTTGCAAAACGCACCCGACCCCATACGCTGACGCATCGTATGTGAGAACTAGCTTTTTACCTGGGTCAAAGAAAGTCAAAACACTGTTGGAACACAGAAGGTTGCGTGCCTTATTGAAGGCGCATTCCTGGGCGTTCCCCCAAAACCAATCACACCCCTTCCTGAGTAGCACGTGGAGAGGCTCCAGCAGCGTGCTTAAGTTCTGCATAAAGTTCCCAAAGTAATTGAGTAGCCCGAGAAAGGCGCGCAGTTCTGAGACATTCCGGGGCCTGGGTGCCAGGCGAATTGCTTCTGTTTTGGACTTTGTTGGGCGGATTCCATCAACGGCAATCCTTCTGCCCAAAAATTCAACCTCGGGTGCGAGAAACAGGCACTTGGATTTCTTGACTCGTAGGCCTACACGATCCAACCGCTTTAGTACTTCCTCCAAATTACGGAGATGGGAGTCGGTGTCCCTGCCCGTGATAAGTATGTCGTCTTGAAATACAACCGTCCCCGGGATGGACTTGAGCAGACTCTCCATGTTGCGCTGGAATATGGCAGCTGCCGACCTGATGCCGAATGGGCATCGATTGTACATGAAAAGGCCTCGGTGTGTTGATGGTGGTGAGTAGCTTGGATTCCTCAGTCAATTCTTGCATCATATACGCAGATGTGAGGTCTAATTTTGAGAAAAGTTTACCTCCAGCCAATGTGGCAAATAAGCCCTCCGCTCTGGGCAGCGGGTACTGGTCCTGTAGGGAGACTCTGTTTATGGTAGATTTGTAGTCCCCACAGATTCGTACGGATCCATCAGGCTTCATGACTGGGACGATGGGACTTGCCCAGTCGCTAAATTCCACAGGTGATATTATGCCTTCCCGCAGAAGCCTGCCTAGTTCGTGTTCAATCTTTTCCCTCATCACATAGGGTACAGCTCTGGCCTTGTGATGGTGCGGTCTAGCATCCTGTGTGATGTAGATTTTGACTTTGGCCCCTTTGAAAGTGCCCACACCTGGCTGAAAGAGATGTTCAAATCACTTTATAACTGTTGAGCAGGAGGTCCGTTCCTCTAATGACATGGCATGGACATCATCCCATTTCCAGTTTAGTTTTGCCAGCCAGCTTCTCCCCAGCAGTGCTGGGGGGTCTCCGGGGACAATCCACAGGGGAAGTCGGTTCACTGTCCCTTTGTGTGTGACAGAGAGCATGGCGCTGCCGAGGACTGGTACGATTTCTTTGGTATAGGTCCTTAGTGTGGTGTCGACCCTTGTGAGTTTTGGTCTGTCTCTTTTATGTGGCCACAGTTGTTCAAATTGTTGAGCGCCCATGAGAGATTGAATCGCTCCCGTATTCAGCTCCATGTTGACAGATATCCCGTTGAGTAGGACCTTCATCATTATAGGAGGCGTCCTGTTGTAGGAGCAGCGGCCATTGATCGTGTTGACCCGCTGTACACCGGTGTCCCGGGTACTGTCCCCACCATCTTCTGGTCCGCTTTCTGATCCATCTGATTCATATACCAGCCGAGCTGCAGTTTTTTTGCACATGCGGCCAAATGCCCTGTATATTCACAATTTCTGCAAACAGCCTGCTGAAATCGACATCCCCTTGACGAGTGCCCACCCCCACACCTCCGGCACAGACCTGTTCCATTGTTCAAAGAGTTCCCAAAGAATGAGCTGCGTCTGGCTGATCTCTCTTGAGCTTCTCTCAGTTTGTAGTTGATTGCTCGCATTGTGGGTTGATGAGATGTGAACGGCCGTTCCTGTGGCCCTTGATGGCCTCTGCCTGCTATCGAGAGCCTGTTCTCCCAGTGTTGTCTGTGTGTGGGGGTAGCAGCTTGATGGATTCTGTCTGCTGTCGAGAGCCTGTTCTCCCAGTTTTGTCTGTGTGTGCGGGTAGCAGCTTGTTTAGTGCTGTGAACTTCTTCTTCCGATATTTAGTTAGTTGTCGTACCTGCATTGTAAATCAACCTCGTTTCTTCTTCCCCTACCAAGAATGTCTGTGCAACCAGTGCTGCTGCCTCTAAGGTCAGGTTCTTGGTCTCTATGAGCTTTTGGAATATGCCTGTGTGGCCTATTCCTTCAATGAAAAAGTCTCTCAGCATTTCTCTCCTTAGTTCATCGGAGAACTCACATAAACTAGCCAACCTCTGAAGTTCCGCCACGAAGTCGGGTATGCTCTGGCCCACACAGCGTCTGTAGTTGTAGAACCTGTGTCTGGCCATGTGTAGGCTGCTCGCTGGCTTCATGTGGTCTCTTACCAGTGTGCTCAATTCTTCAAACGACTTGCTTGCTGGTTTCTCGGGTGCCAACAGATCCTTCATTAAAGCGTATGTTTTCGAGCCACAGCTGGTCAAGAGATGGGCTCTTCTCTTGTCTGCCTTATCGTCGCCTAACCAGTCTTTGGTTACAAAGCTTTGCTGGAGCCTTTCTATAAAGTCCTCCCAATTGTCTCCTGCATTGTACTTTTCATCTGATCTGTTGTTCGCCATTCGGTGGATTCTGTAATCCCATCCTCGTCGCCACTGTAAAGTCCTGTCCCCTCAGTACAGATTCACACGAGGCATTTAGTGAAGTCAAGGTCACTCTGCACCTGCACCTTTATTTCACAGCTCTGGAAAGCTGCACTTGCCTGAGACCTGTCCTTGTATACCTGGCTCTTGCAAGTGCACCCCTGGTGGTAAGGTATGCTGGTGGTTACAGGTCATATCTTATTACAGTCATGTATAGCATGTTAGGATACAGTTATATATAATAATGTAAGATACATGACATACACAATAACTGGCGACGAGGTTATGAATTCCACGCACAACATGTCTAATCTCAGCAACCTCCAACAATTCGCTGATGGGGAAGATTGGGAAGCCTTCGTGGAAAGGTTAGAGCACTTCTTCATCGCGAATGGCCTGGCTGGGGACTCACTGATCTCGCTGGCGGACAAGCGCAGGGCCATCCTGCTCAGCAGTTGTGGGCCTACTGTCCATGGCCTCGTTAGGGACCTGCTAGCCCCAGCGAAGACAACAACCAAGACCTATGCGGAGCTCGTAACTTTAATACAAGAGCAACTTATACCCAAGTTTAAGCATCCTCACAGCCAGGCTCCGGTTTTACACTCACTGGCGGCCCGAAGGCCAAGAAATTGCTAAGTATGCTGCAGATCTAAGAAGGTTGGCTGCACCGTGTGATTTTGGCCGACCACCTCACCGAGGCACTAAGGGACACTACGGTCCCCTCCATAAACTGCTCTCTGCAGACACTACGGTCACTCTGCAAAAGGCAATCAAAGTGAGCCAGGCCTTCATGATTTCGGTCTGCGACTCCAAATGAATGATGACCCACACCCAGGACTCTAAACTGAGGAGCACAGTGAACTCTGCCCTCATACCTTTATAGTACCTTTATTTAAAGTCTCATGCAATAGACAGCAAGTCCAATAGTGCAGCTCTCCCTCAGTACTGCACTAGGAATGTAAACTCAGATTTTGTGCTCGAGTGTCTGGAGTTCGTTTTGAACTCACAACCTTCTGACACAGAGGCGAGAGCAGTATTCACTGATACATAAAGCGCAGCTGCAGGTTGAGCTAAAATATACCCACTATTATGGGCAGGGGGCCTTGAGGAGAAGAACGGAGCAGACTGGAAGGGGGTGGGGAGGAACAATGGACGGCCATGGATAGAATTGCAAAGGAGCAGAGCTGCCAGCCATCTTAATTCCCCAGTCAAGCTTCATTCCGCGACTTTAGCACATAATGCTCGGCAGTACTGAGGGAGCACTGCACTGTCGGAGGGGCTGTACTGAGGGAGCGCTGCACTGTCGGACGGGCAGTACTGAGAGAGTACTGCACTCTCGGAAGATCAGTACTGAGGGAGCGCTGCACTGTCAGAGGGGCAGTACTGAGGGAGCGCCGCACTGTCGGAGGGGCAGTACTGAGGGAGTGCCGCACTGTCAGAGGGGCAGTACTGAGGGAGTGCCGAACTGTCGGAGGAGCAGTACTGAGGGAGTGCTGCACTGTCGGAGGGGCAGTACTGAGGGAGCGCTGCACTGTCGGAGGGGCAATACTGAGGGAGCACTGCACTCTCGGAAGACCAGTACTGAGGGAGCACTGCACTGTCAGAGGGGCAGTACTGAGGGAGTGCCGCACTGTCAGAGGGGCAGTACTGAGGGAGCGCTGCACTGTCAGAGGGGCAGTATTGAGGGAGTGCCGCACTGTTGGAGTGGCGGTACTGAAGGAGCGCTGCACTGTTGGAGGGGCAGTACTGAGGGAGCACTGCACTGTCGGAGGGGCAGTACTGAGGGAGTACTGCACTGTCGGAGGGGCAGTACTGAGGGAGTGCCGCACTGTTGGAGTGGCGGTACTGAAGGAGCGCTGCACTGTCAGAGGGGCAGTACTGGGGGAGTGCTGCACTGTCGGAGGGGCAGTACTGAGGGAGCACTGCACTGTCGGAGGGGCAGTACTGGGGGAGTGCTGCACTGTCGGAGGGGCAGTACTGAGGGAGCGCTGCACTGTCAGAGGGGCAGTATTGAGGGAGTGCCGCACTGTTGGAGGGGCAGTACTGAGGGAGCACTGCACTGTCGGAGGGGCAGTACTGAGGGAGTGCCGCACTGTTGGAGTGGCGGTACTGAAGGAGCGCTGCACTGTCAGAGGGGCAGTACTGGGGGAGTGCTGCACTGTCGGAGGGGCAGTACTGAGGGGGTGCTGCATTGTCGTAAGTGCCGTCTTCAGATGAGACTTTAAACCAAGGCCCCGTCTGCACATTCTGCATGTTGAATTTCTCGCGGTATCATTGCTGTTTGTGGGTCTTTGATGCGCACAAATTAGCTGCTCCATTTACCCACATTACAGCTGTGATTACACTTCAAAGCAATTAAGTATATGTGAGGCACATTGGGACGATTCCAATCAATGTAATTTAGTTCCTTTTTTTTCCTTCCATGGGTTTATGCATGTCTACCTCAATCATGGACACTCCGGACGTGGAAACTCCTTTTGGTCCAAGCATCATCAGAAATTGGGGCAAATTGCTGGCAAGCTGCAGATGCCAATTGAGGGGGCCAGAAACAGCCCGCCAGATCCACAAGGCCAAAGTCTGGCTTCCCACTTCCTCGGCATCAGGTGGGGAAGAGAGGTGCTGGGGGGGGAAGGGGGTGTGAGAGGAGGGGCAGGGGTGGCGGTGGGGGGGGTGGGGAATGAGAGCAGGATGGGGGAAGTAGGTAGATGAGCAGGAAGTGGCCAAGCAGGGGCCAGCAACAGTCTTGTTCCCGATGTTGGGGAAGTCCAGAACCAGGGGTCACAGTCTAAGGATAAGGGGTAAGCCATTTAGGACCGAGATGAGGAGAAACTTCTTCACCCAGAGAATTGTGAACCTGTGGAATTCTCGAACACAGAAAGTTGTTGAGGCCAGTTCGTTAGATATATTCAAAAGGGAGTTAGATGTGGTCCTTTTGGCTAAAGGGATCAAGGGGTATGGAGAGAAAGCAGGAAAGGGGTACTGAGGGAATGATCAGCCATAATCATATTGAATGGCGGTGCAGGCTCGAAGGGCCGAATGGCCTACTCCTGCACCTATTTTCTATGTTTCTATGTTTCTTCGGGGCTGCAGGAAAGCCGGGAGGAAGACGCTTACTCCTCTCGTCTCCACACTCCGGTTAATGTTTTTAGAAAAGCAAGCCTTTCTGGTGCAGCCCTTTAAGGCCCGTCAGTTAGGTCACATGCTGCATAGAATTACATCGAATACAGAGCACAGAAACAGCCATTAGACCCAACTGGTCCGTGCCGGTGTCTACACTGCACACCAGTATCCTCCCATTGCATCTGCCTCATCTCAGCCTTTGAGCCTATGTTTCTATCCCCTTTCCTCTCGTGTACTTGTCGAGATTCCTGCTGTAACCTAGTGGAGGTTTTCAAGGTGATTCGAGGTTTTGATGGAGTAGAGAGAGACAAAACTCTGGCGAGGTCACAGATTCAAAATCATTGGAAAAAGATGGCGAGGGGAGCTGAGGAGAAATGTTCTCACTCAGAGAGTTGTGGGGATCAGGAACGCTCCCCCTGTAAAGGTGGTGGGAGCTGGTTCCATCAATAATGTTAAAGGGGGTTGGACAGGGACTGGAGGATGAGGAACTGACAGGGTTTACCACACAAAGCGGGGATGTAGGACTGAGCATGACTGCCCCTTCACAGAGCCGGCACAGGCCCGACAGGCCCAATGGCCTCCTTCTGTGCTATAAGTTTCTATGATTCTATGAAAGCATCTGAGCTATTGGTTTCCCTGTGATAGCGAGTTCCACATGCTAACCACTCTGAGTAAGCACAGTTCTCCTTATTTCTCTATTGCATTTATTAGTGACTATCTTGTATTTATGGCTCCTGGTTTTTGGGTCCTCCCACAAGTGGAAACATTCTCTCCACATCTACCCTGCCCAACCCAGTTATAATTTTAAGGACCTCTATCAGGTCTCCTCTTAGTCTTCCCTTTTCCAACCTGTGCAATCTTTCCCAATAGCTGCAATCTCCCTTGCAGTTCCGGTACCATCCCTGTCAATCCTATTTGCAGTTCCTCCAGTGTTTCTCCGCCCGACGCTGAGCTGGTTATCCTGAGTGGCAGGAGGCATGGCACCAGCTGTGTTCAGGGCAGCCCAATTCCGGGAAGCGGGGTGCCCTGAAAAAAGATCCCCTGGTACCATAGCCGCAGGCCTTGGACGCCAGCACTGGAGCCTTTACCAATATGGCGGGCGGTGCAAATCTGTCGTAAATTGCACGTGTGCGTGCGCACACATCGGCCGCCATATTGGATGCTTAGACCCCATTTTACGCCTGCAAAACAGAGCTCGCCGCCAATAAACTACCAGGCCCAGATCTCAAAACTCTCCTCCGAACCAGCGCCCACGGATCTTCAGCTGCTTCAATTAGTTTCCATCTTCCTCCGAGCTGCTCCAAGGCAGACTGAGAGAGCAGGACCCAAGCTCACTGTGTGGGCTACAACTTGTGGTGTCTCAATGCCAAACCCTGCCTTAAACCACTCCTGTAAAGAAACTGTTTCCAGTGGCAGGAGGTTTGCTCACCAGAGACGAGGTGTTTTAATTGACGTCTTGGAGCCAGCCTTTGGCTCAGTGGTAACATTCCCACCTCTGAGTCAGAAGGTCCAGGGTCCTAAACCCCAGCTCCGGACAGTCCTGGTAAGCCGAGACCAGAACTCTATCTCTGCATTCCAACGGGGCACTTGCCCCCAATGGTTGTGGGTGACTGGGTGACCAACCTCCCCAATCCCTCCCCTCATTGTATGGGTTGTGGGAGCCCATATAAACCTCCCATCATACAGGACTAACCAACCTATTGGCTGTTATAAAGATGGTTACAGTCATGAAAGGTGTAGTGTGTGGAGAAAGAGTCAGACTGAACACTGTCAGCTCAAAGTAAAGTGTGACCTTTGTCTTTTATTGCGGGTCTCCGGAGTGCCTCTCCAACCTGTGAAGCCTCCTTAAATACCTGTGCTCCCAAGGGATTAGGGGATCCCTTGGGACTCCAGGGGATGAGCCCTCTGGTGGCTGTACAGAGTAAATACAAGTTTACATATATAACAACACTCCCCCCCACCCCCCCCCCAAAGTCATAGTGTAACTATTTACAATGCGAGTCGATCTGGGACCCTTCTTGCCCTGGTTGATCGTCTCGGTGTGAAAGCTGGTGTTGTTGAATCATTTGTTGGGCCCTCGCTGGGCTGCTGTGCAGCTAGCCTTGCTGGGCTGCCTGGTGTGTTGGGCCCTGCAGGACTGCTGTGGATGATGGTTCTGCTTCGTGGTCAACCGTGGTGCCTTGCCACTGGTGTGTATGTTGGGGGATCAAAAAAAGGTAGGGTCCAAGGTGGGTTGCTCAGGGTAGTCCGTGAATCTGAGTTTGATTTGGTCCAAGTGTTTCCGGTGAATGAGTCCATTTGAAAGTTTGACCCGAAACACCCTGCTCCCCTCTTTGGCCACGACAGTGCTGGGAAGCCACTTGGGACCTTGTCCATAATTTAATACAAATATAGGATAATTGATTTCAATCTCGCGTGACACATTTGCGCTATCATGGTATGCACTTTGTTGAAGCCGCCCGCTCTCGACCTGTTCATGTAGATCAGGGTGAACTAATGAGAGCCTTGTCTTCAGTGCTCTTTTCATGAGTAGTTCAGCAGGTGGGATCCCAGTGAGTGAGTGGGGTCTCGTGCGGTAACTAAGCAGGACTCGGGATAGGTGAGTTTGCAGTGAGCCTTCAGTTAACCTCTTCAAGCCTTGCTTGATGGTTTGCACTGCTCTCTCTACCTGACCATTGGACGCTGGTTTAAACAGGGCAGATGTGACATGTTTGATCCCATTATGGGTCATGAATTCTTTGAACTCAGCACTGGTAAAACATGGCCCGTTGTCACTCAGCAGGACATCGGGTAAGCAGTGTGTGGCAAACATGGCCCGCAGGCTTTCAGTAGTGGCAGCGGAAGTGCTAGTCGACATTATCTCACATTCAATCCACTTGGAGTATGCGTCTACAACCACAAGGAACCTTTTACCCAAGAATGGGCCTGCATAATCGACGTGTACCCTAGACTACGGTTTGGAGGGCCAAGACCATAAACTTAGCGGTGCCTCCCTGGGTACATTGCTTAACTGCGAGCATGTATTACATCTGTGAACGCAGGACTCTAAGTCCGCATCGATACGTGGGATCTGGCTATCACTTTCATCATTATGATGCCTGGATGGGTACTGTGGAGGTCATTGATGAAGGTGTCTCTGCCCTTCTTGGGGACCACTACTCGATTGGCCCACAGAAGGCAGTCTGCCTGTATAGACATTTCATCTTTGCGCCGCTGGAACGGCTTTATCTCTTCCTGCATTTCCACTGGGACAATGTACCAGCTCCCGTGAAGCACACAGCTTTTGACTAGAGATAATAAGGGGTCCTGGCTTGTCCAGGTTTTGATCTGCCGGGCAGTGACGGGTGATTGTTCACTCTCAAATGCTTCCATAACCATGGCTAGATCTGCGGGCTGTGCCATTTCCACTCCCGTGCATTGGTATTTATCCCTTTACTCTCGGAAAACAGGGATATAAGTGGCTTATGGTCAGTTTCCAATTTGAATTTTAGCCCAAACAGGTATTGATGCATTTTCTTTACCCCATAGACACACGCTAACGCTTCTTTCTCAATCATGCTGTACGCTCTCTCAGCCTTAGGCAGACTCCTGGATGCATAAGCAACTGGTTGCAGTTTCCCAAAATCATTAGCTTGTTACAATACATACTGGACGCCATATGACGACGCATCACATGCTAGTACCAAACGCTGACATGGATCATACAACACAAGCAATTTGTTTGAGAATAACAATTTTCTCGCTTTTACAAAGGCATTTTCTTGGCTTTTGCCCCAAACCCATTCGCCCCCTTTTCGTAGTAAGACATGCAGTGGTTCTAGCAGTGTGCTGAGACCCAGTAAAAAGTTACCAAAGAGTCCCAGAAACGACCACAGCTCCATCACGTTCTGTGGCCTCGGTGCGTTCTCGATTGTCTTAGTCTTCACGTTGGTGGGCCTGATGCCTTTCCCTGCTATCCTCATTCCCAAGAACTCCACTTCAGGTGCCAGGAAAACGCACTTTGAGCATTTTAACCTGAGCCTCACGCGGTTGAGTCGACTAAGAACCTCCTCCAGGTTCTACAGATGCTCGACTGTGTTCCAACCTGTGAGCAAGATCTCGTCCTGGAAGACCACGGTGTGCAGGACCGACTTCAGTAAACTTTCCATCTTTCTCTGGAATATCGCCGCCGATGATCGGATTCCAAACGAGCATCTGTTATAAACAAAAAGACCTTTGTGCGTGTTGATGCAGGTGAAGGCCTTCGATGATTCCTCCAGTTCCTACATCATGTAGGCTGAAGTTAGATCCAGCTTTGTGAAGGTCTTTCCTCCCGCCAGTGTTGCAAAGCAGTCGTTGACCTTTGGTAGTGGGTATTGGTCCTGCAGGGAGAAACGATTGATAGTTACTTTGTAATCACCACAGATTCTGACGGTGCCGTCTCCCTTGAGGACTGGTATGATAGGACTAGCCCACTCATGGAACTCGATCGGTGAAATGATGCCCTCTCTTTGCAGCTGGTCTCGCTCGATCTCTACCCTTTCTCTCAACATGTACGGTACTGCTCTCGCCTTGTGATGGATGGGTCGCGCCCCCAGAATTAGGTGGATCTGCACTTTTGCTCCTTGGAATTTCCCGATGCCTGGTTCGAACAGTGAAGGAAATTTGTTTAAGACCTGGGCACACGAAGTGTCGTCAGCGGGCGATAGCGCTCGGACGTCAAACCAGTTCCAGCCGATCTTTCCCAGCCAGCTTCTGCCGTGCAGTGTGGGACCATCGCCCGGTACCACCCAGCGTGGTAGCTTCTGCACCCTTCCATCGTAGGAGTCCTTTACGGTAGCATGGCCAATTACGGGAATCAGTTCTTTCGTGTAAGTTCTTAGTTTTGTGCGAATTGGAGTTAAGACTGGCCTTGAGGCCTTGTTGCACCACAACATTTCTAAAGTTTTTTTGCCCATGATGGACTGGCTCACGCCCGTGTCCAGCTCCATTGACACCGGGAGTCCATTTAGTTCAACATTCAGCAATATCCGGGGACAATTCGTGGTGAATGTGAGCACCCCATGTACCTCTGCCTCCTCGATCTGAGGCTCCAGTTTGTTGTGATCCTCCGTGGATCTGTCCTCCTCTGCAATGTGGTGGTTTGCAGGTTTAACAGGCTTTGCAGCTCACCTGCATACTCATTGGAGGTGTCCCCTTGTTCCACAGCCCTTGCAAACTCTTTGAATCGGTACGAATGGAAACGATGATCACCCCTGCAGCGCCAACAAGGTGTTAATGGCCTTGCATTCATCACCCTTGATGGTGGACTCTGAGATAGCTGCAGGTGTGTGTGACTTGCCCTGTACGTTACGATTCAAAAACAACATCATTTTGTTCACAGTACTTGTAGCAGCACTTGTGTGCTGAGAGATTTGCTTTGTATTGTCACTGGTGGCAATGAATGCTATGGCCTTACTCAAGGTTGGGGTCCCTACAGTCAAAAGTTTGCGAAGTATGGTTTCGTGGCCAATGCCATGTACGAAAAAGTCTCTAAGCATGTGCTCCAAATGTCCTTCAAATTCGCAATGTCCTGCAAGGCTTCTAGCTTGGCGTCATAACTCACCAATTCCTGGCCTTCAGACTTTTTGTAGGTGTCAAACCGGTACCTCGCCATCAGAACGCTTTCCTTCGGGTTCAAATGCTCTCGGACTAGTGTGCACAAATCGTCGTACGATTTCTCCGTGGGTTTCGCTGGAGTGAGCAGATTCTCCATGAGGCCATACGATGATGCCCCACAGACGGTGAGGAGGATCGCCCTTCGTTTGGCAGCACTCTCTTCCCCATTGAGCTCATTGGCCATGAAGTATTAGTCGAGTCGCTCCACACAAGTTTCCCAATCATCTCCCTCCGAGAATTTCTCCAGGCTGCCCACTGTTCTCTGCATCTTTGGGTCCGCTATCTGTATCTTGTCGCCCTTTGTTGTGTATGGAGAAAGCGTCAGACTGAACACTGTGAGCTCAAAGTAACATGTGACCTTAGTCTTTTATTGCAGGTCTCCAGAGTGCCTCTCCAACCTGTGAAACCTCCTTAAATACCTGTGCTCCCAAGCGATTATGGGATATCCTGGAACTCCCAGGGATGAGCCCTCTGGTGGCTGTACAGAGTAAATAAAGTTTACATATATAACAAAAGGCATGCTCACTTGCGTCCTGTCAGACTGTTAATCAGTCTGACAGGATGCTGCACAGAAAGGACAGTTAGTCACATTTCCTGTTCCTGGTTGTCATCCAGTTATTCCCCAACCTCCACCATCAGGTAGAAAGAGAAGTTATATTTTTATGGGCACCTCACCATGCCCTCAGGACATCCCAAAGTGATTTACAACCAATGGATCGCTGCTCTTTTATAGACAAACTAAGCAGCCAAATTGCTCACAGCAAGGCCCCAGAGAAAGTTAAGTTTGGTCAGATAACCTGTTTTTTAGTGGTGTAGTTTGAGGAGGAGAGCTGGGCAGCACACTGGGGAGAAGTCACCTGCTTTAACTCTATTAGTGGCCGCGGGATCCTTTGTGCCCTGCTGAGAGGGCAGACCGAACTTCAATTTCATGTGTTGTCGAATAGTCGGCAACTCCGACAGGTCGGGGCCATAAAAGGAGCAGTGAGCGGCGGCCATGGGAACCGTGGAGACGTACCACGGCAAGGTGCAGTGCGAGTTGGTGCAGGAGGGCGACGGCAGCGAAGAGCGATGTCATCAAGGTCCAGGTCGGTAATTGGAGCGTGGGCAGGTCGGGGCGAAGGAGCGGTGAGAGATTGTAGAGGGATGTAATTGGGACCCAGGAGAGACGGAAGTTCAGGGCCAGAAGGCAGCACGGACCAGCCCACGTTGCGATATGTGTGCGCACTAGGTCCATGCAGCAGAGCTGGTCTCCAATCGTCTTGGGTAATCCTTGCCACTGGACCAAGACCTAGCTCTGTCAAGCCCCGTGTGGTGGCTGGTGTGCAACGGCCACCCCACGTTAAAAAAATCCACGCACAGGCATCTTCCACCCTTGAGGATGTAGTTCGGGGTTGTTATCGATGTGGACTTGTATTTACTCTGTACAGCCACCAGAGGGCTCATCCCCTGGAGTCCCAAGGGATCCCATAATCTCTTGGGAGCACAGGTATTTAAGGAGGCTGCACAGGTTGGAGAGGCACTCACTGAGACCTACAATAAAAGACTAAGGTCACACTTTACTTTGAGCTCACAGTGTTCGGTCTGACTCTTTCTCCATACATAACAACTGGCGATGAGATACAGATACCGGATGATTGGGAAACTTTTGTGGAGCGACTCGACCAATACTTCGTGGCCAACGAGCTCCAAGGGGAAGAGAACGCTGCCAAACAAAGGGCGATCCTCCTCACCGTGTGTGGGGCACCAACGTATGGCCTCATGAAGAACCTGCTCATTCCAGCGAAACCCATGGAGAAATCGTACGACGATTTGTGCACACTAGTCCGAGAGCATTTGAACCTGAAGGAAAGCGTTCTGATGGTGAGGTATCGGTTCTACACCTACAAAAGGTTTGAAGGCCAGGAAATGGCGAGTTATGTCGCCGAGCTAAGACACCTTGCAGGACATTGCAAATTTGAAGGACATTTGGAGTACATGCTCAGAGACTTTTTCGTACTTGGCATTGGCCAGGGAACCATACTTCGCAAACTTTTGACTGTAGAGACCCCAACCTTGAGTAAGGCCATAGCGATAGCCCAGGGGTTCATTGCCACCAGTGACAATACAAAGCAAATCTCTCAGCACACAAGTGCTGCTACAAGTACTGTGAACAAACAAAGTGATGTTGTTTTCGAATCATAACGTACAGGGCAGGTCACACATACCTGCAGCTGCATGTCCGCAGACGTGTCAGCGTCCACCATCAAGGGTGATGAATGTAAGGCCATTAACACCTGGTTGGCGCTGTCGGGGTGATCATCGTTTCCATTCATGCCGATTCAAATGATACATTTGCAAGGGCTGTGGAACAATGGGACACCTCCAACGTATGTGCAGGCGAGCTGCAAAGCCTGTTACACCTGCAAACCACCATGTTGCAGAGGAGGACAGATCCATGGAGGATCACGACGAACCAGAGCCTCAGATAGAGAAAGCAGAGATACATGGGGTGCACACATTCACCACGAATTGTCCCCCGATAATGCTGAATGTTGAACTAAATGGACACCCGGTGTCAATGGAGCTGGACACGGGCACGAGCCAGTCCATCATGGGCAAAAAACGTTATAAATGTTGTGGTGCAAGAAGGCCTCAAGGCCAGTCTTAACTCCAGTTTGCACAAAACTAAGAACTTACACGAAAGAACTGATTCCCGTAATCGGCAGTGCTACCGTAAAGGTCTCTTACGATGGAGCAGTGCACAAGCTACCACGCTGGGTGGTACTGGGCGTTGGCCCCATGCTGCTCGGCAGGAGCTGGCTGGGAAAGATACGCTGGAACTGGGGTGACGTCTGAGCTCTATCACCCGCTGACGACGCTTCGTGTGCCCAGCTCTTAAACAAATTTCCTTCGCTATTCGAACCAGGCATCGGGAAATTCCAAGGAACAAAAGTGCAGATCCACCTAATTCCGGGGGCGCGACCCATCCATCATAAGGCGAGAGCAGTACCATACATGATGAGAGAAAGGGTAGATATCAAGCTAGACCAGTTGTAAAGAGGGGGCATCATTTCCCCAATCGAGTTCAGCGAGTGGGCCAGTCCTATTGTCCCAGTCCTCAAGGGAGACGGCACCATCACAATCTATGGCGATTACAAAGTAACTATCAATCGTTTCTCCCTGCAGTACCAATACCCACTACCAAAGGCCGATGACCTCTTTGCAACGCTGGCGGGAGGAAAGACGTTCACAAAGCTGGATCTGACTTCAGCCTACATGATGCAGGAACTCACCTGCATCAACGCGCACAAAGGTCTTTTTGTTTATAACAGATTGGAATCCGATCTGCGGCGGCGATATTCCAGTGAAACGTGGAAAGTTTACTGAAGTCGGTCCCGCACACCGTGGTCTTTGAGGACGACATCTTGATCACAGGTCGGAACACAGATCCCATAATTCCTTGGGAGCACAGGTATTTAAGGAGGCTTCACAGGTTGGAGAGGCACTCTGGAGACCTGCAATAAAAGACTTAGGTCACACTTTACTTTGAGCTCACAGTATCCAGTCAGACTCTTTCTCCATACACAACAGAGTGCTTCATTGAAACACCTGTGAACTCATCCTTTTTTGGCGTGGAAGCAAGTCATCCTCGATATGAGGGACCGCCTATGATGATGATGATGACAGTGCGGCCCTCCCTCGGTACTGTGCTGGAAGCATCAGCCCGGGGTTTTCTGCTCAAGTCCCTAGAGTGGGACCCGAACCCGTGACTTTCTTTGCTGGTGTGCATTTCAGGTCAAGGTGATTCTTCCCTCGGCCTGCGGTCACTTGCTGGCAAGGTTTGCGGGTGAGAACGGGGCCTTTGGACCTGGCTCTGGGGACGTACTGGCGACCAGAATGGAACAACAGCTGCAGGGACAAAGAGGCACAGGACAGGAAGACGAATGTCCAAAAAGGAATAACGTGGCTCCCAACCTGTGAACCTTTCACAGTCGGATATTGGTTTTACACGCTTATAGAACGCAACTGTCAGAAATTCACTCAATTGTCTTATGAGGAAAGGTTGAGTAAGTTGGGCCTCTACTCATTGGAATTCAGAAGAATGAGAGGTGATCTTATCGAAACATATAAGATTATGAGGGGGTTTGACAAGGTGGATGCAGAGAGGATGTTTCCACTGATGGGGGAGACTAGAACTAGAGGGCATGATCTTAGAATAAGGGGTCGCCCATTTAAAACTGAGATGAGGAAGAATTTCTTCTCTCAGAGGATTGTAAATCTTTGGAATTTGCTGCTTCAGAGAGTTGTGGAACCCGGGATATTGAATCAATTTAAGACAGAAATAGACAGTTTCTTAACCGATAAGGGGATAAGGGGTTATGTGGAGCGGGCGGGGAAGTGGACCTGAGTCCATGATCAGATCAGCAATGATCGTATTAAATGGCGGAACAGGCTCGAGGGGTCATATGGCCTACTCCTGCTCCTATTTCTTATGTTCTTACGTTCTTATGTAAATCCCACCAGAGTCACTCTTTGCCCCGAAGGAGATGTTTGAAATATAGAAAACAACAAATAGGGTCAGGTAGAATTTTCCAACGGGATGTTGAATGGGGTCTACTGAAAGATAATCACTCAACAGTCTGTCGAATGAGACGTTAAACCGAGGCCCTGTGGGTGAATGTAAAAGATGCCACTATTTACGAAGAGCAGGGGAGTTCTCCCCGGTGTCCTGGTCAATTTTTATCCCTCAAACCAACATCACTAAAAAACTGACTATCTGGTTATTGTCAGGTTGCTGTGGCTGGGAGCTTGCTGTGCACAAATTGGCTGCCGCGTTTCCTACGTTATTACACTTCAAGAAGTACTTCATTGGCTGTAAAGCGCTTTGGGACATCCTGAGGTTGTGAAAGGCGCTATAGAAATGCGAGTAAATCTGTCTCTCAACTTTCTTTCCTTCTTCTCTTCCTTCCTAATTATTGGTTACAGCCTTAATTGTGCCCCTGATCTCGCAAGCAACCGTCCAGTCTAATGGGATAACTGATGCTAATAGCATTAAAATAGCTGCGCGATCAATGGGATGTTTAGTCAATAATGCTGCAAATTGGCCATTTGTTCCGGGCCAGACATATTTGCTGCCTCATTATTCCTGTGACTTCAACAACTGGCGGCCACAACCTCGTTAATTCCCAAAGGCAATCTGAGGCCATTCAGCTGGATTGAACGCAAGAAGTCCTGCCGATTAGCTGTCAATGTGAACAATGACAATTGAGTCTAATTAATCTTGCTGCCTCGATCAAGCAACAAGCACCCTAGAGAGTTAAGACCACGGGGAAGTGGGTTGAATCAGATAAAAACATTGTGACTGACATGATTGGGGTGGAGGGGGGGGAAGGTGTAATGGATTGAAACATTTGATTGATTATGATGTTGGGTGTTTCTCTGGTGGGTGGGGGAGTCATCGAGGGACCTAAAACATAGTCTGACGAGACCTCCTTCAGTGCTCCATAGCAGTCTTCGGTCGCCTGAGCAAGAGAGTGTTTGAAAACCCAGGACCTCAAACCCGGCACCAAGCTCATGGTCTACAGGGCTGTAGTGATACCCGCCCTCCTGTATGGCTCAGGGACATGGACTATGTACAGCAGACACCTCAAAGCACTGGAGAAATACCACCAACGATGCCTCCGCAAGATCCTGCAAATTCCCTGGGAGGACAGACGCACCAACGTCGGTGTTCTCGCTCAGGCCAACATCCCCAGCGTCGAAGCACTGACCACACTCAACCAGCTCCGCTGGGCGGGCCACATCGTCCACATGCCCGATTCGAGACTCCCAAAGCAAGCGCTCTACTCGGAACTCCTACACAGCAAGCGCGCCCCAGGTGGGCAGAGGAAATGCTACAAGGGCACCCTCAAAGCCTCCTTGAAAAAATGCAGCATCCCCACCGACACCTGGGAATCCCTGGCCCAACACTGCCCAAAATGGAGGAAAAGCATCCGGGAGGGCGCTGAACACCTCGAGTCTCTTCGATCCAAGCAAGCTGAAAACAAGCGCAGGCAGCGGAAGGAGCGCACCACAATCCCAGCACCCCACCCACCCGTCCCTCCAACCATTGTTTGCCCCACCTGTGACAGAGACTGTGGGTCACCTGGCAACTCGTTTTTAGTGGAAGCAAGTCATCCTCGACTCCGAGGGACGGTCTGAGAAGGAAAAGGTCCCAACCCCTGGGCCCAACGTCTTAACTGAGCCGCCAACACTGTTGGCCCTTCTCCATCAGGTAGGACTGCCAATCCTCCCGGGTTGTCCAGTAACGTCAAGGAATCAAAGATTAATCTCCCGCGAGCAGAGAACAGGAGGAAAATAAGTGGGGCATTTAAAAAAAAAAAGTGCATTCAATGTCATTTGCTTTCAACACTCTCGTTTATTAGTTATGAAAATATTAGAGATTGGGGAATGAAAGCTGGTTGATTGACAGTCAAGATTCATCCAATCGGGTTATGAAGAGTCTGTTCACTTTCTGATTGGCAGGATGGATGTCTCGGGTGACCAATGGTGGGAGCTTCAGGGCGGGGCATTTGGAGGTGGGGAGGTCGTGTGAGTTAACCTCCTGGAATATATTCCACCAGAGTTGCCAACCCTTGATTGGCGAGTCGTTGGCCTGGAGGTGGGAGTGAAGGGCCTGTTGATGCTAAAAGGGGCAGGGGTATTTATCGGTGGGACTCTGGGGAAACCGGCAACCTGTCTGTGTTGACAGCAGCCGAGGTCCCCTTTATTTATGGCTGGAAGTGGCTGACACCCATGCATTGGGCATTGGAGGGAGCAGCGTGTGGCAGCCCAGCCTGGAAATTGGTTCAGTCCCGGCCTGCTAGACCATCAGCAGGGCGGGGCCATTGGAGGGAGCAGCGTGCGGTGGCATACCACTGCAGGGAGCATGCGTGCTGCTGCAGGAGGGCGGGACAGCTGCGAAGCCAGGTGGTGGCCCCTACCCCACTACCCTTAATGTCAGCCCCTCCCCCTCTACCCTTAATGTCAGCCCCTCCCCCACTACCCTTAATGTCAGCCCCTCCCCCACTATCCCGAATGTCAGCCCCTCCCCCACTACCCCGAATGTCAGCCCCTCCCCCACTACCCCAAATGTCAGCCCCTCCCCCACTATCCCGAATGTCAGCCCCTCCCTCACTACCCTTAATGTCAGCCCCTCCCCCACTACCCTTAATGTCAGCCCCTCCCCCACTATCCCGAATGTCAGCCCCTCCCCCACTATCCCGAATGTCAGCCCCTCCCCCACTATCCCGAATGTCAGCCCCTCCCCCACTATCCCGAATGTCAGCCCCTCCCCCACTACCCCGAATGTCAGCCCCTCCCCCACTACCCTGCATGTCAGCCCCTCCCCCACTACCCCGAATGCTAGCCCTTTCCCCACTTTCCCTGAAAACTAACCCCTCCCCCACTACCCTGAATGATAGCCCCTCCCCCAGTACCCCGAATATCAGCCCCTCCTCCACTGTATGCCAACTTTCAATGACTGATGAACCATGACACCCAGGTCTTGTTGCCCCTCCCCTTTTCCTAATCTGCCGCCATTCAGATAATATTCTGTCTTTGCGTTTTGCCCCCAAAGTGGATAACCTCACATTTATCCACATTATACTGCATCTGCCATGCATTTGCCCACTCACCTAATCTGTCCAAGTCAGCCTCTTAGCGTCCCCCTTACAGCTCACACCGCCATCCAGTTTATCTGCAAACTTGGAGATATACACTCAATTCCTTCATCTAAATCATTGATGTATATTGTAAAGAGCTGGGGTCCCAGCACTGAGCCCTGCAGCACTCCACTAGTCACTGCCTGCCATTCTGAAATGGACCCGTTTACCCTGACTCTCTGCTTCCTATCTGCCAACCAGTTCTCTATCCACATCAGTATATTACCTCCAATACCATGTGCTTTGTTTTTGCACACCAATCTCTTGTGTGGGACTTTGTCAAAAGCCATTAGAAAGTCCAAATACATCATATCCACTGGTTCTCCCTTGTCCACTCTACTAGTTACATCCTCAAAAAATTCCAGAAGATTTGTCAAGCATGATTTCCCCTTCATAAATCCATGCTGACTTGGACTGATCCTGTCACTGCTTTCCAAATGCGATGCTATTTCATCCTTAATTCCAACATTTTCCCCAGGTCAGGGTATAATTATCCACTTTCTCTCTCCCTCCCTTTTTAAAAAGTGGTGTTACATTAGCTACTCTCCGGTCCATAGGAACTGATCCAGAATCAATAGACTGTTGGAAAATGATCACCAATGCATCCACTATTTCTAGGGCCACTTCCTTAAGTATTCTGGGATGCAGACTATCAGGCCCCGGGGATTTATCGGCCTTCAACCCCATCAATTTCCCTAACACAATTTCCCACCTAATAAGGATATCCTTCAGTTCCTCCTTCTCACTAGACCCACTGTTCCCAGTACTTCCGGAAGGTTATTTGTGTCTTCCTTCGTGAAGACAGAACCAAAGTATTTGTTCAATTGGTCTGCCATTTTGTTGTTCCCCATTATAAATTCACCTGCCCAGGTGCAGACTGTCCGGTTTGTACCGGTCCCACCTCCCCCAGAACCGGTTCCAATGTCCCAGGAATTTGAATCCCTCCCCTCTGCACCACTACTCAAGCCACGTATTCATCTGAGGTATTCTGCGATTCCTACTCTGACTAGCACGTGGCACTGGTAGCAATCCTGAGAATACTACTTTTGAGGTCCTACTTTTTAATTTAGCTCCTAGCTCCCTAAATTCATCTTGTTGGACCTCATCACGTTTTTTACCTATATTGTTGGTACCTATATGCACCACGACAACTGGCTGTTCACCCTCCCTTTTCAGAATGTCCTGCACCCGCTCCGAGACATCCTTGACCCTTGCACCAGGGAGGCAACATACCATCCTGGAGTCTCGATTGCGGCCACAGAAACGTCTATCTATTCCCCTTACAATTGAATCCCCTATCACTATCGCTCTCCCACTCTTTTTCCTGCCCTCCTGTGCAGCAGAGCCACCCACGCTGCCATGAACTTGGCTGCTGCTGCCCTCCCCTGATGAGTCATCCCCCCAACAGTATCCAAAGCGATGTATCTGTTTTGCAGGGGGATGACCGCAGGGGACCCCTGCACTACCTTCCTTCCACTGCTCTTCCTGTTGGTCTTCCATTCCCTATCTGGCTGTGTACCCTTTACCTGCGGTAAGACCAACTCACTAAACGTGCTATTCACATCATTCTCAGCATCGTGTGTGCCCCAGAGTGAATCCACCTGCAGCTCCAGCTCCGCAATGCGGTCTGTCAGGAGCTGGAGGCGGATACACTTCCCGCACACGTAGTCCTCACGGACACCGGAAGCGTCCCTGACTTCCCACATAGTACAGGAGGAGCATAACACGTGTCCGAGCTCTCCTGCCATGTCTTAACCCTTCGATAAACTTAATTTGGCAACAGTGCTAAAGGTTACTTACTGATAAAGAAAAGAAAAAGAAAAAGAAAAACTACTCACCAATCACCAGCCAATCACTTACCCCTTGGCTGTGACGTCACTTTTCGATTTCTTTCTACTTCTTTATTGCCTCCCTGCTGCAGCTGCACCGGCTGGGCCTTTATGGGCCGCAGGCCTCCCAAACTCCCGCCCCTCTACACTCCCCAGACTGCTCACTGATGGGCCTCTTGTAGGCCGCAGGCCTCCCAAACTCCCGCCCCTCTACACTCCCCAGACTGCTCGCTGAAGGGCCTCTTGTAGGCCGCTCGCCTCCCGAACTCCCGCCTCCGACCCGAACTCCCGCTGCTCGCTGAAGGGCCTCTTGTAGGCCACTCGCCTCGCGAACTCCAGCTTCCAACCACGAATCCCGCTGTTCACTGACGGGCCTCTTGTAGGCCGCTCGCCTCTCGAACTCCCGCCTCCGACCACGAAGAATAATACAGAACAGGAGGAGGCCATTCAGCCCATCATGCTTGTGCCGGCTCTTTGGTAGACCTATCCAATTAGTCCCACTCCTCCGCACTTTCTCTATTGCCCTATAATTTTTTTCCCTTCGAGTATTTATTGCATTCCCTTTTGAAAGTTACTATTCAGGCAGCGCGTTCCAGATCACAGCAATTCGCAGTGTAATAAAATGTTTTCTTTCCTCATGTCACATCGGGCTCTTTTGCCAATGACTTTACATCTTACGTCAGCAAGGTCCAGGTCGGTGATTGGAGCGTGGGCAGGTACAGCAGGAGCGGTGAGGTCAGGGCGAAGGAGCAGCGAGAAATTGTAGAGGGACGTGATCGGGGCCCAGGGGAGACGTGAGTTCGGGGCCAGGGGCCCAGGGGCAGCACGGACCAGCCCACACTGTGATATGTGTACGCACTAGGTCCGTGCAGCAGAGCTGGTCTCCAATCGTTTTGGTTAACCCTTGCCACTGGACCAAGACCTAGCTCTGTCAAGCCCGTGTGGTGGCTGGTGTGCAACGGTCACCCCACGTTAAAAAAATCCACCCACAGGCATCTTCCACCCTTCCACATGTAGTTCAGGATCTGGAATATTGGGTCCTTCATTGAAACACCTGCAAACTCATCCTTTTTTGGCGTGGAAGCAAGTCATCCTCGATACGAGGGACCGCCTATGATGATGATGACATCTGTGTCCTCTGTTTACTGACCCTTCTGCCACTGGAAACCGTTTCTCCTTATTTACTCTGTCCAGACCCCTCATGATTTTGAACACCTCGATCAAATCTCCACTCAACCTTTTCTGCTCCAAGGAGAACAACCCCAGCTTCTCCAGTCTCTCCACGTAACTGAAGTCCCTCATCCCTGGTATCAGTCTAATAAATCGCTGCACCTTCTCTCAGGCCTTGACATCCTTCCAGAGTTGGACACAACACTCCGGCTGAGATTCTCTACTGTTTGACTGAAATACACGCTCCCTCAAACAGTTTTCACTGATTTTGACGATTGATGCTCAGAACTGAGAAGCTATTTACATTTCCCATCAAAAGAAATTCAATTTCTATTTCAACTAAACTCCTCTAGATTTCCCTTGAAGGCTCGTTTGATATAAAATGTCACCACTGATCTGTGCCCAGCTGGTTGGTATAGCAACAGTAGAGTCTCTATAGTTGGCCTTCGGAACCCTGCGGTCCAGCCTGGGAAAACCAGCCAGGGTTCCCACGTCAGTGACAGCCATGGCTCACTGGCTAGCACTCTTGTCTTTTTTTTTTCAAAAATATACTTTATTCATATAAAATTTTCACAATACATTGGAAAATAGTTCAGTACCTTGCGGTCAGCAATTCCATACAATTCATTCGGATGCTGACAGCAGTTCCATACAACGCAGGAGCGTGCATTTCATTTCAAGGTACAGTTTAGTACAATCCATAAATCACATCACATGTAGCACTGTGCAAATAAGGGTTTTACATGGAGCAGATAAGAACAGGTTTACATTACATTCCAGGATATATTTCGATACCCATCACCAATCACGTTACATGTAGCACTATGCAGATGAAAGCAGTACACGGAACGGATGAGAATATAAAAGGGGTCAGAGGGTCTAGTAAGGAAGAGGAACTGAGGGAAATCTTTATTAGTCGGGAAATTGTGTTGGGGAAATTGATGGGATTGAAGGCAGATAAATCCCCAGGGCCTGATGGCCTGCATCCTAGAGTACTTAAGGAGGTGGCCTTGGAAATAGCGGATGCATTGACAGTCATTTTCCAACATTCCATTGACTCTGGATCAGTTCCTATGGAGTGGAGGGTAGCCAATGTAACCCCACTTTTTAAAAAAGGAGGGAGAGAGAAAACAGGGAATTATAGACCGGTCAGCCTGACCTCAGTAGTGGGTAAAATGATGGAATCAATTATTAAGGATGTCATAGCAGTGCATCTGGAAAATGGTGACATGATAGGTCCAAGTCAGCATGGATTTGTGAAAGGGAAATCATGCTTGACAAATCTTCTGGAATTTTTTGAGGATGTTTCCAGTAAAGTGGACAAAGGAGAACCAGTTGATGTGGTATATTTGGACTTTCAGAAGGCTTTCGACAAGGTCCCACACAAGAGATTAATGTGCAAAGTTAAAGCACATGGGATTGGGGGTAGTGTGCTGACGTGGATTGAGAACTGGTTGTCAGACAGGAAGCAAAGAGTAGGAGTAAACGGGTACTTTTCAGAATGGCAGGCAGTGACTAGTGGAGTGCCGCAAGGTTCTGTGCTGGGGCCCCAGCTGTTTACATTGTACATTAATGATTTAGACGAGGGGATTAAATGCAGTATCTCCAAATTTGCGGATGATACTAAGTTGGGTGGCAGTGTGAGCTGCGAGGAGGATGCTATTAGGCTGCAGAGTGACTTGGATAGGTTAGGTGAGTGGGCAAATGCATGGCAGATGAAGTATAATGTGGATAAATGTGAGGTTATCCACTTTGGTGGTAAAAACAGAGAGACAGACTATTATCTGAATGGTGACAGATTAGGAAAAGGGAAGGTGCAACGAGACCTGGGTGTCATGGTACATCAGTCATTGAAGGTTGGCATGCAGGTACAGCAGGCGGTTAAGAAAGCAAATGGCATGTTGGCCTTCATAGCGAGGGGATTTGAATACAGGGGCAGGGAGGTGTTGCTACAGTTGTACAGGGCCTTGGTGAGGCCACACCTGGAGTATTGTGTACAGTTTTGGTCTCCTAACTTGAGGAAGGACATTCTTGCTATTGAGGGAGTGCAGCGAAGGTTCACCAGACTGATTCCCGGGATGGCGGGACTGACCTATCAAGAAAGATTGGATCAATTGGGCTTGTATTCACTGGAGTTCAGAAGAATGAGAGGGGACCTCATAGAAACGTTTAAAATTCTGACGGGTTTAGACAGGTTAGATGCAGAAAGAATGTTCCCAATGTTGGGGAAGTCCAGAACCAGGGGTCACAGTCTGAGGATAAGGGGTAAGCCATTTAGGACCGAGATGAGGAGAAACTTCTTCACCCAGAGAGTGGTGAACCTGTGGAATTCTCTACCACAGAAAGTAGTTGAGGCCAATTCACTAAATATATTCAAAAGGGAGTTAGATGAAGTCCTTACTACTCGGGGGATCAAGGGTTATGGCGAGAAAGCAGGAAGGGGGTACTGAAGTTTCATGTTCAGCCATGAACTCATTGAATGGCGGTGCAGGCTAGAAGGGCTGAATGGCCTGCTCCTGCACCTATTTTCTATGTTTCTATGTTTCTATGAATACATTTACATTTCTTTACAAGTTACTAAGCAGTGTGGAGACTTGCATTATACATGGCACAACACAGGTGGCCCGAGGGGGTCTGATTCCAGCCCCTGGGTTTACCGTGGTGGAAGGGCTTTAAACTCTGGCCCTTCCCCACCGTGCCTTTGCGGCGACTGCACCAATTTTAAGTGCGCCCCTCAGCACGTACTCCTGGGCCTTGGATTGCGCCAGTCTGCAACATGCAGACGTGGACATCTCCTTGCTGTGGAAGACCAGCAAGTTTCGGCAAGACCAAAGTGTGTCTTTCACCGAGTTGATGGCCCTCCAGCAGCAGGTGATGTCTGTCTCGGCGTGTGTCCCTGGGAACAGCCTGTAGAGCACAGAGTCCTGTGTGACGGAGCTGCTTGGGATGAACCTCGACAGCCACCACTGCATCTCCATCCAGACCTGCCTTGCGAAGGCGCAATCCCAAAGGAGATGGATGACAGTACTGAGGGAGTGCGGCACTGTCGGAGGGGCGGTACTGAGGGAGTGCCGCACTGTCGGAGGGGCGGTACTGAGGGAGTGCCGCACTGTTGGAGGGGCAGTCCTGAGGGAGTGCCGCACTGTCGGAGGGGCAGTACAGAGGGAGCGCCGCACCGTCGGAGGGGCAGTACTGAGGGAGTGCCGCACTGTCGGAGGGGCAGTACTGAGGGAGTGCCGCACTGTCGGAGGGGCGGTACAGAGGGAGCGCCGCACCGTCGGAGGGGCAGTACAGAGGGAGTGCCGCACTGTCGGAGGGGCAGTACTGAGGGAGTGCTGCACTGTCGGAGGGGCAGTACAGAGGGAGCGCCGCACTGTCGGAGGGGCAGTACTGAGGGAGCGCCGCACTGTCGGAGGGGCAGTACAGAGGGAGCGCCGCACTGTCGGAGGGGCAGTACTGAGGGAGTGCCGCACTGTCGGAGGGGCAGTACTGAGGGAGTGCCGCACTGTCGGAGGGGCAGTACTGAGGGAGCGCCGCTCCGTCGGAGGGGCAGTACTGAGGGAGTGCCGCACTGTCGGAGGGGCAGTACTGAGGGAGTGCCGCACTGTCGGAGGGGCGGTACAGAGGGAGCGCCGCACCGTCGGAGGGGCAGTACTGAGGGAGTGCCGCACTGTCGGAGGGGCAGTACTGAGGGAGCGCCGCTCCGTCGGAGGGGCAGTACTGAGGGAGTGCCGCACTGTCGGAGGGGCAGTACAGAGGGAGTGCCGCACTGTCGGAGGGGCAGTACAGAGGGAGTGCTGCACTGTCAGAGGGGCAGTACTGAGGGAGTGCTGCACTGTCGGAGGGGCAGTACAGAGGGAGTGCTGCACTGTCAGAGGGGCAGTACTGAGGGAGCGCTGCACTGTTGGAGGGGCAGTACTGAGGGAGCGCTGCACTGTCGGAGGGGCAGTACTGAGGGAGTGCCGCACTGTCAGAGGTGCCGTTTTTCGGATGAGACGTTAAATTGAGGTCCCGTCCATGTCTGCTCAGGTGGACGTAAAAGATCCCAGGGCACTATTTTGAAGGAGAGCAGGGGAGTTCTCCCCGGTGTCCTGAGGCCAATATTTATCCCTTAATCAACATAACAAAAACAGATTATCCGGTCATTATCACATTGCTATTTGTGGGAGCTTGCTGTGCGCAAATTGCCTGCCGCGTTTCCCACATTACAACAGTGACTACGCTCCAAAAGTACTTCATTGGCTGTAAAGCGCTCTGGGACGTCCGGTGATTGTAAAAGGCGCTGTGTATTTTTTTATTTCTGACCACTACCCAGCTATTCCTTCTGGAAGATTCTTGCCCCCGAAAGTCAGAAGATTGGGCTCGGCCTTGCCACGGACCGCCTCCTGGGCCTGTTGAAGAGAAGCGGTTGATTGCGGTTCCGGCACAACTCGAGAAACCTTCAACGGAAGAAAGAAACATAGAAACATAGAAATTTACAGCGCAGAAGGAGGCCATTCCGGCCCATCGTGTCCGCGCCGGCCGACAAAGAGCCGCACGGCCCTCGGTCAGCAGCCCCGAGGGTTACATATAAACCCATGAACAATGAACAATGGCGGAAAGATAAAGAGCACCCAGCCCAACCAGTCCGCCCCACACAGCTGCGACACCCCTTGCACCGAAACATTCTACACTCCACTCCAACCGGAGCCACGTGATCTCCTGGGAGAGGCAATGTGGGAAGGAAAAGACCTCTCCTCACTCACTGAGGCAGCTGCCTCTATGAAGGACACAGTCTCGCTGTTGCTTATTTTCCCACGTGCTCTGGTCTCTCTCCCCCGAGGGTGATTAACTCAAAGCGATCACAAGTCACCCATCGCCAGCACTGACTTCTCTCATCTGCTTCCGAGCTCCAGTCATTTGAACTTCACTTGCCAAATTAGGCACGGCACAGTGATCCACGGCGCGAACGAGCCGCCGGAGCCGGCATTGGATGCAAGCGCTTTCAGAAACAAGCCTGGCCCACCTTCCGCGCCAATCACCTTGGCCCACGATGGGTCAGGAGGGGAGCCCAGCGACCAGGAGTGCCAGCTGGCTGTGGGGCAAATGCTGCCAGCGCGGGCAAAGTCTTTGAGTTAGTCATCATCTCTCTCTCTCTCTCTCTCTCTCTCTCTCGAGGATTGGTTCCACGCAGACAGCTAAGTGAAGCCTTCTGACCCCTGCGTGCGTGGCTTAAAGATCGACATTGCCCTTGAGATGTTCCGGTCGGGATCTCGACAGACTCAGAGCCAGGAGGGAGAGGGTCCACAGACTCGGTGCTGTCAGTTCCTGATCCGTTGGATACTTCTCGATTAGGTCCCGGAGTTGTCGTGAGTCACTGTTCTGAGGGCACTGTCGCATTGGCTGGAGGCTGTCATGCAATTCGATTTCCTGAGTCTGGGGGCGCTGGTTGGCTCTCGTGACTTTTTCTCTCAAGCCTAGTGACAGGTAAGTTGGATAAATTGTATTAACAATCTGAGTCTGTACCCGTGACATTCCCCAACAGTGTCAGCCGTGGCTCAGTGGGCAGCACTCCCGCCTCTGAGTCAGAAAGTTGTGGGTTCAAGTCCCACTCCAGGGACTCGAGCACATAAATCTAGGCTGACACTCCCAGTGCAGTGCTGAGGGAGCGCCGCACTGTCGGAGGGGCAGTACTGAGGGAGCGCCGCACTGTCGGAAGGGCAGTGCTGAGGGAGTGCCGCACTGTCGGAGGGGCAGTACTGAGGGAGCGCCGCACTGTCGGAGGGGCAGTACTGAGGGAGCGCCGCACTGTCGGAGGGGCAGTGCTGAGGGAGCGCCGCACTGTCGTAGGGGCAGTGCTGAGGGAGCGCCGCATTGTCGGAGGGGCAGTACTGAGGGAGCGCCGCGCTGTCGGTGGGGCAGTGCTGAGGGAGTGTTGCACTGATGGAGGGGCAGTACTGAGGGAGTGTTGCACTGATGGAGGGGCAGTACTGAGGGAGCGCCGCACTGTCAGAGGGACAATACTGAGGGAGCGTTGCACTGATGGAGGGGCAGTACTGAGGGAGTGCCGCACTGTCGGAGGGGCAGTACTGAGGGAGTGCTGCACTGTCGGAGGGGCAGCACTGAGGGAGTGCTGCACTGATGGAGGGGCAGTACTGAGAGAGCGCTGCACTGATGGAGGGGCAGTACTGAGGGTGTGTTGCACTGCTGGAGGTGCCGTCTTTCAGATGAGATGTTAAACCGAGGCCCCGTCTGCTCTCTCAGGTGGTTGTAAAAGATCCCATGGCACTATTTCGAAGAAGAGCAGGGGAGTTAATCCTGGTGTCCTGGGTAATATTTATCCCTTAATTAACATTCCTAAAAAACAAATTATCTGGTCATTATCACATTGCTGTTTGTGGGAGCTTGCTATGCATAAATTGGCTGCTGTGTTTCCCACATTACAACAGTGACTACACTCCGAAAAGTGCTTCATTGTCTGTAAAGCACTATATAAATGCAAGTCTTTCCTTCCTTTTTTAACTCCCCCCTCCACCCCACCAGTACCCTTTGATGATATATTCTGCACCGTCCCACATCTTGCTGTCAATGGGAGGGGATTTATACACCCGTGCAGTCTGTATCTGTGCGTCAGGTACCTGGCAGCATAGTCCTGCCGCACAGACAGGAAAGTGGGGAACTACAGCTGCAAGGGTTAACTGAGTAGGACTGCGAACTCCAAACCAAACCTTGGAGATGATCAAATGTTGGTGTTGCTTTTCTTCCCCAGCAAGAGTGAGAGTGACAAGTAGTTCTGTCACTGCTGCAGGGTTAGGCAGCTCAATTATGTGTGTGTGTGTGTGTGTGAGAGTGAGTGTGTGTTTGTGTGTGTGTATGTGAATATGTGTGTGTGTGAGTGTGTGTGAGTGTGGCTACGCGAGTGTGTGTGTCTGTGTGAGTGAGAGTTTGCGCGTGTGTAAATGTATGTGTGAATATGTGTGTGTGTGAGTGTGTGTGAGTGTGTGAGTGTGTGTGTGAGTGTGTGTGTGTGAGAGACTGAGTGTGTGTGTGTATGTGTGTGTGTGTGTGTGTGTGTGAGAGTTTGTGAGTGTGTAAATGTGTGTGTGACTTTGTGTGTGTGTGTGTGTGAGAGTGAGTGTGTGTGTTTGTGTGTATGTGTGTGTGAGAGTTTGTGATTGTGTAAATGTGTGTGAGAATATGTGTGTGTGTGTGTGTGTGTGAAAGAGTGTGTGTGTGTGTGAGTGTGTGTCTGTGTGGATATCTGTGTGTATCTGCGTGTGTGTAAGTGTGTGTGAGTGCGTGTGTGATTATGTGTGTGTGTGAGTGTGAGTGTGAGTGTGGCTATGTGAGCGTGTGTGTGTGAGTGTGTATGTCTGTGTGTGTCTGTGTATGTGTGAATGTGTGTGTGTGAATATGTGTGTGTCTGTGTGTGTGTGTGAGGGTGTGTGTGTGTGTGTGACTGTGTGTGTGTGGGGGTGTGTGAGTGTGTGTGTGTGTGTGTGAGTGTGTGTGTGTGAGTGTGTGTGACTGTGTGTGTGTGTGTCTGTGTGTATATGTGTGTCTGTGTGTATGTGTATGTGTGTGTGTGTGTGTGAGTCTGCGTGTATATGTGTATCCGTTTGTGTCTGTGTGTGTGAGTCTGTGTGTATATGCGTTCTCTGAGATCTCCTGGCACGGTCTCCTCTGTATTTTATAGTCTCTTGGACACTCTTAGTTCAACTTAACTCTATTTATCTGGGCGATCTCAGACAGCCATGTGGAGCTTAAGATGGTGTTCCTTCACAGATCCTCTCTCTTTGTATTAAACAACTACAAGTTTAACACACAACAAAACTTCTTTACCCAAGTGTCCAGTGTCCATGATTCCTTATTTCTGTACACAGTGCTCCAGGTATTTTGGTATTGTGTGGATTCTGTTGCTTCCCCTCAAACAGGTTGTTTCAGTGGTGTTCTGTGCGCTGATCGCTATAGTCCCTATATCAGTGCTCTGAGGGGGAATATCAGGCAACATATCCCTGTTTTCACGTGTTGTCGTTGAGGTGCTGTTTGGCATGTTAGTTGGCTGTGTTAGCAGCTGATCGTGTGTGGGTGGCACTGAGATCTCTGGAGTTTCGATGAGTGTTTCAGCGCTCTTTCTCAGATGTTTCCTATTTCGGTGATACTCATGGCCATCTTCTGTAATGACCTGATATGATCGAATGCTGCCTTGTTTCTGAATCTGAGCTTTTTGCCACTCTTTGCTGTCTGGCGTTTGTTTGAGTCTCACTATTCCTCCTTCCTGCAGTGTAGGAAGTGTTGCAGCACCTCTGTTATAGTAGTGTGTATTGTGTACGCACGCCTGTTTACTGTGTGATGTCTGTAACACTGTTATGCAACACTGAATGTACCCTTACACTGTACACACCTTACCTGTACACCAGAGGGTGCTGCTGCTGGAGACCTAAGGGTTGCCTGCACACTGCAGGTAACCCAGTATAAAAGGGAACTCACAGCTTGGTGTCCTCACTCAGGAGCTGCAAATAAAGGACTACAGGTCTACACAGTTTAAGTATCATACCCTGCCTCGTGGAGTCATTACTAAAGGTGCCTACATATACCACAGTGTGCTTGTTTGGCATGGTTCCTTTCTTTGTTGAAAATGACGTTGTGTATGATTCTTGGTTTGAGTAGTTCATTTGCGATTGGGATGTTTGTCTTTGTATGACGACCGAGCAAGCGTTGTGCTGGTGAACTATCAAGGCCTTCAGTTGATGTGTTTCGCCAGATGAGAAGGTTCATGTAGAAGTTACCACAATCTTTCATTGTCTTCATGATTAACCGCTTTGCGAGCTTAACTGCGTTCTCAGCCTTTCCGTTGCTTTGTGGATATTCTGGTGAGCCTGTTGCATGATCGAATTCAAATTCTGTGGCAAAGTTTGTGAACTGTTGTGAGTTGACGGGAGGTCCATTGTCAGATTGAACCTTGTCTGGAATACTGTGGTTAGAGAAGTGTTTCTTGAGGTGTTTGATGATGACAGTGGCATCTTTCTTTCCGTGCAGATTGCCAGCCTCGAAATAGTCCGAGTAGGAGACCACTGTGCATAAGTAGTCTTTGCTATCAAGTGTGAATATGTCACAACCAATCTTTTCCCACGGTCTCTGAGGGAGGTCATGACTTAGCAATGGTTCTTTTGGATTGATAGGTGTTACATGTTTCACACTTTGAAACATAGGGCTAGACTTTCCACTTTTTTTGCATCGATATCACCCACTTAACGTCCATTTTAACGCTGAGATGAGGTATAACGCCCATTTAGCAACAAAATAGAAACTAACGCCCATGTATCGCTCACTTATCGCCCAGCGTTACTTTCGGCAAGTAGTTAACGCCAAGAATTAATAATATCGCCTGTCTACTTTTTTTTGCCGTAAAGATCAGAATGGGTGAAACTAACGGCCATAATATCGCCGAGTGTTACTTTCGGCACCTCGGCCACAGGTCACCGAAAATATCGCTCACCGACAAACCCGCTGAGAAAAAGTTGCTCTCACCCGACGCCATTTTGTAAAACGGAGGCCGGTTCATATAAAAGGCTGCTTCAACTTCTGGGGAGTTTTGATGTACTCTGAAGGCCTTTTAAGGTGATTTGAACATCTGAACAAACATCTTATCATACTGTGGACGATTTGAATTTATTTCACGTCATGTTTGTAGCCACCAGATGGCGACATTGTTGGAGGTCATTGAGCAGCACGCACACGGTGCTGCTCAGGTATAAAAGGCCAGCCATTTTGTGAGTCAGACACTTTGGGCCTAAATAAAGCAGAGCCAAGGTTGTACCTTGCTTAGTTAAACAGAGCTCAGTTTGAACCTTTATTGCATACGTAACATTTGGCGACGAGAATACAAGAACCTTTGTTTGCAAAATGAGCACAATTGGATTTTTAGAGCGATTCGTGGAGGGAGAAGATTGGGCAGACTTTGTGAGCCATTTGAATCAGAACTTTGTGGCCAACAAAATGAAGAGGGTTGACGATGCCCTGTGTGCGGTTCAAAGATCTGCGGTCTGATAAAGAATCTACTCATGCCTAGTGATCCAACAGAGAAAACATACGAGGAGTTGTGTACATTGGTACAGGGGCACCTCAAGCCACACGACGGCATCATCATCTCGAGATACAGGTTTGAAACACACGTTCGATCAGAGGGCCAGAGCGCGGTGGAATTCGTTGCTGACCTGAGACGTCTAGCGGGACCGTGTAAGTTCGGGGCGGTGTTGGCAGACATGCTGCGGGACTTCTTCATTATCGGTATCAACCACGAGGTGATCCTGTGCAAACTTCTGGCGATGGAGGAGTTGGATTTAAAAAGGGCCATCCAGATCGCTCAATCATGTATGACAACGGACAGGAGTCTAAAGCAAATAGTCTGAAGAACCGAACCTCGGCAAGTACTGTAAATGCGATTGATTTGGCGTTTGGCTGAGCTGCACATGGCAGGGCCTATCCGGCTGTGTTCGCGAAACCTGTGGCTGACCAAAGTCCACCAATGGGAATGTATCCGACTTCTCCTTGTTGGTGTTGTGGTGGAAATCATCGGCACCAGCAGTGCCGATTTAAGCAATATAGTTGCGAAGGCTGCCTGAGAGTGGGGCATCTCCAGCGCAAGCGTCCGCAGATGAGCAAGCGTGCTGCGACACACCACATGGAGGATGAGAGTCAGACTAGCGCGGATCCAGATACGCAATCTGAGATGCCAGAGGAGGAAGTGTATGGACTATATTCCTTCATAACCAAGAGTAAACCAATTTTGATTAATGGGAAGTTTAACGGGATACCGATATTGATGGAACAGGACACGGGGGCGAGTCAATCGATCATGAATGAGAGGGCATTTAATAAGCTGTGGGATACTAAGACTGTGAGGACCAGGCTGAGCCCTGTTAATACCAAGCTGCACACTTACACCAAAGAACTGATAAAGGTGATTGGCAGTGCACAAATTAATGTGTCATATAACAGTGCGGTTCACAAGTTACCGCTGTGGATTGTTCCAGGCAATGGCCCAACGCTGCTCGGCAGGAGCTGGTTGGAGAAAGTCAGATGCGACTGGAATGACATAAAGGCATTGTCATCGGAGGAAGATACATGTGCCCAAGTATTGAGCAAGTTCCCCTCACTGTTCGAACCGGATATCGTCAACTTCACAGGAGCCAAGGTGCAGATCCACGTGGACTCAGATGCAAGACCCGTCCAACATAAAGCTCGGGCAATGCCGTATATGATGAGAGAGAAGGTTAAAATTGAACTGGCCAGACTCCAGCATGAAGGGATCATATCACCGGTCGAAGTTAATGAATGGGCCAGCCCCATTGGTCCTGTGCTGAAAAGTGATGGCACAGTCAGAATCTGTGGAGACTACAAGGCTACGATCAACAGGGTTTCGAAACAGGATCAGTACCTGTTACCGAAGGCTGATGACTTGTTTGCAACGCTAGCCAGAGGGAAGTCGTTCACAAAACTGGATTTGATGTTGGCCTACATGACACAGGAGTTGGTCGAGACATCGAAGAGCCTTACGTGCATTAACACGCACAAAGGACTGTTTATTTACCACAGGTGCCCTTTCGGAATTCGCTCGGCTGCAGCAATATTCCAGAGGAATATGGAAAGTCTACTGAAGTCCGTTCCCAGAACCGTCATGTTCAAGATGATATCCTGATCACCGGTCGTGACTCCAAGGAACATCTGAACAACCTGGAAGAGGTTCTACTGCATTTGGACAGAGTGGGACTCAGACTGAAATGCTCGAAGTGCATCTTCATGGTACCAGAGGTCGAATTCCTCGAGAGGAAAATGGCATCAGACGTACTGACGTGAAAACCAAGGCCATCAAGAATGCACCCAAGCCGCAGAATGTGATGGAGCTGCTTTCGTTCCTGGGTCTACTCAACTACTTTGGTAACTTCCTACCTAAATTGAGCACCTTACTAGAACCACTGCACATGCTATTGAGAAAAGGCAACAACTGGGTGTGGGGCTCATCGCAAGACATAGCTTTTGAGAAAGCCACCAATCTGCTTTGCTCGAACAAGCTGCTGGTACATTATGACCCATGTAAATGTTTAGTTTTGGTCTGTGATGCATCGTCATATGGAATTGGTTGCGTACTCCAACATGCTAATGAGTCAGGGAAACTTCAATCTGTCGCGTATGCATTCAAACGTTTGTCTAAAGCAGAAAGAGCCTACAGCATGGTAGAAAAAGAAGCTTCAGCATGTGTGTACAGTGTTACTTGTTGGGTCTTAGGTTCGAATTAGAGACTGATCACAAGCCGCTCATTTCATTGTTTTCCGAGAGCAAAGGTATCAATACAACACTTCATCCTGCATCCAAAGGTGGGCGCTGACATTATCTGCCTATGATTATGTCATTCGCCACAGGCCTGGCACAGAGAATTGTGCCGATGCTTTGATGGGTGCATTGGTGATCATTTTCCAACAGTCTATCGACTCTGGATCAGTTCCTATGGACTGGAGGGTAGCTAATGTAACACCACTTTTTAAAAAGGGAGGGAGAGAGAAAACGGGTAATTATAGACCGGTTAGCCTGACATCAGTAGTGGGGAAAATGTTGGAATCAATTATTAAAGATGAAATAGCAGCGCATTTGGAAAGCAGTGACAAGATCGGTCCAAGTCAGCATGGATTTATGAAAGGGAAATCATGCTTGACAAATCTTCTGGAATTTTTTGAGGATGTAACTAGCAGAGTGGACATGGAAGAATCAGTGGATGTAGTGTATTTGGACTTTCAAAAGGCTTTTGACAAGGCCCCGCACAAGAGATTGGTGTGCAAAATCAAAGCATATGGTATTGGGGGTACTATACCGACATGGATAGAGAACTGGTTGGAAGACAAAAAGCAGAGAGTCGGGATAAACGGATCCTTTTCAGAATGGCAGGCAGTGACTAGTGGAGTGCCGCAGGGCTCATTGCTGGGACCCCAGCTCTTTACAATATACATTAATGATTTGGATGAAGGAATTGAGTGTAATATCTCCAAATTTGTAGATGACACTAAACTGGGTGGCGGTGTGAGCTGTGAGGAAGATGCTAAGAGGCTGCAGGATGACTTGGACAGGTTAGGTGAGTGAGCAAATGCATGGCAGATGCAGTATAATGTGGATAAATGTGAGGTTATCCACTTTGGGGGCAAAAATGCAAAGACAGAATATTATCTGAATGGCAGCAGATTAGGAAAAGGGGAGGTGCAACGAGACCTGGGTGTCATGGTTCATCAGTCACTGAAAGTGGGCATGCAGGTATAGCAGGCGGTGAAGAAGGCAAATGGTATGTTGGCCTTCATAGCTAGGGGATTTGAGTATCGGAGCAGGGAGGTCTTACTGCAGTTGTACAGGGCCTTGGTGAGGCCCCACCTGGAATATTGTGTTCAGTTTTGGTCTCCTAATCTGAGGAAGGACGTTCTTGCTATTGAGGGAGTGCAGCGAAGGTTCACCAGACTGATTCCTGGGATGGCATCTCTGACATATGAGGAGAGACTGGATCAACTGGGCCTTTATACATTGGAGTTTAGAAGGATGAGAGGGGATCTCGTAGAAACATATAAGATTCTGATGGGACGGGACAGGTTAGATACGGGTAGAATGTTCCCGATGTTGGGGAAGTCCAGAACCAGGGGATACAGTCTTAGGATAAGGGGTAGGCCATTTAGGACTGAGATGAGGAGAAACTTCTTCACTCAGAGAGTTGTTAACCTGTGGAATTCCCTGCAGCAGAGAGTTGTTGATGCCAGTTCATTGGATATATTGAAGAGGGAGTTTGATATGGCCCTTACGGTAAGGGGATCAAGGGGTATGGAGAGAAAGCAGGAAAGGGGTACTGAGGGAATGATCAGCCATGATCTTATTGAATGGTGGTGCAGACTCGAAGGGCCGAATGGCCTACTCCTGCACCTATTTTCTATGTTTCTATGTTTCTATGAGCCGGTTGCCGTTGCCCACACCGGAGGTTGCCGTTGCCACAATCGGCGGATCTAATGTTAATCATGGATGCTTTTGAGAGTGAAGGTACCCCTGTCACGGCTCAACAAGTTAAGGCCTGGACCAGCTAGTACATGATTTTATCAGTGGCAAAGGGTTTCATCCTCAAAGGGGATTGGTCTGCCATACCTAAGCAAATGTGCGAGGAGGCCAAACCCTATATTCGTCGCAAGGACGAACTGTGTATTCAAGCAGATTGCATATTGTGGGGCAATCGTGCTGTAATGCCCAAGAAAGGGAGAGAGAAGTTCGTGCGTGAGTTGCACGGCACACATCCGTGAATAGTGATGATGAAGGCCATCGCCAGGTCCCATGTATGGTGGCCAGGAATTGATTCTGAGCTGGAAGTGTCATTTATGTAACCTTCATACAACTCCGGTACACTGTACTTATACCCTAGAGATGCACACCCTGACCACAGGGGGTGAATTTGCGGGAGACACTCCTCACCTGGGTTTCCAGGTATAAAACGGGAGGTCCCATCCAGCGTCAGTACTCCTTGGTCCTGGGAATAAAGGTTAAGGTCACATAGTGACTGTGTCTGCAGTCCATGCCTCGTGTGAGTTTGTAGTAAGGTGCAGGGACACTACATTTGGCGACAAGAAATGGGAATCATCGAACCACGAGGATGGCCACTGGTGACACAGCAGAACGTTACTGTGTGGGTGAGGACTGGGATGACTTCGTGGAAAGACTCCAGCAGAGCTTTGTCATGAAGGACTGGCTGGGAGTGACAGCGGCTGACAAGCGGAGGGCGCATCTACTGACCAGCTGCGGACCACAGACTTATGCGCTGATGAAGACCTGCTCACACCCCAAAAGCCAGCGGACAAGTTCTTTGAAGAGCTCAGCCAGCTGATCAGTGAGCATCTCAAGCTGGAGAGTAGCGTACACATGGCCCGGCACCGGTTCTACACACACCGGCGTCGGGAGGGACAAAACATCTCGGACTGCGGCACTTGGCCAGTCTCTGTAAGTTCACAGATGCCTGCAGGGGGGAGATGTTAAGGGACTTTTTCATTGAGGGCATTAATCATGCCGGGATTTTCAGGAAGCTCATAAAGACCAAGGACTTGACTTTAGACGGGGTGGCGTTGATAGCTCAGACCTTCATGGCAGGGGAAGAAGAGACCAAGATAATTTATGCGCGCAGCCCTGGTCCCAATGTGGCGATGGACCAGGGAGTTAACATGGTGAATGCGGCTCGGGACCCCACAGACAGGCAAAGGCATTTCGAAACCGCCCAGGCAGCAACAGGCTCTAGGGTGGGCCTGCAACAGGGACAATGGAAAGGGGATCGGCAATTCACGCCATCAAGGGGAACAATGCGTCCCATGATGGGACCATTGACACCCACCATCAGAGTGATTAGAAACAACCAAATGGGCAAACAGAGAGGAATGGCTGCTAACAGTCCCTTTGTTAACAGCAATCTCAGCTCATGCTGGAGGTGCGGGGCTAGACATACTGCGAAAAGCTGCAGGTTTCAGCAATATACCTATAGGATTTGTAACGTTAGTGGACACTTGGCCAGGATGTGCAAAAAGGCAGTAGCGAGGCTAATCTGCGAGACAGAGGAACCAGACGAGGGGTCTGCAATGCAGGATGATGCCTGGGGAAAAGCCATGGATGCTGAAGTTCAGCGGGTTCATGTGGCTGACGTCCACAGCTCATACACTAAAACGCCACCCATGATGATGAAAGTTTAATTAAATGGCATCCCGGTGCACATGGAGCTGGATACGAGAGCTAGCCAGTCACTTATGAGCGCCCAACAATTTGAGAGACAATGGACACACAGAGCAGGCCCAAACTGGAACGCATTGACACGCAGCTACGGACGTACACCAAAGAGATCATTCCAGTGCTAGGCAGTGCAAATTTGGTGGTAACACATAATGGATCACAGAACCGGCTGCCACTCTGGATCAGTCCCGGGAAATGGCCCCGCGCTCTTGGGGAGGAGTTGGCTAGCTGAGATGAATTGGAAATGGGGGGATGTGTACGCCATTTCATCCGTGGAGCGAAGTTCATGCTCACAGGTCCTACAAAAATTCGGGTCACTGTTTCAACCCGGTATCGGAACGTTCAAGGGCACTAAAGTAGTGATACGCATCACTCCGGACGCCAGACCAGTGCACCACAAAGCCAGAGCGATGCCATATGTGATGCGTGAGAAAATTGAATGTGAGCTGGACAGGCTGCTCAGAAAGGGCATAATTTTGGCCGTTGAATTCAGCGACTGGGCAAGTCCCATCGTACTTGTCCTTAAAGCAGATGGCTCGGTCAGGATTTGTGGTGACGACAAAGCCACCATCAACCGAGTGTCGCTGCAAGACCAATACCCGCTCCCGAGAGCGGAGGACCTTTTTGCCACGCTGGCAGGTGGCAAGCTGTTCACAAAGCTGGACCTCACTCCGGCCTACATGACCCAGGAGCTGGCTGAAGAATCCAAGCTTCTGACCACCATCACGATGCACAAGGGGTTATTTATCTACAACAGGTGTCCGTTTGGCATTCGTTCGGCGGCAGCCATCTTTCAGAGGAACATGGAAAGCTTGCTCAAATCCATTCCTGCAACGATCGTATTCCAAGACGACATCCTTATAACGGGTCGAGACACCGAGGAACACCTCCACAACCTGGAGGAGGTGCTACGCCGACTGGACCGGGTAGGCTTGTGGCTGAAAAAGGCCAAGTGTGCGTTTTTGGTCCCAGAGGTCAAGTTTTTGGGCAGGAGGGTTGCCGCAGACGGGATCTGGCCCACTGAATCAAAAATGGAGGTGATCGACCGGGCGCCCAGGCCCGGCAACACATCGGAGTTGCGATCATTCCTGGGACTTTTGAACTATTTCAGGAACTTTCTGCCGAACTTAAGCACATTGTTGGAGCCGTTACACATGCTCCTGCGTAAATGTTGTGAATGGTTTTGGGGGGACTGTCAAGAACGGGCTTGCAATAAGGCGAGGAACCTGCTGTGTTCTAACAAACTTGATTTTGTATGACTCATGTAAAAAACTGGTTTTAATGTGCGATGCATCATCCTACGGGGTTGGGTGTGTGTTGCAGCAGGGTAACGATGACGGCCGACTACAACCGGTGGCTTATGCCTCCAGGTCACTCTCCCAGGCAGAGTGTGGATACGGCATGGTCGAAAAGGAAGCACTCGCTTGTGTTTATGGTGTGAAAAAGATGCACCAGTACCTTTTCGGTAGACAGTTCGAGCGAGAGACGGACCACAAGCCGTTAACATCCCTGTTGTCCGACAGCAAGGCTGTCAATGCCAATGCGTCAGCTCGCATACAACGATGGGCTCTCACGCTGGCTGCCCCAAGGACGTCAGACCGTTTCAGAGACGGATGGATGAGCTCTCCATCCAAGCCGACTGTCTGCTATGGGGCAGCGGGTAGTCATGCCCCAGAAAGGAAGGGAAGCGTTCATCAGGGAACTCCAGAGCGAGCCCCCTGGCATCGTGGTAATGAAGGCCATTGCCCGGTCACATGTATGGTGGCCGGGAATTGATTCAGACCTGGAACACTGTGTTCACGGGTGCACGACATGTGCCCAGCTGGGCAATGCCCCCAGGGAGGCCCCACTCAGCCCGTGGCCCTGGCCCACCAGGCCATGGTCACGTATTCACGTAGACTACGCAGGCCCGTTCATGGGAAAAATGTTCCTGATCGTTGTCGATGCATACTCGAAATGGATCGAGTGCATCATATTAAACTCCGTGGAGAGTCTGCGTACGGTTTTCGCGACCCACGGCTTGCCGGACATCCTGGTCAGCGACAATGGCCCGTGTTTCACCAGCCATGTTTATGTCGGGCAATGGGATCAAACACGTCCGGACAGCGCCGTTCAAGCCGGCTTCCAATGGCCAGGCGGAACGTGCGGTCCAAGTCATAAAACAGGGCATGCTACGCATCAAAGGACCCTCCCTTCAGTACCACCTAACGCGCCTCCTGCTGGCCTACAGGTCCCGCCCGCACTCGCTCACGGGAGTGGAACTCCTCATGAAATGCACGCTTAAAACGTGGCTGTCCCTCATTCACCCAGCCCTGGCAGACATTGTTGCGGGCAAGCGCCAGTCCCAAACTGAGTGCCATGATCGAAACTCAAGGAGGAGGTGTATAGAAAGGGATGACCCGGTATTTGTTCTTAACCATGCTTTGGGACCCAAGTGGCTTGAGGGCACCGTAATTGGCAAAGAAGGAAATAGCGTCATGGTGGTCAGACTAAACAATTGGCAGATATGCCGCAAACACTTGGACCAAGTAAAGAAAAGGTTCAGCATAGACACGGAGGAACCTGAAGAAGAGCATGAGATGGCACCCACACCACTGCCAGTGGACGAGCAACAAAGACAGTCCACAGTACGCACAGTCCCTGCGGCCAGCCCGGACAGGCCGGAATCACCTCAGGTGACAGAGACGCGTGCCGAGGCTCAGCCACCAGAGCCACAACTGCGGCGCTCCACGAGAGAGCATCGACCCCCTGAAAGACTTAACCTTTGACACAAAAAGACGTGAGGGGGGAGGTGATGCCATGTATTTAACCATCATACAACTGTAACCTTCATGCAACTCCTGTACACTGTACTTATACCCTAGAAATGCACACCCTGACCACAGGGGGTGAACTTGTGGGAGACACTCCTCACCTGGGTTTCCAGGTATAAAAGGGGAGGTCCCACCCAGGGTCAGCACTCCTTGGTCCTGGGAATAAAGGTTAAGGTCACAGAGTGACTGTGTCTGCAATACATGCCTCGTGTGAATTTGTAGTAAGGTGCAGGGACACCACAGGAAGCATGCGTGCATCAGTGCAACACTTGCATGCAGCTCAGCAAAGCACCAGCAGAATCGCCACTGAGTCTGTGGTCGTGGCCATCCAAAGCGCAGATGAATACGTGGCTTGAGCAGTGGTGCAGCAGGGAGGGATTCAAATTCCTGGGGCATTGGAACCGGTTCTGGGGGAGGTGGGACCAGTACCTGGGCAGGACCGGAACCAATGTCCTAGGGGGAGTGTTTGCTAGTGCTGTTGGGGAGGAGTTAAACTAATATGGCAGGGGGATGGGAACCAATGCAGGGAGATAGAGAGAAACAAAAAGGAGACAAAAGCAAAAGACAGAAAGGAGATGAGGAAAAGTGGAGGGCAGAGAAACCCAAGGCAAAGAACAAAAAGGGTCACTCACTGTACAGCAAAATTCTAAAAGGACAAAGGGTGTTAAAAAAACAAGCCTGAAGGCTTTGTGTCTTAATGCAAGGAGTATCCGTAATAAGGTGGATTAATTAACTGTGCAAATAGATGTTAACAAATATGATGTGATTGGAATTACAGAGAAGTGGCTCCAGGATGATCAGGGCTGGGAACTCAACATCCAGGGGTATTCAACATTCAGGAAGGATAGAATAAAAGGAAAAGGAGGTGGCGTAGCATTGCTGGTTAAGGAGGAGATTAATGCAATACTTAGGAAGGACATTAGCTTGGATGATGTGGAATCTATATGGGTAGAGCTGCAGAACACCAAAGGGCAAAAAACGTTAGTGGGAGTTGTGTACAGACCTCCAAACAGTAGTAGTGATGTTGGGGAGGGCATCAAACAGGAAATTAGGGGTGCATGCAATAAAGGTGCAGCAGTTATAATGGGTGACTTTAATATGCACATAGATTGGGCTAACCAAACTGGAAGCAATACGGTGGAGGAGGATTTCCTGGAGTGCATAAGGGATGGTTTTCTAGACCAATATGTTGAGGAACCAACTAGAGGGGAGGCCATCTTAGACTGGGTGTTGTGTAATGAGAGAGGATTAATTAGCAATCTCGTTGTGCGAGGCCCCTTGGGGAAGAGTGACCATAATATGGTGGAATTCTGAATTAGGATGGAGAATGAAACAGTTAATTCAGAGACCATGGTCCAGAACTTAAAGAAGGGTAACTTTGAAGGTATGAGGCGTGAATTGGCTAGGATAGATTGGCGAATGATACTTGAGGGGTTGACTGTGGATGGGCAATGGCAGACATTTAGAGACCGCATGGATGAACTACAACAATTGTACATTCCTGTCTGTCGTAAAAATAAAAAAGGGAAGGTGGCTCAACCGTGGCTATCAAGGGAAATCAGGGATAGTATTAAAGTCAAGGAAGTGGCATACAAATTGGCCAGAAATAGCAGCGAACCTGGGGACTGGGAGAAATTTAGAACTCAGCAGAGGAGGACAAAGGGTTTGATTAGGGCAGGGAAAATGGAGTACGAGAAGAAGCTTGCAGGGAACATTAAGACGGATTGCAAAAGTTTCTATAGATATGTAAAGAGAAAAAGGTTAGTAAAGACAAACGTAGGTCCCCTGCAGTCAGAATCAGGGGAAGTCATAACGGGGAACAAAGAAATGGCATACCAATTGAACAAGTACTTTGGTTCGGTATTCACTAAGGAGGACACAAACAACCTTCCGGATATAAAAGGGGTCAGAGGGTCTAGTAAGGAGGAGGAACTGAGGGAAATCCTTATTAGTCGGGAAATTGTGTTGGGGAAATTGATGGGATTGAAGGCCGATAAATCCCCAGGGCCTGATGAACTGCATCCCAGAGTACTTAAGGAGGTGGCCTTGGAAATAGCGGATGCATTGACAGTCATTTTCCAACATTCCATTGACTCTGGATCAGTTCCTATCGAGTGGAGGGAAGCCAATGTAACCCCACTTTTTAAAAAAGGAGGGAGAGAGAAAACAGGGAATTATAGACCGGTCAGCCTGACCTCAGTAGTGGGTAAAATGATGGAATCAATTATTAAGGATGTCATAGCAGCACATTTGGAAAGAGGTGACATGATAGGTCCAAGTCAGCATGGATTTGTGAAAGGGAAATCATGTTTGACAAATCTTCTGGAATTTTTTGAGGATGTTTCCAGTAGAGTGGACAAGGGAGAACCAGTTGATATGGTACATTTGGACTTACAGAAGGCTTTCGACAAGGTCCCACACAAGAGATTAATGTGCAAAGTTAAAGCACATGGGATTGGGGGTAGTGTGCTGACATGGATTGAGAACTGGTTGTTAGACAGGAAGCAAAGAGTAGGAGTAAATGGGTACTTTTCAGAATGGCAGGCAGTGACTAGTGGGGTACCGCAAGGTTCTGTGCTGGGGCCCCAGCTGTTTACACTGTACATTAATGATTTAGACGAGGGGATTAAATGTAGTATCTCCAAATTTGCAGATGACACTAAGTTGGGTGGCAGTGTGAGCTGCGAGGAGGATACTATGAGGCTGCAGAGTGACTTGGATAGGTTAGGTGAGTGGGCAAATGCATGGCAGATGAAGTATAATGTGGATAAATGTGAGGTTATCCACTTTGGTGGTAAAAACAGAGAGACAAACTATTATCTGAATGGTGACAGATTAGGAAAAGGGAAGGTGCAACGAGACCTGGGTGTCATGGTACATCGGTCATTGAAGGTTGGTATGCAGCTACAGCAGGCGGTTAAGAAAGCAAATGGCATGTTGGCCTTCATAGCGAGGGGATTTGAGTACAGGGGCAGGGAGGTGTTGCTACAGTTGTACAGGGCCTTGGTGAGGCCACACCTGGAGTATTGTGTCCAGTTTTGGTCTCCTAACTTGAGGAAGGACATTCTTGCTATTGAGGGAGTGCAGCGAAGGTTCACCAGACTGATTCCCGGGATGGCGGGACTGACCTATCAAGAAAGACTGGATCAACTGGGCTTGTATTCACTGGAGGTCAGTAGAATGAGAGGGGACCTCATAGAAACGTTTAAAATTCTGACGGGTTTAGACAGGTTAGATGCAGGAAGAATGTTCCCAATGTTTGGGAAGTCCAGAACCAGGGGACACAGTCTAAGGGTAAGGGGTAAGCCATTTCGGACCGAGATGAGGAGAAACGTCTTCACCCAGAGAGTGGTGAACCTGTGGAATTCTCTACCACAGAAAGTTGTTGAGGCCAATTCACTAAATATATTCAAAAAGGAGTTAGATATAGTCCTTACTACTCGGGTGATCAAGGGGTATGGCGAGAAAGCAGGAATGGGGTACTGAAGTTACATGTTCAGCCATGAACTCATTGAATGGCGGTGCAGGTTCGAAGGGCCGAATGGCCTACTCCTGCACCTATTTTCTATGTTTCTATGTTTCTATGTTTACCTTGCTTAGTTTAACAGTACTCAGTTTGAACCTTTATTGCATACGTAACATTTTAGATGTTTTAGTAGGTAAATTTATTGTTTGTGAATAATAGGTATAATACTGATTGTGATTGTAACGGGGCTTGTAATTTCTCAGCCTGTCTGATGACTATGCATATGCTGCAAACTAGAGATGGCAGAAAGTATATTCAAGAGCGTTATGTGCCCAAACAAGGAGGTGGCAGACTGCTGAGGGGGACGAGAACTTATACCCCACGCACTTACAGGGAGAAGATATCATACCTGAACTTGTCCGATAACACCTGCCTTAGGAGACTGCACTTCCACAAAGAGGTTATCAGTGAGATATACCAGCTCTTCAGGGGAGATGTACTGCCTGCCAGCATCATCAGGACCACACTGTCCGTCGAGGTCAATGTCAATGCAGCACTTGCCTTCGACGCATCGGGTTCCTTTCAGGCCTCAGCTGGCGACAGTTGCACTGTATCCCAGCATGCCACACATTACCCTGTCACTGAAGCCCTTTACACACGCAGGATGGATTTTATCAGCTTCCCTATGACCAGGGAGGCTCAGACTGAGAGGGCTTCTACCGAATTGCAATCTTCCCAAAGGTGCAGGGAGCAATAGACTATACGCACATCGCGATGCGGGCACCTTTTTGGGATGCAGAGGTTTTTCGGAACCGAAAGAGATTCCACTCCTGAATGTGCAACTCGTTGTCGACCACCAGCAAATTATAATGGCAGTAAATGCAAAATTTCCAGGCAGCATCCATGATGCTCACATTCTGTGTGAGAACGTTGCATGTGACATGTTTACCAGTCAGCCACAAGGTCAATGCTGGATGCTTGGTGACAAAGGATATGGCCTCACCACCTGGCTGATGACCACCCCCTGCATATCACCCACACAGAAGCTGAGAAGCGATACAACGAGAGCCGCAGAGCCAAACGCAATATCGTCGAGAATACCATTGGCGTGCTTAAGCAGTGCTTTAGATGCCTGAACCATTCACGAGGCGAGCTCCAATACCACCCTGAGCAGGTAGCTCAATTCATGGTGGTGTGCTGCATGCTGGACAACTTGGCTATCATGAGGGGACAAGAATTGCCAGAAGGGACTGCCGGTCCACCTCAGGGGAGAGAGGAAGAGGAGGGCAAGGAGGTGAACGCTGACCTCGGGCCAGACAATCAGGTAGATGATGAAACCATACGCTCCCCCCGCCTCTACAGGAAAGGTCCCATGGTGGCTACATAGTTGCAAGACTCTTATGTCAGCAGCTCATAAATGAGCGCTTTGCTTGAAATAACAATTGGTGGTATTTACAAAGCTGCAAGACTGCTGTGTCTGCAGCTCATAGATGAATGGTGTGCATTACCTTGGTGACAGTTAAAGTTTAAGTTCATTCAAGTGACGTTGAATTATCCCCTATCATGTTAAGGAATCACCAATGTGTAATGGTGCAGCTATCTGAGACAATGCACAACAAGGTTATGTGAAATAAAAAACATTTAATGAGAACATTTGTATAAAATCATAATTATAACTGTAAAAAACAGCGCACCCTCCCGCACCACACCCCACAGCAAATTTATAACATTGATATCATTCATTAAATGTTTAACATTGCCAACAAACCTTCTTAAACATAGAACACAAATGCAAAAAAACAAGATACCCCCCCTCCCCCCGAACCTCTCAACAAAATAGCAGCAACATAAAAATACTGTGACCAAGACAATACCTGCGGCCATGCACCTGACATTCCTTTCCCTCGCCCCCCTCGCTTCTCCTCCCTACCTCTACCCCTTCCCCTCCTGACTCCAAGCCGCCTTGCCGAGGAGCTCCTCAGGCACTGCTTCATTGGGGGGGGGGATGACGACAGAACCGCTGGTTGACCGCATACGGGAGAGGATGGTCCCGAGCTGGGAATATCCACCGAGCCAGAAGCAAGACCTTCCTCCTGGCTCGCATGCGTCATTGGCAATCCTAACAGGGGTGCGGCACCTTGGGGTGCAGTGTTGCGCTCCGGGACCACTGGGAGCCCGCTGCCACCAATGTTCCTGGCTATCAGCTCCAGGTCCTCCGCCATCCGCGGCACATACTCCATCATAGTGGCGGACACGCTGGCCAGCTGTTGGGATATGCACCCCATTGTTTGTAGGATCTGCTGACCTATGTCAACACTCCTCCTGGACAAGTGTACCATGTCCCCGCTCAGATCTGCCGTCCATGGGGCAGACCTGCTGTGTCGAACAAACCTCCACTTGGTCGGCGTTGTCCTGGAGACACCGGGGGTGCCCTGCAACAAGGTGCTTGGGCCCGGTACCTCCACGGTGGAGGAGGGAATGGCCGCAGGAGCTCTAGATGTCATTGGTGTGGACTGCATTATGGAGCTTGGCGATGCAGGCTCCTCGAAGTCGGCACTGTCATCTGTGGAGAAGGCACCCAGCAGCTCCAAGGGTGAGAACCGAGGCTCCTCAGCACCAGATGTCCGATTGTCGGGCTGATCAGCCATGATCATATTGAATGGTGGTGCAGGCTCGAAGGGCCGAATGGCCTACTCCTGCACCTATTTTCTATGAGTCCAGCCCCGCACCCCCACCTTCTCGGCTCGATGGTGTTGCATGGAGCCACACTGCTGGCTGAGCTACAAAACATAAATGAGGTTATTAGAGGAGAAAGGGATGCTAGGGTCACAGGGTGATTCAAACGCTACATACAGCATATGCACGAGAACAGCAGTACCGCTATCAAAATCATCACAGACATCACATTTCACCACCATCACCAAATTCTGCATTGCAATGATTCTCATGAGGCCATCATTATTTAGAGAACACTTTTATCAATCATCTATCACATATTATTGGTCAGATATGAGTGGGTGTGGCATCTACTGACTTTACATCACGCGATGGTGTATACTTTACTCACGTGGCATCACATCAGGTTCTGCAGTTGCTTGCGTGGCCGACTGGAGGTGGGTCCCCACTAGTGCCAGCACCTGTTCCTCGATGTCGGTGAGCTCGATGATGACTAGAGGCCCACCACCCGTTCGCCTCTGCTCAGCCCTATTCTTCGAAAGCTTCTTCTGTAAAAGGTAACACCAGCACAACATGGCATGAGACCACTGCATGAGATCATTAGTAGGTACTGTCACAGAGACTGATACAACACATAAGCAACAGATGTAATCATCATTATTATGATCATTCTTTACCCAAAGACGTACACTGTAGACACAGGCTTTGAGTAAAACATTCCTGGTATAAGTGCAAGACATCACATCTGATTTTAATCAATCATTACACTTGCAATTCAAATTATATAAATATATAAGTACATGTAAATATATGTAATACTTACTCTGACGGATCCGACAAGGTTGTTCCAGCGCTTGCGGCACTGGTTGCCCTCACGCACCTCATTGGTCGCCGACAAGACCACCTCAGCTGTCGGCCCATATCTTCTGGTAGACCTTTGGGGTGGGCTTCCCACCCACACCCCGGGTCAATTGACCCCAGCGTGACTCCACCTCCTGCAGGAGGGAGGCATTTGTCTTGTCGGAGAATCTCTTCACTTGTTTGCGTCCCCCTAATTGTTCCTCTCCCACCTCGCTGCTTTCGCCAGCGTCTTCAGTCTCCACAACGTTCTGTGTCGCCTCCTCCATCCCTGCCATTTTAAATATTTTTTTTCGCCAAAAACTCCGTGGGAACAACGTTCATTGTGCTCACAAGTCTTTCTGCTGCTGGTAAATCTCTCTCCTACCTCCCACAACAGCCAAAGAAGCACACAACACACCCACACACATTTTCAGTTCCTCTCTGCTCCCTCTCTGTCTCTCTCCTCTTTTGCGCATGTATTGATGACCTCCTGAAACATAGGAAATGACCATTGCCATAGTGTTGCTATGGACGGCAACACTTTACGGCAGAAGGTCAAAAAATGTAACAGTGACACCTTTTTCAGATTGCTCGCGGTAACGCCCATTTTGTAAAATGGAAAGTTGGGGTTTTGAAAATGGACGAAAATCCGGAGATCTCATCAATGCTGGAAATAATGCCCATTTTTGGGCGATCTGCGCACAAGTGGAAAGTCTAGCCCACAGTCTTTTATGTCAGCGTTCAGTCCTGGCCAGTAAACGGACTCTCTGGCACGTCAAAGAGTGCTCTTGACACCAGTGTGAGCAGTATGAAGTCGCTTACGAATGGCGGACCTCAGAGATTTTGGTAATACACAGCGATAGCCTTTGAAGACTATACCATCCTGTGTTGCGAGTTCGTCACGAACTTTGAAGTGTGCCTGTGTTTCAGGCGGGCATTCATGCGTGGTTTCTGGCCATCCCGTTGTGATTTGTTGTATGACCAGTTGTAGTGTGGAGTCACTTGCAGTTGCGCGTTGTATGGTAGTCAGTCCTTGTTTGGAGAGTGGGAGAAAGTCCACCATGTGGATGCCTTCCACGTTTTTGAGCTATGCGTGCGAGAGGGTGACTGCTCCTGGTTGATACTTTATTTCGGCGTCATATTGGGCTCAATTTTGCCCAAGCCCATTTTCTGGCGCCTTGCCAGATTTACGCGGAGTTTAGGTCTAGACATGCGGCAGAAATTGTTGTACTAACTTTCCCCGATCTTTATACTGCAATCCACGCAGCGTGGCCAGTCACCTCGGGGGGCGGAGCCTGCTCGGAGCTGTACTGCGCATACGCGTCCATTGCAGCGACGTCAAAAACGTGTTTTTTTTCCCCGCCTTCTGTGCGTGCGCGGGAAAACATGACACGTTTTTGACGTCATTGCAATGAACACGCATGCGCAGTACAGCTCCGAGTTGGCAATCGAGAGGCCTCCAGACCGGGACTGGAATCTCAAGTGGGCGTAACATCTTAAGGTAAGTGCACATTTTTAAATTCCTAACCTACAGGGTTTACAGAGAAGCACTCCCTCTCCCGCCGACCTTCTCCTGTCCCGAGTGCCTTCCCGGTCCGGTCCGCTCCCCTCCCCTAGCCCAGGCCGAATGGCCTTCGATTTCCTTATCTGCGACGATTTCTTTAACTCCTCGCATTGGTTTTCTGGAGAGGCCACATAAGCTGGCCTAAACAGAAATGGAGTAACTATCAGTTGGCCAAAGTTCACCAAATGGCCAGAATTGGCACAGGAGGCTGGTTACGCCCCCTTTGGATGAAAAAAAAAACTTATCTAAAAAAATCGTAATTAAATGAGTTACGCTGGTGCAAATTGATTGGGAAACTGGGGATTTTTAAGTTAGGCCGGAAAAAGCAGCCTGCTCCAAAAAAATGGTGCAAATCACTGGGGAAAATCGAGCCCATTGGTTGAGCCGAATGAGCAGACGTTGTAGTCACTTGGGTGCTGCAGATAACGGCTTGCATCGTATAGCACCCACAGGCTTATGGTCTGTCCATAGCGTGATCTTGCAACCGTATACATATTGATGGTTTCGTTCCATTCCGAAGACTTGAGCAAGCAGCTCCTTTTCGATTTGAGAGTATCGCGTTTCTGCTGGAGTGAGCGCTCGGCTGGTGTATGCCATTGGTTGTTCCTGTTCCAGAAGGACAAACCCAAGACCCTTGCTCGCAGACTCTCTTTGACCTTTGGTTGCAAGTTTTGGGTCAAAGTACCTGAACATCGGACAAAGGACACAACGTACTTTTGCTTGTTCTGTGTATTTTAAGTGGCACATTACAAGTCCCTGCCACTGGAATGGTTGCATGGTTGTCATATAGTGACAGTATTGTCTCAGATTCTTTTACCCTTTAGCCTTTAGGTAAGTATCTAAGAGGTAGCACATTGCATGTGGCCCCACAATCTATTTGCATTTTTACCATTTGACCTTTGATGGAGAAGGTAGCCATAATCTTGTTAGGATACTGTTGTGTCTGTAATGTACTTATGAACGACCTCACGAGGCAATGGTTTGTACTCAAACTGTGGTGACCTTGGTCCTTTATTCATAACTCCAGAGTGAGGCACAAGCATGGTGGGCAGCCTTTTACACTGGGTCCTGCACACCTATGCAGGTGACCCTTAGGTCTCCCACCGCAGTGCCCTCTGGTGGACAGCCTCTGCCACAGGGGCAGGAAATCCCGGTCTCCACCAGTTGCACCCTCTTGTGGTGCCAGCATAGTATATACACAGTGTAAACCTTATTGATCGTACATCAGGCAACAAGTCTCCATCTTATGCAACTATACAGTGACTACACAGAGAGTATATCTATAGTCTGTATATATAACATCACTCTCCCCCAAGTCCTTTGTGCCGATTACTTTTGCACTATGTGCTCTGGCTAAGCTCTCCCCAGACTTAAGTGCCAATAGACCTTGGCTGTGCTTTGGCTTGGCTTACTCCCTGTTAACCCCAAGTCCTTTTGCCACAACGTTGGGTAGTGGTTACCAGTTTGGATGGTTCGATGATGCAGTGGAGGTTCCAATGGGTTCTGGGTGTGATCCATGTGTGTGGCCATGGCTACATACATCCATTTCTCCCCCACAGCGAGATCGTGCAGCTGGCCCGTTACATTAACATACAGGATCAGACACAGTGCAATAACAAAGAAAGGAAGTTACAGTTTGTATTGTAACACCTTGGTCCAGTGACTTACATTCGTTATGTTTTACGGTCGTGCGCCAGGATTGGGTAGATTTCATTCATGGTTCAGTCATGGTCAGTACTGAGGTAGCAGTACAGGTATGCGAGGACGCAGGTTCCAGGGCAACCGGACGGGGTCCAATCGTCTGATAGCGGCGCTGTGCCCCCTGCTAGCGGGGCGGGCTTGGTTCGCTCACCTGGCCAGGACTCAGGGCCTTTGCCGTTGCCTAGTGGTGGGCAGAGCCACAGATGTGTGTGGCCTCCCTGTCCTCCTTTGAGGGCTGCAGAATCTTCTGCCTGCTCTCTCACGGTGTTGGGAACCTGGCTGTTCCAGGTCCCATTTGGGGAACTCGTTGGTTTTGACCTTTCGCTACCGGACATGGCCGAGGTAGTGACCGGGTCCGGGGGCTGCGCCGTCTCCACCGGGTGGTGGGTAACGGCGGCCGACTGCGCGTATTGGCGCCGTTTTCGTTTCCAAGTCCGTGGCGAATGGTGCCATCGGGTGCCTGTAGCATGGGATAGACCTGGGGCAGGGCATCAGGATCAGTGCCTTCACCCTCCTGAGGTCGCTGGCCTATAACTTGTGGGGACACCTGGGGCAGGGCATCAGGATCAGTGCCTTCACCCTCCCGAATTCGCTCGCTTGCTACTTTTGGGGACACTCTATTCCCGACATCTCGCATCAACATTTTGTTCACAATCTTAATCGGTTCGTTACATTGATTGCCATGCATACAATGTCTCTTTAAGTTCAGTTGGTTGCAGGTCTCCTTTAAGAGAACCCTGCTGGCTTTACCCCAATCAAATCCTTTGTTGGACCCACGTGTTGGTCCCTCAGTGTTGCACCTCGTGGTTTGGCCGCGGCCATCTTTTTTTTCAGCCACACTGCCCCTCGCTGCAGCAGGGACACCATCTTGCCTCTGTCCTCGAGGTCGACTGCCTTGATCCTTCTCTCCCGTGATTCTACCACAAAAACTGGAAAAGTGCCTGTGAATTCGATCTTCCTCCCCAGGAGTCCTGCCACTGGGGCCGGGAAGGTATTTTTTGGTCGTTCCGGTCGGATCATTGCCACGCAGTCGTGACGGACGGTCTGTGCCTCAGGTGCTGCGCTGGTCTGTTCTCTGGTGCCTGGCCCAAGCGAAGGTGAGGTTTTGCTCTGCCTCTGAGCACGGGGGGCATCGATTGCTGGAGTGAAGAGGTCTTCCCATTTCCACTGGATCTTCCCCATCCACCTTCTTCCGAGTAGTGTTGGACCACCACCTGCAACAATCCACAGAGGTAACTTGTGCACCACGCCATTATGGATTACACTTACATCCACAATACCAAGGACTGGGATCAGCTCCTTGGTGTAGGTGCGCAACTTTTCCTGTACTGGAACCAGCTCGGGTTGTTTTTCGTTCTATAGCCTCTCGAAGGCATCCTGGCTCATCACTGACTGGCTCGCTCCCGTGTCCACTTCCATGAAGACTGGAATGCTGTTTATCTCGACTTCCATCTTTTTCTGGAGGACAATCGGTGGTGCAGGTATACACTCCATACACTTCTTCTTGGGGCTGAGCTGCCTCTCTGGCCAAATCATCATACTCCCCGCTGGATTCAAAGTCATCTACCGACTCCTCTGCTAGACGGTGAGTCGTATTTCTTTTACACATGTGCTGGAGGTGGCCCTTCGTGTTACAGGCTTTGCATACGTACTCCGCAAACTGACACTGGTGAGCCCTATGATTTCCTCTGCAATGCCAGCATGGTGCTACTCGATTAGCACCCCTCGACGGACTCTGAGTTCTGGAACCCTGAGGTCTGTGCTCTCTGCCCTGGGCAGAGCCATGTTCTACAGTCTTGCCTGTGAAAGGCACCATTCTGTGTGCAGTACTTGCCGGGTTTGAGTCCACAGGATGAATAATTTGCTTGGTGCTGCAGGTCGAGGTCATAAACGCCTGACTGATGCTGATGGCCTTCTGCAGGTTGACTGTGGTGTTGGCAGATAATAGCTTGTGGCCAATTCCCATAACGAATATGTCTCACAATGCTTCCTTGAGCTGCGTGCCGAAACCACACGGTGCCACAAGTCTCCTGAGGTCGGCAGCATATTTTGCAATCTCCTGGCCCTCAGGTCTGCGGTGAGTGTAGATTCTGTGTCTGGCTGTGAGGATGCTCTGTTTTGGTTTTAGTTGGTCGCGAATTAGTTCAGTCAGATCATTGTACGTCTTATCCTTGGCCTTCGTGGGTGCCAGCAAGTCCCTAAGGAGGCGGTCGACCTCGGACTCACAACTGGTCAGCAGAATAGCCTTGCACTTCTCCGCCAATGTGTCCATCACCCCTGCCAGGTCGTCTGCCACGAAATATTACTTGAGCCTTTCCGTGAAGGCATCCCAATCATCATCCTCCACGAAGTCTTTTAGAGTGCCAAAGGTAACCATAATCATGTGAAAGTCCGTATTCTTGGCGCCAGTTGTTATGTCTGTAATGCACTTATGAATGACTCTACGAGGCAATATGTTGTACTCAAACTGTAGCGGCCTTGGTCCTTTATTCGGAACTCCAGAGTGAGGCACAAGCATAGTGGGCAGCCTTTTATACTGGCCCTGCACACCTAGGCAGGTGAGCCTCAGGTCTCCCACCGCAGTGCCCTCTGGTGGACAGCCTCTGCCACAGGGGCAGGAAACCCCGGTCTCCACCAGTTGCACCCTCTAGTGGTGCCAGCATAGTATATACACAGTGTAAACCTTATTGAAAGTACATCAGGTAACAAGTCTCCATCTTATGTAACTATACAGTGACTACACAGAGAGTATATCTATAGTCTACATATATAACTTTCTATCAGCTTTGTCCTTGATTGTGCGATCAACAAACATCTTTACAGTCATGATGTCAAAATGAGAATCATTCCTCTCTTTTTATAGTGCATGAACTTTTGACTTGCCCTTATATTTAGGGTTATGTGTAGACTTCTGCCTTGATCCATTTTGCCTGCACTTTTGAGAAAAGTAATTTTGTTTGCCGCAACTTGTGCAGGTCTTCCCATATGCTGGGCATTTAGTTTTTGACAGCTCTTGTCTTTTACCACAATATCTGCAATTGTTCATGAACTCTTTGCCTGTGAATTCTTTCTTTGTGGGTCAGGGTTTCTGTCTGACAGCTTTGACAACTTCAGAGTTTTAGTGAGCTTCATGGATTTAATTTGTGCAACTGTGGCCTCTGTAGCTTTACAGAGCATCCCACATTTATCCAGTGTTAGGCTTGATTCTTGCAACAGCCTCTTACGCAGAGTGTTATCAGTTATTCCGCTGACGATGCGGTCTCTGGTGAAATCATCCCTTAAATTGCCGAAATCACATGACGATGCGAGTTCTCTCACTTTCACGAGATATCTGTCAAACCGCTCGTCCCCTTGTACACAGTTGTTAAACTGGAACCGCTCATAGATGATGTTGCTTTTACCTTTACAGTGCTCTTCCCAGAGCTTCAAAATAATCTCAATTTCCTGCTTGTCTTCCTCTGATTTGTAGGGAAGATTATTGTGGATGTCTAGGGCATCACTGCCCATGGCTGTGATATATGTTGCAACCCTAACTCTATCTGGTTTTTCCACAATATTTGTGATCATTTCATATCTATCCCACAGCTGTTTGAATTTTTTCCAGTTGGCTTTCAAATCGCCGGTCACCTGCAATGGAGGTGGGCGAGGAATCTGCGAGGGAGTTGGCACCGTGGTGGTCATGATAGCTCGCTACAATTTAGGAGTTTGTCACATACATGTATATAGTTCCAATACCCAGAGGACTAGAACAAGTCGATTAGTAAAATATCGTGGCCATGTATTTGTGGAAATACTCTTTCAATTGTGGCCCTACAATAACTTATTCCACTTTAAGTTTACTAATGCCTCTAGATTATTTTACAAGCTTATGACTATTTATCGCTCTTCACGGATCCACACACGATGTGTAGGAAGCACGCTCTGCACTGCACTGCTTAACGTCGATTTCAATTGGCTTCAAAAGTCTTACAGTTCCAATATGTCGATCGTAGATGCAGTCGATGAGAGATCAGAAGTTTCCACTTCTGACACTATGTATTTTATAGTCTCTTGAACACTCTGTTTATTTGGGAGATCTCAGACAGCCATGCGGAGCTTAAGATGGTGTTCCTTCACAGACCCTCTCTCTCAATACAGCTCCCTATACCTCCTAGCTAGAAGGCGCTATACATTATATCAATACCTCCTAGCTAGAGGGCACTATACATTATCTCGTTACATCCTCCTTCCAGATAAGAGAGATGAGGTCATACATTCGTGCCAATAGTGCTTCTCCGCCATGTTTTAGTACCTTGGCGGGGATTCCATTTGCTCCCGATGCCTTGTTGTTCTTGAGCTGACGGATGGCCTTTTCTACCTCGTGCCGGGCTGGGGTTTTGCTGAGATGGTGGCGGGTAGCATGCCGCGGGATGGAGTCGAGGACACTCGTGTTGAAGGCAGAGTCTCGGGTTAACGAGATTTTCGAAGTGCTCCTTCCAGCGCCTCTCGCATGGGTTGGGACAGAGGCGCTAATTGGTTTGGAGCCACGAGCGCCAGCATCCGTGCCGCCTGGCAAATTCAGTGTGCCGGTACGGGCAGCGCTGAGGGGTATCGCCCGGGAGTGTAGCGCCGGTGTGCAACACCCCTGTTATCGACACAGATACAAAATTCGGTTTTACAGCTGCACCAGTAGCGCCCCCTAGTGACCCCGCCAGGGAAGGCTGGCGTGCAGAGCTGTCCCGGGGTGCTACGGGAAGGAACGACTGCATGAGGTACGTATGAGTGATATTTGTTTACTTTTTGCGATGTAACTTTATTTGGGGTGAGTAGTGTACAGGGAATGTATTTTGTGTTTGTTGTTCTGATTTTTTTGTTGCCGGGAGGCCTCTCTTAGGGCGCTACGAAGCCGGCTCTTTAGCACGGGATATTCGGTTGCTCACCTGGCCTAATGCCCTAAGAGAGGTGTGAAACGTCTCCCTTAGTGCTCCGCTCCACTGTCAGGGCACAAACACTGAATTTGTGGCTACCATCGTAAATTACTTCCCGGCGCTAAATTTACCGTCCGCCCGACATTAGGGCCTTAAAAACCCTCCAACCGAATTTCCAGCCCCATGGTGCTTTATTTCTAAATAAATACAGGCTGTCGCCATCAGAGTGGGAAATGGAAAAGTCTAACGCTGGAGCGGTGTTCTCTGAGCTCAGCACTGAGATTCATTGCTGGGGCAGAGTTGAGGGGGCTTTGGTTTAATCCTAACCATGCTATACCCGATCCTGGAGTGCTGGATGCTTGTTCCCTGAAATAGTACGTGTTCTATTCCCCAGTGCACCCCTCCTACAGTGAATACTTCTTCCTCCACAGTTCAGTGCCCCACCACCCCCAAAAATTATCATCTGGTCTTAACCCTCCCAATCTACCCAAATGCATTTCAGCATCCCCTGCGTGATTAAATCTTTCAGGTTAAGCGAATACAATAGGGAGTGTTGCACTGTCGGAGGTGCCATCTCTCGGAGGAGACGTTAAACCGAGGCCCCGTCTGCTCTCTCGGGTTGAAGTAAAAGATCCCACAGCCACTATTTCAAAGAAGAGCAGGGGAGTTCACCCTGGTGTCCTGGTCAATATTTATCCCTCAATCAACGTAATTAAAAACAGATTGCCTGGCTATTGTCACGTTGCTGTTTGTGGGAGCTTGCTGTGCGCAAATTGGCTGCCGTGTTTCCTCCATTACCACAGTGACTACACTCCAAAAGTACATCATTGGCTGTAAAGTGCTTTGGAACGCTCTGAGGTCGTGAAAGGCGCTACTGAAATGCAAGTCCTTTCTTTTCCTTTTTACAATGTGAGCCAACTGGTGATGTATTCCCTGAGGGGTGACTGGTCCTTTTATTTCAGCACAGGCCTAATTGGTCGTTGCTACTTCAGCTCTGTATAATCTTCCCATTCTTAGCCTTTGTCCAGATGGTGAATCAATTGCAGTCTCCAGAGTGGCTGGACAGGCTGATAAACCTAATGCTAAGCATATGATAAATGAACACTAAGTGGCTGGTCCCAGCGGCCCGCATCAATTCGAACAGTTTATTGTGGGAGCGAGACTACCTTCAGGCAACGTGACAGCTGGGTGATTAAATTCTTCTGTAACCCGGCGATCTCACACCAAACACTTCTGTCTGCTTCATCTTCTTCAACTATTGGGCCAGGCACTCCGAGGACAAACGCACGAGGACAGTTTATGACCTCACCAGACACAAGAAATCAGAGCAGGAGTCGGCCATACGGCCCCTCGAGCCTGCTCCATCATTCAATAAGATCACGGCTGATCTGATCATGGACTCAGCTCCACTTCCCTACCCGCTCCCCATATCCTTATCGCTCAAAAATCTGTCTATCTCCGCCTTAAATATATTCAATGACCCAGCCTCCACAGCTCTCCACTCCTTCCCGCGAGAACAGAAAGATTTGCATTTACAAAACGCCTTATCACATCTCTCAGAAATCTCTCGACATGTTCTGCATACCAAGGATGATTTCGAAGTGCACGGAATATCGTCAAGGATCCTTCCTGACTACAGCTGTGGTGCCAGAGGATTGGAGGACTGCTAACGTACAACACACTGCGATATGTGTGCGCACTAGGTCCCTGCAGCAGAGCTGGTCTCCAGTCGTCTTGGGTAACCCTTGCCACTGGACCAAGACCTAGCTCTGTCAAGCCCCGTGTGGTGGCTGGTGTGCAACGGCCACCCCACGTTAAAAAAATCCACGCACCAGACATCTTCCACCCTTCACGATGTAGTTCGGGGATCTGGAATATCAGGTCCTTCATTGAAACACCTGTGAACTCATCCCTTTTTGGCGTGGAAGCAAGTCTTCCTCATTTCGAGGGACCGTCTATGATGATGATGGTCATTGGTTAACAAGGGAGGAAGGGATAAACCGAGTAATTACAGCCCAGTTAGTTTAACATTAGTGGTGGGCAAATTACTGGAATTAGTTCTGAGGGACAGTATAAACCTTTTTTAGTTGACGTATTTACTGAGGCAAACGAAAACACAGGCCTTATGCTAAACATCCGTAAGACAAAGGTCCTCCACCAGCCTGTCCTCACTGCACAGCACTGCCCCCCCAGTCATCAAGATCCACGGCGTGGCCCTGGACAACGTGGACCATTTCCCATCCCTCGAGAGCCTCTTATCAACAAGAGCAGATATTGATGACTAGATCCAACATCGTCTCCAGTGCGCCAGTGCAGCCTTCGGCCGCCTGAGGAAAAGAATGTTTGAAGACAAAGCCCTCAAAACTGCCACTAAGCTCATGGTCTACAGGGCTGTAGTAATACCCGCCCTCCTATATGGCTCAGAGACATGGACCATGTACAGTAGATACCTCAAATCGCTGGAGAAATACCACCAATGATGTCTCCGCAAGATCCTACAAATCCCCTGGGAGCACAAAAGCACCAACATTAGCGTCCTCGGCCAGGCCAACATTCCCAGCATGAAGCACTGACCATACTTGAGCAGCTCCACTGGGCAGGCCACATTGTTTGCATGCCAGACACGAGACTCCCAAAGCAAGCGCTGTACTCGGAACTCCTTCACAGCAAACGAGCCAAAGGTGGGCAGAGGAAACGTTACAGGGACAACCTCAAAGCTTCCCTGATAAAGGGCAACATCCCCACTGACACCTGGGAGTCCCTAGCCAAAGACCGCCCTAAGTGGAGGAAGTGCATCCGGGAGGGCGCTGAGCACCTCGAGTCTCATCGCCGAGAGCGCGCAGAAATCAAGCGCAGGCAGCGGAAGGAGCGTGCGGCAAACCTGTCCCACCCAACCCGTCCCTCAACCACTATCTGTCCCACCTGTGACAGAGTCTGTGGTTCTCGTATTGGACTGTTCAGCCACCTAAGGACTCATTTTTAGAGTGGAAGCAAGTCTTCCTCGATTCCGAGGGACTGCCTATGATGACGATCTTGATGATTTTCAGAAAGACACGGATTGATAAGAACATAAGAACATAAGAATTAGGAACAGGAGTAGGCCATCTAGCCCCTCGAGCCTGCTCCGCCATTCAACAAGATCATGGCTGATCTGGCTGGACTCAGCTCCACTTACCCGCCCGCTCCCCGTAACCCTTAATTCCATTATTGGTTAAAAATCTATCTATCTGTGACTTGAATACATTCAATGAGCTAGCCTCAACTGCTTCCTTGGGCAGATAATTCCACAGATTCACAACCCTCTGGGAGAAGAAATTCCTTCTCAACTGGTTTTAAATTGGCTCCCCCGTACTTTGAGGCTGTGCCCCCTAGTTCTAGTCACCCCGACCAGTGGAAACAACCTCTCCGCCTCTATCTTGTCTATCCCTTTCATTATTTTAAATGTTTCTATAAGATCATCCCTCATCCTTCTGAACTCCAACGAGTAAAGACCCAGTATACTCAATCTATCATCATAAGGTACCCCCTCATCTCCGGAATCAGCCTAGTGAATCGTCTCTGTACCACCTCCAAAGCTAGTATATCCTTCCTTAAGTAAGGTGACCAAAACTGCACGCAGTACTCCAGGTGCGGCCTCACCAATACCCTATACAGTTGCAGCAGGACCTCCCTGCTTTTGTACTCCATCCCTCTCACAATGAAGGCCAACATTCCATTCGCCTTCCTGATTACCTGCTGCACCTGCAAACTAACTTTTTGGGATTCATGCACAAAGACCCCCAGGTCCCTCTGCACTGCAGCATGTTGTAATTTCTCCCCATTCAAATAATATTCCCTTTTACTGTTTTTTTTTCCCAAGGTAGATGACCTCACACTTTCCGACATTGTATTCCATCTGCCAAACCTTCGCCCATTCGCTTAACCTATCCAAATCTCTTTGCAGCCTCTCTGTGTCCTCTACACAACCCGCTTTCCCACTAATCTTTGTGACATCTGGAAATTTTGTTACACTACACTCTGTCCCCTCTTCCAGGTCATCTATGTATATCGTAAACAGTTGTGGTCCCAGCACCGATCCCTGTGGCACACCACTAACCACCGATTTCCAACCCGAAAAGGACCCATTTATCCCGACTCTCTGCTTTCTGTTAGACAGCCAATTCTCTATCCATGATCAAGGAAAGTCAGCATGGATTTGTTAAGGGAAGGTCGTGTCTTTATAACTTGGTTGAATTTTTTGAGGAGACAACAAGGAATGTCGATGAGGGCAGTGCATTTGATGTCGTGTATATGGATTTTAGCGAGGCTTTTGACAAGGTCCCACATGGCAGGCTGATCAAAAAAGTAAAAGCCCATGTGATCCAAGGGAGAGTGGCAAATTGGATCCAAAATTGGCTCAGTGGCAGGAAGCAAAGGGTAATGGTTGAGGGGAGTTTTTGTGACTTGAAGGATGTTTCCACAGGGCTCAGTATTCGGTCCCTTGATTTTTATAACATATATTAATGATTTAGAATTAAAAGGCCATATAAAAGGTTACTGCACAAGATAAAAGTTCACGGGGTTGGGGGTAATATATCAGCATGGATAGAGGATTGGCTAATTAACAGAAAACCGAGATTCGGGATAAATGGTTCATTCTCTGGTTGGCAAACAGTAACTAGTGGGGTGCCGCAGGGATCAGTGCTGGGACCCCAACTATTTACAATCTATATTAACGACTTGGAAGAAGAGACTGAGTGTAACATAGCCAAGTTTGCTAATGATACAAAGATGGGAGGAAAAGCAATGTGTGAGGAGGACACAAAAAATCTGCAAAAGGACATAGACAGGCTAAGTGAGTGGGCAAAAATTTGGCAGAGGAGTATAATGCTGGAAAGTGTGACGTCATGCACTTTGGCACAAAAATTCAAAGAGCAAGTTACTATTTAAATGGAGAAAGATTGCAAAGTACTACAGTACAGCGGGACCTGGGGGTAATGGTGCTATTTCGACGCAGAGCAGGGGAGTTCTCCCCGGTGTCCTGGCTGATATTCATCCCTCAGTCATCATCACTAAAAACAGATGATCTGGTCATTAATACATTGCTGTTTGTGGGAACTTGCTGCGCGCAAATTGGTTGCTGCGTTTCCTACATTGCAATAGTGACTACACTTCAAAAATCACTTCAATTGCTGTAAAGCGCATTGGGAGGTTGTGAAAGGTGCTATATAAATGCAAGTCTTTCTTTTTATGAAGTCCTCGGGATCATTGCATGATAAACAACAATTTATATAAAGGGAAATGAAGTGATTAATATGCGGATCTCCTTCCTGAAAAGAACAGGCTTTCCCTTTCCCTTCTTATCATTCGTTTCCATCACTGAAAAGTTGTGTGTTTTTTTATCATGTCAGGCAAGCGAACTATGAGGCCTGCCTAGTGGAGCTGATCGAGTGTGGTCAGTGCTTCAATGCTAGGGATGTTGGCCTGGTCGAGGACGCTAATGTTGCTACATCTGTCCTCCCAGGGGATTGTAGGGTCTTGCGAAGACATCGTTGGTGGTATTTCTCCAGTGACTTGAGGTGTCTACTGTACATGGTCCCGAGGTATGGGAAATGGTCCACACTGTCCAGGGCTGCGCCGTGGATCTTGATGACTGGGGGGCAGTGCTGTGCGCCGAGTGGCAGGTTAGTGGAGGATCTTTGTCTTACGGATGTAAGCAAGCGCTCTACTCAGAACTCCTTCACGGCAAATGAGCCAAAGGTGGGCAGAGGAAACGTTTCAAGGACACCCTCAAAGCCTCCCTGATAAAGTGCAACATCCCCACCGACACCTGGGAGTCCCTGGCCAAAGACCGCCCTAAGTGGAGGAAGTGCATCCGGGAGGGCACTGAGCACCTCGAGTCTCATCGCCGAGAGCATGCAGAAACCAAGCGCAGGCAGCGGAAGGAGCGTGCGGCAAACCTGTCCCACCCACCCTTTCCCTCAACCACTGTCTGTCCCACCTGTGACAGGGACTGTGGCTCTCGTATTGGACTGTTCAGCCACCTAAGGACTCATTTTAAGAGTGGAAGCAAGTCTTCCTCGATTCCGAGGGATTGCCTAAGATGATGATGATGTTTGTTTATATCTGTAAAGCATCGGTGCGGTAATGGAGAGAAAGTAATATTCAGCCCAACATCTGGGCAGACCAGTGAGGGGATAGCGAAAGGGAGGACTGATATCTTGTCTGTCCTTTATGGTGCTATGTTTACCACACCCTTCAACACACCACCTTGAATAATACTCATGGAGTGAGGGATGTGCCAGGCTAAGAGTTTACAGACTGTATACAATTTTCATTATCATCATCATAGGCGGTCCCTCGTATCGAGGATGACTTGCTTCCACACCAAAAATGGATGAGTTCACAGATGTTTCAATGAAGGACCTAATATTCCAGATCCCAAACTACATCCCGAAGGGTGGAAGATGCCTGTGGGTGGATTTTTTTAACGTGGGGTGGCCATTGCACATCAGCCACCACACGGGCTTGACAGAGCGAGGTCTTGGTCCAGAGGCAAGGATTGTCCAAGACGACTGGAGACCAGCTCTGCTGCATCATCATCATCATAGGCAGTCCCTTGGAATCGAGGAAGACTTGCTTCCACTCTAAAAGTGAGTTCTCAGGTGACTGAACAGTCCAATACGGGAATTACAGTTCCTGTCACAGGTGGGACAGATAGATGTTGAGGGAAGGGGTGGGTGGGACTGGTTTGCCTCACGCTCTTTCCGTTGCCTGTGCTTGATTTCTGTATGCTCTCGGCGATGACACTTGAGTTGCTCAGCGCCCTCCCGGATGCTCTTCCTCCACTTAGGGCGGTCTTTGGCCAGGGACTCCCAGGTGTTGGTGGGGATGCTGCACTTTATCAAGCAGGCTTTGAGGGTCTCCTTGAAACGTTTCCTCTGCCCACCTTGGGCTCGCTTGTCATGTAGGAGTTCCGAGTAGAGCGCTTGCTTTGGGAGTCTTGTGTCAGGCATGCGAACAATGTGGCCCGCCCAATGGAGCTGGTCAAGTGTGGTCAGTGCTTCGATGCTGGGGATGTTGGCCTGATCGAGGACGTTGGTGTGTCTGTCCTCCCAGGGCATTTGTAGGATCTTGCGGAGACATTGTTGGTGGTATTTCTCCAGTGATTTGAGGTGTCTACTGTATATGGCCCACGTCTCTGAGCCATGTAGGAGGGTGGGTATCACTACAGCCCTGTAAACCATGAGCTTGGTGACAGATTTGAGGGCCTGATCTTCGAACACTCTTTTCCTCAGGTGGCCGAAGGCTGTGCTGGCGCACTGGAGGCGGTGTTGAATCTCATTGTCAATGTCTGCCCTTGCTGATAATAGGCTCCCGAGGTATGGAAAGTGGTCCATGTTGTTGAAGGCTGCGCCATGGATCTTGATGACTGGGGGGCAGTGCTGTGTGGCGGGGTCAGGTTGGTGGAGGACCTTTGTCTTACGGATGTTTAGTGTAAGGCCCGTGCTCTCATATGCCTGAGTGAAGATGTTGACTATGACTTGGAGTTCAGTCTCTGAATGCGCGCAGACGCAGGCATCATTCACGTACTGTAGCTCGACGACAAAGGTTGGGGTGGCCTTGGATCTGGCCTGGAGACAACGAAGGTTGAACAGGTTACCACTGGTTCTGTAGTTTAGTTCCACTCCAGCGGGGAGCTTGTTGAGAGTGAGGTGGAGCATGGCGGCGAGGAAGATTGAAAAGAGGGTTGATGTGATGATGCAGCCCTGCTTGACCCTGGTCCGGATGTGGATTGGGTCTGTGATGGATCCATTGGTCAGGATCACAGCTTGCATGTTATCGTGGGGCAGACGGAGGGGTTATGCTGCAGGTGGCCCACAGTGCCTCAAGGTTGCTAGATGTGTCCCTCAGGCTGTCCCCGCTCATCATGATGGTAGACCGTCAACACACAATGGAGGATATCCTCATGGTGGAGATGAGACTTTGTCCGAACGACTATGTGGTGGTCACTTCTACTAATGGTATCATGGACAGCCATGCCTGTGACAGGTAGTCTGTTGAGGACGCGGTCAAGTACGTTACTTCCTCCATTAGGTCCCTCACCAAATGAAGCACATCCAGTCTGGCTAATGTCCTCCAACTCTGGCCTTTTGTGCCTTCCCGATGTCCTTCACTCCACCATTGGCAGCCGTGCCTTCAGCTGCCGAGACCCTAAGCTCTGGAATTCCCTCCCTCAACCTCTCCGCCTCTCTTTCCTCCTTCAAGTCACTCCTTAAAATCTCCCTCTTTGACTCAGCTCTTGGACACCTGTGCTAATATCTCCTAATGTGGCTCGGTGTCAGATTTTGGTGTGGTAACGCTCCTGTGAAGCATCCTGGGATGTTTCACTGCATTAAAGGCGGACGTTGTTGTTGGTCATTCACCTTATGGTTTCTGTGTGATCGCGTGCAACTGGTGGCCTTATGGGAAAAGGTGCTGCCGGTGTGTTCTCGGAAAACCTAGGACAGAGCATCAACGCCAGGAGGAATCATTACCGCAAGTGGCCGAAATATTATATCAGCTGACAATAAGAGTAAAGTCAAAATAAAACAAGGAGGTGATGCAGCAGTAAGGCCGCACACATGAAACACTTGTAGGGAAAAAATATTTGTAGAACATTAGCAGTTACAGTCCAGAGAGTATTATTGCTATTATCTTGGGCAATGACTCTTCAGAGAGAAGGACAGAGATACATGGAACCAGTCCAAGTACTACTGGACAATATTGGGTCGGGTGCAACTAGCTATTGTTTTGGGCAGGTGACTATTTAAAAAAAATTGTTCCTGGGATGTGGGCGTTGCTGGCAAGGCCGGCATTAATTGTCCATCCCTAATTGCCCTCGAGAAGGTGGTGGTGAGCCGCCTTCTTGAACCGCTGCAGTCCGTGTGGTGAAGGTGCTCCCACAGTGCTGTTAGGGAGGGAGTTCTAGGATTTTAACCCAGCGATGATGAAGGAATGGCAATATATTTCCAAATCAGGATGGTGTGTGATTTGGAAGGTAACTTGGAGGTGATGGTGTTCCCATGCGCCTGCTGCACTTGTCCTACACGGGTTTGGGAGGTGCTGTCAAAGCCTTGAGGAGTTGCTGCAGTGTATCTTGTAGATGGTACACACTATATAGGCATTGGGGGACCCTGGATGGTTCTCTAAGCCAATTTTCTTACTGTCCTTATGCTAATTCTCTTGATTGTGGTGGGTTCCATTTCTCTGTGCATGTCGGGACTCATTTGATAAAGAAAACAGTGCTCCAGGAACATGGAAAGACATGATGTGGAGAAACAGAAGCAGAGATGAGCTTGAGTACACACAGAGAGGCTGTAGGCTACTTCACAACTCAAATACACGATGTGCAAAGATGTAGACGTAGTCACAGCAGTGAGTCTCCTTGTTTTATTTTACATTCACACTTATTGTCAGCTTATATAATGTTTAGGAAACCTACATGATAACTATACATAGGCACACGTACACAAAACAGCTCTCTGCTTCTAAACTTGAAGGCAACTTAATGTTGTGCATCCTTGTGGGAACTGCAACTTATATTACCTTTAAGGTAATAAAACGTCCCAAGTGCTTCAAGGAACGTTATCAAAATAATTATAATATGGTGAAATTCTGCATTAGGATGGAGAATGAAACAGTTAATGCAGAGACCATGGTCCAGAACTTAAAGAAGGGTAACTTTGAAGGTATGAGGCGTGAATTGGCTAGGATAGATTGGCGAATGATACTTGAGGGGTTGACTGTGGATGGGCAATGGCAGACATTTAGAGACCGCATGGATGAATTACAACAATTGTACATTCCTGTCTGGCGTAAAAATAAAAAAGGGAAGGTGGCTCAACCGTGGCTATCGAAGGAAATCAGGGATAGTATTAAAGCCAAGGAAGTGGCATACAAATTGGCCAGAAATGGCAGCGAACCCGGGGACTGGGAGAAATTTAGAACTCAGCAGAGGAGGACAAAGGGTTTGATTAGGGCAGGGAAAATGGAGTACGACAAGAAGCTTGCAGGGAACATTAAGGCGGATTGCAAAAGTTTCTATAGGTATGTAAAGAGAAAAAGGTTAGTAAAGACAAACGTAGGTCCCCTGCAGTCAGAATCAGGGGAAGTCATAACGGGGAACAAAGAAATGGCAGACCAATTGAACAAGTACTTTGGTTCGGTATTCACGAAGGAGGACACAAACAACCTTCCAGATATAAAAGGGGTCAGAGGGTCTAGTAAGGAGGAGGAACTGAGGGAAATCTTTATTCGTCGGGAAATTGTGTTGGGGAAATTGATGGGATTGAAGGCCGATAAATCCCCAGGGCCTGATGGACTGTATCCCAGAGTACTTAAGGAGGTGGCCTTGGAAATAGCGGCTGCATTGACAGTCATTTTCCAACATTCCATTGACTCTGGATCAGTTCCTATCGAGTGGAGGGTAGCCAATGTAACCCCACTTTTTAAAAAAGGAGGAAGAGAGAAAACAGAAAATTATAGACCGGTCAGCCTGACCTCAGTAGTGGGTAAAATGATGGAATCAATTATTAAGGATGTCATAGCAGCGCATTTGGAAAATGGTGACATGATAGGTCCAAGTCAGCATGGATTTGTGAAAGGGAAATCATGCTTGACAAATCTTCTGGAATTGTTTGAGGATGTTTCCAGTAAAGTGGACAAAGGAGAACCAGTTGATGTGGTATATTTGGACTTTCAGAAGGCTTTCGACAAGGTCCCACACAAGAGATTAATGTGCAAAGTTAAAGCACATGGGATTGAGGGTAGTGTGCTGACGTGGATTGAGAACTGGTTGTCAGACAGGGAGCAAAGAGTAGGAGTAAATGGGTACTTTTCAGAATGGCAGGCAGTGACTAGTGGGGTACCGCAAGGTTCTGTGCTGGGGCCCCAGCTGTTTACATTGTACATTAATGATTTAGACGAGGGGATTAAATGTAGAATCTCCAAATTTGCGGATGACACTAAGTTGGGTGGCAGTGTGAGCTGCGAGGAGGATGCTATGAGGCTGCAGAGTGACTTGGATAGGTTAGGTGAGTGGGCAAATGAATGGCAGATGAAGTATAATGTGGATAAATGTGAGGTTATCCACTTTGGTGGTAAAAACAGAGAGACATACTATTATCTGAATGGTGACAGATTAGGAAAAGGGAAGGTGCAACGAGACTTGGGTGTCATGGTACATCAGTCATTGAAGGTTGGCATGCAGGTACAGCAGGCGGTTAAGAAAGCAAATGGCATGTTGGCCTTCAAAACGAGGGGATTTGAGTACAGGGGCAGGGAGGTATTGCTACAGTTGTACAGGGCCTTGGTGAGGCCACACCTGGAGTATTGTGTACAGTTTTGGTCTCCTAACTTGAGGAAGGACATTCTTGCTATTGAGGGAGTGCAGCGAAGATTCACCAGACTGATTCCCGGGATGGTGGGACTGACCTATCAAGAAAGACTGGATCAACTGGGCTTGTACTCACTGGAGTTCAGAAGAATGAGAGGGGACCTCATAGAAACGTTTAAAATTCTGACGGGTTTAGACAGGTTAGATGCAGGAAGAATGTTCCCAATGTTGGGGAAGTCCAGAACCAGGGGTCATAGTCTAAGGATAAGGGGGAAGCCATTTAGGACCGAGATGAGGAGAAACTTCTTCACCCAGAGAGTGGTGAACCTGTGGAATTCTCTACCACAGAAAGTAGTTGAGGCCAATTCACTAAATATATTCAAAAGGGAGTTAAATGAAGTCCTTACTACTCGGGGGATCAAGGGGTATGGCGAGAAAGCAGGAAGGGGGTACTGAAGTTTCATGTTCAGCCATGAACTCATTGAATGGCGGTGCAGGCTAGAAGGGCTGAATGGCCTACTCCTGCACCTATTTTCTATGTTTCTATGTTAATTTGACCCACATAAGGAGATATTAGGACAGGTGTCCAAAAGCTTGGTCAAAGAGCTAGATTTTAAGCAGTGCCTTAAAGGAGGAAAGAGAGTCAGAGAAGCGGAGAGGTTTAGGGAGGAAGTTCCAGAGCTTAGGGTCCAGGCAACTGAAGGCATGGCCACCCATGGTGGAACGATTATAATCAGGGGTGCACTAGATGCTAGAATTAGAGGAGTGCAGATATCTCGGGGGGTTGTGGGGCTGGAGGAGGTTACAGAGATAGGGAGGGGGCGAGGCCATAGAGGGATTTGAAAATAAGGATGGGAATTTTAAATACGAAGGGTTGCCGGACCGGCAGCGAGCACAGGAGACGATGAAGGAGCGGGACTTGGTGCGGGTTCGGCTACGGACAGCAGAGTTTTGGATGAGCTCAAGTTTACGGAGGATGCAAAGTGGGAGGCCGGCCAGGAGAGCGCTGGAATAGTCAGATCTGGATGGCAGCTGCTGCATGGGAATGACCTCACCTCCAACTTCCCCACTGAATCTCACACCATCCAGACTGAGTCCTTCATCGTCGCTGGGTGAAAATCCTGGAACTCCCTACCTGACAGCGCTGTGGGAGAACCTTCACCACACAGACTGCAGTGGTTCAAGTAGAAGGCCACCAGTACCTTCTGACGGATGACTAGGGACCGGCAATAAATGCTGGCTTTGCTCGAGATGCCCACATCCTAAGAATGAAGAAGAAAATATGGGATGAGATGAGTACCCACATGCAGAGTCCATAATGAGTAGTCCACTAGTGTTTAACAGCAGTAGTGCCTGCCCTGATAACCTGCTCGAATTCTTTGAGGAGCTCATTAAGCTTGTGTATGGAAGATGAGATGAACATAACATGAGAACATAAGAACAGAAGCAGGAGTAGGCCATACTACTCCTCGAGCATGCTCTGCCATTCAATAAGATCAGGCTGATCTGATCTTGGGCTCAACACCACTTTCCTATAACCCTCGACTCCCCTATAGTTCAAGAATCTATCGATCTCCACCTTAAATATATTCAATGACCCTGCCTCCACAGCTCTCTGGCGTAGAGAATTCCAAAGATTCACAACCCTCTGAGAGAAGAAGTTCCTCCTCATCTCAATCTTAAATGGGTGACCCCTTATTCTGAAACTATGGTCCCTAGTTCTAGATTCCCCCATGTGGGGAAACATCCTCTCAGCATCTACCCTGTCAAGCCCCCTCAGAATCATATATGTTTCAATAAGTTCACCTCTCATTCTTCCAAACTCCAATGAGTACAGGCTCAACCTGCTCAATCTTTCTTCATAAGACAACCCTTTCATCTCAGGAATCAACTGAGTGAACCTTCTCTGAACAGCCTCCAACGCATGTATATCCTTCCTTAAATACGGAGACCAAAACTGTACGCAGTACTCCAGGTGTGGTCTCACCAATACCCTGTACAGTTGTAGCAGGACTTCTTTGCTTTTATATTCCATCCCCCTTACAATAAAGGCCAACATTCCATTTGCCTTCCTGATCACTTGCTGTGCCTGCATACTAACTTTTTATGTTTCATGCACAAGGATCCCCAGGTCCTTCTGTACTGCAGCACTTTGCAATTTTTCTCCATTTAAATTATAATTTGCTTTTCTATTCTTCCTACCTAAGTGGATAACCTCACATTTTCCCACATTATACTCCATCTGCCAAATGTTTGCCCACACACTTAGCTGTCTATGTACCTTTGCAGAGTCTTTGGGCTGCATTTTCTGCTCTTTAGTGCCTCTGTTTGCACCCCAGAGGGGCGGTAAATGGTGTTTCTGGGCGTAACGCCGGCAGTCCAGGTTTTAGCGCCCGGTCGGTAAATTCGGCTCCTGATTTGCGGCAATGCCAAATCTTACCAACCTGCCCTCCAGTTTGCCTTAGATCATGACATCAATCGTCGTGCAACACTGTGCTAGTGCCTCGGATGGAAAATTTGACCTTAACGCCTCATTTAACGTCCGCCCCAGGAAACATCTAAAAAAAAACAGCATTTCCAGGGTGCAGCAGGCAGTATTGGTGGCGTGGTAATGGAGGCAGGAGGATCTTACATTGACTTCAATGGATTTACACAGCATGTTGCGTGAAGCTCCGACTTGCAAAGAGCAGTTTTATCTACCATTACAGTGTCCTTACGAGATCAGTGAGGGAATTTACTGGGGGCATTACTAGTTCGCCAGCGTATCATGCTCGATGCCATTGGCAGGCAGCTTTAAGCTAGAAGAAGGGCTGCTGGCCATGTCGAGCCACGGATGAGGAGAGGCCGAAGACATCTGGGGAGGAGGCCTTACCCCCGACAGGGTTACAGGGACCAGCGCTCTTACCTCTAACTCTCTGAGGAGCAGTGTGTGAGAAGGCTGCGCTTCCGAAAGGAAGTGCTGACAGAGATACAGGCACACCTACAGCCGACAGCGCCAACACGTCTGCGTGTCGCAATGAAGGTGCCTGTGGCGCTGGCCTTCTATGCCTCCGGCTCCTTCCAGGCAGCAGCAGGGGATAAATGCAGCATCTCTCAGCACACTGCACATCATTGCATTCACCATGTCACAAAGGCTCTGTACGCCCACAGAAGGGACAGCCAGAATGAGCGGGCATGTGAGTTTGGCAGAATTGCAGGCTTCCCGAGGGTTCAAGGAGCCATTGACTGCACACACATCGCCTTGCGAGCACCATTCAACAACGCAGAGCTATTCAGAAACCCAAAGGGATACCAGTCCCTAAACGTCCAGTTGGTGTTTGACCACATGCAGCGCATCCTCGCAGTGAATGCTCGCTATCCGGGGAGCGCACATACTTTCATCTTGTGTGAGAATATTTCAGTGACAAAGGGAAGGGATGATCAGGGATAAAGGATACCTGGTTCACGAACCCTCTCCTCAACCCCGCCACTGAAACTGAGCAGCGCTACAGTGAGAGCCATGCAGCCACCTCAACATCGTCAGACCCAGACAATTGGAGTGCTCAATGCCTGGACCGCTCTGGAGGCAGCCTTCAATACTCCCCACAACAGGTCTCATTATTCATTGTGATGTGCTGCATGTTGCACAACTTGGCCATCATGAGGGGCCAGGCGTTGCCAGTAGGGATCGCAGGCCCACCTCAGGAGGAGGATGATGAAGAGGAGCCTGGCGAGGCCCCCATTGCACAGCCACCCGATCCACGGGGGGGCGGAGGCAGCGTGGAGATGCTGCCGGAGCAAGAGTCGCACGTCGCCAGCTCATAATGGACCAGTTTGCTTGAATGGAGGAAACTGAGGGATGCAGCTAATACTGACCACGTTATGTGCCATCATACAGGCACCTCGACGGTGAGCTTTGGAATGATGCACACGACACCACGGCAAAGGGTAAAAGTGTCATTTTTATCAAAAAAAGTTAAACAGTGCACTCCCAACAAAACCAAACGAGACGATAAACCATCATAACCAAACGATACTATAAACAGCGTTCTGCTGCAAGTTACTTAACAATAAGTGCATTATTAAAAAACATGTGTTCTCATAAAACATCAAGGCATCTGCAGAAGGCTGTCGCACCCCTTAATGGGACTTGGCCTGAGATTCCCGCCCCTTCCCTTCACCCCCTTCCCACGCCTGCTGCTCCTCCTCAATGAGGGCTCAGTGCCTGCAGCAAGGCTGCTTGGGGGCTGCTGTGTTAGGAGGGCAGACAGTGCAGGCAGTGTATGAGGACACCCTGGACCAGCTCTGGGCCTGAAAGGCCTGGCTATAGACTGCTGCACCTCATCATTGGCGGAAGCAGTCACTGGTGGCTCGGTGTGTGTACGTTGTCGGGTGCATGGTTGGAGAGTCCGTGGTGGGAGCTGGAATGTTGTCATCCTGAGGAAGGACAGCATCCTTCCATTTCCTGGGAACCACTGACACTCAGACGGGGCTGGGCCTCAACATCCAGAGCACGATGTGTCTCCACAACTTGCTGGCCTGCTTCGGCACTGTCCCTTCCCCGCTGGCCAGTGGGGGACACAGAGAGGGTGGCAGCAGTCATCAACCACATCACATCACCAAGCTGCAGCTTAGCATGTGCCTACGATGCGTTCGATGCTGTGACATGATCAATCACACGAGCCATACAATGTTTAATGCCATTGCCGCTGCTGCAGGCCATCTGCCTCTGTGTGTGTGTGGGCAATGATGGCTCGCTGGAGTCTCAAGTTGCACCGACAATCTGTGACACTGCCTCCGCAACAGTTGCAGCAAGCCTGTCGATGCTCTCTGGGATCTGACCCAATGCAGCCATGCGCTCTCGGTGCGTGGCTGTGTGTTTTCCTGGGACATTTCCACCAAGTCCGGTTCCATGTCTGCCTGTCGTTGAACAGACCGACTTTGCCGACTCACCCTCCGGAGAGCTGGCCTCCGAGATTCCCCTCTTGCTGCACATTGCTGTAGGCAACTGGGGCCAGGAGCTTCCGACGACTCAAAGCCAGGGAAATCGGGCTCATCCGCAGATGTGTTCTGTTCCGACGGGCCAACTGGTGAGCTCTGCGGCGCGGGCATTACAGTCTCCTCGCGCGCCTCATCTTCTTCTCCATGGACGGATGTCGATGGCTCCCTAGATGCATGTCGTGATTGTGGGTTGTTCTTCTGCAAGCAGAAACCAGCAGGCGTGTGGTTCGCAGCAGGGTAGGGCACAGGTTGATAGCAGAAAGGTAGCATTGCACATGTACATAAGACCATAAGAACTAGGAGCAGGAGTAGGCCATACAGCCCCTCGAGCCTGCTCCGCCATTCAATACGATCATGGCTGATCTGATCATGGACTCAGCTCCACTTCCCTGCCCGCTCCCCACAACCCCTTATCCCCTTATCGTTTAGGAAACTGTCTATTTCTGTCTTAAATACATTCAATGTCCCAGCTTCCACAGCTCTCTGAGGCAGCGAATTCCACAGAGTTACAACCCTCTGAGAGAAGAAGTTCCTCCTCATCTCAGTTTTAAATGGGCGGCCCCTTATTCTAAGAATATGTACATGTGAAGGCCCCATGTCACTTCATAATCCGTCTCAATGAAGTCACATCAGTCGCGCAATCCACTTTCACTACCCAAAAGGGGCTCAGCTTCGACCCTGGCAACTGTCCGAGCTGCTACTCCAATGAGGGCCGACACCTGTTCCTCCACATCTGTTAAGTCCAGGATCTGAGGCGGTGCCCCGCCTGTCCGGCGCTGCTCACACCTGTTGTGTGACAGCTTCGCCTGCAAAGAGAAAAATAGGAAGGGTTCATAAAGGGTGCACCTCCTGTTGTGCCACATATGCCGACCATAGTTCAATAGCTGAGACTGTGTGGCTGTTCTAATGTCTTCACCAATCTGTGCGGATGTTGCACGAGCTTTGTGAGCGATTGGTGGGAGGTGAGCGGGACGTAATATAGGGGCTGCAGGCTATCTTTATGAAACCCATATCAGCAGTGGGAGTGTATTGTGAGGAATGATTAGGGGAATACGAGGGTATGTGCATCCTCAATGGCAAGGGCTGGAGAAGTCAGCTTTCAGCTTTCTGATGAATTGTGCAACCCTCACCACAAGCTGCAAGACTTTGAGAACGGGCAGATCCATGAAAGACTTCCCATAGTGTCTGACATTCATGTTGGAAGGGTGGCAGGCATACATAAATGTGAAGGGTACTCACCCTGACGACCCCGGTAAGGTCGTTGAACTTTTTACGGCATTGGGTGTCAGTTCTGACAACCGTGCCTGCCGCAGACACCTCCTGGGCAATTTCACACCATAACCGTTTGAAAATTGCTGGCAGCGGTCTCCCTCCCCCAGCTAGATGAGGTGATGTCCACCTCCTCGCTACTGTGTGGACCCAGGCCTCACCAATCTCTGCTCATAAACGCCAGGCTCCACCTCTGCAGAGGCGCCAGAGCTCAAGCGGGTCATCTGCGCATGCGCGGAGGAAGCTGCCATGCCCTGAAATAACGTCTGCCCCTGAGGAAACAAAAACATGACTGCGCATGCGCAAAATATCCGCCTCTTTTACCGCCACGATTTTCATGTCGGGCACACAAAGTCCATTGTGTAAGGCCTGATTTAACACCCTCCAATCATGGATCCTCATTTTTTGCCGAAATTTCCAGTCACAGGCAGCAACTTTTTCAAGCGGTTTTGGGACCGACCCAACGCGACTCGGGCCCCGAAAAAGGGAAGACCGAAAATCCAGCCCTTTGAGTCCTCCTCACACCCATCTTTGTATTGTCAGCAAACTTAGCTGCATTACACACGGTCCCTGCATCCAAGTCATTAATATTGATTGTAAATAGTTGAGGCCCCAGCACTGATCCCTGTGGCATTCCATTAGTTACCGTTTGCCAACCTGAAAATGACCCATTTATCCTGACTCTCTGTTCTCTTAGTTAACCAATCCTCTATCCATGCCATTATATTACCCCAACCCCATGAGCTCTTATGTTGTAACCTTTCATGTGGCACCTTTTCAAATGCCTTCTGGAAATCCAAATACACCACATCCACTGGATTCCCCCTTATCCACCCTGCTCGTTAAACATAGAAACATAGAAAACAGGTGCAGGAGTAGGCCATTCGGTCCATCGAGCCTGCACCACCATGCGATAAGATCATGGCTGATCATTCCCTCAGTACCCCTTTCCTGCTTTCTCTCCCTACCCCTTGATCCCCTTAGACATAAGGGCCATATCGAACTCCCTCTTGAATATATTCAATGAACTGCCATCAACAACTCTCTGTGGCAGGGAATTCCACAGGTTAACAACTCTCTGAGTGAAGAAGTTTCTCCTCATCTCAGTCCTAAATGGCCTACCACTTATCCTAAGACTATGTCTCCTGGTGCGGAACTTCCCCAACAACAGGAACAATCTACTCGCATCTAACCTGTCCCGTCCCGTCAGAATCTTGTATGTTTTTATGAGATCCCCTCTCATCCTTCTAAACTTCAATGTATAAAGGCCCAATTGATCCAATCTCTCCTCATATGTCAGTCCAGCCATCCCGGGAATCAGTCTGGTGAACCTTCGCTGCACTCCCTCAATAGCAAGAACGTCCTTCCTCAGATTAGAAGACCAAAACTGAACACAATATTCCAGGTGAGGTCTCACCAAGGCCCTGTACAACTGCAGTAAGACCTCCCTGCACCTATACTCAAATCCCCTAGCTATGAAGGCCAACATACCATTTACCTTCTTTACCACCTGCTGTACCTGTATGCCAACTTTTAATGACTGATGAACCATGACACCCAGGTCTCGTTGCACCTCCCCTTTTCCTAATCTGCCACCATTCAGATAATATTCTGCCTTCGTGTTTTTGCCCCCAAAATGGATAACCTCACATTTATCCACATTATACTGCATCTGCCATGCATTTGCCCACTCACCTAACCTGTCCAAGTCACCCTGCAGCCTCTTAGCGTCCCCCTCACAGCTCATACTGCCACCCAGTTTAGTGTCATCTGCAAACTTGGAGATATTACACTCAATTCCTTCATCCAAATCATTGATGTATATTGTAAATAGTTGGGGTCCCAGCACTGAGCCCTGCGGCACCCCACAAGTCACTGTCTGCCATTCTGAAAAGGACCCATTTATCCCAACTCTCTGCTTCCTGTCTGCCAACCAGTTCTCTATCCACGTCAGTATATTACCCCCAATACCACATGTTTTGATTTTTCATACCAATCTCTTGTGTGGGACCTTGAAAGTCCAAATACACCACATCCACTGGTTCTCTCTTGTCCACTCTACTAGTTACATCCTCAAAAAATTCCAGAAGATTTGTCAAGCATGATTTCCCCTTCATAAATCCATGCTGACTTGGACCGATCCTGTCACTGCTTTCCAAATGCGCTGCTATTTCATCCTTAATAATTGATTCCAACATTTTCCCCACTACTGATGTCAGCCTAACCAGTCTATAATTACCCGCTTTCCCTCTCCCTCCCTTTTTAAAAAGTGGTGGAAATTAGCTACCCTCCAGTCCATAGGAACTGATCCAGAGTCAATAGACTGTTGGAAAATGATCACCAATGTATCCATTATTCCACGGCCACTTCCTTAAGTACTCTGGGATGCAGACTATCAGGCCCCGGGAATTTATCGGCCTTCAATCCCATCAATTTCGCCAATACAATTTCCCGCCGAATAAGGATATCCTTCAGTTCCTCCTTCTCACTAGAACCTCGGTCACCTAGTACTTCCGGAAGGTTATTTGTGTCTTCTGTCGTGAAGACAGAACCAAAATATTTGTTCAATTGGTCTGCCAGTTCTTTGTTCCCCATTTTAAATTCACATGAATCCAACTGCAAGGGACCTACGTTTGACTTCACGAATCTTTTTCTCTTCACATATCTATAGAAGCTTTTGCAGTCAGTTTTTATGTTCCCGGCAATCTTCTTCTCATACTCTATTTTCCCCCTCCTAATTAAATCCTTTGTCCTCCTCTGCTGAATTCTAAATGTCTCCCAGTCCTCAGGTTTGCTGCTTTTTCTGGCCAATTTATATGCCTCTTCCTTGGATTTAACACTATCCTTAATTTCCCTTGTCAGCCACAGTTGAGCCACCTTCCCCATTTTAGTTTTACTCCAGACAGGAATGTAAATTGCTGAAGTTTATCCATGTGATCTTTAAATGTTTGCCATTGCCTATCCACCGTCAACTCTTTAAGTATCACCTGCCAGTCTATTCTAGCCAATTCATGCCTCAAACCATTGAAGTTACCTTTCCTTAAGTTCAGGACCTTGTTTTTGAATTAACTATGTCACTCTCCATGCTAATAAAGAATTCCACCATATTATGGTCACTCTTCCCCAAGGGGTCTTGCACAACAAGATTGCTAATTAGTCCCTTCTCATTACACACACCCAGTCTAGGATGGCCAGCTGCCTGGTTGGTTCCTCGGCAAATTGGTCTAGAAAACCATCCCTAATACACTCCAAGAAATCCTCCTCCACCGTATTGCTACCAGTTTGGTTAGCCCAATCAATATGTAGATTAAAGTCGCCCATGATAACTGCTGTACCTTTATTGCATGCATCCCTAATTTCTTGTTTGATGCTGACCCACCTTACTACTACTGTTTGGTGGTCTGTACACAACTCCCACTAGCGTTTTCTGCCCCTTGGTATTCTGCAGCTCCACCCATATCGATTCCACATCATCCAGGCTAATGTCCTTTCTTATTATTGCATTAATTTCCTCTTTAACCAGCAATGTCACCCCATCTCCTTTTCCTTTCTGTCTATCCTTCCTAAATGTTGAATACCCCTGGATGTTGAATTCCCAGCCTTGGTCACCCTGGAGCCATGTCGCCGAGATGCCAATTACATCATACCCATTAACTGCTATCTGCGCAGTTAATTCGTCCACCTTACATCTTCAAAGAACTCCAGCAAATTTATTAAACATGATTTCCCTTTCATAAATTCATGTTGACTCTGCTTGACTGAATTATGATTTTCTAAATGTCCTGCTACTACTTCCTTAAGAATGGATTCCAGCATTTTCCCAATGACAGATGTTAGGCTACCTGGCCTATAGTTTCCTGCTTTCTGTCTCCCTCCTATCTTGAGTAGGGGCGTTACATTTGTGGTTTTACAGTCTACTGGGACCTCTCCAGACTCCAGGGAATTTTGGTAGATTCCAACCAATGAATCCACTATCTCTGCAGCCACTTCTTTTAAGACCCTAGGATGCAGGCCATCAGGTCCAAGGGTCTTGTCAGCTTTTAGTCCCATTATTTTGCCTCGTACTTTTTCTCTAGTGATAGTGATTGTTCTAATTTCCTCTCCCGCTTTCCCCCTTGAGTTTCTACTATTATTGGGATGCTTTTAGTGTCTTCTACCATGAAGACAGATATAAAATATTTGTTTAAAGTCTCCGCCATTTTCCTGTGCTGCATTATTAATTCCCCAATCTCATCCTCTAAGGAACCAACATTTACTTTAGCTACTCTCTTCCTTTTTATATACCTGCAGAAGCTCTGACTGTCTGTTTTAATATTTCTTGCTAGTTTACTCTAATAATCTATCTTCTCGCTCTTTATTATTTTTTTCGTTACCCTTTGTTGGTTTCTAAAACTTTCCCAATCTTCTAGCCTACCACTAATCTCCACAACATTGTGTGTCTTTTCTTTTAATGTTATACCATCCTTAACTTCATCAATTAGCCACAAGTGGTTCATTCATCTCTTACAGTCTTTCTTTCTCACTGGAATATTTCTTTGTTGAGACTTATGAAATAACTCCTTAAATGTCTGCCACTGCTTATCTACCATCTGACATTTTAATCTATTTTCCCAGTCCACTTTTGCCAACTCTGTCTTCATACCTTTTTAATTGCCTTTATCTAGGTTTGAGGCACTAGTTTGAGACTCAAGTGTTTAACCCTCAAACTAATTGTGAAATTCTATCATGTTATGATTACTCTACCCAAGAGGATCCTTTACTATGCGATCATAGAAACACAGCAACATAGAAAATAGGTGCAGGAGTAGGCCTTTCGACCCTTCGAGCCTGCACCACCATTCCACCATTCAGTAAGATCAGGGCTGATCATTCACCTCAGTACCTCTTTCCTGCTTTCTCTCCATACCCCTTGATCCCTTTAGCCATAAGGGCCATATCTAACTCCCTCTTGAATATATCCAATGAACTGGCATCAACAACTCTCTGCGGTAGAGAATTCCACAGGTTAACAACTCTCCGAGTGAAGAAGTTTCTCCTCATCTCAGTCCTAAATGGCTTACCCCTTATCCTAAGACTGTGTCCTCTGGTTCTGGACTTCTCCAACATTGGGAACATTCTTCCTGCACCTAACCTGTCCATCCCATCAGAATTTTATATGTTTCTATGAGATCCCCTCTCATCCTTCTAAATTCCTGTAAACTACAGGCACAGTCAATCCAGTCTCGCCTTATATGTCAGCTGCCATCCCGGGAATCGGTCTGGTGAACTTTTGCTGCACTCCCTCAATAGCAAGAATGTCTTTCCTCAGATTAGGAGACCAAAACTGAACACAATATTCCAGGTGAGGCCTCACCAAGGCCCTGTACAACTGCAATAAGACCTCCCTGCTCCGATACTCAAATCCCCTAGCTATGAAGGCCAACATACCATTTGCCTTCTTCACCGCCTGCTGTACCTGCATGCCAAATTTCAATGACTGATGTACCATGACACCCAGGTCTCGTTGCACCTCCCCTTTTCCAAATCTGTCGCCATTCAGATAATATTCTGCCTTCGTGTTTTAAACACCAAAGTGGATAACCTCACTGTTATCTACATTATACTGCATCTGCCATGCATTTGCCCACTCACCTAACCTGTCCAAGTCACTCTGCAGCCTCTTAGCATCCTCCTCACAGCTCACACTGCCACCCAGCTTAGTGTCATCTGCAAACTTGGAGATATTACACTCAATTCCTTCATCCAAACCATTGATGTATATTGTAAATAGCTGGGGTCCCAGCACTGAGCCCTGCGGCACCCCACAAGTCACTGCCTGCCATTTTGAAAAGGACCCATTAATCCCGACTCTCTGTTTCCTGTCTGCCAACCAATTCTCTATCCACGTCAGTACATTACCCCCAATACCATATACTTTAATTTTGCACACCAATCTCTTGTGTGGGACCTTGTCAAAAGCCTTTTGAAAGTCCAAATACACCACATCCACTGGTTCTCTCTTGTCCACTCTACTAGTTACAATCTCAAAAAATTCTAGAAGATTATGCGCTGTTATTTCATCTTTAATAATTGATTCCAACATTTTCCCCACTACTGATGTCAGGCTAACCAATCTATAATTACCTGTTTTCTCTCTCCCTCCTTTTTAAAAAAGTGGTGTTACATTAGCTACCCTCCAATCCATAGGAACTGAACTAGAGTTCATAGACTGTTGGAAAATGATCACCAATGTATCCACTATTTCTAGGGCCACTTCTTTAAGTACTCTGGGATGCAGACTATCAGACCCCGGGGATTTATCGGCCTTCAATCCCATCAATTTCCCTAACACTATTTCCCGCCTAATAAGGATTTCCTTCAGTTCCTCCTTCTCACTAGACCCTCGGTCCCCTAGTACTTCCGAAAGGTTATTTGTGTCTTCCTTCATAAAGTATTTGTTCAATTGGTCTGCCATTTTTTTGTTCCCCATTATACATTCACCTGAATCTGACTGCAAATGACCTATGCTTGTCTTCACTAAACTTTTTCTCTTCACATATCTATAGAAGCTTTTGCAGTCAATTTTTATGTTCCCAGCAAGCTTCCTCTCATACTCTATTTTCCCCCTCCTAATTAAACACTTTGTCCTCCTCTGCTGGATTCTAAATTTCTCCCAGTCCTCAGGTTTGCTGCTTTTTCTGGCCAATTTATATGTCTCTTCCTTGGATTTAACACTATCCTTAATTTCCCTTGTTAGCCACGGTTGAGCCACCTTCCCTGTTTTATTTTTACTCCAGACAGGGATGTACAATTGTTGAAGTTCATCCATGTGATCTTTAAAATGTTTGCCATTGCCAATCCACCGTCAACTCTTTAAGTATCATTCGCCAGTCTATTCTAGCCAATTCATATCTCATACCATCGAAGTTACGTTTCCTCAAGTTCAGGACCCTAGACTCTGAATTAACTGTGTCACTCTCCATCTTTATAAAGAATTCTACCATATTATGGTCACTCTTCCCCAAGGGGCCTCGCACAACAAGATTGCTAATTAGTCCCTTCTCATTACACATCACCCAATCTAGGATGGCTAGCTCTCTCGTTGGTTAATTGCTGACATATTGGTCAAGAAAACCATCCCTAATACACTCCAGGAAATTCTCCTCTACTTTAATCTATAGGTGTAGGTTAGAGTCGCCCATGATAACTGCTGTACCTTTATTGCACGCATCCCTAATTTCTTATTTGATGCTGTCCCCAACCTCACTACTACTGTTTGGTGGTCTGTACACAACTCCCACTAGCGTTTTCTGCCCTTTGGTATTCCGCAGCTCCACCCATACAGATTCCACATCATCCAAGCTGATGTCCTTCCTTACTATTGCATTAATTTCTTTTTTAACCAGCAATGCTACACCACCTCCTTTTCCTTTCTGTCTATCCTTCCTGAATATTGAATACCCCTGGATGTTGAGTTCCCAACCTTGGTCTCCCTGGAGCCATGTCTCCGTGATGACAATTGTATTATATTTGTTAATTGCTGCCTGCATAATTAATTCGTCCACCTTATTATGAATACTCCTCGCATTGAGGCACAGAGCCTTCAGGCTTGTCTTTTTAACATACTTTTCCTCTTTAGAATTTTGCTGTAATGTGGCCCTTTTTGATTTTTGCCTTGGGTTTCTCTGCCCACCACTTTTACTTTTCTTCTTTCGATCTTTTGCTTCTGCCCCCATTCTACTTCACTCTGTCTCCCTGCATAAGTTCCCATCCCCCTGCCATATTAGTTTAACCCCTCCCCAACAGCACCAGCAAACACTCCCCCTAGGACATTGGTTCCGGTCCTTCCCAGGTGCAGACCGTCCGGTTTATACTGGTCCCACCTCTCCCAGAACTGGTTCCAATTTCCCGGAATTTGAATCCCTCCCTTCTGCACCACTCTTCAAGCCACGTATTCATCTGAGCTATCCTACGATTCCTACTCTGACTAGCACGTGGTAGTGATAGCAATCCTGAGATTACTACCTTTGAGCTCCTACTTTTTAATTTAACTCCTAGCTCCCCAAATTCAGCTTGTAGGTCCTCATCCCATTTTTTTACCATGAACTTGGCTGCTGCTGCCCTCCCCTGATGAATCATCCCCCCAAACAATATCCAAAGCGGTATATCTGCTTTTGAGGGGGATGACTGCAGGGGACCCCTGCACTACTGCCTTCCCTTGTTCTTCCTGCTGGTCACCCATCCCCTATCTGTCTGTGTAACCTTTACCTGCGGTATGACCAGCTCACTAAACGTGCTATTCACGGCATCCTCAGCATCGTGGATGCTCCAGAGTGAATCCACCCGCAGCTCCAGTGCCACAAGGCAGTCTGTCAGGAGCTGCAGCAAGATACACTTCCCGCACATGTAGTCTTCAGGGACACATGGAAGCGTCCCTGAGTTTCCACATAGCGCAGGAGGAGCATGACACATGTCCGAGCTCTCCTGCCATGACTTAACCCTTAGATTAACTTAATTTGGCAACAACAATGATAAAGGTTACCTACTGATAAAGGAAAGAAAAGAAGAACTACTTATCAATCACCAGCCAATCACTTACCCCCTTGGCTGTGACGTCACCCTTTTATTTCTTTCTACTGTTTTGCCTTCTCTCCCTGCACCAGCTGGCTCCTCGACATCCCACTCCGCCACCTCCGACTCTGATAGAATTAATTAATTCTATCTCATTACACATTACCAGATCTAAAATAGCCTGCTCCCTGGTTGGTTCCACACCGTATTGTTTTAAGAAACTCTCCTGGACACAACCTATAAACTCTTCCTCAAGACTACCTTTGCCTATTTGATTTGTCCAAGCTATGTGAAGATGACGGAGTGGGAGCCTGTGGGTTGGAGAGGGATGAAGGGGATGCGGGGGGGGCAACTGGCCAGTGGTTTCCACCTAATTAGATTTTCAGAAGGTGTTTGAGAAAGTCCCTTAGAGAAGGTCAAGGGTCAATGGCAAATTAGCCAACAGGGTTGAAGTCTCGAGTAGAAGTTAGTGCTAAATGGAAAAAGCTTTGTGTGTGAGGGCATCAGTGGTGTGTTTAAGCTGCCTGCTATTAAAGAAAAACTCACAAGAGAGTACATGTTGTAATATTCAGACAGCTGTAATAAACCAGGAGTCCCAGTGACAAATATAAGAGCGAAGAATATCAGTCCAAAGACTCAGGGCCAATGAAGTGGAGCATTAAGATAACACTCTGTGATATTAGTGTACAAGGGCTTAATGTGTTCGCATGCAATCCGTTTGCCTGGTATTTTAGTGGTTTGTTTTAAATGGGTTAGTACCTCTGTTAAAATGATGCACTGGGTAATTTTGCGAAAGTATGTTGAGTACCCACACACTTTAACATCTCACAGTGTTGTTTTACAGCCTGGCTAGTTAAGGATTGGTGAGCAGCCTTTAGTGCAGATAAATGTACTGTGAAAGGAACCGCAAGTGTTATGAGGTTGTCCACAGGCAAATGTGGAGGATGAAAAGGATCTGGGTGGGATTATTGGTTGGTGGCTGAAAGATTTCAGTCACTTTTGCCAATTTTTTTGCCTTTATCCAGGCGTTTGTCACACAGCGGGAGTTTGATATGTAATGGACACACTCTCTCACCTCATCAAACTCCGCAATTCAACTCCTCTTCGATTAGATGTCCACCATGGCTCTGTGGTAGCACTCTTGCCTCAGAGTCAGAATGAGCTATGGCTTCAAGCTCCCATTCCAGAGACAATTACCGGATTTTCCGGTCTTCTCTGTTCCGTTTTTCGCCCCGGAGCGCCGGCAATGCTGGCGGTGAGGTGTTCTGGGCCGGGCAGTCAGCCTCCAGCGCCCCCGTGGCGATCCTCGGGTCCGGGTTTAGCGGCGGTGTGAGCAGCACCGCCCGGAGGAGCTGCGCCCGGTGTGTAACGCCTCGAGTGCCCCGGGAGAGGGGTACAACGCCTCCGTAGCACTGCGCCCCCTGACTCAGGGCCCAGCTGCCCAATGTTACTGACTGAGGCGCAAACTATTCCCGGGCGCTAACTTTCCCGCCCCACCACCAATATCACCCCAAAACCATCATAGCCCATAATCCAGCCCAAATTTAAGCCCATAATCTGGGCTGACCCTCCCAGTGTAGTACTCATCATCATCATCATAGGCAGTCCCTCGAAATCGAGGAAGACTCTAAAAGTGAGTTCTTAGGTGGCTGTACAGCCCAATATGGGAATTACAGTCTCTGTCACAGGTGGGACAGACAGTGGTTGAGGGAAGGGGTGGGTGGGACTGGTTTGCCGCACGCTCCTTCCGCTGCCTGCGCTTGTTTTCTGCATGCTCTCGGCGACGAGACTCGAGGTGCTCAGCGCCCTCCCGGATGCTCTTCCGCCACTTAGGGTGGTCTTTGGCCAGGTACTCCCAGGTGTCGGTGGGGATGTTACACTTTATCAAGAAGGCTTTGTACTGAGGGAGTGCTGCACTGTCAGATGTGCCATCATTCGGATGAGACGTTAAACCGAGGTCCCCATCTGCCCTCTCGAGTGGATAGAAAAGATATCACGGCAGTATTTGATAAAGAGCAGCGGAGTTCTCCCCCAGTGTCCTCGGCCAATATTTATCCCTCAACTAACATCACTAATGTTATATATGTTGACTTGTATTTACTCGGTACAGCCACCAGAGGGCTCATCCCCTGGAGTCCCAAGGGATCCCATAATCCCTTAGGAGCACAGGTATTTAAGGAGGCTTCACAGGTTGACGTGTGAGAGTGAGCGTGTGTGTGTGTGTGTGTGTGTGCGTGATTGAAAGGTTGCATGAGAGGGAGCAGCGTGCAGCGGCATACCACTGCAGGGAGCAGCGGCATACCGCTGCAGGAGGGCGACGGCTGCGAAGCCAGGTCGCTGATTGCCGTGTGGGCAGGCACAGCAGGAGGGCCGAAGGAGCGCAAGAGTTGGAGATGGAAGTGACCGGGGCCCAGAAGAGGTGTGAGTCTGGGGCCCAGAAGAGGCAAGGGCCCAGGGGCAGCATGTACCAGCCCACACTGCTATATGTGTGCACATTCGGTCCGTGCAGCAGAGCTGGTCTCCAGTCGTCTGGGGTAATGCTTGCTACTGGACCTTTCAGGATGGCACGGCTGGATTGGAGGCAAAAACAAGTTGTAAGTTTTTACGTGATTTTTGTAGTGCTCCTATCCCATTTCTGCCTGACAGTGCGAGTTGAAAAGTTCCCCCACACGGTGAGTAATCGTTACCCTGCTGAATGAACACCGTCCATACAATTACACAATCAATAACCCTTATCCTCTTAAATAAACACCATCCATACAATTATACAGTCAATAACCCTTATCCTCTTAAATAAACACCATCCATACAATTATACAGTCAGTAATCTTTACTCTGCTGAATAAACACTGTCTATACAATTACACAGTGAACAATCCTTATCCTGCTGAATGTACAGTAGGCACCTCAAGTCGCTGGAGAAATACCACCAACGATGTCTCCGCAAGATCTTACAAATCTCCTGGAAGGACAGACGCACCACCAGGTGCGTCTGTCCTCCCAAGGGATTTGTAGGATTTTGCGGAGACCAGGCCAACATCCCCAGCATCGAAGCACTGACCACACTTGATCAGCTCCGCTGGGCAGGCCACACTGTTCGCATGCCAGACACGAGACTCCCAAAGCAAGCGCTCTACTCGGAACTCCTTCACGGCAAACAAGCCAAAGGTGGGCAGCGGAAACGTTACAAGGACACCCTCAAAGCCTCCCTGATAAAGTGCAACATCCCCACTGACACCTGGGAGTCCCTGGCCAAAGACCGCCCTAAGTGGAGGAAGTGCATCCGGGAGGGTGCTGAGCACCTTGAGTCTCGTCGCTGAGAGCATGCAGAAACCAAGCGCAGGCAGCGGAAGGAGCGTGCGGCAAACCAGTCCCACCCTCCCCTTCCCTCAACGACTATCTGTCCCACCTGTGACAGAGTCTGTGGTTCTCGGATTGGACTGTTCAGCTACCTAAGGACTCATTTTAAGAGTGGAAGCAAGTCTTCCTCACGAGGGGAGTAGTGCTGGACAGGCTATTGGGACTCAAGGTCGACAAGTCCCCAGGTCCTGATGAAATGCATCCCAGGGTATTAAAAGAGATGGTGGAAGTTATAGCAGATGCATTCGTTATAATCTACCAAAATTCTCTGGACTCTGGGGAGGTACCAGCGGATTGGAAAGCAGCTAATGTAACGCCTCTGTTTAAAAAAGGGGGCAGACAAAAGGCAGGTAACTATAGGCCGGTTAGTTTAACATCTGTAGTGGGGAAAATGCTTGAAGCTATCATTAAGGAAGAAATAGCGGGACATCTAGATAGGAATAGTGCAATCAAGCAGACGCAACATGGATTCATGAAGGGGAAATCATGTTTAACTAATTTACTGGAATTCTTTGAGGATATAACGAGCATGGTGGACAGAGGTGTACTGATGGATGTGGTGTATTTAGATTTCCAAAAGGCATTCGATAAGGTGCCACACAAAATGTTACTGCAGAAGATAAAGGTACGCGGAGTCAGAGTAAATGTATGAGCATGGATCGAGAATTGGCTGGCTAACAGAAAGCAGAGAGTCGGGATAAATGGGTCCTTTTCGGGTTGGAAATCGGTGGTTAGTGGTGTGCCACAGGGATCGGTGCTGGGACCACAACTGTTGACAATATACATAGATGACCTGTAAGAGGGGACAGAATGTAGTGTAACAAAATTTGCAGATGACACAAAGATTAGTGGGAAAGCGGGTTGTGTAGAGGACACAGAGAGGCTGCAAAGAGATTTAGATAGGTTAAGCGAATGGGCTAAGGTTTGGCAGATGGAATACAATGTCGGAAAATGTGAGGTCATCCACCTGGGAAAAAAAAACAGTAATAGGGAATATTATTTGAATGGGGAGAAATTACAACATGCTGCGGTGTAGAGGGACCTGGGGTCCTTGTGCATGAATCCCAAAAAGTTAGTTTGCAGGTGCAGCAGGTAATCAGGAAGGCAAATGGAATGTTGGTCTTCATTGCGAGAGGGATGGAGTACAAAAGCAGGGAGGTCCTGCTGCAACTGTACAGGATATTGGTGAGGCCGCACCTGGAGTACTGCGTGCAGTTTTGGTCACCTTACTTAAGGAAGGATATACTAGCTTTGGGGGGGGTACAGAGACGATTCACTAGGCTGATTCCGGAGATGAGGGGTTACCTTATGATGATAGATTGAGTAGACTGGGTCTTTACTCGTTGGAGTTCAGAAGGATGAGGGGTGATCTTATAGAAACATTTAAAATAATGAAAGGGATAGACAGGATGGAGGCAGAGAGGTTGTTTCCACTGGTCAGGGAGACTAGAACTAGGGGGCACAGCCTCAAAATATGGGGGGAGCCAATTTAAAACCGAGTTGAGAAGGAATTTCTTCTCCCAGAGGGTTGTGAATCTGTGGAATTCTCTGCCCAAGGAAGCAGTTGAGGCTAGCTCATTGAATGTATTTAAATCACAGATAGATAGATTTTTAACCAATAATGGAATTAAGGGTTATGGGGACCGGGCGGGTAAATGGAGCTGAGTCCACGGCCAGATCAGCCATGATCTTGTTGAATGGCGGAGCAGGCTCGAGGGGCTAGATGGCCTACTCCTGTGCTTAATTCTTATGTTCTTATGTTCTTATGTTCCTCGATTCCGAGGGATTGTAAGGGATAGTAAGAGTCTATTTCCATTGGTGGAGGGGTCTATTACGAGGGGGCATAGTTTTAAGGTGGTTGGTGGAAGGTTTAGAGGGGTTTTGAGTGGGGGGGGCTTCTTTACGCAGAGTGTTGTGGGGATCTGGAACTCGCTGCCTGGAAGAGTGGTGTATGCAGAAACCTTCACCACTTTTAAGAAATGGTTTGATGGGCACTTAAAGTGCAGTAGCCAGCAGAGTTACAGACCTAGAGCTGGTAATTGGGATTAGACTGGATTACTTTTTGTTGGACGGCGCAGATATAATGGTAAGTACTGCAGGGAATAGAATACAGCCAGCGTGATCTCCTGGACTAGTTTCGATCGCCTGGATGGGTCGGAGAGGATTTTTTCTCCCTAAATTGGCCTGGGTTTTTACCTGGTTTTTGCCTTCCCTGGAGATCACATGGCTTCGGTTGGGGTGGAGTGTAGAATGTTTCAGTGCAAGGGGTGTCGCAGTTGTGGTGAGACGGATTAGTTGGGCTGGGTGCTCTTTGCCTTCCCGTCATTGTTCATAGGTTTATATGTAACCTTTAGGGCTGCTGACCGAGGGCCGTGCGGCTCTTTGTCGGCCGGCATGGAGACGATGGGCCGAAATGGCCTTCTTCTGCGCTGGAAATTTCTATGTTTCTTTGATGATGATGATACAATTACACAGTCAGTAACCCTTATCCTGCTGAGCAGAAGCTCTCTGCAATTTCACAATAAATGTTGTGATTAACTTTTTTTCATCCAATTTTCTCCCCGGGGGCCGACACTTTTTGGCGGTGGTACTGCTGGTGTTGGCAACACTCAAGTGGCCATTCTTTGGGAGTGGGCAGAGGCACTCATTGTCTGCTGTCCCTCCCACCAGAGCACGCATTGCAGCCATGCTCCATCCTGTTCCTAAACCATTTCCCGTGCAGCTGAACATTACGCAGAGGTGAGGCGTTTGTGGATAGGAGGTGGACGCCTGATATAATTGCTCCCTCACCAATCCAGGAACACAAACCCAACTATAGTCTGATTACGCTCCTGTGAAGCACCCATGGAATGTTTTACTACATTCAAGGTGCAATATAAATACAAGTTGCTGTATTATACCACCCCACAACTACTGCCCTGGCTGAGCCCAGCACACACTGGGGACCACACTTGAGGCCCTTTAGGTCTTTGCGGCCTGGGGTGGCACAATGCAGTGCCTTCAGCAGATCATGTCATGTATCTTACATTACGATATATAACTGTATCCCAACATGCTATACATGACTGTAATAAGATATGACCTGTAACCACCAGCATACTTGCAAGAGACAGGTATATAAGGACAGGTCTCAGGCAAGTGCAGCATTCCAGAGCTGTGAAATAAAGATGCAGGTCCAGAGTGACCTTGACTTCACTACATGCCTCGTGTGAATCTGTACTGAAGGGACAGAACTTTACAGTGGCGACGAGTTACGGGATTACAGAATCCACAGAATGGCGAACAACGGATCAGATGAAAAGTACAATGCGGGAGACAATTGGGAGGACTTTATAGAAAGGCTCTAGCAAAGCTTTGTAACCAAAGACTGGTTCGGCGATGATATGGCAGACAAGAGAAGAGCCCGTCTCTTGACCAGCTGTGGCTTGAAAACATACGCTTTAATGAAGGATCTGTTGGCACCTGAGAAACCAACAAGCAAGTCGTTTGAAGAATTGAGCACACTGGTAAGAGACCACCTGAAGCCAGCGAGCAGCCTACACATGGCCAGACACAGGTTCTACAACTACAGACGCTGTGTGGGCCAGAGCATACCCGACTTCGTGGCGGAACTTCGGAGGTTGGCTAGTTTATGTGAGTTCTCCGATGAACTGAGGAGAGAAATGCTGAGAGACTTTTTAATTGAAGGAATAGGCCAAGCAGGCATATTCCGAAAGCTCATAGAGACCAAGAACCTGACCTTAGAGACAGCAGCACTGGATGCACAGACATTCTTGGTAGGGGAAGAAGAAACGAGGTTGATTTACAATGCAGGTACGACAACTAACGAAATAATGGAACAAGGAGTTCACAGCATTAGAAAAGCTGCTACCCCCACACACAGACAAAACTGGCAGAACAGGATTTCGACAGCAGGCTGTGGCAACAGAAGCCATCAAGGGCCACAGGAACGGCCGTTCACACCTCATCAACCCACAATGTGAGCAATCAACTACAAACTGAGAGAAGCTCAAGAGAGATCAGCCAGACGCAGCTCATTCTTTGCAAGCAGTCTGTGTTGGAGGTGTGGGGGTGGGCATTCGTCAAGGGAATGTCTATTTCAGCCGGCTGTTTGCAGGAACTGTGAATATACAGGGCATTTGGCCCGCATTTTAAAAAAAATTGGCTGGTATATGAATCGGATGGGTCGGAAAGCGGACCAGAAGACGGTGGGGACAGTACCCGAGACACCGATGTACAGTGGGTCAACACGATCAATGGCCGGTGCTCCTACGACAGGACGCCTCCTATAATGATGAGGGTCCTACTCAACGGGATATCTGTCAACATGGAGCTGGATACAGGAGCGAGTCAATCTCTCATGGGCGCTCAACAATTTGAACAACTGTGGCCGCATAAAAGAGATAGACCAAAACTCACAAGGGTCGACACCATACTAAGGACACTATACCAAAGAAATCATACCAGTCCTCGGCAGCGCCATGCTCTCTGTCACACACAAAGGGACAGTGAACTGACTTCCCCTGTGGATTGTCCCCGGAGACCCCCCAGCACTGCTGGGGAGAAGCTGGCTGGCAAAACTAAACTGGAAATGGGTTGATGTCCATGCCTTGTCATTAGAGGAACGGACCTCCTGCTCAACAGTTATAAAGCAATTTGAACATCTCTTTCAGCCAGGTGTGGGCACTTTCAAAGGGGCCAAAGTCAAAATCTACATCACATAGGATGCTAGACCGGTCCATCACAAGGCCAGAGCTGTACCCTATGTGATGAGGGAAAAGATTGAACACGAACTAGACAGGCTTGTGCGGGAAGGCATAATATCACCTGTGGAATTTAGCGACTGGGCAAGTCCCATCATCCAAGTCATGAAGCCTGATTGATCCATACGAATCTGTGGGGACTACAAATCTACCATAAACAGAGTCTCCCTACAGGACCAGTACCCGCTGCCCAGAGCGGAGGACTTATTTGCCACATTGGCTGGAGGTAAACTTTTCTCAAAACTAGACCTCACATCTGTATATATGACACAAGAATTGACCGAGGAATCCAAGCTACTCACCACCATCAACACACATCGAGGCCTTTTCATGTACAATCGATGCCCATTCGGCATCAGGTCGGCAGCTGCCATATTCCAGCGCAACATGGAGAGTCTGCTCAAGTCCATCCCGGGGACGGTTGTATTTCAAGACGACATACTTATCACGGGCAGGGACACCGACTCCCATCACCGTAATTTGGAGGAAGTACTAAAGCGGTTGGATCGGGTAAAATTCCAAGACTTTATAATTGACCACGGCATAAATCACGTCAAGACGGCACCGTTCAAGCCGGCCTCCAACGGCCAGCCGGAGAGAGCAGTGCAAATCATTAAATAAGGCATGCTTAAAATCCAAGGTCCCACGCTGCAGGGTCGCCTGTCGCGACTGCTGTTGGCATACAGATCTCGTCCGCACTCACTGACTGGGATCCCCCCGCGCAACTGTTGATGCAAAGGACTTTAAAAACAAGGCTCTCATTAATCCTCCCAGACCTGCACGAAATCATTGAGGCAAAGCGCCATAAGCTGACTGAGTACCATGACAGAAATTCGAGGGGGAGATGGAATGAGATAGGGGACAAAGTGTTTGTACTAAACTATGGCAGGGGTCCCAAATGGCTTGCAGGGACAGTAACGGGCAAGGAAGGAAACAGGCTATGGGTAGTACAAATGGACAACGGCAAAACCTGCCGGAGGCATGTCGACCAAGTCAAAAGCAGATTTACCAACAACACTGCGGAACCAGAGGCAGACTACAATGTGGAACTCGCACCACACCTGGTGGACAGACAGAGGGGACAACCTGAGGAAAGGGCAATCCCAACAGATAGCCCAGGCGAGTCAACAACAATCACACCAATCAAAACAGACAGCCCAGGCGAGATACCAGCAACCACACCCAAAGAAAAACAGACACCAAGGCAAACAACTGAACCACAACTCAGACGCTCCACGCGAGAGCGTAGACCACTTGAGAGACTGAACCTGTAAAGACAATAAGACCTTGGGGGAGGGTGATGTCATGTATCTTACATTATTATATATAACTGTATACTAACATGCTATACATGACTGTAATAAGATATGACCTGTAACCACCAGCATACCTTACCACCAGGGGTGCACTTGCAAGAGACAGGTATATAAGGACAGGTCTCAGGCAAGTGCAGCATACCAAAGCTGTGAAATAAAAGGTGCAGGTCCAGAGTGACCTTGGCTTCACTACATGCCTCGTGTGAATCTGTACTGAGGGGACAGGACTTTACAGATCAACCTATCACGAAAATGACAGCGGGAAGCCTGTTCATCCATCTCATTCGGGGAGGGCATTAACTAGGTCCGTAGGCATTTGTTCCCGAATTGCTCAATCTTTACCCTTCTCCATCACTGCTGAACTGCAATAACTCGGTCTCTCGCAAACAGAACCAATATGGTTGAATGTCCAAACCATTCCATAAATCTGATTACAGTAGGGATCACTTCGCAAGCGAGCTCATAAACCAAAATGAGATTTTCCCTGCTACATGAGAGAATTAGGCATATTTTTCTGCTTTTAGCAACAGTTGCATTCATGCACATAATTGTTTCTGGAAATTACCAAAATATATAAGCACAGCATTCTGCAGTGCGATTCGCGGGTTCGGCTCCGATATTTAATAATCCAATCCCGTTGCCAGCAATTAATCTGGAAGAAAAGCCAAATGTGCATTCTGTCTGCAGAGAGCACTGAAGGGGAATATCATTCTCAGAACTTGCTCTCTCTCATGGCCGGGAGGAATCTTCTAAATTGCAAAGTCTATCTCTTGCTGGGGGAGCTGGGTGTGCAGTGAGCGAGACACTCGCCTTCCACTTCTGCAACTTGAACTCAAGTCCAGCTCTTCAGTCCAGACAGGGTCTCCGCACAGTCACAGCTGGCACTCCTCAGCCGGCCCGATATCACAGCAATCTAAACATGCTCAGTGAGGAATGGGAAATTACTACAATGTGTAACCCTTACTCTGCTGAATAAACAGTGGCTCTGTACAGTTACACAGTGAGTGACCCTTACATTGAATAAACAGTGAACCTGTACAGTGAGTGTGACCCTTGCCCTCTTTAATAAACAGTAATTCTCTACAGTTACACTGTGAGTGTGACCCTTACCCTGCTGCATAAACAGTGACTCTGTACAGTTACTGAGTAAGTAATCCTCACCTTGGAATTCCCTCCCTAAACCTCTCTGCCTCTCTCTCCTCCTTAAAGACGCTCTTTAAAACCTCTTTGACCAAGCTTTTGGTCACCTGTCCTAATATCTCTTTACGTGGCTCGGTGTCAAATGTTGTCTGATAACGCTCCCATGATGTGTCTTGGGACGTTCCACTTGTTAAAGCTGCTATATAAATGCAGTTGCTCTTGCCTACACCTGGTTGTGTAAACCCGAGTGAGGAACTGAGGCCCAGAGTGCAGCAAACCAGCGAGGCGAAGAGAGGAAGAGAGATATGATGCGATGCGATGGTCAACATGGGTTTTAAAAGCCTCTCAATGATAGGAAGAGAGGAGGATGAGGGAGGAGAGGAATTCCACACAGTTTAGGAGGAAGAATGTGAAGGAAACGAGAGAGGGCTCAGAGGAGCACTGACGAGAGGAGAATCAGCAACAACTTGGTTAGTGCCGTTAATAATAGGCCTCCGCAAGCGAGAGATTGACCAAACTCTGGGGGGTTTAGGAGAGACATTGGTGGAGTGGTAGAGAAAGTAGGAGAGAGACAGAGGGTTTGGAGAGAGAGATGGATTGAGTGGGGAGGGTTTGAGAGAGGGACAGTCCAAACTTGTAAAAGTCGAGGAGACGATTTCGGAGAGAGATCGAGCAAGAGAGGATTAGGAGACAAGGATAGAGCAGGATTTAAGAAGGTCTTGCATTTATATAGCACCTTGTACGACCTCAGGATATTCCAAAGCGCTTTGCAGCCAGTGAAATACTTTTTAAAGTACTTTTTGATCACTGTTGTAATGCAGGAAGCGTGGCAGCCAATTTGTGCACAGCAAGCTCCCACAAACAACAATGTGATAATGACCAGATAAAGTCTTTAAAATTATGAAGGGGATGAATAGGGTGGATGTGGAAACACTGTTTTCACTTATGTGTGAGTCCAGAACTAGGGGGCATAAATATTTTAACTCACTCACCAGGCACTGCCCATTAAATCAGTGCTTGCATTTCCTGCTTGTCTCCAAACTCATTCCTCTCTTTCTCTCCCCTTCTTTCTCACTCTCTCTTTCCTCTCTCTTTCCCCTTATTTGTCTCTCTCTCTCTCCGCTCTCTCTCTCTCTCTTTCAGTGCAGGGTGGATAAGGGGGAGCCAGTGGAGGTGGTGTATTTGGATTTCCAGAAGGCCTTCGATAAGGTGCCACATAAAAGGTTACTGCACAAGATAAAAGCTCACGGGGTTGGGGATAATATATTAGCATGGATAGAGGATTGGCTAACTAACAGAAAACAGAGAGTCGGGATAAATGGGCCATTTTCCGGTTGGCAAACAGTAACTAGTGGGGTGCCGCAGGGATCGGTGCTGGGTCCTCAACTATTTACAATCTATATTAATGACTTGGATGAAGGGACTGAGTGTAATGTAGCCAAGTTTGCTGATGATACAAAGATGGGTGGGAAAGCAAGTTGTGAGGAGGACACAAAAAATCTGCAAAGGGATATAGACAGGCTAAGTGAGTGGGCAAAAATCTGGCAGATGGAGTATAATGTTGGAAAATGTGAGGTTATCCACTTTGGCAGAAATAATAGAAAAACAACTTATAATTTAAATGGAGAAAGATTCCAAAGTGCTGCAGTACAGAGGGACCTGGGGGTCCTTGTGCATGAAACACAAAGGTTAGTATGTAGGTACAGCAAGTGATCAGGAAGGCGAATGGAATGTTGGCCTTTATTGCAAGGGGGATAGAGTATAAAAGCAGAGAAGTCCTGCTACAACTGTTCAGGGTATTGGTGAGGCCACACCTGGAGTACTGCGTACAGTTTTGATCTCCGTATTTAAGGAAGGATATACTTGCATTGAAGGCTGTTCAGAGAAGGTTCACTAGGTTGATTCAGGAGATGAGGGGGTTGACTTATGAAGATAGGTTGAGTAGATTGGACCTATACACATCGGAGCTCAGAAGAATGAGAAGTGATCTTATCGAAACATATAAGATAATGAGGGGGCTCGACAAGGTGGATGCAGAGAGGATATTTCCACTCATGGGGAAACTAAAACTAGGGGACATAGGGCCCAAGTTTCGGGTGGAGTTGATCCTATTTTTTTTGGAGCAACTAGTTTAGTTTGGAGTATCTTAGAAATTGCAATTCTCGGCATTTAGTTTGCTCCAGTTCTGGTGAGTTAGCTTAGTTTCATTTTAGTTCAGTTTTTTTTCCAAAAGGGGGCGTTACCAGCCACTTACACCTGTTTTGCAAGTTTAGGCAACAAAACGTTACTCCAAACTATCTTAGAATTAGGCGCAGGTAGCCAGAGATGGGGTGGGGGAGGGGGGGGCGGGGGGCAAGGAAAGGTAGAGGGAAGTTAGGGCATTTTCCAAAGCATTAAACATTTCACTTTTAAAAATAAAGAACCATCTTCAATAATAAATGATAAATAAATCAATAAATCAATAAATTAAAAATTAAAAATCGTTCAATAAATCAATAAATAAAAAATAAAAAGTTCCTACTCACCTACCCTTTCGGAGCACCGGGAGCCTGGCCAGGGCTAGGGGCTGGTGCTGCAGGCTGGAAATGGGCACTCTGTCTGCGCCAGGAGCCCACACGGCCAGGGCTCGGGTCAGCATGTTTCGGGCCCCTCCCACACAGCCAGCAGCACACACACAGAATCTGGGGGCCAGGAGCTACTGCGCACGTGCGTAGACTCTATTGCGCACGCGCGCAGACTCTATTGCGCATGCGCGCAGCTGCCGCCACTCTTTTTGGCCCAGGGCTGTAGCTCCGCCTCCCTGCTGTTGTGCTGCGTCGTGCTGGCTGCTGCACTCGGAGAATCGTGAGGTAAGTTTTTGGCGTGCTTTTCATTCCACAAAATAGGCGGGCCTAGCGGATGTCGGAAACTTGGCCCATAGTCTCAGAATAAGGGGCCGCCCATTTAAAACTGAGATGAGGAGGAATTTCTTCTCTCAGAGGGTTGTAAATCTGTGGAATTCTTTGCCCCAGAGAGCTGTGGAGGTTGGGTCATTGAATATATTTAAGGCGCAGACAGATTTTGAGTGATAAGGAAGTGAAGGGTTATGGGGAGCGGACGGGGAAGTGGAGCTGAGTCCATGATCGGATCAGCCATGATCGTATTAAATGGCGGAGCAGGCTCGAGGGGCTGTATGGCCGACTCCTGCTCCTATTTCTTATGTTCTTGTGTTCCTTCGCTCTCTCCTTCCTTTCTCGCTCTCTGTCCTTTCTCTCTCTTTTGCGTCACTCCATCTTTCTTTCTCTCTCCCCTTCCTTTATCTCACTCCCCTCGTCCTTTCTCCACCCTTCCTAACTTTCTCTCTTTTCCTTTATTTCTCTCCTCCTGTTCTCTTTCCCTCTCCCTTCTTTTCTTTCCCTCCCCATCCTTTCTCCCTCTCTCTCCATTTCCTTTTGCCCCCTTTTCTGTCTCTCTCCTTTATTTTCTCTCTCTCCCCTTCCTTTCTCTCCCTCGCTCCATCAGTTAAACTACACACATTAAACTAACGAACCCTGCAGCTTCACGGTGACATTATTAAACGGGTAGCTTTGCCTCACTCAGTCTCGTTGTGCTCACAGCCCTCGTGGCGATAGACTTGGGAGGAAGGGATTATTCATCACTCACAGCAGGTGGGAGAGCAGGCCTCGGTGAGTGCTGTGACTCCCCTCGCTGGCATCGCTTCTGTCACAAGCACTCTCTTTCACAAGGCACTGTGTGCCTCCCCCGAGCTGGTCGCCAAGCAACCCCACTTAATTAATATACTAGGCAGAAACGAGAGGGCGGAGAGGGAGAGAGGGAGTGAAAATGCCATAGAGAGAGAGAGGGGGAGGTGGGGATGGAGACAGCAAGAGAAAGAGGGAAGACAAGAGCGAGAAAGTGTGTGAGAGAGTGAGGAAGAAAGAGAGAGTGACGGAAGGAGAGAGAGAGAGAGGGCAAGCAAGAGTGAGCAAGAAAGAGAGAGTGAGGGAGATAGAGGCCAAGAATAAGAGAGGGAGGGAGTGAGAGAGAGTGATAGGGAGAGGGGAGAGGGAGAGTGAGAGGGAGGGAGAGTGAGAGGGAGAGAGGGAGGAGGGAGAGAGGGAGGGAGGGAGAGTGAGAGGGAGGGAGAGAAAGTGAGGGGGAGAGAGGGAGGGAGGGAAGGAGAGTGAGAGGGAGGGAGAGTGAGAGGGATAGAGGGAGTGAGGGAGAGGGAGGGAGTGACAGAGGGAGGGAAAGGGAGGGAGGGAGAGTGAGAGGGAGAGTGAGGGGGGGGAGAGAGAGTGAGAGGGAGGGAGAATGAGAGAGGTAGGGAGAGTGGAAGAGGAAGGGAGAGTGAGGGAAAGGGAGGAAACAAGTGAGAGCGAGAAAGGAAGGGAGATAGTGAGAGAGGGAGAGTGAGAGAGAGAGGGAGGGACAGATTGAGAGAAAGAGGGAGATCGACAGTGAGAGAGAATAAGAGAGGGAGAGAGAGTATGACAGAGGAAGGGGAGAATGAGAGAGAGGAAGACAGAGGGAGGGAGAGGGAGTGAGTGACTGGGTGGGAGAGCGTGAGAAAGGAGAGAGAGAGGGAAAGGGAGATAGAGAGAGAGAGAAAGTGGGAGAAGGGAATGAGAGCGAGAGAGAGGGAGGGAGAGAGAAAGAGTGAGTGAGAGGGAAGGAGAGAGACAGAAGGAGGGAGAGAGTGAGTAAGAGGGAAGGAGGGGGAAAGAGAGGATGAGTGAGTGAGAGAGTACGAGAGGGAGGGAGAGAATGAGTGAGAGAGGGAGGGAGAGGGAGAGAGAATGAGAGAGGGAGAGAGAGCGGGAATGAGAGAGGGAGGAGAGAGAGTGAGTGAGAGAGGGAGAGAGACTGTCAGAGAGGGATGAGAGAGAGTGAGAGAGGGAGTGAAAGAGAGAGGGAGAGTGAGAGAGGGAAGGAGAGGAGTGAGAGAATGAGAGAGAGGGAGGAGAGAGTGAGAGAGAGAGGGGGAGAGAGAGAGAGAGAGGGAGAGAGTGCGTGTGGGAGAGAGAGGAGAGCGAGAGGGAGTGAGTGAGTGTGAGAGAGGAGAGAGGGAATGAGAGAGAGAGTAGAGAGAGTGAGTGTGAGAGAGAGAGGAGAGAGAGAGGGAATGAGAGAGAGAGGCAGAGAGTGAGTGTGAGAGAGAGGAGAGAGGGAATGAGAGAGAGAGAGGGGGGAGAGAGAGTGAGAGAGGGAGGGAGAGGGAGTGAGAGAATGAGAGAGAGGGAGGAGAGAGAGTGAGAGAGAGAGGGGGAGAGAGAGAGAGAGAGGGAGAGAGTGCGTGTGGGAGAGAGAGGAGAGTGAGAGGGAGTGAGTGAGTGTGAGAGAGGAGAGAGGGAATGAGAGAGAGTAGAGAGAGTGAGTGTGAGAGAGAGAGGAGAGAGAGAGGGAATGAGAGAGAGAGGCAGAGAGTGAGTGTGAGAGAGAGGAGAGAGGGAATGAGAGAGAGAGAGGGGGGAGAGAGAGTGAGAGAGGGAGGGAGAGGGAGTGAGAGAATGAGAGAGAGGGAGGAGAGAGAGTGAGAGAGAGAGGGGGAGAGAGAGAGAGAGGGAGAGAGTGCGTGTGGGAGAGAGAGGAGAGCGAGAGGGAGTGAGTGAGTGTGAGAGAGGAGAGAGGGAATGAGAGAGAGAGAGTAGAGAGAGTGAGTGTGAGAGAGAGAGGAGAGAGAGAGGGAATGAGAGAGAGAGGCAGAGAGTGAGTGTGAGAGAGAGGAGAGAGGGAATGAGAGAGAGAGAGGGGAGAGAGAGAGGGAGAGAGTGAGTGTGAGAGAGAGGAGAGAGAGCGGGAATGAGAGAGAGAGAGGGGGGAGAGAGAGGGAGAGAGTGAGTGTGAGAGAGAGCGGGAGCCTTCTTATTCCAGCAGGACTGTGTGAGTGACGGGAAAGCTGAAGTCGGTGGACCGAGCGAGGGAATAAGGGAAGGGGCAGGTCCTGCTCACAGACGTGTCCATGTTGCCGCACTGAAGACTGGGGAGTTGCTGCACCCAGACACTTTCTGTCACATTTGTGTTTTACAGACAGCGTCTCAGAAGATGTGTGTACCGGCGGTGAAGGAGGGTGAAGATCTGCCTTTGGTGCTTACTGCGGGACGCTGTTAGCGCCCGGCGCTGAGCTGTGAGCGCAGGCGGAGGGAGGTCACCGTCTGAGCCTCTCCGGGACCCGGCACAGGGGCTCGGACACCGGCAGAGCCTCCAAAATAACTTTTTATCCAACAAATCCCCTCCCCTCGCTTCTCTTCAAAACTTCCCACTTTCCCGAGTCCAGGCTGGAGACGGGAGCGGCGGCGGAGCGGATTGTGGAGCGGATTGCGCCCGGAGCCCAGGCTGATCGCCCGCCGGATGCCTGTTGAAGGGGCTGCCAAGTTCCGCACGATGCTGAGAGTTGGCGCAAGGGCGCCGGGCATGAGGTCGGCGCAGTGCAACTCCTGGGGAAGGTGTCGGCACTGAACGGTCGGAGAGCCGAGTCCACAGCGCCTGCGGTAACTGCTCTTGTCTAACTCAGCATGGGGCTCGTTTGGGTAGGTGAGGGTCTCTCAATGTACCTCGGATTGGGTGCCACTCCGCTCCGGTGTGCTGACCCACGGGTAATGTCCAGTGCCACTCCACTCCGGTGTGCCCACGTGTAATGTCCAGTGCCACCCCGCTCCGGTGTGCTGACCCGCGGGTAATGTCCAGTGCCAACCCGCTCCGGTGTGCTGACTCACGGGTAATGTCCAGCGCCACTCCGCTCCGGTGTGCCCACGTGTAATGTCCAGTGCCACCCCGCTCCGGTGTGTTGACCCGCGGGTAATGTCCAGTGCCACTCCGCTCCGGTGTGCCCACGTGTAATGTCCAGTGCCACCCCGCTCCGGTGTGTTGACCCGCGGGTAATGTCCAGTGCCACCCCGCTCCGGTGTGCTGACTCACGGGTAATGTCCAGTGCCACTCCGCTCCGGTGTGCCCACGTGTAATGTCCAGTGCCACCCCGCTCCGGTGTGCTGACTCACGGGTAATGTCCAGTGCCACTCCGCTCCGGTGTGTTGACCCGCGGGTAATGTCCAGTGCCACCCCGCTCCGGTGTGCTGACTCACGGGTAATGTCCAGTGCCACTCTGCTCCGGTGTGCCCACGTGTAATGTCCAGTGCCACCCCGCTCCGGTGTGCTGACTCACGGGTAATGTCCAGTGCCACTCCGCTCCGGTGTGCCCACGTGTAATGTCCAGTGCCACCCCGCTCCAGTGTGTTGGCCATATCCTCACCAACCCTTGCTTTGGGCATGGTGCATTTATTTCTCACTCCCCTCCAGTCGGGGTGCATTTCCCTTCCCCCCCCCCCCGCCCCCACCTCCCCACAACTCCCCCTCCTCTCTGCTCTCCCCCCCCCCCAACAGAGCAGAATCCAGCCAATTGCCTGCCTGGTAATCCTACAATGGTGGGCCGTGCCTGGGGTCTGGGTCTCATTAGGAGGGTTGTGGCTAGAAACCGACTGACCTCTCCCTTCCCCAGGGCAGCTCACTGACTCTGGACCACCGCCATGTCAGGCCGGGGGACGGGGGAGGGGGGGAGCTGGAGGGGTGGAAGGGGAAGAGGGAGGGATGGTGGGATATGGACAAGATGGAGGGAAAGAGGATGGAGGGGTGGAAGAGAGAGGAAGAGAAGGAGAGGGAGGGAAGGATGGAGATATGGAAGGCGAGGAGGGAGGGATGGAGGATGGAGGAAAGGAAGAGGAAGAGATGGAGGGGGAGGAAAGAAAGGAGCGAGGGGTGGAGGAGGATGTGGGAGAGATGGACGAGGGAGGGATGGAGGAGAAGGCGGGATGGATGGAGGAGGGAAGGATGGAGGAGGAAGTGGGAGGCATGGAGGTGGAAGTGGCATGGATCGACGAGGGGAGATGGAGAGGGAGGGAGCAAAGGAGGAAAGGATCGAGGAGGATGGAGGGGAGGGAGGAGAGGAGGGAGTGAGAGTTGAGGAGATAGGGATGGAGAGGGAGGAGAGGAGGGAGTGAGAGTTGAGGGAAGAGAGGAAGGAGGCGGGGATGGAGGAGAGGAGGAGGGAGGGTTGAGAGGAGGAGGGAGGGTTGAGGGAGGAGAGGAGGGAGGGGTCGAGGAGGATGGAGGGGGAGGGAGTAAAGGAGGGAGGGATGGAGGAGGATTGAGGGGAGGGAGGGAGTGTGGAGGGCGTGTGGGTCAGAGGAGCAGTGCCCCTCCCTGGCCCCCAATAGAATGAATAGAGACAGGTGATTCATTGGGAGGAGGCCCGTGTGGAGCATAAACTGTGGCGTGGTCCAGCTGGGCCGAAAGGCCTGTTTCTGTGCCGTACATTCTGCGTTAATCACCTCTTTGTCCGGAGGATGTCGGTTGGGGTGCGATGTCATGGTTATCCATTTTGTTACCCCCACTATAGCCCCATCTCCCCCAGTTGGATGGGCTGCAAATTCAGCCCACAGTCTCCTCTCACCCCCTCCCCGCCAATGCACAGTTTCTCTGGGCCCGACTCCCAAACCTCAGCCGATCAGTACCTGCACTAGGAGGTGAACAGGGGGAGCCCGAAGTGGCAGGAGTCCACCTACCAAACACCAGGTTCACGGACCCACAGTAAGATAGGCGGGCTGCCCATACTCGGGACCATCAAGCCCATATCCAACTGTCCCACCCGGCCATTCCATGGTCTCCCACCACAAGCGCTCTCTCTGCTAGTTGCAGTGGCTCATGGGTTAATGTCTGTGTTATATTCTCAGACAATAACACAAGTCTCTGGAGTAAACCCCTGACGGTGTTAGCGTCGAGCTCTTTTGTGCAGTCATATATTTTTTTTTAACAGGGAAAATTATCTTCTCAAAATGCAATGTTTTGCAAGGTTTAAATATAGTTTATTCAAAGAGACAGATTAGAGATAGAAGGATTATGGGGTTAGGGATAGAGGTATTAGGGATAGAGGGGTTAGAGATAGAGGGGTTAGGGATAGAGGGGTTAGGGATAGAGGGGTTAGAGATAGAGGGGTTAGGGATAGAGGGGTTAGGGATAGAGGGGTTAATGATAGAGGGGTTAGGGATAGAGGGGTTAGGGATAGAGGGGTTAGAGATAGAGGGGTTAGGGATAGAGGGGTTAGTGATAGAGGGATTAGTGATAGAGGGGTTAGGGATAGAGGGGTTAGTGATAGAGGGATTAGTGATAGAGGGGTTTGGGATAGAGGGGTTAGGGATAGAGGGGTTAGGGGTAGAGGGGTTAGGGATAGAGGGGTTAGGGATAGAGGGGTTAGGGATAGAGGGGTTAGTGATAGAGGGATTAGTGATAGAGGGGTTTGGGATAGAGGGGTTAGAGATAGAGGGGTTAGGGATAGAGGGGTTAGTGATAGAGGGATTAGTGATAGAGGGGTTTGGGATAGAGGAGTTAGGGATAGAAGGGTTAGGGATAGAGGGGTTAGGGATAGAGGGGTTAGTGATAAAGGGGTTAGAGATAGAGGGGTTAGGGATAGAGGGGTTAGTGATAGAGGGATTAGTGATAGAGGGGTTAGGGATAGAGGGGTTAGTGATAGAGGGATTAGTGATAGAGGGGTTTGGGATAGAGGGGTTAGGGATAGAGGGGTTAGGGATAGAGGGGTTAGGGATAGAGGGGCTAGGGATAGAGGGGTTAGGGATAGAGGGGTTAGCGATAGAGGGGTTAGCGATAGAGGGGTTAGGGATAGAGGGGTTAGGGATAGAGGGGTTAGCGATAGAGGGGTTAGCGATAGAGGGGTTAGGGATAGAGGGGTTAGCGATAGAGGGGTTAGGGATAGAGGGGTTAGGGATAGAGGGGTTAGCGATAGAGGGGTTAGCGATAGAGGGGTTAGGGATAGAGGGGTTAGGGATAGTGGGGTTTGAGATAGAGGGGTTAGCGATAGAGGGGTTAGGGATAGAGGGGTTAGTGATAGAGGGGTTAGCGATAGAGGGGTTAGCGATAGAGGGGTTAGGGATAGAGGGGTTAGAGATAGAGGGGTTAGGGATAGAGGGGTTAGCGATAGAGGGGTTAGGGATAGAGGGGTTAGCGATAGAGGGCTTAGGGATAGATGGTTAGAGATAGAGGTATAAGAGAGCGCGGGTGTCGGGATAGAGGCTTCAAAGACAGTGGGATTAGGATGGCAGGGTTATCGGCCTGCTTATAAACTCTCTCAGGACTGCATTGCAATAACAATCTTTGTTATTTTGTTTTTGTTTGGAGAATATCCCATGTGGCACAGTATTGGGTCCGTGCTTGGCTGTCGAGGGAGCAGGGGCCTCTGGCAGAGTGCTCGGTTTACACTGGGGTGTGGGAGGGGCCTCTGGCAGAGTGCTCGGTTTACACTGGGGTGTGGGAGGGGCCTCTGGCAGAGTGCTCGGTTTACACTGGGGTGTGGGAGGGGCCTCTGGCAGAGTGCTCGGTTTACACTGGGGTGTGGGAGGGGCCTCTGGCAGAATGCTCGGTTTACACTGGGGTGTGGGAGGGGCCTCTGGCAGAGTGCTCGGTTTACACTGGGGTGTGGGAGGGGCCTCTGGCAGAGTGCTCGGTTTACACTGGGGTGTGGGGCATGAAAAGAGTGTCTCGGCTTTGGAACGAGGCAATGTCACTTGTTTGTGTCTTGTTTCACTTTCCTGATTTAGCAACCGCTTGTTAACGAGCTTTTAATGAGCTCGACAAATGTATTCATGAGTTTATGTAAAATTATAAAACATTATTCTTATTTTGTTGAAATAAAGACAGGAAGAACCTTCATTTCTGTAGCACCTTTCACAATCTCAGGACCTTCCAAAGTATTTCACAGCCAATGAAGTCGTTTTGGAATGCAGTTACTGGTGTAATGTGGGAATTGCGGCAGTGAATCTGCGCACAGCAAGCTCCCACAAACAGTAATGTGATAATGACCAGATAATTATTAGTAGTACATAGAAACATAAAAACATAGAAAATAGTTGCAGGAGCAGGCCATTCGGTCCTTCGAGCCTGCACCACCATTCAATATGATCATGGCTGATCATGCAACTTCAGTACCCCATTCCTGCTTTCTCTCCATACCTCTTGATCCCTTTAGCTTTAAGGGCCACATCTAACTCCCTTTTGGATATATCTAATGAACTGGCCTCAACAACTTTCTGCGTAGAGAATTCCACAGGTTCACAATTCTCTGAGTGAAGAAGTTTCTCCTCATCTCATTCCTAAATGGCTTACCCCTTATCCTTAGACTGTGACCCCTGGTTCTGGACTTCCCCAACATCAAGAACATTCTTCCTGCATCTAACCTGTCCAATCCCGTCAGAATTTTATATGTTTCTATGAGATCCCCTCTCATTCTTCTAAATTCCAGTGAATATAAGCCTAGTCGATCCAATCTTTGTTCATATGTCAGTCTTGCCATCCCGGGAATCAGTCTGGTGAACCTTCGCTGCACTCCCTCAATAGCAAGAATGTCCTTCCTCAGATTAGGAGACCAAAACTGTACACAATACTCCAGGTGTGGCCTCACCAAGCCCCTGTACAACTGCAGTAAAACCTCCCTGGTCCTATACTCAAAACCCCTCGCTATGAAGGCCAACATGCCATTTGCCTTCTTCACCGCCTGCTGTACCTGCATGCCAACTTTCAATGACCGATGTACCATGACACCCAGGTCTCGTTGCACCTTCCCTTTCCCTTATTTGTCACCATTCAGATAATATTCTGCTTTTCTGTTTTTGCTACTAAAGTGGATAACCTCACATTTATCCACATTATACTGCATCTGCCATGCATTTGCCCACTCACCTAACCTGTCCAAGTCACTCTGCAGCCTCTTAGCATCCTCCTCACAGCTCAGACCGCCACCCAGCTTAGTGTCATCTGCAAACTTGGAGATATTACATTCAATTCCTTCGTCTTAATCATTCATGTACATTGTAAATAGATGGGGTCCCAGCACTGGGATCGAGGAAGACTTGCTTCCACTCTTAGCATGAGTTCTTAGGTGGCTGAACAGTTCAATACGAGAACCACAGTTTCCATCACAGATGGGACAGATAGTTGTTGAAGGAAAGGGTGGGCAGGGAGCCTGATTTGCCACACGCTCCTTCCGCTGCCTGTGCTTGATTTCTGCATGCTCTCGGCGACGAGACTCGAGGTGCTCAGCGCCCTCCCGGATGCATTTCCTCCACTTAGGGCGGTCCATGGCCAGGGACTCCCAGGTGTCAGTGGGGATGTTGCACTTTATCAGGGAGGCTTTGAGGGTGTCCTTGTAACGTTTCCTCTGCCCGCCTTTGGCTCGTTTGCCGTGAAGGAGTTCCGAGTAGAGCGCTTGCTTTGGGAGTCTTGTGTCTGGCATGCGAACCATGTGGCCTGCCCAGCGGCTGATCAAGTGTAGTCAGTGCTTCAATGCTGGGGATGTTGGCCTGGACGAGGACGCTAATGTTTGTGCGTCTGTCCTCCCAGGGGATTTGCAGGATCTTGCGGAGACATCGCTGGTGGTATTTCTCCAGCGACTTGAGGTGTCTACTGTACATGGTCCACGTCTCTGAGCCATACAGGAGGGTGGGTATTACTACGGCCCTGTCGACCATGAGCTTGGTGACAGTTTTGAGGGACTGATCTTCAAACACTCTTTTCCTCAGGCGACCGAAGGCTGCACTGGCGCACTGGAGGCGGTGTTGGATCTCGTCGTCAATGCCTGCTCCTGTTGATAGGAGGCTCCCGAGATAGGGGAAGTGGTCCATGTTGTCCAGGGCCACGTCATGGAGCTTGATGTTTGTTGGCAGTGCTGTGCGGCGAGGACAGGCTGGTGGAGGACCTTTGTCTTACTAATGTTTAGCGTAAGGCCCATGCTTTCATACGCCTCGGTAAACACGTCGACTATGTCCTGGAGTTCAGCCTCCGTGTGTGTGCACAGACGCAGGCGTCATACTGTAGCTCGACGACAGAGGTTGGGATGGTCTTGGACCTGGCCTGGAGGCGACGAAAGCTGAACAGCTTCCCATTGGTTCTGTAGTTTAGCTCCACTCCAGCGGGGAGCTTATCAACTGTGAGGTGGAGCATGGCAGCGAGAAAGATTGAGAAGATGGTTGGGGCGATGACGCAGCCCTGCTTGACCCCAGTCCGGACATGAATTGGGTCTGTGATGGATCCATTGGTAAGGATCACGGCCTGCATGTCATCGTGGAGCAGGCGGAGTATGGTGACATGAGGTACCCCACTAGTCACTGTCTGCCATTCTGAAAAGGACCCGTTTATTCCTACTCTTTGCTTCCTGTCTGCCAACCAGTTCTCTATCCACGTCAGTATATTACCCCCAATACCATGTGCTTTAATTTTGCACACCAATCTCTTGTGTGGGACCTTGTCAAAAGCCTTTAGAAAATTCAAATACATCACATCCACTGGTTCTCCCTTGTCCACTCTACTAATTACATCTTCAAAAAATTCTAGAAGATTTGTCAAGCATGATTTCCCATTCATAAATCCATGCTGATTTGCACTGACCCTGTCATTGCTTTCCAAATGTGCTGCTATTACATCTTTAATAATTGATTTCAACACTTTCCCCACTACTGATGTCAGGCTAACCGGTCTATAATTCCCTGTTTTCTCTCTCTCTCTGTTTTTTAAAAAAGTGGTTTTACATTAGCTACCTTCCAATCTCTCGGAACTGATCCAGAGTCTATAGAATGTTGGAAAATGACGACCAATGCATCCACTATTTCTAAGACCACTTCCTTAAATACTCCTGTTTATCCTGACTCTCTGTTTTCTGTTAATTGGCCAATCCTCTATCCTAACTAATATATTACCCCCAACCCCGTGAGCTTTTATCTTGTGCAGTAACGTTTTATATGGCACCTTGTCGAATGCCTTCTGGAAGTCTAAATACACCACATCCGCTGGTTCCCCCTTATCCACCCTGTTTGTTACATCCTCAAAGAACTCCAACCAATTTGTCAAACATGATTTCACAAAACCATGCTGACTCTGCTTGATTGAATCATGCTTTTCCAAATGTCCCGCTACTGCTTCCTTAATAATGGACTCCAGCATTTTCCCAACGACAGATGTTCGGCTCACCGGTCTATCGTTTCCTGCATTTTGTCTGCCTCCTTTTTTAACAGGATATTGACCAGGATACCTGGGAGAACTGCCCTGCTCTTCTTTGAATATTTCCGTGGAATATTTTATATACCCCTGAGAGGGTAGATGGGACCTCAGTTTAACGTCTCAGCGCTGCACTCGGAGTGTCAGCCTGGATTTTAAGCTCAGGTTTCTGGAGTGGGACTTAACCTTCTGATTCAGAGGTGAGAGTGCTACCTTTTGAGCCATGACTGACACCTGCCAGTTATGAGGAAAGGCAACGAAAGCTCAGACCCTTTAGCCTTGAAAGGAGACAGATGACAGGGGACTTTACAGCAAGCACGGTTGTAAAACAAGAGGCCATGACTACAAAGTTCTTTTTATTCGTTCATGGGATGTGGGCGTCGCTGGCAAGGCCGGCATTTATTGCCCATCCCTAATTGCCCCTTGAGAAGGTGGTGGTGAGCCGTCGCCTTGAACCGCTGCAGTCCGTGTGGTGAAGGTGCTCCCACAGTGCTGTTAGGGAGGGAGTTCCAGGATTGTGACCCAGCGACGATGAAGGAACGGCCGATATATTTCCAAGTCAGGATGGTGTGGGACTTGGAGGGAAACTTGGAGGCTGAGATAGATTGATTTTTGTACTCTTGGGTAATCAAGGAATATGGGAATCGGGTGGGAAAGCAGAGTTGAGGTCGAATATCAGCCATGATCGTACTGAACACAGGCTTGAAGGGTCGTATAGCCTGCTCCTGCTCCTACTTCTTATGTTCTTATGGTGGTGTTCCCATGCGCCTGCTGCCCTTGAGATCGCGGGTTTGGGAGGTACTGCCGAAGAAGCCTTGGCGAGTTTGCTGCAGTGCATCTTGTAGATGGTGCACACTGCAGCCACGGTGCGCCGGTGGTGGAGGGAGTGAATGTTGAAGGTGGTGGATGGGGAGCCAATCAAGCGGGCTGCTTTGTCCTGGATGGTGTCGAGCTTCTTGAGTGTTGTTAATGCTGCACTCATCCAGGCAAGTGGAGAGTATTCCATCACACTCCTGACTTGTGCCTTGTAGATGGAGTCAAATGCCTTCACAAAGAGTGAGTGTTCGGTGAGAGGAGGGGAGAGGAAAACCCGAGACAGTCAATCAACAGGCAGTTCCTTGCGGTGATGGATTGCATGTTTCTGTGGAATGATGGGCCAAATGGTGTCTCTCAACACACTTAACTAGGGTTACCAACTTTCCAGGATTGGCCTGGAGTCTCCAGGAATAGAAGATTTATCTCCAGGACACTGCTGGGAGCAACTCCCGGGAGTAAAATCCTTCTCGCATTAAAACATAATTGTGCGTGTTCTTCATTTCCTTTGAACGTTTTTGTTTATTGGTTATACAAATATCTGAGATGGCGGGGGCGGGGGGAAGAAAGGCTGTTTGGACTGACAGTCGAGAATCATCCAATCGGGTAACAAAGAGTCCTTTCACTGTCCAATTGGCTGTGGGAGGCGGGGCGCCGCCAGGATGGGCGAATTGGGCGACCAATGGCGGGAGCGTGGGGGCGGGGTGGCTGAAGGCAGGAGATCATGTGGTGAAACCTCCAGAAACACCTTCAACCGGAGTTGGTAACCCGACGCTGTGAACGTCTGCAGACTCTAACAGTGCCAACGATGTTCTACGTAACTCCTGACTATGGTGCCTGCAGTGTGTTGTATTTCAACCTCCTCGCTTCTGTCTTTGGCTGTGATCGTTCAAAGCCCCTCGCAGGTCGCTCCATTCGGCAGTTTCACCAAAGGGTCAGTAACCCCGGGATTCAAACACCCTCTTGGCCACCGTCTTGCGCTGAAGGTGCAAGAGTTGTATGAGACATGTTTGGAGGGCGGTGCAGTGCTGTGCATTGTCTGAGGGCTATAATGAGCTAGGGAACTCTGTCATCGAATTACACAGAATCTACAGCACAGGAACAGGCTATTTGGCCCAGTTGGTCTACTTATAGTCCACACGAGCCTTCCCCCACTCTTCCCACCCTGTTCCCCATATCGCTCTATTCCCTTCCCCCTTATGTATGCAGCAAGCCTCCCCTAATCTATGCTATTCGTCTCAGTCACCTCATGTCAGCCGTGGCTCAGTGGGTAGCACACTTGCTTCTGAGTCAGACGGTTGTGGGTTCAAGTCCCACTCGAGGGACTTGAGCACATAAATCTAGGCTGATACTCCAGTGCAGTACTGAGGGAGTGCTGCACTGTCTGAAGTGACTCCTTTCAGATGAGATGTTAAACCAAGACCTTGTCTGCTCTCTCAGGTGCATGTAAAGGATCCCATGGCACTATTTTGACCAAGAGCAGGTGAGTTATCCCCAGTGTCCTGGCCAATATTTATCATTCAATCAAAAAAAACAGTTTATCTGGTTGTTATGACATAGCTGTTTGTGGGAGATCTTCGAAGTGCTCATTCCAATGGGCACTGACTGCCTCTCTGTCCTTGATGAGTGTCTCACCGTTCTTGGTTAGCAGTGGGGTGGGGCCTTGGGTGCTTGGGCCATAGGTGGTCTTGACTGCACTGAAGAATCGTTGTGGTTGTCGGCTAACTAATGGATCTCCTGTGCTTTCTCCACCCGCCAACTATTCTTTAGGTTGCGGGTTTTTTGTTGGACCTCGGCCTTCAGCTGTCTGTCGAGCTGCTCTCTTGCTCTCGAGTTGGGTTGCAGCTTTAAATTCAGAAATGCCTATCGCTTGCTGCTTATTAGCTCCTGGATCTCCTGGTCATTCTCGTCAAACCAGTCTTGGTGTTTGCTGGTCGTGTGACCGAGCGTCCCTTCGCAGGTGCTGATTATGGAAGCCTTGAGAGCAGATCAGGCGCTGTGGGCAATCCATGGTGCGGCCCTGGACAATGTAGACCACTTTCCATACCTCGGTAGCCTACTGTCAACAAGGGCAGACATCGACGACGAGGTCCAACACCTCCTCCAGTGTGCCAGCGCAGCCTTCAGTCGCCTGAGGAAGATGGTGTTTGAAGACCAGGACCTCCAATCTGACACCAAGCTCATGGTCTACACGGCAGTGGTGAAACCCGCCCTCCTATATGGCTCAGAGACGTGGACTATATACAGCAGACATCTCAAAATGCTGGAGAAGTACCAACAGCGCTGCCTCCGCAAGATCCTGCAAATCCACTGGGAGGACAGACCCACCAGTGTCAGTGTTCTCGCTCAGGCAACAGCCCCAGCATCAAAGCACTGACCATGCTCAATCAGCTCCGCTGGACGGGCCACATCGTCCGCATGCCCGACACAAGACTCCCAAAGCAAGCGTTCTACTTGGTGCCTTGTCACGGCAAGCGAGCCCCAGGTGGGCAGAGGAAACGTTTCAAGGACATGCTCAAAGCCTTCTTGATAAAATGCAACATCCCCACCGGCACCTGGGAATCCCTGGGCCCAAGACCACCCAAAGTGGAGGAAGAGCATCCGGGAGGGCGCTGAGCACCTCGGGTCTCGTCGCCGAGAGCAACCTGAAGCCAAGCGTCGACAGCGGAAGGAACGTGCGTCAAACCAGACTCCCCACCCACCCTTTCCTTCACCCACTGTCTGCCCCACCTGTGACAGAGACTGTCGGTCCCGCATTGGACTGTTCAGTCACCTGAGAACTCACAGTGGAAGCAAGTCTTCCTCGACTCCGAGGGACCGCCTATGATGACGATGAAGTCTGTGGGAGCTTGCTGTGCGCAGATTGGCTGCTGCGTTTCCTACATTACAATAGTGACTACACTCCAAAAGTACTTCATTGGCTGTAAAGTCCTTTGGGATGCCTGTTGCTCGTGAAATGCGCTATAGAAATGCAAGTCTTTCTTTAATGTGGCAGCGAGTGCCACATTCTCACCATTCTCTGTGTAAAGAAATTCCTCCTAGATTGTCTATTAGCTTTGTTAGTGGCTACATTATGCTCCTTTGTCCTGGACTGACCGACAAGTGGGAACAGTTTCTGCACGTCAACCCTGTTGAAACGCACTTCATAATTTCAAAGATTGTACCAGCTCTCCTCCTTTCCAGAGAAAAAAGCTCCAGTCTGCTTCGCCTTTCCTGAAAGTTTCACCCTCTGAATTATGGTAACATTCTTGTAAATCTTTTCTACACTTTCATGATCCGTTTTGTAGCACGGAGTCCAGATCTGCGCACAGTACTCCAAGTGTGGTCTGACAAAGGTTCGAACGATACACCCCCCCCCTGCCTTTGTATGCGATCTGTAGAAATGATACTCAGTTCTTTGGAATCAATTATCTGGTACTCAAAATGCTTTGGGACAGCGAGGAGTTAAAGCTTTGGCAGCATTGTGAGTTTGGGCACAAATAGCTGTGTGTAGGCGGGAGCAGTGCCTGAGCCATCTCACAGTGACTGTGGGTCATAATATTCCAACACAAGCAGGAAAGTGGGAGTGAGGAAAGGACAAGTAAAGGAAGGGACGACAGAGCATGCTCCAAATTATCTGAGGGAACTCGGAGCATCTTAAAAGCGGATAAAACGAGGATGGTTCCAGGATTGGAAAATTTTAGCTATGAGGAAAGATTGGATAGGTTGGGGTTGTTTTCCTGAAACAGAAGAGGCTGAGGGGAGATTTAATTGAGGTGTATAAAATTATGAGGGGCATAAACACAGTGGATAGGAAGGACCGATTTCCCTTAGCAGATAGGTCAATAACCAGGGGGCATAGATTTAAAGTAATTGGGGGGGAGGTTTAGAGGAAACATTCCTTCACCCAGAGGGTGGTGGGGGTCTGGAACTCATTGGCTGAAAGGGTGGTAGAGGCAGAAAACCTCATCGCAATTAAAACGTACTTGGATATGCAGCTGAAGTGTAGTAACCTGCAGGGCTACGGACCGAGAGCTGGAAAGTGGGATTAGGCTGGGTAGCTCTTTTTCAACTGGCACGGACACGATGGGCCGATTCTATACTAATTAAACCCTCGGCATTTCAGGGAAATATGGAAGGCCGTGGTCATAAGACAGTTAGATTCCTGTGTTCTGACAATATTCGAGTTTTGGCATTTGTGGATTCTGACACCTGTCAGCAAGTGCCTGCTCCTGACCCGCTCCACAACTCCCTCTGTTCCATGGCTTCGGACCTTGTGAATCAGTCTCCTTTTCACAAGACGCAGTGACTCCTGGCCCTGTCGTTCTGTTGCCGTGCAGTATTTATTCTCGAATTACTTAGAGTTATACAGCATGAAACGGGCCCTTCGGCCCAGCTGGTCCGTGCTGGTGTTTCTGCTCCACACGAGCCTCCTCCTGCCACTACTGCAGCTCACCCTAACAGCACATCTTTCAATTCCATTCCCCCTCATGTGTTTATCCAGCTTCTACTTAAATGCACCTGTGCTATTCACCTGTATTTTTTATTCATTAATCGGATGTGAGTGTCGCTGGCAAGGCCGGCATTTATTGCCCGTCCCTAATTGCCCTTGAGAAGGTGGTGGTGAGCCGCCTTCTTGAACCGCTGCAGTCCCGTGTGGTGAAGGTGCTCCCACAGTGCGGTTAGGGAGGGAGTTCCAGGATTGTGACCCAGCGACGACGAAGGAACAGCCGATTTATTTCCCAGTCAGGATGGTGTGTGATGTGGAGGGGAACGTGGAGGTGGTGGTGTTCCCATGTGCCTGCTGCCCTTGTCCTTGTAAAGTCTTGACCCTGTAGTACAGACTCACACAAGGCACTTGCTGAAGTCAAGGTCACTCTGGACCTGCACTTTTATTTCACAGCTCTCGAGTGCCACACTTGCCTGAGAACTCCCTTTATATACCTGTGTGGAACAGGTATGCAGTGTCTCCTGCAAGTGCGCCCCTGGTGGTAAAGTATGCTTTGATTACAGGTCATATCTAGTTACAGTCATGTATAGCATGGTAAGATACAGTTATATACAGTAGTGTGAGATACATGACATCACCCTCCCCCAAGGTCTTATTGTCTTTATAGATTCAGTCTCTCAGGTGGTCTACGCTCTCGTGTGGAGCGTCTTAGTTGTGGTTCAGTTGTTTGCCTTGGTGCCTGTTCTTCCAGTGTAATTGCTGGTATCTCGCCTGGGCTGTCTGTCCACCAGGTGTGGTGTGAGTTCCACATTGTAGTCTGCCTCTGGTTCTGCAGTGTTGTTGGTGAATCTACTTTTTACTTGGTCTACATGCCTCCGGCAGGTTTGGCCATTGTCCATTTGTACCATCAGTAGCCTGTTTCCTTCCTTGCCTGTTACTGTCCCTGCAAGCCATTTGGGACCCCTACCATAGTTTAGCACAAATACTTTGTCCCCTATCTCATTCCACCTCCCCCTCGAATTTTGGTCATGGTACTCAGTTAGCTTCCGGCGCTTTGCCTCAACAATTTCATGCATGTCTGGGAGGATTAACAAGAGCCTAATCTTTAAGGTCCATTTCATCAATAGTTGCGCGGGGTGAACCCCAGTCAACGAATGCGGACGAGATCTGTATGCCAGCAGCAGTCGCGACAGGCGGCTCTGCAGCATGGGATCTTGGATTTTTAGCATATCTTGTTTAACGATTTGCACTGCTCGCTCCACCTGGCCATTGGAGGCCGGCTTGAAAAGTGCCGTCTTAACATGATTTATACCGTGGTCAACTATAAAATCTTGGAATTCTGCGCTGGTGAAGCACGACCATTATCACTGACCAATATGTCAGGAATGCCATGCGTTGCAAACATGGTTCTAAGGCTCTTAACATGGTTCTAAGGTGGAGGTGGTGCTCGAGTTTAAAATGGTGCACTCGATCCACTTTGAAAATGCATCGACGACTATGAGGAACATTTTGCCCATGAATGGGCCCGCATAGTCTACATGTACCCGCGACCATGGTTTGGTGGGCCAGGGCCAGGGGCTTAGGGGGGCCTCCCTGGGGGCATTACTGAGTTGGGCACAAATGGTGCACAGCCGGACGCAGAGCTCCAAGTCCGTGTCAATGCCAAGCCACCAGACATCTGGCTATGGCCTTCATAAGGACGATCCCCGGGTGCTCGCGGTGGTGCTCCCGGACAAATGCCTCTCTGCCTCGCAGAGGCATGACTACTCGGCTGCCCCACATCAGGCAGTCTGCCTGTAGTGATAGTTCATGCATGCGCCTATGGAAAGGTTTGATCTCCTCGGGGCAGGCATCACGAGCCTCTGCCCAGTCACCAGTTAAAACATATCTTTTGACTAAGGATAACGTGGGGTCGCTGGTCGTCCAGGCTCTGATTTGGCGAGCCGTCATGGGCGAACCTGTGGATTCAAAGGCATTGATTGCCTCATAGTCCTGTTCGTCGGACCCTTCAGTGGTTGCCAGGGGTAGCCTGCTAAGCGCGTCGGCACAGTTGTCTGTGCCTGGTCTGTGCCTTATGGTGTAGTCGTAAGACGCCAGCATGAGTGCCCACCGCTGAATGCGCGGCGAGGCGTTGCCGTTTATTGCCTTGCACTCGGATAGCAGGGACGTGAGGGGTTTGTGGTCGGTTTCTAACGGGAACTTGGCCCCGAAAAGGTATTGGTGCATCTTTTTGACACTGTACACGCACGCGAGCGCCTCCTTCTCAACCATACCGTACCCGCGCTCCGCCCGCGAAAGTGACCTGGAGGCATAAGCTATGGGCTGTAATTTACCCGCATCATTGACATGCTGTAAAACGCACCCGACCCCGTACGCTGACACATCACTTGTAAGAACTAGCTTTTTACCTGAGTCAAAAAAGGCTAAAACACTGTTGGAACATAGAAGGTTGCGTGCCTTATTGAAGGCGCGTTCTTGGGCGTCCCCCCAAAACCAATCACACCCCTTTCTGAGTAGCACGTGGAGAGGCTCCAACAGCGTGCTCAAGTTTTGCACAAAGTTCCCAAAGTAATTGAGTAGCCCGAGAAAGGCGCGCAGTTCTGAGACATTCCGGGGCCTGGGTGCCAGGCGAATCGCTTCTGTTTTGGATTCTGTTGGGCGGATTCCATCAGCGGCAATCCTTCTGCCCAAAAATTCAACCTCTTGGATTTCTTAACTCTGAAACCTACCCGATCCAATCGACTTAGTACTTCCTCGAAATTGCGGAGATGGGAGTCGGTGTCCCTGCCCGTGATGAGTATGTCATCTTGAAATACAACCGTCCCCGGGATGGACTTGAGCAGACTCTCCATGTTGCGCTGGAATATAGCAGCTGCTGACCTGATGCTGAATGGGCATCGATTGTACATAAAAAGGCCTCGATGTGTGTTGATGGTGGTGAGTAGCTTGGATTCCTCGGTCAATTCTTGCGTCATATACGCAGATGTGAGATCTAGTTTCGAGAAGAGTTTTACTCCAGCCAACATGGCAAATAGGTCCTCCGCTCTAGGCAACGGGTATTGCTCCTGTAGGGAAACTCTGTTTATGGTAGACTTGTAATCCCCACAGATTCGTATGGATCCATCAGGCTTCATGACGGTGACGATGGGGCTTGCCCAGTCGCTAAATTCCACGGGTGAGCTAATGTCTTCCCGCAGAAGCCGGTCCAGTTCGTGTTCAATCTTTGCCCTCATCACATAAGGCACAGCTCTAGCCTTGTGATGGACCGGTCTGGCATCCTGTGTGATGTAGATTTTAACTTTAGCCCCTTTGAAGGTGCCCACACCTGGCTGAAAGAGATCTTCAAAACGACTTAGAACTGTTGAGCAGGAGGTCCATTCCTCTGACGACATGGCGTGAACATCATCCCATTTCCAATTTAGTTTTGCCAGCCAGCTTCTCCCCAACAGTGCTGGGAGATCTCCAGGGACAATCCACAGAGGAAGTTGGTTCACCGTCCCTTTGTGTGTGACAGAGAGCATGGCGCTGCCGAGGACTGGGATGATTTCTTTGGTATAGGTCCTTAGTTTGGTGTTGATCCTTGCGAGTTTTGGTCTGTTGCTTTTGTGCGGCCACAGCTGTTCAAATTGTTGGACGCTCATGAGAGATTGACTCGCTCCCGTATCCAGCTCCATGTTGACGGGTATCCCGTTGAGTAGGACCCTCATCATTATTGGAGGCGTCTTGGTGTAAGAACAGTGGACATTGATCGTGTTGACCCGCTGTACCTCGGCGTCCCGTGCACTGTCCCCACCATCTTCTGGTCCGCTTTCCGACTCTTCCGATTCGTATACCAGCCGAGCTGCTGTTTTTCTGCACATGCGAGCCAGATGCCTTGTATAGTTGCAGTTTCTGCAAACAACATGCTGAAATCGACACCCCCTTGTTGATGGCCTTCCCCCACATCTCCAGCACAGACCGTTTCCATTGTTTCCGAAGGATGAGCTGCGTCTGGTTGATCTCTCTTGAGCTTCTCTCAGTCTGTGGTTGATTGCTCGCATTGTGGGACGATGAGATGTGAAGAGCCGTTCATGTGGCCCTTGATAGCTTCTGGCGCCACTGCTTGCTGTTGAAGGCCTGCTCTCCTGCCTTTGTCTGTGTGTGGGGGTAGCGGCTTGTTTCATGCTGTGAACCCCTTGTTCCGATGTTTCGTTAGTTGTCGTACCCGCAGGATAGATCAACCTCGTTTCTTCTTCTCCTGCCAAGAATGTCTGTGCGACCAGTGCTGCTGCCTCTAGGGTCATGTTCTTGGTCTCTATAAGCTTTCGGAATATGCCTGCGTGGACTATTCCTTCAATAAAAAAGTCTCTCAGTACTTCTCTCCTTAGTTCATCGGAGAACTCACATAAACTAGCCAGCCTCCGAAGTTCCGCCACAAAGTCGGGTATGCTCTGGCCCACACAACGTCTGTAGTTGTAGAACCTGTGCCTGGCCATGTGTAGGCTGCTCGCTGGCTTCAGGTGGTCTCTCACCAGTGTGATCAACTCCTGAAACGACTTGCTTGCTGGTTTCTCGGGTGCCAGTAGGTCCTTCATTAAGGCGTATGTTTTCGAGCCACAGCTGGTCAAGAGATGGGCTTTTCTCTTGTTTGCCTTATCGTCGCCCAACCAGTCTTTGGTTATAAAGCTTTGCTGGAGCTTTTCTATAAAGTCCTCCCAATTGTCTCCAGCATTGTATTTCTCATCTGAGCCGTTGGTAGCCATTCTGTGGATTCTGTTATCCCGTAACTTGTCGCCACTGTAAAGTCCTGACCCTGCAGTACAGACTTACACGAGGCACGTGCTGAAGTCAAGGTCACTCTGGACCTGCACTTTTATTTCACAGCTCTCGAGTGCCACACTTGCCTGAGAATTGCCTTTATATACCTGTGTGGAACAGGTATGCAGTGTCTCCTGCAAGTGCACCCCTGGTGGTAAAGTATGCTTATGGTTACAGGTCATATCTAGTTACAGTCATGTGTAGCATGGTAAGATACAGTTATATACAGTATATATAAGTTTGAGATAAAAGACAGTCCTTCTAGGTGGTAGAGGTCGCGGGTTGAGGTGCTGCCGGAGAAGCCTTGGTGAGTTGCTGCAGTGCATCTTGTAGATGGTACACACTGCAGCCACGGTGCGCCGGTGGTGGAGGGAGTGAATGTTGAAGGTGGTGGATGGGGTGCCGATCAAGCGGGCCGCTTTGCGGTAGGTACAGAAGTTTCTCCTGAATTCCCCGTTGAATTTATCAGTGACTATCTTATATTTATGGCCTCTAGTTTTGGTCTCCCCCAGCAAGTGGAAATATCCTCTCTACATCTACCCTTAAACCCTTTCATAACCTTGGAGACCTCAATCAGGTCATGTCTCAACCTTCTCTATTCTAGTAAAAGTGTCCCAGCCTGTTTAGTCTTCCCTGATGGCTGTAACTTCTCAGTTCTGGTATGATCCTTCTAAATCATTTTTACACCTTCTCCAGTGCCTCTATATTCTTTATATAACATGGAAATCAGAACTGTGTACAGCACTCCAATGTGCGAGATTCATTTGCGAATAAATGATATTAATTCTCCAATATATGATTTCATTTTAGAATGTTTGGATTTTTTACAATTCTAGAATGTTTCTTTCCAGAATGTCTGTTTTTAATTCTGGAACACATGGGTGTGTTCTAGAATGTGCGGGGTTTATTCTAGAATATGTGCATTCCCCGCTCCAATGTTCAGCATCTGATTCAAAATTTTGTGCAAGCTTTGTGCTATCTCAATCAAGAACATTTTTCCTTCACCCTCCTCTCCCATCCCCTCTTCTGAAAGTGGCGTCTCCTCCTGACTGCACAAGCTCTCTCCATGCTTGAGTCCGGGCAGTCCATGCCATCCACAGGGGTATCAGACCAAGCCTGTGTCCTGTCCTTTCCCAATGTCCATGCTGGATGGTGATCAGGAGTGCGAACCTCGGTATTCTGCGGCAAGTGTCTCACCCCCTGACTCCCCAAAGCCTTTCCACCATCTACAAGGCACAAGTCAGGAGTGTGATGGAATACTCTCCACTTGGCCTGGATGAGTGCAGCTCCAACAATACTCAAGAAGCTCGACACCATCCAGGACAAAGCAGCCTGTTTGATTGGCACCCCATGCACCACCTTCAACATTCACTCCCTCCACCACCGGCGCACCGTGGCTGCAGTGTGTACCATCTACAAGATGCACTGCAGCAACTCGCCAAGGCTTCTTCGGCAGCACCTCCCAAACCCGCGACCTCTATCATCTAGAAGGACAAGGGCAGCAGGTGCATGGGAACACCACTACCTCATGATCTTATGGAATGGTGGAGGAGGCTCGAGGGGCCTTTATAGCCTACTCCTGCTCCTATTTCTTGCTGGGAGATGAGCTGAGGACTGACTGGGTGGCTCTAGGCTCATTAACAAAGGAAGACAACTTGGGTGGGGTACTGAAGGATTACCACCACCATAGCTAGAACCAAAGCTATAGAAATTGGCCAACATTGTGCCCGTTTACCAGCTATGCCCTGCGCCGCAAGGATACCTGATAATGATACCGGGTGTTAAAGGTTTAAACTATCAGGACAAGGTTGCATAAACTTGTATTCCCTTGAGTTTAGAAGGTTGAGGGACAATCTGACCGAGGTGTTTAAAATGTTAAAAGGATTCAACAGGGTAGATATTGAGAAACTATTTCCTCTGGTGGGGGGAATCCAGAACATAAGACCATAAGAAATAGGAGCAGGAATAGGCCATATGGCCTCTCGAGTCTGCTCCGCCATTCAATAAGATCATGGCTGATCTGATCCTGGGCTCAGCTCCACTTCCCTGCCTGCTCCCCATAACCGTTATCCCCTTATCGCTCAAAAATCTGTCGTCTCCACCTTAAATTTATTCAATGACCCAGTCTCCACAGCTCTCTGGGGCAGACAATTCCACAGATTTACGAACCTCTGAGAGAAGAAATTCCTCCTCATCTCCGTTTTAAATGGGCGGGCCTTTATTCTGAAACTATGCCCCCAGTTCTAGATTCCCCCACGAGGGGAAACATCCTCTCTGCATCTACCCTGTCGAGCCCCCTCAGTATCTTGTATGTTTCAATAAGATCACCTCTCATTCTTCTAAACTCCAATGAGTACAGGCCCAACCCACCAAGGGGAAATATAATCTTACCAATATAGTTAGGCCGCTCAGGGCTGAAATCAGGATGCATATTTTCATACAAAGGGTAGCGGGAATCTGGAACTCTCTTCTCCACAAAAGGCTGTGGATGTTGGGGGTCAATTGGAGCTTCCAAGACTGGGATTGGTAGATTTTTATTGGGTAAGGATGCCCAGGGATAGCGACCAAAGGCAGTTAAAATGGAGCTGAGGTGCATGATCGAATCGAATGGCTCGAGGGGCTGAGTGGCCTGTTCCAATGTTCCTTTAAACATCAGACCTCGGACGATATTCAGACAACTAGGGTGGCCACATAAAACAGCTGTTTGGCCCCTTGCATATGCCAATGAGCAGATTAACAACATTGGGCCTGCACCCACTCAGATTGTCCGGCCTTGGTTGTGGTCTAGCAAGCCACCACCACCTAGAAAAGTAGATACATTTTGTTTGAACGTTGGACGTGGAGCCAGGAGGAGCAAGAGTGCACCAGCTGGCTCCAGAGTACCCAAGAGGACCTCCTCTCATTTCCCCCTTCACTCCCCCCCACTCCCACCCACCCCCCCAAGACTTACCACAGGGCCGCCGTCCAGCCACAATCTATTTATCTAATGCTTTTTTTTGAAAGTTACCATTCGATCTGCTTCCATCATCATCATCATCATAGGCAGTCCCACGAAATCGAGAGAAGACTTGCATCCACTCTAAAAATGAGCCCTTAGGTGGCTGAACAGTCCAATACGAGAACCACTGTCCCTGTCACAGGTGGGACAGATAGTCGTTGAGGGAAGGGGTGGGTGGGACTGGTTTGCCACACGCTCCTTCCGCTGCCTGCGCTTGATTTCTGCATGCTCTCGGCGACGAGACTCGAGGTGCTCAGCGCCCTCCCGAATGCACTTCCTCCACTTAGGCTGGTTTTGGCCAGGTGTCAGTGGGGATGTTGCACTTTATCAGGGAGGCTTTGAGGGTGTCCCTGTAACGTTTCCTCTGTCCACCTTTGGCTCGTTTGCCGTGTAGGAGTTCCGAGTAGAGCTCTTGCTTTGGGAGTCTTGTGTCGGGCATGCGGACAATGTGGCCCTGCCCAGCGGGGCTGATCAAGTGTGGCCAGTGCTTTGATGCTGGCGATGTGCCACCAACCTTGCAGGCAACGCATTCCAGATCACAACAACTCGAAAAAAAAAACATCTCCTCATCTCTCCTCCGGTTCTTTTGCCAATCACCTTTTTTCTTTATTCCTCCAGGTTGACCCAACACTCGGCTTCAGAGAAACCTGCCACGAAGATGGTCATCACTGCGGCCAATGAAGATAATTCATCGATCCAAGAAAGGGAAAGCAAGGAAGAGACCATCCTGGCCATACTGGGCATCATCGGAACAATCCTCAACCTTATTGTCATCATCTTTGTGTACATTTATACCACACTGTAATCGGGGCACCCACAGCCACAGTCAATGGGGACCCAGTGTTGGGAGAGACCCTCGACAATGCTGTTACTGGGCTATCAGCGTACACTAGGGAAGTCCTGATGCCCTTGTCTGTTCAAAGCGACTGAATTCTGTCATCATTAGATAACGATGCAACTTGAGCACCAGCACTGTTGTAGGTCTTCCGTGTTGGAGACCCCACTCAATACCAGCCATGAGCCGGGGCAAGTCTGTCGGTGCATCGCTGCAAGACTTGCATTGCTCCAAGGGTGAAGGATATCCAGGAACAGCGTTTTGCCAACATCAGGCCGGTACTGTCACAGGGGAGGTGGGCATCCAGATGTTTGGTTCCTGGCAGGGCCAAGAGCATGCAGTAGTCAAACGCAGGCAGTGGAAGGAGCGTGCGGCAAACCTGTCCCACCCTCCCTTACCCTCAACGACTATCTGTCCCACCTGTGACAGGGACTGTGGTTCTCGTATTGGACTGTTCAGTCACCTAAGGATTCATTTTTAGAGTGAAAGCAAGTCATCCTCGATTCCGAGGGACTGCCGATGATGGTGATTTCCTGGCAGGGCAACACGGCTGTAAAGCTGTAAGCAGCCCCAGCACTGCTGACTTCCTGAACCCACACTGCAGATACAGACAGAGGAACGAGGGGCTGATTTGTCACTCATTCATCTCATTCTGTTCCAGCACGATCCTCTAATCTACAAATCTGGATTAAGTCCCAATCGATTCTCTTTAAGGCCAGCTTGAAAACTCTGCATAAACGGCTGAGCGAATTGCACCAGTGAAGGGTCGAAGTAAATGGACTACCTGGATACAAAAAACAATCAAATGGCCCACCAATTGAGGTGGACTGATAAAGGTCATGGGCGCCACAGGGAACGGTCCCAATAGACTTCTGTCTGCAAGCAATTGCAACATGGTTGGATTGATTCACTTCCGAACACACAATGGTTTCTCTCCCGTGGACCAGCGAGCGTGAACTTCAGGATCTTTCGTCTTCACCCTCCCGGTCAGGATCAACTGGGAAGGGCCCAGGTGTTGAGCCTCTCCACCATGGACCTTTTCCGCCTGTCCCGCTCGCTCAGCAAAGGCCTGGGACCGGCCTGCCCTGCCCTCCCCTCCGACCACCCTGACACTGAGCTCCAACTGCCGGCAAATGCTATGCAATGCTCTGGCTCCTGTCCCGTCACGGGACAGGGCGTGTGACCCCTCCCCTTTCCCCCCCCCCCAACACATGTGGACTGGTCCTGTGACGGGATGGGACATGTGACCCCTCCCACCCCCCACCCCGAACATTTGTGGACTAGTCACGGGACGGGATGGGACATGTGACCCCTCCCCCCTCACACATGTGGACTGGTCACGGGACGTGACTGGGTCATGTGACCCCAGACATGGACCAGGCGTGTGACTGGGCCTGCTCATGTGACCACCACCTCACCCATGGACCGGTCACGTGACAGGCCAACAGGCCAGTGTCTCCCAGTTGCAACACGTCAATGTGAGATGAAATGGAAGCACATTTTATAAGGGGAATGACTTTCCAACTTTTACAGCCTGTATTTAATGTATAGAACCTTACACTTACATTACGTAAAGATTTTGTAAAAAAAATAAGAGAGAAGCGGACATTGTTTAAATTTTGAGTACTCACTTAATAGCTACTGGAATTAAAACAAATATTTAATATTAAATTCTCTGTTTGACATCTTTGGAGACATTTAACCCTGTGAGTGAACTTTACCCTCTAACCTTCACCATTGATGCAAAGATGCTTAGCTCTTTCCTGGCTGTCCAGCGAGACCAGTTACTAACCGTTTGATTTTAACTCGACTATAATCACACCAGGCTCCTCGAGAATAACATGCAATTCGCCAAGTTCCTACAGGGGGAAATTTAACATGGGAAGCGGTGGGGGGGGCGGGGGGGTTAAACGGGCTTGTGGGGAAAGCAGCTCCAACCCGCTGATCTCCAGCTGTTACCCGGGGCTGGTAGCCTGTGAATGAGGCCGGGAGCCTTGCAGTTAACCAGCTTGGCGGGGTTTACTGTGGCCGGTGGGGTTTACTGTGGCCGGTGGGGTTTCCTGTGGCCGGTGGGGTTTACTGTGGCCGGCGGGGTTTCCTGTGGCCGGCGGGGTTTACTGTGGCCGGCGGGGTTTCCTGTGGCCGGTGGGGTTTCCTGTGGCCGGCGGGGTTTCCTGTGGCCGGCGGGGTTTACTGTGGCCGGCGGGGTTTCCTGTGGCCGGTGGGGTTTACTGTGGCCGGCGGGGTTTCCTGTGGCCGGTGGGGTTTCCTGTGGCCGGCGGGGTTTCCTGTGGCCGGCGGGGTTTCCTGTGGCCGGTGGGGTTTACTGTGGCCGGTGGGGTTTCCTGTGGCCGGCGGGGTTTCCTGTGGCCGGTGGGGTTTCCTGTGGCCGGTGGGGTTTACTGTGGCCGGTGGGGTTTCCTGTGGCCGGCGGGGTTTCCTGTGGCCGGTGGGGTTTCCTGTGGCCGGCGGGGTTTCCTGTGGCCGGCGGGGTTTCCTGTGGCCGGCGGGGTTTACTGTGGCCGGTGGGGTTTACTGTGCCGGCGGGGTTTACTGTGGCCGGTGGGGTTTACTGTGGCCGGCGGGGTTTCCTGTGGCCGGTGGGGTTTACTGTGGCCGGCGGGGTTTCCTGTGGCCGGTGGGGTTTCCTGTGGCCGGCGGGGTTTCCTGTGGCCGGCGGGGTTTCCTGTGGCCGGCGGGGTTTACTGTGGCCGGTGGGGTTTACTGTGGCCGGTGGGGTTTACTGTGGCCGGTGGGGTTTTCTGTGGCCGGTGGGGTTTCCTGTGGCCGGCGGGGTTTCCTGTGGCCGGTGGGGTTTCCTGTGGCCGGTGGGGTTTACTATGGCCGGTGGGGTTTACTGTGGCCGGCGGGGTTTACTGTGGCCGGCGGGGTTTACTGTGGCCGGCGGGGTTTACTGTGCCGGTGGGGTTTACTGTGGCCGGTGGGGTTTCCTGTGGCCGGCGGGGTTTACTGTGGCCGGTGGGGTTTCCTGTGGCCGGTGGGGTTTCCTGTGGCCGGCGGGGTTTACTGTGGCCGGCGGGGTTTCCTGTGGCCGGTGGGGTTTCCTGTGGCCGGTGGGGTTTACTGTGGCCGGTGGGGTTTACTGTGGCCGGTGGGGTTTACTGTGGCCGGCGGGGTTTACTGTGGCCGGCGGGGTTTACTGTGGCCGGCGGGGTTTCCTGTGGCCGGTGGGGTTTACTGTGGCCGGTGGGGTTTACTGTGGCCGGCGGGGTTTACTGGGCCTCGACATTCCCGGCAGCTCCAGTGATGCGAGGGCATCCTCGGGGAGTACTCCGGGGGGCGGGGGGGGGGACAGGAGTGCTTCCTGCCGACCCCCTGAGCTCCCCCACCATCAGACCTCCCCCCCAATACATACCCACCCCCCCCCCCCCCGGGGTCAGGGATTGCCCCCTCGGAGTCAGTGATTGACCCCCCCCCAGGGGTTAGGGATTGGTCGCCACCCCTGGGGTCACTGATTGCCCCCCCCCGGGGTCAGGGATTGCCCCCCCCCCGGGTCAGTGATTTCCCCCCACGGTAAGGGATTGACCCCCCCCCCCTCGCTGTCAGGGATTGACCCCCCCCCCCCAGTGTCAGGGATTGACCCCCCCCCCCAGTGTCAGGGATTGACCCGCCCCTCCCGGGGTCAGTGATTGCCCCCCCCCGGGGTCAGGGACTGGCCCCCCCCCCCCCGGGTCAGTAATTGCCCCCCCCCGGGGTCAGGGATTGCCCCCCCCCAGGGGTTAGGGATTGACTCTCCCCCCCCGGGCCAGGGATTGACCCACCCGTCGCCGTCAGGGATTGACCCCCCCCCTCGGGTCAGTGATTGCCCCCCCCCGGGGTAAGGGATTGCCGCCCCCCCCAGGGGTTAGGGATTGACCCCACCCCCCCGGGTCAGGGATTGGCCCACCCGTCGCTGTCAGGGATTGACCCCCCCGACCCCCCCGGGGTCAGGGATTGACCCACCCCTCCCGGGGTCAGTGATTGCCCCCCACCCGGGGTCAGGGATTGACCCACCCCTCGCTGTCAGGGATTGACCACCCCCCCCTGGGTCAGAGATTGACCCGCCCCTCCCGGGGTCAGTGATTGCCCCCCCCCTGGGGTCAGTGATTGCCCCCCCCCCCCCCGGGGTCAGGGATTGGCCCCCCCCCCGGGGTCAGTGATTCCCCCCCCCTCCCCCGGGGTCAGGGATTGGCCCACTGTGGGGTTGGGGATCAGACCTACATGGTCCTGCAACCTCTCCAGCGTTCCCTGCCCGACTGGAAGCCAGTCCTGTCAATCACGGTAACATCTGGGGCTGGTGGGGACCCTGCCAGTGATTTAAAAAAACGCACGCAGTAGATTGAAATTTCCAGACTCTCAGGATTCCCCCGCAGGAGTGGGCCAACCCAGACCCCCCACACCCCAGCTCCCAGCCTGTCAAAATGTTAAAATTCCCCCCTTAAAAACCCCAGCGTGCTTCACAGAAGGGACAGCTGGAGAAAGCTGGGGGGCGGGGTGCTATGGAGGGTGACAGAAGGCATGGTTAAAGAGCTAGGTGTGTGATGACACTCTGAAGGCAGGAAGAGGGGCAGTAAGACGTGCTTGGGGTTAGTGTGTGCTACTTATAGGGATTTCTAAAGCTGAAGATAAATGAGAAATCAACACTTTAAGACAGTACACAAAGGGATTTAATACAAACCAGTTAATCAGCACACTAAAAATAACACCACTGCAAGCAAATACCTTCTGTTATCTCCAAAGTGAGCACCACTTAAAACTGACAGGCGGGATAATTAAGGAGCGTTCCTTTTGGAAAACGGTAGCTCGCAAAAAATGGAACCGGCACTACAAAAAGGCTCTGAGCCCGATGACTGTGAACTCAGAAACACACACGGTGATATTACATGCTATCAAAATAAATGCAAATAAAATGTAATATTTATGAAATGTGGACTCTGACCATAGAAACATAGAAACATAGAAAATAGGTGCAGGAGTAGGCCATTCGGCCCTTCTAGCCTGCACCGCCATTCAATGAGTTCATGGCTGAACATTCAACTTCAGTACCCCATTCCTGCTTTCTCGCCATACCCCTTGATCCCCCTAGCAGTAAGGACCTCATCTAACTCCTTTTTGAATATATTTAGTGAATTGGCCTCAACAACTTTCTGTGGTAGAGAATTCCACAGGTTCACCACTCTCTGGGTGAAGAAGTTCCTCCGCATCTCGGTCCTAAATGGCTTACCCCTTATCCTTAGACTGTGACCCCTGGTTCTGGACTTCCCCAACATTGGGAACATTCTTCCTGCATCTAACCTGTCTAACCCCGTCAGAATTTTATATGTTTCTATGAGGTCCCCTCTCATTCTTCTGAACTCCAGTGAATACAAGCCCAGTTGATCCAGTCTTTCTTGATAGGTCAGTCCCGCCATCCCGGGAATCAGAACACTATTCCTCAGCCGTGGCCCAGTGGGTAACGCTCTCGAGGTGGGAGGGGCTCGGAGTGAGCGAGCAGGTGCTGCTGGTTGTTTGATCAATGCTGGGAGTTAGAGTGAGTTTGTAAAAAGTTGGGTGCTCCTGGGCACGGCCAAGGGGGCCATTAACCGGTCCGGGCAGCGGGCGGTCAAGGGGGTCGTTCAGCCCGACTGCCTGCCTCTCTTCCGCGGTTACATCCGAGCCAGGGTGTCCCTGGAGGTGGAGCACGCGGTGTCCACCGGTACGCTCGCGGCCTTCCGCGATAGGTGGGCGCCGGAGGGACTGGAGCGCACCATCACCCCGGCAACCACATTTTAATTTGACCGTTTAAAGTTAAAAGTTCAATTTGTTTAATTTGTCAGTTTTGGTAATAAGGGGGGCATTTGATTTACAGGTTCAATTAAAATAGTTGTACAAAGTTGAGGGTAGGTTTTTGGGTTGGTTTTTTTCAGGGTTTAGATCCTTTTTGGCCCATAAACAGCAGGAGTGTCGGGCCCCTCCGAGGACAATGTTCCCAGTGTGAATTTAACCAGGGCAGAAGATGTTGGGGGAAGGGAGAATAAAAGGCCCAAAGATTTGGGCCGGGACCCCAGGAAAAGAAAACACGGTGGTGGTTCACTGCTCGGATAAGGAGATGCGAGCTTGGGATATTATTCAGTCAGTACACGAGGACTATGGTGAGAGAAATTGCTTTGCTTGCTGACCAAAGCCAAATGTTGGGTTCGAGGTGATGGTCAGTGGCCGAGAGGAGGTGGAAAGACTTATTACTGAGCCTGAAGGTTGGTGAGAAGTACTTGGATGTATCGCTGCTGTAAAAAACGGGATGAGGTCCTACGAGACGAATTTAGGGAGCTAGGAGCTAAATTAAAAAGTATGACCTCAAAAGTAGTAATCTCAGGATTGCTACCAGTGCCACGTGCTAGTCAGAGTAAGAATCGCAGGATAGCTCAGATGAATACGTGGCTTGAGGAGTGGTGCAGAAGGGAGGGATTCAAATTCCTGGGACATTGGAACCGGTTCTGGGGGAGGTGGGACCAGTACAAACCGGACGGTCTGCACCTGGGCAAGACCAGAACCAATGTCCTAGGGGGAGTGTATGCTAGTGCTGTTGGGGAGGAGTTAAAATAATATGGCAGGGGGATGGGAACCTATGCAGGGAGACAGAGGGAAGTAGAATGGGGGCAGAAACAAAAGATAGAAAGAAGAAAAGTAAAAGTGGAGGGCAGAGAAACCTAAGGCAAAAAGCAAAAAGGGCCACATTACACCAAAATTCTAAAAGGGCAAAGTGTGTTAGAAAAACAAGCCTGAAGGCTCTGTGCCTCAATGCGAGGAGTATTCAGAATAAGGTGGACGAATTAACTGCGTAGATAGCAGTTAACAGGTATGATGTAATTGGCATCACAGAGACATGGCTCCAGGGTGACCAAGGCTAGGAATTCAACATTTAGGAAGGATAGGCAGAAAGGAAAAGGAGGTGGGGTGGCATTGCTGGTTAAAGAGGAAATTAATGCAATAGTAAGAAAGGACATTAGCTTGAATGATGTGGAATCGGTATGGGTGGAGCTACGGAATACCAAGGGGCAGAAAACGCTAGTGGGAGTTGTGTACAGACCACCAAACAGTAGTAGTAAGGTTGGGGACAGCATCAAACAAGAAATTAGGGATGCATGCAATAAAGGTACAGCAGTAATCATGGGTGACTTTAATCTACACACTGATTGGGCTAACCAAGCTGGTAGCAATGCGGTGGAGGAGGATTTCCTGGAGTGTATTAGGGATGGTTTTCTAGACCAATATGTCAAAGAGTCAACTAGGGAGCTGGCCATCCTAGACTGGGTGATGTGTAATGAGAAGGGACTAATTAGCAATCTTGTTGTGCGAGGCCCCTTGGGGAAGAGTGACCATAATATGGTGGAATTCTTTATTAAGATGGAGAGTGACACAGTTAATTCAGAAACTAGGGCCCTGAACTTAAGGAAAGGTAACTTCGATGGTTTGAGGCGTGAATTGGCTAGAATAGACTGACAAATGATACTTAAAGGGTTGACGGTGGATAGACAATGACAAACATTGTTTGAAATAAAAATAAAACGGGGAAGGTGGCTCAACCGTGGCTAACAAGGGAAATTAAGGATAATGTTAAATCCAAGGAAGAGGCATATAAATTGGCCAGAAAAAGCAACAAACCTGAAGATTGGGAGAAATTTAGAATTCAGTAGAGGAGGACAAAGGGTTTAATTAAGAGGGGGAAAATAGAGTACGAAAGGAAGCTTGCTGGGAACATAAAAACTGACTGCAAAAGATTCTATAGATATGTGAAGAGAAAAAGATTAGTGAAGGCAAATGTAGGTCCCTTGCAATCGGATTCAGGTGCATTTATAATGGGGAACAAAGAAATGGCAGACCAATTGAGCAAATACTATGGTTTTGTCTTTACGAAGGAAGACACAAATAACCTTCTGGAAGTACTTGGGGACTGAGTGTCTAGTGCGAAGGAGGAACTCAAGGATATCCTTATTAGGTGGTAAATTATGTTAGGGAAATTGTTGGGATTGAAGGCCGATAAATCACCGGGACCTGATAGTCTGCATCCCAGAGTACTTAAGGAAGTGGCCCTAGAAATAGTGGATGCATTGGTGATCATTTTCCAACAGTCTATCGACTCTGGATCAGTTCCTATGGACTGGAGGGTAGATAATGTAACACCACTTTTTAAAAAGGGAGGGAGAGAGAAAGCGGGTAATTATAGACTGGTTAGCCTGACATCAGTAGTGGGGAAAATATTGGAATCAATTATTAAGGATGAAATAGCAGCGCATTTGGAAAGCAGTGACAGGATCGGTCCAAGTCAGCATGGATTTATGAAGGGGAAAATCATGCTAGACAAATCTTCTGGAATTTTTTGAGGATCTTACGAGTAGAGTGGACAAGGGAGAACCAACGGATGTGGTGTATTTGGACTTTCAAAAGGCTTTTGAGAAGGTGCCACACAAGAGATTTGTGTGCAAAATCAAAGCACATGGTATTGAGGGTAATGTACTGACGTGGATAGAGAACTGGTTGGCAGACAGGAAGCAGAGAGTCGGGATAAATGGCTCCTTTTCAAAATGGCAGGCAGTGACTAGTGAAGTGCCGCAGGGCTCAGTGCTGGGACCCCAGCTCTTTACAATATACATTAATGATTTGGATGAAGGAATTGAGTGTAATATCTCCAAGTTTGCAGATGACACAACTGGGTGGCGGTGTGAGCTGTGAGGGGGATGCTTGGAGGCTGCAGGGTGACTTGGACAGGTTAGGTGAGTGGGCAAATGCATGGCAGATGCAGTATAATGTGGATAAATGTGAGCAAAAATACGAAGACAGAATATTATCTGAATGGCGGCAGATTAGGAAAAGGGGAGGTGCAACGAGACCTGGGTGTCATGGTTCATCAGTCATTGAAAGTTGGCATGCAGGTACAGCAGGCGGTGAAGAAGGCAAATGGTATGTTGGCCTTCAAAGCAAGGGGATTTGAGTATAGGAGCAGAGAGGTCTTACTGCAGTTGTACAGGGCCTTGGTGAGGCCTCACCTGGAATATTGTGTTCAATTTTGGTCTCCGAATCTGAGGAAGGACGTTCTTGCTATTGAGGGAGTGCAGCGAAGGTTCACCAGACTGATTCCCGGGATGGCTGGACTGACATATGAGGAGAGACTGGATCAACTGGGCCTTTATACATTGGAGTTTAGAAGGATGAGAGGAGATCTCATAGAAACATATACGATTCTGACGGGACGGGACAGGTTAGATTCGGGTAGAATGTTCCCGATGTTGGGAAAGCCCAGAACCAGGGGACACAGTCTTAGCATAAGGAGTAGGCCATTTAGGACTGAGATGAGGAGAAACTTCTTCACTCAGAGAGTTGTTAACCTGTGGAATTCCCTGCCGCAGAGAGTTGTTGATGCCAGTTCATTGGATATATTCAAGAGGGAGTTAGATATGGCCCTTATGGCTAAAGGGATCAAGGGGTATGGAAGGAAAGCAGGAAAGGGATACTGAGGGAATGATCAGCCATGATCTTATTGAATGGTGGTGCAGGCTCGAAGGGCCGAATGGCCTACTCCTGACCCTATTTTCTATGTTTCTATGTTTCTATGTATTCTGAAGAGGTGCCGGTTTATGTTGAGACAATGTGCTAATAAAAAAATTGGAGTCGTGGGACATTAAACTTTGCTCAGTAATAAAGAGGGTAGCCGATGGAACCCGTTATGTTAAGGTGCTGTTCCCAGAGGGGGTGATGTCATTCCCCTACAGCACGAAATTTGATTGAATTGAAAGAGTGCAGTACTTTCGTATACTGCATGATAACCAGGTGAAGGTTTGCTATTGAACACGACTATGTTGCAATAAGCTGTCCAGACCTGTGCTGTTATGACTGCGGCAAGTCTGGCCACATCGCTCGGAACGGCAGGGCAGAGAGCTGTGCGGTTTGTCACAAAGGCCCCACCCGCTGCGAGTGTGAGGCAGGAGGAAGCTCCTCGAGCGACGAGGAGATGGGAGGAGGAGCAGGAGGCGTGAGGGGAGTGGCCAGAAGAGCGGAGCAGGCGGAGGACACAGCCGCCGAACGGAATGAGGAAAGAGCGCAGGAAGAGGCAGAAAATTGTGGAGCAGAGAACAGGATGGAGATGGTGGAAAACACACCAAGTACGGGTGGAAAAGGACAAAGCCAGCAGAGGGCATCATGGGTCAGGGGCAGAGTTGAGCCATAACATGGCCCAGCTCTCCCTAAAGAATTACATCTTTTTTTAAAGTGGGTAACTCGCCTCTGAGTCAGCAGTCTGTGGGTTGAAGTCCCACTCTAGGGACTTGAGCACAAATACCTAGGCTGACACTCCAGTGTGGTACTGAGGGAGCGCTGCACTGTCGGAGGGGCAGTACTGAGGGAGTGCTGCACTGTCGGAGGGGCAGTACTGAGGGAGTGCTGCACTGCCGGAGGGGCAGTACTGAGGGAGCGCTGCACTGCCAGAGGGGCAGTACTGAGGGAGCGCTGCACTGTCGGAGGGGCAGTACTGAGGGAGCGCTGCACTGTCGGAGGGGCAGTACTGAGGGAGTGCTGCACTGTCGGAGGGGCAGTACTGAGGGAGGCCCGGTCTGCTCACTCAGGTGGATGTGAAAGATCCCAGGGCATTATTTTGAAGAAGAGCAGGGGAGTTATCCCCGATGTCCTGGGGCCAATATTTATCCCTCAATCAACATCACTAAAAACAGATTATCTGGTCATTATCACATTTCTGTTTGTGGGAGCTTGCTGTGAGCAAATTGGCTGCCGCGTTTCCAACAGTACAACAGTGACTACATTCCAAAAGTTGGTTGTGAAGCGCTTTGTGAGTCCCGAGATCGTGAAAGGCGCTATAGAAATGCAAGTCTTTCTTTCCAACTGTTTATTTGGCATTTAATTGCTGACACACACAGTAAGCTGCAATCGACTTGCTCTCTCAGAAGCAAATGCAGGGTCTCCTGCTGAGCGAAGACTATTACCCAGATGACTGCACTGAAAATGGTGACACAATAATCACCCCATCACTAAAGAGGAGTGAGTGTACAGTAACGTACGCTGCCAGCTAATTATTACACACAGCGGGCATCAGGAATTAACATTGTTTTTCCAACTCCACTTGAAACTTTTCTGTTTGACAATAAAATTGCCCAAACGGTAGGTGGATGATGGTACTATGAAGGAGGGAAGATTTGGCATTTGTATGGCGCCTTTCACATCCTCAGGAAGTCCCAAAGCTCCTTGCAGCCACTGAATGTGCCTTCAAAAGCTAGACATCGGAAATAAAAAGCAGAAAATGCTGGGAGCACTCGGTGGGTCAGGCAGTATCTGCGGGAGAGGGAAACAGAGTTGACGTTTCAGGGCGGTGAACTTTCATCAGAATATGCTTTCAAAGTGCAGTCGCTGATCGACACTCCGCTCCTCCAACTCTGGCAACTTATCATCTCCAACTGTTTCGGCTCCACTACTGCCGGCCGTGCCTTTCAGCTATCGAAGCTCGATGTTCTGGAATTCCTTCCTTCAACCTTCTCCTTTCAAACCGACGGGGGCAGAAATTGGCCTCTTTTGTGCCTCCGGTTAGCACCTCCGGGGGGGGGCGACAATGAGGTGGGCACGGCGAGAGTACCGACACCCGCGGACTGGCCTTGCAGGTTAGCGCCGGCGGTAAACCCCTAACGCCACCGTGACATCATCCGGTGCGCAGCGCCCCGGATGCAAACTTCGGTTTCCCCCCGCGCCCCCCCGCCCCCGTCACATCACCGGATGTCAACACCGGCAGGATTCGTTGTCAGGTAGGTCAGCTGCTTGGGAAGCGGTAGTTAACGGGATCGCCGGCGAGGTCAGTGAAAAGTCTTTCATCAACCCACTGTGCGATTTAAAAAAAATAATCTTTTCTTCTGCCGCGATTGGTCAGCCCCACGCGCTCTGTTGGTCGGGGATGATGGCTGCCCCACAGGCGAGCATGGGATGTGATTTGTTGCGGAGCCTGCAGCGATGGTCCTTACCTTTCCGGGACGGAGCCTGTGATCCCGGCAGCGCTGCACTGAGCACTGTGCAGCCCTCTGCCGCGACCGGCCCTCCTGCATAGCTTCACACTCCACTTCCCTCCTGCAGAGCCAGCGCAGAAGTTTGCACCTGCGGGAATTGGCTCGCGCCCGGTAATACTTTACCACTCTGTAGGGTGTTTGTTTTTCACTCTACTCTGATTCTCAGACCTCGGAACTTATAGTGGGGAAAGGACATCACGTGGCACAATATGTAGGCTTAACCCAGTGTCCGTTTTATTATGCAACAAAAACCCGACTAAAACTACAGGACTAGACTGCTGAGAGAAATTGACTTTAGACATACAATCACCAGCCCTGGCTGTAGCGAGTGTAGGTTTGTGGTCGTTGAGTCCGTGATCTGTTGGTTCATCTTCTGGCCGTTCTCTGTTCCTTTCCTTCCGTGCCTGCCTGCTGTTTTTTCCTGTGTGGCCCGCTCTTCTTCTGTCTTCCTGTCCTTCTTCTGCTGAGCTGCTTCAAGCCCGTATATTTATAGCCATAGTATAAATAAGTTTCCCGCTGAGCCGAGATCCGATTATTGATGTGGTGATTTGTTTCACTGGCTGTGGTGATGAGTTTCAATGCCTACTAATTTGCACACCGAGTCGACAGTGCAAAAGATAACTCCTTATCCTTAATGCCCTGTTATCCAAAAATGTGCATTTCGTAGGGTCCTTTGTTGTCTGGTCTTTTTACAGACTTGTAGTCTCTGGGGTGTCAATGTCTTTGTCTGTATGCATAACCAAATGTCGTCCTTGATCAACAGAGATTGCTTTTACTAAATGATGAGTCACCACTTGCCTCAGGCTGGCACTTGTTCCCCTCCCAGATAGTCCCATAGTTTGTTTTACTTTAAAACAATTTGTTTGAGGCCTCTTCCTGTGCCTTGTTTCAAGAAAAATTGGTGTATCTCACAGCTCCAGCAAAAGTGATCACCCCAAACAGGACTTTACGCAATTTCTAGCCCTACCCATTTGACCAAGCTCCAAGGGGTGTCTGGGGTGTCTGGGAGGGGTAGCACCTCTGACAGTGGACTTGTCGTGCTCTTCGGAGTAGTTCCTCTGCCTTGGTCCCCACCTGGCATCCAACAAGATCAGCCATGATCTTGTTGAATGGCGGAGCAGGCTCAAGGGGCTAGATGGCCTACTCCTGTTCCTAATTCTTATGTTCTAACTCTCATCTGTGGCTCCAAGTAGCTGTAGCATGCACAGCGACCACACCCCGGTAAACTGCTTTGACAGGCAGGCTAAACCAGATGAGGGTAGCCGATGAGTATTATCGCTCGGTGACTTTTGAGACCTGCTCACCCCAGCATGTGAAGTCTGTTGTGGTGGATTGGGCGGAGGAAATCAAGTTTGATTCAACGGCCATGAAGGTGGAACAGCAATGCACTGTAGAGCGTATAGGGCATGGCAGAGCACGAAAGACATCATGGCCATCCACTGCAGCCAACGAAGTCGTCAGTTGCACCAAATTTTGGGCCACTGAAACCCGGCTTCTGCGGAGGAGAGAGTGGGACCGCCCCTGTGCACCGGCCTTCCCACTTTAAAAGCATCTATGCACAGGTTTGTGCTGACCATCATCCAACACACCAAGTCCTGCGGCGATGGGGGAGGGGCGAAGCGACAGGGGGAGGTGATCACTGGGAGTCGCAGCCTCAAACCTGCCCGTCGGCGGCCTGTGGGCAAGTGGTCGCTCGACTCTGTATCCAGGGCAGCAGAGGAGCCCGGCAGCACCCCGGGCGACTGAGCAGCCCTCTTTAGGACAGCACTGCTCACCCTTTATAAGGGAGGGGCCTAGAAAAGGTGGCCCAAACACTGCCCGCCCTTCCATTAACTGGCCAGTATATCGCGGCTGGCAGTTCAACCCATTCTGTGGTCGAAAATACAGCAACAGCCGAAAATTTCATAACACAAGAAAACTTCTTCTCGGACAATAGAACGTTCGCACACTCTTGGACAGAGCTGACACTACCAAGACCAGAAAGAAAGACTGCCCTTATTGCAAGAGAGCTGCAGCATTATAACTTCGATATAGCGGCTCTGAGTGAGACAAGACTTGCAGAGGAGGGCTGTGTGAGTGAACTAGGTAGCGGCTACACCTTCTATTGGAAAGGCAAGGCAGAGAATGAGAATAGGATCCACAGAGTTGGCATAGCAGTGAAGACTTCTCTTATGCAACAGTTTCTGAATCTGCTTGAATGGATTAACGAAAGACTTATGAAACTGCGTTTCCCCCGGAATGCCAAGCGCCACATCACCATTATAAGTGCTTATGCACCCACCCTTCCAAGCCCCGATGAAATGAAAGATAGGTTCTATGAAGATCTAGACAGACTGGTCAGGTCCACACCTGCTGGGGACAAGTTGATCAACCTGGGTGATTTCAACGCACGAGCTGGAAAAGACAGCAAGCGCTGGAAGGGAGCCATTGGACAGCACGGCACAGGAAAATTAAACAGTAATGGCCTCCTCCTCTTGAGTATGTGCGTGGAGAACGACTTGACTATCACAAATACTCTATTCAGGCAGGCCGACAAGTACAAAACAACTTGGATGCACCCCAGGTCTGAGCAATGGCACATGATAGAACATGTCATCGTAAGAAGGTGAGACATCAAGGATGTAAAAATCACAAGAGCCATGTGGGGAGCAGAATGCTGGACAGATCACCGTCTAGTCAGATCCACTCTCCAGCTGTACATTGCTCCATTTCAGTGCAAGCGTCCAAAACCGAGCAGAAGTGCCTTTAACACAGCTAGACTGAAACATCAGTGCTATCGTGAGCAGTTCCAGGATGACCTCGATAACAGGCTGATGTCTCACGGACCGCTCATCGGCAACACCACACAGAAGTGGACAAAGCTCAAACAGATGGTGACAGACTCAGAAAAGACAACTCTTGGACTTAAAAAGAAGGTACACCAGGACTGGTTCGATGAAAACAACGTTGAGATCTGCAAGACGCTGGATAAAAAGAAAAAAGCATACCTAGAATGGCAAAATGACCCTTCCTCAATTTCCAAGAGGGACCGCTACAGACACATGCAGAGCAAAGCACAAAGAGACCTTCGCCAGATGCAAGATAAATGGTGGCAGACGAAAGCAGAGGAAGTGGAACATTATGCTGAAACTCACAATACCAAGATGTTCTTCAGCGCCATCAAGTCAGTCTATGGACCATTAAAACCCAACACTACTCCACTCCTTTCAGCAGATGGCAGCGCTTTGATCAAAGACAGGACTGGCATAAATGAGAGGTGGAGAGAACACTTCAGTAATCTTCTTAATCGACCTTCAACAGTGAATGAAGAAGCACTTGACTCCATGCCCCAGCAACCTATCAAAGAAGATCTTGATTTTCCTCCCAGCATAGATGAAGTAAAGAAAGCCATTAACCAGATGAGTACTGGAAAGGCTCCAGGAAAGGATGGAATCCCTGCCGAAATCGACAAGGCAGTAGGCCCAGCAACTCTCGAGGCCTTTCATGACATAATAACTAGCATCTGGGAAGATGAAGACATGCCACAGGACTTCCGTGATGCTATGATAGTTTCCCTGTACAAGAACAAGGGCAACAAAGCAGACTGTGGCAACTACAGGGGAATATTGCTTCTGTCCATTGCTGGGAAGATCATCGCCCGCATAGTATTGAACCGACTCATAGCTAGTGTCTCAGAAGTAAATCTTCCAGAAACACAATGTGGCTTTCCACCTGGTCGGAGCACAGCGGACATAATCTTTGCACTCAGACAAGTGCAGGAGAAGTGCATTGAGCAGAACATGGACCTGTACGCTGTATTTATTGACCTCACCAAGGCCTTTGATACTGTCAACAGAGCAGCGCTGTGGTCAACCTTGACGAAACTTGGGTGCCCAAGGAAGTTTGTCCACATCATCGAGCTGTTTCATGACAACATGACAGGTGAAGTGCTCTCAGACGGCACAACCACGGCCCCATTTGCCATCTCAAATGGAGTGAAACAAGGTTGTGTACTCACTCCAGTTCTGCTCAACCTATTCTTTACCTACATCTTGAACTATGCCATAAAAGACTTGGAGTTTGGGGTCTACCTGAAATATCGATTAGATGGTTCACTGTTCGACCTCCGCCGCCTTGCTGCAAAGACCAAAGTACGGAAACGACTCATCCTAGAGGCATGCTTTGCTGACGACTGCACCCTTATGGCACACAAGGAGAGTGACCTACAATTCATACTCAGCAAATTTGCTGAGGCAACAGAATTGTTTGGCCTAACCATCAGCCTCAGTAAAACCGAGGTTCTCTATCAGCCTGCCCCAAGCACCACAGCACCTGCTCCCACAGTCTTCATCGGCAGTATACAACTAAAGTCAGTGGACAGCTTCAAGTACCGTGGCAGCACCATATCAAGTGATGGGTCCTTGGACAAGGAGATTGATGCAAGGATCTGTAAAGCCAGCCAGGCACTTGGTCGCTTGTGCACTAAGGTGTTGAGTCACCACCACATCCGACTGTCAACTAAACTGTTGGTGTACAGAGCAGTCGTTCTCTCATCTCTCCTTTATGGATGTGAGACATGGACACCCTACAGGCATCACATCAAAAAGTTGGAAGCTTTCCATATGCGCAGTCTGAGATCTATACTCCACATACGCTGGCAAGACCGGGTGTCAAACTTTGAGGTTCTGGAGAGAGCACAATCAACTAGCATCGAGGTGATGATCATGCGAGCCCAGTTCCGGTGGGCTGGACATGTCATCCGCATGGATGAGTCAAGGATCCCTCGTCAGCTTCTTCGCGGCGAGCTCTGTGAAGGTCAAAGACACCAGGGGCGCCCCCGCAAGCGCTACAAAGATTGCATCAAGGCTAACCTCCAGTACTGTGGCATCCAACCAAAGGACCTCGAGAATACAGCAGCTAATAAAATCCAGTGGCGAACCCTCACGAGGACTGCCTGCCAGACCTTCGAAGAAAACCGATGTCAACGCCTGCGGGACACTAGAGATAGACAACATCAGGTGGCAGTACTGTCAGCATCAGGCACATCGAACTTCCCTTGTCCGTCGTGCAAGAGACTATGTGCATCCAGAATTGGCCTATACAGCCACTTGAAGACACATGCCATTGATGATTAGCACATCAACGTCTTTGTTGGATACGACAGACTACCAATAACATGCTAAAGTCTCCTTCTTTGGCTCAGAGTGAATCACCTCTTTACAGTCAGACTTCTGTTCACTTAAATCAGAGCCTTGGAAAGTGACCGAGAACATTTGAAGATCAGGACACTCGCACCTCTGAGTCAGAAAGTTGTGTGGTCAAGTCCCACTCCACGCGCACACCTGAGAGGGCAGGTGGGGCTCTAATTTAATGTCTCATTTGAAACATGGTGACTCCAACAGTGCAGCACTCCCTCAATACTTCCCCTCTGACAGTGCGGCGCTCCCTCAGTACTGCCCCTCCGACAGTGCAGCGCTCCCTCAGCACTGCCCCTCCGACAGTGCGGCGCTCCCTCAGTACTGCCCCTCCGACAGTGCAGCGCTCCCTCAGTACTGCCCCTCCGACAGTGCGGCGCTCCCTCAGCACTGCCCCTCTGACAGTGCAGCGCTCCCTCAGTACTGCCCCTCTGACAGTTCAGCGCTCCCTCAGTACTGCTCCTCCAACAATGCAGCACTCCCTCAGTACTGCCCCTCCAACAGAACGGCACTCCCTCAGCACTGCCCCTCCGACAGTGCGGCGCTCCCTCAGTACTGCCCCTCCGACAGTGCAGCACTCCCTCAGCACTGCCCCTCCGACAGTGCGGCGCTCCCTCAGCACTGCCCCTCCGACAGTGCGGCGCTCCCTCAGTACTGCCCCTCCGACTGTGCAGCGCTCGCTCAGTGCTGCCCCTCCGACAGTGCGGCGCTCCCTCAGTACTGCCCCTCCGACAGTGCAGCACTCCCTCAGTACTGCCCCTCCGACTGTGCAGCGCTCCCTCAGTGCTGCCCCTCCGACAGTGCGGCACTCCCTCAGCACTGCCCCTCCGACAGTGCGGCGCTCCCTCAGTACTGCCCCTCCGACTGTGCGGCGCTCGCTCAGTACTGCCTCTCCGACTGTGCAGCGCTCCCTCAGTACTGCCCCTCCGACAGTGCGGCGCTCGCTCAGTACTGCCCCTCCGACTGTGCAGCGCTCCCTCAGTGCTGCCCCTCCGACAGTGCGGCACTCCCTCAGTACTGCCCCTCCGACAGTGCAGCGCTCGCTCAGTGCTGCCCCTCCGACAGTGCGGCGCTCCCTCAGTACTGCCCCTCCGACTGTGCGGCGCTCACTCAGTACTGCCTCTCCGACTGTGCAGCGCTCCCTCAGTACTGCCCCTCCGACAGTGCGGCGCTCGCTCAGTACTGCCCCTCCGACAGTGCAGCGCTCCCTCAGTGCTGCCCCTCCGAAATCTGGTCTCGCCTCTGTTGCGGCGTTAATCCAGGTGCAGCGGTACTTTTAAAAAAGTTGTGAAAAAGTTAGCGCCTCCTGCCCAGAAATCCATCAGAATCGGTCCAAGAGCTGACCGGGGCGATAAATCTGCAATTGCACACCAGGACAGGGATGGGCGGGGGTGATAACAGAAGTTTGGGCGGTACATTTTGCGGGCCCCTTACGCGTGCGACGAGCTCTGAATCAGATCGTGCGGAAAGCCGAGTCTTGAAGGCACAGCATAGTAATGCACCCAATAAAGTTTCAAAATCACTGGTTTTCCCCCTGTGCTGTTACATCTCTCTGCCGCTGCACACTGGGAGGCTCACGCACCCTGCTGTGTGTAAACGTTGCACTGACTGTGACCTCCGAGAGAAATGCTTCCTCATCCCTTTAAGTAGCCACCAGTTAACGACTGTGGGAGCCTGGACCGACTGTTTTTCCAGACATTGTTATTGGCGGGCGATCAATGAGGTGCATGCACCGAATTTACCGACTGGGGAGCAAGCGTGGGCATTACACCAGGAATACGTCAGGATTGTCAGCAGCCAGGCATTTGCGATTTTCGCCCTCGGTGAGCCTCGAATGAATTTTCGGTCGGGGAGCTAAATGCTCTGCGCCCGGTCGCTAAGCTCTAATGCTCGCATTAACGCCCCCCTCTGGCCGCTAACTGAGGCGTCGGGCAACCAAAAATCCAGCCCTTAGTATTTAGTGTAGCACTGTAGAATTTGCTATGTATAAGTGCAGTGCTTGGGCAAGAGATCACGCTGTGTGCGATGCCTGTAGTAAACAGCCGGATTTGTCATCGAATGTCAGGCTGCCGCTAATCACGAATCCTGACGATGGAGATGTGGCAGAAACATAGGAAGATAGGAATAGTCGGAGGCCATTCAGCCCCTCGTGCCGAATCTGGCTGTTCGGTAGCATAACTCCATCGACCCGCCTTGGTCCCGTGACCCTTGCCTAAACTCGATCAATCTCAAATTTGCAATTTTTAAATGAACCCCAAACTTCACAGCTTTTTGGGGCAAGTGAGTTCCAGATTCCCACTGCCCTGTGTGTGAAGAAGTGCTTCCTGCCATCAGCCCTGAACGGCCTGGCTCTGATTTTAGGGTGATGCCCCCCTTTGTTCTGGACTTCCCACCCACCAGAGGAAATGGTTCTCTCCATCTACCCAATCAATTTCTTTAATCATCTTAAGCATCTCAATTAGATCATCCCTCAATCTTTGACACTCGAGGGAATACAAGCCCTGTCTAAGCAACCTGTCCTCATAACGTCACCCTTTTAGCCCCAGTATTATTCTGGTTAATCTGCGCTGCGGCCCCTACAAGGCCCATATACCCTTCCTGAGCTGCCGTGCCCAGAGCTGAACGCAGACCTCCAGATGGGGTCTGACCAGAGTTTTATAAAATTGCTACAAGGACACCCTCAAAGCCTCCTTGAAAAAGTGCAACATCCCCACCGACATCTGGGAATCCCTGGCTCAAGACCGCCCAAAGTGGAGGAGAAGCATCCGGGAAGCAACAGAACACCTCGGGTCTGTTCGCCGGGAGCACGCGGAGGCTAAGCGCAAACAGCGGAAGGAGCGTACGACAACCCAAGCCCCCCACCCACCCGTCCCTCCAACCACCGTCTGTCCCACCTGTGACAGAGACTGTTGGTCCCACATTGGACTCATCAGTCACCTGAGAACTCACATTAGTGTGGAAGCAAGTCATCCTCGACTCCGAGGGTCTGCCTGAGAAGGAAAAGATACAATTGAAGGATCACTTCCATCCCTTTTTATTCCAGTCTTCGAGTTAAATTAGGGTAAGCGGAAAGTATTATATCATGGCACATTATCTCGCAAAACCCAAAATTTAGTTTGTTCCATGCGATTGAAAGTACTTTGAGTGTTGCCCTTGACTTGGAGATGATGCTTTTAACTGAAGGAGATCATAAGGGACAGAGTTTTTTTTAGTATAACAGGTCCCAAAAATAAGTTCATGGCCTCAAACCTTCTTCATATCACTCTCACTGAAGTACGAAGGGTGTTAAAAGTCCTCTTCCTCTCGATCTCAGAGCATGCCAGCTGCATTCAGCTAACTGTTGTGTATGTAATAACTGTTAGACTGAGTACTGTTTAACTCCAAGAGGTATAACCTTGGCTCTGCTTTATTAAGGCCCAAAGTGACTAATATACAAAATGGCTGGCCATTTATACTTGGGCTGCACACACGTGCGTGCAGCCCAATGGCCTCCAACAGTGACGCCATCTAGTGGCTAGTGATCCCAAAAGTACATACATGATAATACCCCCCTAAGATATTAACACAGTCTTTTACAAATTGAGACGGTCTGGTGCTTTATGCTCCCGGGTCGACTGTCTCAGTTCAACTCCAGCCTTGGGTGAGTGTTCAGAGTCTGTTGTGACTGGTGGCTGGGTGGCTGACCCGGTGGGAGTGGCAATGGCCATGTCAGGGATTGAAAGTCCATTTTCATTGAACATGTCAGTGATTGAAAGTCCTGATTCACTGATGATCACTGAGTCCTCTGATGACTGGGGTTAGATTGATTGGTCGTCGATTGTCTCTTCCTCCGACTGTTCCGGTTCGTCTGTGTGCCACAACTTTGTCTGATCCATATGTTTCCTGCATGTTTGCCCATTTTTGAGCTTGACAATAAATACTCTGTTGCCCTCCTTGGCCATGACAGCACCAGCGATCCACTTGGGACCCTGACCATAATTCAGAACATATACAGGATCATTTACAGAAATATCGCATGACACAGCTGCGCGATCGTGATACCTTTGCTGACTTTGTCTTCTGTATTCAACATGATTATTCAAGTCAGGATGTACAAGAGATAACTTGGTCTTAAGACCTCTCTTCATCATTAGTTCAGCAGGCGAGACCCCGGTAAACGTGTGTGGTCTTGTCCTGTAACTATCAGTATGTATGACAGACGGGTCTGCAGTGACCCTTGGGTTACTCGCTTCATACTCTACTTTATGATTTGGATAGCACATTCTGCTTGCTCATTGGATGCAGCTTTGAACAGTGCTGACCTTACATGCTTGATACCATTGAGTTTCATGAACTCTTGAAGCTCCTGACTGGTGAAGCACGATCCGTTGTCACTAACAACGATGTCGGGCAGACCATGTGTCGCGAACATGACACTGAGATTCTCAATGGTAGCTGTGGATGTGGTGGATGACATGATTATACACTCTACCCACTTCGAATATGCATCCACCACAACTAAAAACATCTTCCCCAGGAAGGGAGCTGCAAAGTCGATGTGGATCCTGGACCATGGTTTCGATGGCCACGACCACAGACTCAGCGGCGATTCCGCTGGTGCTTTGCTGAGCTGCATCCAAGTGTTGCACTGATGCACACATGATTCCAGCTCATAGTCAATTCCCAGCCACCATACATGAGACCTGGCGATGGCTTTCATCATTACAATGCCAGGATGTGTGCTATGTAGCTCACGTACAAAATTCTCTCTCCCTTTCTTGTGCATAACAACACGATTGCCCCACAGTATACAATCCGACTGAATAGACAGTTCGTCTTTGCAACGAATGTAAGGTTTGGTCTCCTCGCACATTTGCTTGGGTATGGCAGACCAATCACCTTTGAGGATGCAACACTTCACAATCGATAAAATAAGGTCCTGGCTGGTCCAGATCTTAACTTGTTGAGCCGTGACAGGGGTTCCTTCACTCTCAAAAGCATCCATAACTAACAATAGGTCCGCCGGTTGTGGCATTTCCACCTCCGGTGTGAGCAACAACAGACGGCTCAAAGCATCGGCACAATTCACGGTGCCAGGTCTATGGTGAATGACATAATCATAAGTGGATAATGTCAGCGCCCACCTCTGGATGCTGGATGAAGCATTGGTATTGATACCTTTGTTTTCAGAGAACAGTGAAATGAGCGGCTTGTGATCTGTCTCCAGTTCAAACCAAAGACCAAACAGGTACTGATGCATCTTTTTAACCCCATACACACAGGCTAGTGCTTCTTTCTCTACCATGCTGTAGGCTCTTTCCGCTTTAGATAAACTTTTTGAAGCATAAGCGACTGGTTGAAGTTTACCCGACTCATTAGCTTGTTGGAGTACGCAACCAATTCCATATGACGAGGCATCACAGGTCAATACTAAATGTTTACATGAGTCATAATATACCAGCAGCTTGTTAGAGCAAAGCAGATTAGTGGCTTTCTCAAAAGCTCTGTCTTGAGACGCACCCCACACCCAGTTGTCGCCTTTTCTTAGCAGCATGTGCAGTGGTTCTAATAAGGTGCTCAATTTAGGTAGGAAGTTACCGAAGTAGTTGAGTAGACCCAGGAACGAATGCAGCTCCGTCACATTCTGCGGCTTGGGTGCATTCTTGATGGCCTTGGTTTTTGCACCGTGGGCCTGATGCTGTCAGCAGCAATTTTCCTCCCCAGGAATTCGACCTCTGGTGCCATGAAGACGCACGTCGAGCGTTTCAGTCTGAGTCCCACTTTGTCCAGACGATGTAGAACCTCTTCCAGGATGTTCAGATGTTCCTCGGAGTCACGACCTGTGACCAGGATGTCATCTTGGAACACGACGGTTCTGGGAACGGACTTCAGTAGACTCTCCATGTTCCTCCTAAATATTGCTGCAGCCGAGCGAATTCCAAAAGGGCACCTGTGATAAATAAACAGTCCTTTATGCGTGTTAATACACATAAGTCTCTTTGACATCTTGACCAGCTCCTGTGTCATGTAGGCCGACGTCAAGTCCAGTTTGGTGAACGGCTTCCCCCCAGCTCATGTCGCAAACAAGTCATCAGCCTTCGGTAACGGGTACTGATCCTGTTTCAAAACCCTGTTGATCGTAGCCTTGTAGTCCACAGATTCTGACTGTGCCATCACTTTTCAGCACAGGAACAATGGGGCTGGCCCATTTCTTAAATTAAACCGGTGATAAGATCCCTTCACGCTGGAGTCTGTCCAGTTCAATTTCGACCTTCTCCCTCATCATATACGGAACTGCCTGAGCTTTATGATGGACGGGTCTTACATCTGAGTCCACGTGGATCTGCACCTTGGCTCCCGTGAAGTTGCTGGTTCCTGGTTTGAACAGCGAGGGGAACTTGCTCAGTACTTGGGCACATGTATCTTTCTCCTACGACAACGCCTTGATGTCATTCAAATCGCATCTGATTTTTTCAAGCCAGTTCCTGCCGAACATTGTTGGGCCATTGCCTGGGACAATCCAATAGTGGTGACACGTGAACCACACCATCATACGACACTTTAATTGTGATGCTGCCAATCACCGTTATGAGTTCTTTGGTGTACGTGCACAAATTGACATTGACTGGACTCAGCCTGGGCCTCACAGCTTTAGTATCCCACAGCTTGTCGAATGCCCTCTGGCTCATTATCGATTGACTCGCCCCCGTGTCCAGTTCCATCAAGACCCATTTAATGGCATCCCATTATATTTCACGTTGATCATTATCGGTTTGCTCTTAGTTAGGAACGTGTACAGTCCATACACTTCCGCCTCTGGTATCTCGGATTGCGTATCTGGATCCGTGTTAGTCTGACCATCATCCTCCACGTGGTGTGTCACAGCACGCTTGCTCATCCGCGGACACTTGCGCTGGAGATGCCCCACTCTCAGACAGTCTTTGCAACTATATTGCTTAAATCGGCACTGCTGGTGCCGGTGATTTCCCCCACAACGCCAATATGGAGAAATCGGATGCATTCCCGCTGGAGGACTTTGGAAGGCCACCGGTTTCGCGTACGCAGTCGGGTCGGTCCTGCCATGTGCCGCTCTGCCGAATGCCGAATCAATCATATTTACAGTACTTGCCGAGTTTCGATTTTTCACTGATATCTGCTTTAGACTTCTATCCATCGTCATGCATGACTGAGCGATCGTGATGGCCTTGTTCAAGTCCAACGTCTCCACTGCCAGTAGTTTACGCAGGATCACCTCGTGGTTGATTGGTTGATGCCGATTACAAAGAAGTCCCCCAGCATGTCTGCCAACACAGCCCCGAACTTACACGGTCCCACTAGACGTCTCAGGTCGGCAACGAATTCCGCCGCATTCTGGCCCTCTGAGCGAACATGCGTGTAAAATCTGTATCTCGAGATGATGATGCCTTCGTCTGGCTTAAAGTGGTCCTGTACCAGTGTACACAATTCTTCATACGTCTTCTCTGTTGGACTCACAGGCAGGAGTAGATTCTTTATCAGATCATAAAATTTTGGACGGCAAACCGTGAGGAACACCGCCCGGTGCCGATCTGTGTGGACGACCTCCTCCATTTTGTTGGCCACGAAGTACTGGCTCAAATGGCTCACAAAGTCTGCCCAATCTTCTCCTTCCACAAATCGCTCCAACAATCCAATTGTGCTCATTTTTGCATGCAAAGGTTCTTGTTGCCTCGTCACCAAATGTGTATGTAATAACCGTTAGACTGAGTACTGTTTAACTCTAAGAGATATAACCTTTGCTCTGCTTTATTAAGGCCCAAAGTGACTAATATACAAAATGGCTGGCCTTTTATACTTGGGCTGCACATCTAGTGGTGAGTGATCCCAAAAGGTACATACACGACACCAATGTTTCTAAATGTCTGCCTTACCTGAAACAGGACTATGTTCTCCATAGCTACGGACCAAGGGCATAGTTTATATAAAGCACTCCGATCCGCCTCCCACATTCTTCCATCACAGTTCCTCAGTAAAAAAAAATATAGGTGCTCAGCACAGTGTTGGGAATATGTCACTTCTCCACTATTGAAATCCAGTGTCGCCATCAAACACTCCCAGGGCAGGTACAGCATGGGTTCGATACAGAGTAAAGCTCCCTCTACACTGTCCCATCAAACACTCCCAGGGCAGGTACAGCACGGGTTAGATACAGAGTAAATCTCCCTCTACACTGTCCCATCAAACACTCCCAGGGCAGGTACAGCACGGGGTTAGATACAGAGTAAAGCTCCCTCTACACTGATCCCATCAAACACTCCCAGGGCAGGTACAGCATGGGGTTAGATACAGAATAAAGCTCCCTCTACACTGTCCCATCAAACACTCCCAGGGCAGGTACAGCACGGGGTTAGATACAGAGTAAAGCTCCCTCAACACTGTCCCATCAAACACTCCCAGGGCAGGTACAGCACGGGTTAGATACAGAGTAAAGCTCGCTCTACACTGTCCCATCAAACACTCCCAGGGCAGGTACAGCATGGGTTAGATACAGAGTAAAGCTCGCTCTACACTGTCCCATCAAACACTCCCAGGGCAGGTACAGCATGGATTAGATACAGAGTAAAGCTCCCTCTACACATTCTGCCCTGAATACTCTTTGTGCTGGATTTTCTCTGTTTATTATGTGCCCCAGAGTGGCGGTAATGGCGGTGGGGATGATTTCCGAGCGTCCAGCTCCCAGCGCCCCGCTGGGAAATGTGTTACTGCTTTTGCAGAGCGCCGAGCGGGCGTGGAACGCCACCAGTTCCGACAGCGCATCGAGTTTTGTTGGGCGCGTCGTAGCGGGACCGCATGGAAAATCTGTTGCGGCGACGGTGAGTGGTGGAACAGGTGAATGAGGTAAGTTTGTTTGTTTTGTTTATTTTTATCTTTGCGGTTTATCCTAATGTGGGGTGGGCAAGTTATTGGGAATGTGTTTCGTGGGGTGTTTCTTTGCCCCACGGAAGCCTCTCTCGGGCGGTCCAAGGCCGGCTCTTTAGCTCGGGAATTTCAGTTGCTCAGCCGGCCTAGAACCCGGAGAGAGGTGTGCAATGCCTCCCCTCGTGCTCCGCCCCACACTCGGGGCCCAGCTGGCATATTTTGTGGCTGCAGCTGCAAACCATTTCCCGGCCCAAACTTTACCGCCCCGAAAGAGGCCCTGGACCGGAAACCCAGTCCAAAGTGTCGGCGTTGAGTAGACCAGGGCGTCGCTGGGCCTACGAAGCCTCACCACCACTTCCCCAACACACCCCTAAACTGCGGCTGGCACATGAGTGCAGTGGACAACACAACGCCCACCACGTTGGGGTTTCCTGCAGCTTTGTGAGCAAGCTGCCTGATCTGGGTTACATCCCCAAATTCCAAGGTCCTTGCCAAGCCTCTCCCAGAATTCTACGCCGTGATGGGCAGAATGTCTCCCGCGGGCAGTATATATATTGACTGACCTGCCAGGAATGCTCAAAGAGGCGATGTCAGCAAGCGTTTCTTCACACACACATCAGTGCAAATGGGAAACGCTCTCCCCCAAAAAGCTGTCGAGGCTGGGGGTTGATTGAAAATGTCAAAACTGAGACTAATAGATTTTTGTTGGGTACAACAACAACTTGTATATATATAGCATCCTTAACATAGTCAAAGGTCCCAAGGCACTTCACAGGAGCGGTTATCAAACAACATTTGACACCGAGCCAGATAAGGAGATATTGGGACAGACAACCAAAATCGTGGTCAAAGAAGTAGGTTTTAAGGAGCTTCTTAAACGAGGAGAGAGAGGTAGAGAGGTGGAGCTTTGGGAGGGAATTTTAGAGCTTGGGGCCCAGGCAGCTAAAGGTACGGCCACCAATGGTGGAGCGATTAAAGTCGGAGATGCGCAAGAGGCCAGAATTGGAGGAACGGAGAGGAGATGCTTGACAAATCTTCTGGAATTTTTTGAGGATGTTTCCAGTAGAGTGGACAAGGGAGAACCAGTTGATGTGGTATATTTGGACTTTCAGAAGGCTTTCGACAAGGTCCCACACAAGAGATTAATGTGCAAAGTTAAAGCACATGGGATTGGGGGTAGTGTGCTGACATGGATTGAGAACTGGTTGTCAGACAGGAAGCAAAGAGTAGGAGTAAATGGGGACTTTTCAGAATGGCAGGCAGTGACTAGTGGGGTACCGCAAGGTTCTGTGCTGGGGCCCCAGCTGTTTACACTGTACATTAATGATTTAGACGAGGGGATTAAATGTAGTATCTCCAAATTTGCGGATGACACTAAGTGGGTGGCAGTGTGAGCTGCGAGGAGGATGCTATGAGGCTGCAGAGTGACTTGGATAGGTTAGGTGAGTGGGCAAATGCATGGCAGATGAAGTATAATGTGGATAAATGTGAGGTTATCCACTTTGGTGGTAAAAACAGAGAGACAGACTATTATCTGAATGGTGACAGATTAGGAAAAGGGGAGGTGCAACGAGACTTGGGTGTCATGGTACATCAGTCATTGAAGGTTGGCATGCAGGTACAGCAGGCGGTTAAGAAAGCAAATGGCATGTTGGCCTTCATAGCAAGGGGATTTGAGTGCAGGGGCAGGGAGGTGTTACTACAGTTGTACAGGGCCTTGGTGAGGCCACACCTGGAGTATTGTGTACAGTTTTGGTCTCCTAACTTGAGGAAGGACATTCTTGCTATTGAGGGAGTGCTATTGAGGGAGGGGAGAGTTCACCAGACTGATTCCCGGGATGGCGGGACTGACATATCAAGAAAGACTGGATCAACTGGGCTTGTATTCACTGGAGTTCAGAAGAATGAGAGGGGACCTCATAGAAACGTTTAAAATTCTGACGGGTTTAGACAGGTTATATGCAGGAAGAATGTTCCCAAAGTTGGGGAAGTCCAGAACCAGGGGTCACAGTCTAAGGATAAGGGGTAAGCCATTTAGGACCAAGATGCGGAGGAACTTCTTCACCCAGAGAGTGGTGAACCTGTGGAATTCTCTACCACAGAAAGTTGTTGAGGCCAATTCACTAAATATATTTAAAAAGGAGTTAGATGAGGTCCTTACTACGAGGGGGATCAAGGGGTATGGCGAGAAAGCAGGAATGGGGTACTGAAGTTGCATGTTCAGCCATGAACTCATTGAATGGCGGTGCAGGCTCGAAGAGCCGAATGGCCTACTCCTGCACCTATTTTCTATGTTTCTATGTTTCTGTGTTTCTATTACAGAGTGAAGGAAGGGTGAGGCCATCCAGCGATTTTAAGACGATGATTGGAATGTTAAAATTGAGGCGTTGCTGGACCGGGAGCCAATGTAGGTAAGTAAGCACTGGGTGACAGGTGAATGGGACTTAGTGTGTTTTGGATATGGGCAGCAGAGTTTTGGATGAGCTGAAGTTTATGCAGGGTAGAACTTGGGAGGCCGATCAGGAGAACATTGGAATAGTCAAGTTTGGAGGTAACAAAGGCATGGTAGAGGGCTTCAGCAGCACATGAGTTAAGGTAGGGGCAATGTTACAGAGATGGAAGTGGGCAGGCTTGGTGATGGAGAGGATGTGGGGTCATTACGGGGTCAAATACCATGCAAATGGGTAACAGTATTAAGGGATATAGAACGGAGATGGGTAAATGAAGTCAAGATACAGATCGGCCATGGTCTCATTGAATGTGGGAGCAGGCTCAAGGGGCTGAATAGGCCTCCTCCTGTTCCTGTGTAACAGGCTCGAGGGGCTGAATGGGCCTCCTCCTGTTCCTATGTAATAGGATCGAGGGGCTGAATGGCCTCCTCCTGTTCCTATGTAACAGGCTGGACGGGCTGACTGGCCTCCTCCTGTTCCTGTGTAATAGGCTCGAGGGGCTGAATGGCCTCCTCCTATTACTGTGTAACAGGATCGAGGGGCTGAATGGCCTGCTCCTGTTCCTGTGTAACAGGATTGAGGGGCTGAGTGGCCTCCTCCTATTCCTGTGTAACAGGATCGAGGGGCTGAATGGCCTGCTCCTGTTCCTATGTAACAGGATCGAGGGGCTGAGTGGGCCTCCTCCTGTTCCTGTGCAACAAACTCGAGGGGCTGAATGGCCTCCTCCTGTTCCTGTGTAACAGGCTCGAGGGACTGATTGGCCTCCTCCTGTTCCTGTGTAACAGGATCGAGGGGCTGAATGGCCCCCTCCTGTTCCTGTGTAAGAAACAATCAAGCATTGTCGGGTGAGCTGAGCGATCAGGGGCGAATGTCTCATAACTCACGGAGTTATCCAGTGGCTGGAGGTGAGAGACCTCCCGATATTATGGAAATCCATTGGGTGTAACAACACTGCCCCAATCATGAGCCATTGATCCACCTGCTTAAACTGTATAAAACACTGGTTAGGCCGCAGCTGGAGTACTGCGTGCAGTTCTGGTCACCACATTACAGGAAAGATGTGATTTCACGAGAAAAGGTGCAGAGGATATTTACAAGAATGTTGCTGGGACTGGAGAATTTTGGCTCCGAGGAAAGATTGGAGATGTTGGATCTGTTTTCTTGGAACTGAGGAGGCTGAGGGGAGATCTAATTGAGATGTATAAAATTATGAGGGGCCTGGATAGAGTGGATAGGAAGCTCCTGTTTCCCTTGGCAGAGAGGTCAACAACCAGGGGGCACAGATTTAAAGTAATTGGGGGGAGGTTTAGAGGGGATTTGAGGGAAAATTTCTTCACCCAGAGGGTGGTGGGGGTCTGGAACTCACTGCCTGAAAGGATGGTAGAGGCAGAAACCCTCACCACATTTAAAAAGTACTTGGATGTGCACTTGTAACCTACAGGGCTACGGACTGGGAGCTGGAAAGTGGGATTAGGCTAGATAGCTCTTGGTCGGTTGGCGTGGAGACAATGGGCCGAATGGCCTCCTTCCGTGCTGTAAATTTCTATGATTCTATAATTACAACACCTTAGGGAGACATCGGGCTGCACACATAAGCACCAATTATCTGATACAGAACATTATAGATATAGCACAACTCTCATCATTCGACTCCCACCGTGAGACACTTAGTCCAGAAGTCAACCTTCATATTAAAATGTTAGATTAATAGATTATTTGAGCAATTTCCCGACAGCTCTATCTGTTCATTAACATTTTTATTGGCTAACATGGCCTGGAAGTTTCAGCTGAGCCAATCAGAGGCCGGATCGAAATCCCATTATATTTTTATAGGAACTGAATGTTCCGGGAATCTCCTGAGGGGGAATTGCCCTGGTTCGATGGTTCGAACACCAACTGTTCTGAATGTGCTTGTGGATGTGAATGTGTCGGAGATATATCACCAACGATGTCTCCGCAAGATCCTGAAAATCTCCTGGGAGGACAGATGCACCATCATTAGTGTCCTCGTCCAGGCTAACATCCCCAGCATTGAAGCACTGAGCACACTCGATCAGCTTCGCTGGGCAGGCCACATAGTCCGCATGCCAGATACGAGACTCCCTAAGCAAATGCTTTATGTGGAGCTCCTTCATGGTAAACGAGCCAAAGGTGGGCAGCGGAAACGTTACAAGGATAGCCTCAAAGCCTCCCTGGTAAAGTGCGACATCACCACTGACACCTGGGAGACCCTGGCCGCAGACCGCCCGAGATGGAGAAAGTGCATCCGGGAGGGCGTTGAGCTCTTTGAGTCTCAACGCAAAGAGCGTGAAGAGGCCAAGCACAGGCAGCAGAAGGAGCGCGCGGCAAACCAGCCCCACCCACCCCTTCCCTCGACGAATGTCTGTCCCACCTGTAACAGGGTCTGTGACTCTCGTATCGGACTGTTCAACCATCAAACAACTCAATTTGGGAGTGGAAGCAAGTCTTCCTCGATTCCGAGGGACTGCCTATGATGATGGTGATGATGATGGAGTGTTAAGGTTGAGTGGGATAGTGAATACATGGACGGTGGAAGGAGAGTAAATGGATGGACAGAGTCCATGATAGGGGGAGTGTACATGGGCTGTGGGAGGAGATTAAATGAGTGGGTAGAGTCTGTGATAGGGGTGAGTGTAAACATCGGCTCCCCAAGGATTTGTTGGACATATTTTTCTCACTGCAGAAAAAGCTGGAAGCTGTTTGTGGGAGGGGCCCAGGTACTTTTCCAAAAGTGTGCTTGAAATCCACACCTGGGGGTCTGGGGAGACAATGGCCAAGATAAGGCAATTCGTCGCAGGTGAAGGGCAAATGGAGGGTCATTGTTAAGCAATGTGAACTGGTCAAGAGTAGATCAGGTGAACTGATCAGCGATTGAGCCATTACCTGGATGAGATACCAGAACAATAACAAAGCCATGAAGCCCAGACTGGTCGGAAGAGAAAACCCATCACTGGACTTGAAACAGGAAGCCTCGAAACAAAGGAAGAAACTTTATTGGGCCAGAAGAAGACACATCCACAGGAAGCCTCGAAACAACAACAAACTTTATTCAGCCTGAAAAGGCAAAATGAACTGGGGGTATGAAAGAGGCCATGTGGCCACAGCTCGCTCTCTCTTTGCTCTCTCAAAGAACCGAACTCTCCATGTGGGACGGGGAGAAGAAACCAGAAGAGACACGTTCTCATCAGGAGAAGCAGCGAGTAAGCCAATGAATCGGTGAGCATCATCTCTGCACACACACCTTTTAAGATCACAGCCACGGTGTGAGGGGATATTGTGTATTCTCCCAACCAAATCTCAGGGGTTTTCAGGGGAGGGTTTAGACGTGGGTACTTCGCGATAGGGACCTGTTTACACAGGCCAGACTGTGTGTTGTACTGCATTTGTTTGTTTTACACACCGGGGTGTGTGTGGTTTTACTGGGTGCAGGTGTGTGCTTTAACTTTAATGAAAGCATTGCTGGTTGAGACCAAGGTATTTGTCCCTGACTCATTCATCTGCTCAGTACAGTAATCACTCCCAGCTCTAGAATGATTGTAAAGTGGGAGTGCGTTGAAAACACCGAAGGGAAACAACTTACAGGAGTGCACATGGGCAGTGGGAGGGGATTGAATGGGTGGGGTAGGGTCTGTGATAGGGGAGAGTGTACATGGGCTATGGGGGGAGATTGATTGGGTGCGGAGAGTCCATGATCCAATGGAAATTGGATAAATACTTGAAGTGAAAGAGGAGGGGAATGGGACGAATTTGATAGCGATACCAAAGAGCCACCACAGGCATGATGGGCCAAGTGGCCTCCTGTTGTGTTGTATCAGCCTATGATTTCTGAAACTGATTTAAAATTCTCAAGCTGTCGCAATGAGATTTGAGCTCATGTTTTCTGGATTATTCATCGGGTAACATAACTACTACACTCCAGAAACTTGAGCACAAAATCAAGGCTGACACTCCCAGTGCAGTGCTGAGGGAGTGCTGCAGTGTCGCGGGTGCCATCTTTCAGATCAGACATTAAAGCGAGGCCCCGTCTGCCCTCTCAGGTGTACATAAAGGTTCCATAGCCAATATTTCGAAGAAGAGCAGGGGAGTTCTCCCTGGTGTCCTGGCCAATATTTATCCCTCAGCCAACATCAATAAAACAGATTATCTCATCATTCATCTCATTGCTGCTTGGAGCAGCTTGCTGTGCGCAAAATGGTTGCTTGCTGTGTGCAAATTGTCTTACATGACAACACTTCCCTAAAAACAGATTATCTGGTCATTATCACATTGCTGTTTGTGGGAGCTTGCTGTGCGTAAATTGGCTGCCGCATTTGTAAGGAAGGACATTAGCTTGGAAGGACATCGGTTTGGGTGGAGCTACGGAATACCAAAGAGCAGAAAACGCTAGTGGGAGTTGTGTACAGACCACCAAATAGTAGTCGTGAGGTTAGGGACAGCATCAAACAAGAAATAAGGGATGTGTGCAATGAAGGTACAGCAGTAATCATGGGCGACTTTAATCTACATATAGATTGGGCTAACCTAACTGGTAGCAATGCGGTGGAGGAGGAATTCCTGGAGTGTATTAGGGATGGTTTTCTAGACCAATATGTCGAGGAACCAACCAGAGAGCTGGCCATTCTAGACTGGGTGTTGTGTAATTAGAAGGGACCAATTAGCAATCTTGTTGTGCGAGGCCCCTTGAGGAAGAGTGACCAGAATATTCTTTATTAAGATGGAGAGTGACAAAGTTAATTCAGAAACTAGGGTCCTGAACTTAAGGAAAGGTAACTTTGATGGTATGAGGCGCGAATTGGCTAGAATACACTGGCGGATGATACTTAAAGGGTTGACGGTGGATAGGCAATGGCAAACCTTTAAAGATCATATGGATGAACTTCAACCATTGTACATCCCTGTCTGGAGTAAAAATAAAACGGGGAAGGTGGCTCAACCGTGGCTAACAAGGAAAATTAAGGATAGTGTTAAATCCAAGGAAGAGGCTTATAAATTGGCCAGAAAAAGCAGCAAACTGGAGGACTGGGAGAAATTTAGAATACAGCAGAGGAGGACAAAGGGTTTAATTAAGAGAGGAAGCTTGCCGGAAACATAAAAACTGACTGCAAATGCTTCTATCGATATGTGAAGAGAAAAAGGTTAGTAAAGACAAACGTAGGGCCCTTGCAGTCGGATTCAGGTGAATTTATAATGGGGAACAAAGAAATGGCAGACCAATTGAACAAATACTTTAGTTCCGTCTTCACGAAGAAAGACACAAGTAACCTTCCGGATGTACTGGAGGACCGAGGGTGTAGTGAGAAGGAGGAACTGCAGGATATCCTTATTAGGCGGGAAATTGTGTTAGGGAAATTGATGGGATTGAAGGCCGATAAATCCCCGGGGCCTGATAGTCTGCATCCCAGAGTACTTAAGGAAGTGGCCCTAGAAATAGTGGCTGCATTGGTGATCATTTTCAAACAGTCTATCGACTCTGGATCAGTTCCGATGGACTGGAGGGTAGCTAATGTAACACCACTTTTTAAAAAAGGAGGGAGAGAGAAAACGGGTAATTATAGACCGGTTAGCCTGACATCAGTAGTGGGGAAAATGTTGGAATCAATCATTAAGGATGAAATAGCAGCGCATTTGGAAAGCAGTGACAGGATCGGTCCAAGTCAGCATGGATTTATGAAAGGGAAATCATGCTTGACAAATCTTCTGGAATTTTTTGAGGATGTAACCAATAGAGTGGACAAGGGAGAACCAGTGGTGTATTTGGACTTTCAAAAGGCTTTTGACAAGGGTCCCACACAAGAGATTGGTGTGCAAAATCAAAGCACATGGTATTGGGGGTAATGTACTGATGTGGATAGAGAACTGGTTGGCAGACAGGAAGCAGAGAGTCGGGATTAACAGGTCCTTTTCAGAATGGCAGGCAGTGACTAGTGGAGTGCCGCAGGGCTCAGTGCTGGGACCCCAGCTCTTTACATAGAAACATAGAAACATAGAAAATAGGTGCAGGAGTAGGCCATTCGGCCATTCAATGAGTTCATGACTGAACATGCAACTTCAGTACCCCATTCCTGCTTTCTCGCCATACCCCTTGACCCCCCTAGTAGTAAGGACTTCATCTGACTCCTTTTTGAATATATTTAGTGAATTGGCCTCAACAACTTTCTGTGGTAGAGAATTCCACAGGTTCACCACTCTCTGGGTGAAGAAATTTCTCCTCATCTCGGTCCTAAATGGCTTATCCCTTATCCTTCGACTGTGACCCCTGGTTCTGGACTTCCCCAACATTGGGAACATTCTTTCTGCATCTAACCTGTCTAAACCCATCAGAATTTTAAACGTTTCCATGAGGTCCCCTCTCATTCTTCTAAACTCCAGTGAATACAAGCCCAGTTGATCCAGTCTTTCTTGATAGGTCAGTCCCGCCATCCCGGGAATCAGTCTGGTGAACCTTCGCTGCACTCCCTCAATAGCAAGAACAATATATATTAATGATTTAGATGATGAAATTTTGTGTAATATCTCCAAGTTTGTAGATGACACTAAACTGGGTGGCGATGTGAGCTGTGAGGAGGACGCTAAGAGGCTGCAGGTTGATTTGGACAGATTAGGCGAGTGGGCAAATACATGGCAGATGCAGTATAATGTGGATAAATGTGAGGTTATCCACTTTGGGGGCAAAAACACGAAGGCAGAATATTATCTGAATGGCGGCAGATTAGGAAAAGGGGAGGTGCAGCGAGACCTGGGTGTCATGGTTCATCAGTCATTGAAGGTTGGCATGCAGATACAGCAGGTCGTGAAGAAGGCAAATGGTATGTTGGCCTTCATAGCTAGGGGATTTGAGTAGAGGAGCAGGGAAGTCTTACAGCTGTTTTTCAGGGCCTTGGTGAGGCCCCACCTGGAATATTGTGTTCAGTTTTGGTCTCCTAATCTGAGGAAGGACGTTCTTGCTATTGAGGGAGTGCAGCGAAGGTTCACCAGACTGATTCCAGGGATGGCTGGACTGACATATGAGGAGAGACTGGATCAACTGGGTCTTTATACACTGGAGTTTAGAAGGATGAGAGGGGATCTCATAGAAACATATACGATTCTGACTGGACTGGACAGGTTAGATGCGGGAAGAATGTTCCCGATGTTGGGGAAGTCCAGAACCAGGGGACACAGTCTTAGGATAAGGGGTAGGCTATTTAGCACTGAGATGAGGAGAAACTTCTTCACTCAGAGAGTTGTTAACCTGTGGAATTCCCTGCCGCAGAGAGTTGTTGATGCCAGTTCATTGGATATATTCAAGAGAGAGTTAGATATGGCCCTTACGGCTAAAGGGATCAAGGGGTATGGAGAGAAAGCAGGAAACGGATACTGAAAGAATGATCAGCCATGATCTTATTGAATGGTGCCATAGACTCGAAGGGCCGGATGACCTACTCCTGTATCTATTTGCTATGTTTCTGTGTTTCTACATTACAACAGTGACAACACCTCAAAGATTGCTTCATTGGCTGTACAACGCTTTAGGGCATCCGGTGGTCATGAAAGGCACTATAGAAATTCAAATCTTTCCTTCTTTTATGTATTCCCCCCCACCTCACAGCCCCGCAGTGAGACCCAGTGCTGGGAGAGGGGTATGTTAACCCTATAGATTGAGTACCCAGTGTACACTTCCTACCACTCATGTTAGACTTCCTAGTTAGCTATTCTGTTAGTAACGTTAATTTTTAAAATTCCTGCCGCAATTATGGAAATTAGCAACAATCCTTAAACTCATTTAAATTCGCACGCACTGAATTAAAGCCTCTGTTACACAGAAAAACCCTGATAATTAAATCATGTCGGAGACCCATCAAAATTCCTTTTATTTCCCATCCTCTGAACCCTTCCCCCACAACACCTTCTCAGTCTTATTTTATTGGATTTAAAAAAAAATTACATTTTCTCTCTTGACATGGCCCATAAGAATCTCGATCGCTTCTACGGGGTTGTAGATCACACAGCTTCTTCTTATTCATTCTCGGGATGTGGGTGGCGCTGGCAAAGCCAGCATTTATTGCCCCCCCCTCGTTGCCTGTGATACAACTGAGTGACTTACTGAGCCACTTCACAGAGCCGAATATCCCAGCCTGTAATGCCCCCCCCCCGGGTATCTGTTATTCTATATATAAACTCCTGAACCCCTCGATTAGATCCCAGCCTGTAACTCACTCCCGGGTATCTGTTATTCTATATATAAACTCCTGAACCCCTCGATTAGATCCCAGCCTGTAACGCCCCCCCCCGGGTATCTGTTATTCTATATATAAACTCCTGAACCCCTCGATTAGATCCCAGCCTGTAACTCACTCCCGGGTATCTGTTATTCTATATATCAACCCCCTGAACCCCTCGTTTAGATCCCAGCCTGTAACTCACTCCTGGGGTATCTATTATTCTATATATAAACCCCCTCGAACCTCTCGATTAGATCCCAGCCTGTAACTCACCCCCGGGTATCTGTTAGAAACGTAGAAACATAGAAAATAGGTGCAGGAGTAGGCCATTCGGCCCTTCGAGCCTGCACCGCCATTCAATGAGTTCATGGCTGAACATGCAACTTCAGTACCCCATTCCTGCTTTCTTGTCATACCCCTTGATCCTCCTAGTAGTAAGGACTACATCTAACTTATTTTTGAATATATTTAATGAATTGGCCTCAACAACTTTCTGTGGTAGAGAATTCCACAGGTTCACCACTCTCTGGGTGAAGAAGTTTCTCCGCATCTCGGTCCTAAATGGCTTACCCCTTATCCTTAGACTGTGACCCCTGGTTCTGGACTTCCCCAACATTGGGAACATTCTTCCTGCATCTAACCTGTCTAAACCCGTCAGAATTTTAAACGTTTCGATGAGATCCCCTCTCATTCTTCTGAACTCCAGTGAATACAAGCCCAGTTGATCCAGTCTTTCTTGATATGTCAGTCCCGCCATCCCGGGAATCAGTCTGGTGAACCTTCGCTGCACTCCCTCTTTAGCAAGAATGAACTTCCTCAAGTTAGGAGACCAAAACTGTACACAATACTCCAGGTGTGGCCTCACCAAGGCCCTGTACAACTGTAGTAACACCTCCCTGCCCCTGTACTCAAATCCCCTCACTATGAAGGCCAACATGCCATTTGCTTTCTTAACTGCCTGCTGTACCTGCATGCTAACCTTCAATGACTGATGTACCATGACACCCAGGTCTCGTTGCACCTCCCCTTTTCCTAATCTGTCACCATTCAGATAATAGTCTGTCTCTCTGTTTTTACCACCAAAGTGGATAACCTCACATTTATCAACATTATACTTCATCTGCCATGCATTTGCCCACTCACCTAACCTATCCAAGTCACTCTGCAGCCTCATAGCATCCTCCTCGCAGCTCACACTGCCACCCAACTTAGTGTCATCCGCAAATTTGGAGATACTACATTTAATCCCCTCGTCTAAATCATTAATGTACAGTGTAAACAGCTGGGGCCCCAGCACAGAACCTTGCGGTACCCCACTAGTCACTGCCTGCCATTCTGAAAAGTCCCCATTTACTCCTACTCTTTGCTTCCTGTCTGACAACCAGTTCTCAATCCATGTCAGCACACTACCCCCAATCCCATGTGCTTTAACTTTGCACATTAATCTCTTGTGTGGGACCTTGTCGAAAGCCTTCTGAAAGTCCAAATACACCACATCAACTGGTTCTCCCTTGTGCACTCTACTGGAAACATCCTGAAAAAATTCCAGAAGATTTGTCAAGCATGATTTCCCTTTCACAAATCCATGCTGACTTGGACCTATCATGTCACCTCTTTCCAATTGCGCTGCTATGACATCCTTAATAATTGATTCCATCATTTTACTCACTACCGATGTCAGGCTGACCCGTCTATAATTCCCTGTTTTCTCTCTCCCTCCTTTTTTAAAAAGTGGGGTTACATTGGCTACCCCGCACTCCATAGGAACTGATCCAGAGTCTATGGAATGTTGGAAAATGACTGTCAATGCATCAGCTATTTCCAAGGCCATCTCCTTAAGTACTCTGGGATGCAGTCCATCAGGCCCTGGGGATTTATCGGCCTTCAATCCCATCAACTTCCCCAACACAATTTCCCGACTAATAAGGATTTCCCTCAGTTCCTCCTTCTTACTAGACCCTCTGACCCCTTTTATATCCGGAAGGTTGTTTGTGTCCTCCTTAGTGAATACCGAACCAAAGTACTTGTTCAATTGGTCTGCCATTTTTTTGTTCCCCGTTATGACTTCCCCTGATTCTGACTGCAGGGGACCTACGTTTGTCTTTACTAACCTTTTTCTCTTTACATATCTATAGAAGCTTTTGCAGTCCATCTTAATGTTCCCTGCAAGCTTCTTCTTGTACTCTATTTTCTCTGCCTTAATCAAACCCTTTGTCCTCCTCTGCTGAGTTCTAAATTTCTCCCAGTCCCTGGGTTCACTGCTATTTCTGGCCAATTTGTATGCCCCTTCCTTGGCTTTAATACTATCCCTGATTTCCCTTGATAGCCACGGTTGAGCCACCTTCCCTTTTTTATTTTTACGCCAGACAGGGATGCACAATTGTTGTAGTTCATCCATGCGGTCTCTAAATGTCTGCCATTGCCCATCCACTGTCAACCCCTTAAGTATCATTCGCCAATCTATCCTAGCCAATTCACGCCTCATACCTTCAAAGTTACCCTTCTTTAAGTTCTGGACCATGGTCTCTGAATTAACTGTTTCATTCTCCATCCTAATGTAGAATTCCACCATATTATGGTCACTCTTCCCCAAGGGGCCTCGCACAACAAGATTGCTAATTAGTCCTTTCTCATTACACATCACTCAGTCTAAGATGGCCTCCCCCCTAGTTGGTTCCTCGACATATTGGTCTCGAAAACCATCCCTTATGCACTCCAGGAAATCCTCCTCCACCGTATTGCTTCCAGTTTGGTTAGCCCAATCGAAATGCATATGTTATTCTATATATAAACCGCCCAAACCCCTCGATTAGATTCCAGCCTGTAACTCACTCCCGGGTATCTGTTATTCTATATATAAACCCCCTGAACCCCTCGATTAGATCCCAGCCTGTAATTCACTCCCAGGTATCTGTTATTCTATATATAAACCTCCCGAACCCCTTGATTAGATTCCAGCCTGTAACTTAGTCACGAGCATCTGTTATTCTATATATATTCTATATATAAACCCCCCAAACCCCTCGATTAGATTCCAGTCTGTAACTCACTCCGGGGATCTGTTATATTATATATAAACCCTCCGAACCCCTCGATTAGATTCCAGCCTATAACTCACTCCCGGGTATCTGTTATTCTATATATATAAACCCTCCGAACCCCTCGATTAGATTCCAGCCTGTAACTCACTCCCGGGTATCTATTATTATATATATAAACCCTCCGAACCCCTAGATTAGATCCCAGCCTATAACTCACTCCCGGGTATCTGTTATTCTATATATAAACCCCCCGAACCCCTCAATTAGATTCCAGCCTGTAACTCACTCCTGGGTATCTGTTATTCTATATATAAACCCCCCGAACCCCTCGATTAGATTCCAGCCTGTAACTCACTCCCGGGTATCTATTATTATATATGTAAACCCTCCAAACCCCTTGATTAGATCCCAGCCTGTAACTCACCCCCGGGTATCTGTCTCTCCACGTGTAACAAGGTTTATTGCAAAGTTCTATCAAGAGATGAGAACTTAATAACCAAGGGAGAGTTGTTGCTGCGATTTTTTATAGCTCTCAGAGGATCCTTGTACATCTCCGAGGCAGTGTTCTAATATTCACTGATGGAATCAGGGAAAAGAGTCATGGGCGGTAATGTTCCCCTGCTGTGCACCTGCCTCTGGTGCCTCCGGGGTGTGCTAACGGATGCGAAAGTGTTTTCTACCGGCGGGGGTGGGAGGGCACTACCGGCTCCCATGAAATAACGCGGGAAATGCCGCAGACACGAAACCGGTAGTGCCGCTGCCCCCGTCCCCCGCTGGTAACACCCCGGGCTGCTGCGTCTCCGGCGATGACATCATCGGCGTGCACGGTGACCCCACGGGGCAGCCACGGGCGATGTCAGCGCCAGCCTCGAGGGTCGCGAACTGGGCCGCACTTCACTCACGGGGCGGAACCTAAAGGGGAGGTGCGCACCGCCATTCAGTGCCGGCCTCCAACTTACTGACTTACTGGTCCGGCCTTGGACTGCACCTTCGCGGGGTCCGTGCCGCTCCGTTATGGCGCCGGGCTGCGGCTACCCCAACCCCCGCCATCCTCGGCGGCCAAGCGGAGTCCCACCTAAAGCGTCCCTGCCCTTTAACGGGAGGGGAGAGTCCATGGAACAGGTCAGTGCTGCACGGAGAGAACACGTAGCACTCCAACGTTTGCTCAGGCAGCACCCCCGCCATAAGAACATAAGAAATAGGAGCAGGAGTAGGCCATATGGCCCCTCGCGCCTGCTCCACCATTTAATAATATCATTTGTATCATCAGCAAACTTGGCTACATTACACTCGGTCCCTCCATCCAAGTCATTAATATAGATTGTAAATAGTTGAGGCCCCAGCACCAATCCCTGCGGCACCCCACTAGTCACTGTTTGCCAACCGGAAAATGACCCATTTATCCCAACTCTCTGTTCTCTGTTATTTAGCCAATCCTCTATCCATGCTAATATATTACCCCCAACCCCGTGAGCTCTTATCTTGTGCAGTAGCACTTTATGTGACATCTTATTGAATGCCTTCTGGAAATCCAAATACACCACATCCACTGGTTCCCCCTTTATCCACCCTGCTCGTTACATGCTCAAAGAACTCCAGCAAATTTGTCAAACATGATTTCCCTTTCATAAAACCATGCTGGCTCTGCCTGATTGAATTATGCTTTTCCAAATGTCCTGCTACTGCTTCCTTAATAATGGACTCCAGCATTTTCCCAACGACAGATGGACCTTGCGATCCATTTCCTGTCGGGGGCAGTAAGCCCAATTTCGCTTCCGGGGCGGGACTTGCGCGCCAGGCGTAGAATGTCCGACCTGGCAAAGGTCACCGCCCCCGAATCGGGGAGATACGTAATTTCGGCCCTTGATCGTTGTGGGAGCGATGGAAGAGAGGAAGAAGTAGCCTGGAGCAGGACAGTTGAATGTCCCCAGCAGTATTCTCATGTTCTTATCCTCCAGTGGGACTTTCCCGTTGCGCGAAGGCTTCAAGCACCTCCGGTCATCCCCACTGAATCAACTGTCTCCAGCTAATTTTGCATATCCGCAGCCAACCTCTGCAACTCCTAACGGTTCCCGACCAATCTCTATAACCGTGGCCAAACCCTCTAATTCCAGGAATCCCCTGTCTGTCCTCACTGACAAATCCACCTCCAATTTTATTTTCGTTATTCATTCTCAGGATGTGGGCACCGCTGGCAGGGCTGGCATTTATTGTCCATTGTTAGTTGCCCTGAGAAGATGGGCAGTTCAGAGTCAACCACATTGGTGTGTGGACTGGAGTCACCTATAGGCCAGATCGGGTAAGGTCACTCGGTTTCTTTCCCTGAGCGATATTAGTGAACCGGTTGGGTTTGCACAGCAAGGATCACTTTTACTGATACCAGCTTTTGAGATCTGAATTCAAATTCTCCAACTGCCACGGTGGGATATACCTCTACACCTCTAATCCCAGCCTACCACACTCCCACTAAAACCATGCCAACTCCTTCTAGTTCTCCCTTTGTTTAAAAAGGGAGAAAGGGATAGACCGAGTAATTACAGGCCAGTCAGCCTAACCTCGGTGGTGGGAAAGTTATTGGGGAAAATCCTGAGGGACAGGATAAATCTTCATTTGGAAAGGCACGGATTAATCAAGGACAGTCCGCACTGATTGTTAAGGGAAGGTCGTGTATGACTAACTTGATTGAATTTTTCGAGGAGGTAACCAGGAGGCTCGATGAGGGCAGTGCGTATGATGTAGTGTATATGGATTTTAGCAAAGCTTTTGATAAGGTCCCACATGGCAGACTGGTCACGAAAGTAATAATCCATGGGATCCAGGGCAGAAACATAGAAACATAGAAACATAGAAAATAGGTGCAGGAGTAGGCCATGCGGCCCTTTGAGCCTGCACCACCATGCAATAAGATCATGGCTGATCATTCCTTCAGTACCCCTTTCCTGAGTGGCAAGTGGGATCCAAAATTGGCTCAGAGACAGGAAGCAAAGGGTAATGGTTGATGGGTGTTTATGTGACTGGAAGGCTGTATCCAGTGGGGTTCCACAGGGCTCAGTGCTGGGTCCCTTGTTTTTTGTGGTATATATCAATGACTTGAACTTGAATGTTGGGGATATGATTAAGAAGTTTGCAGATGACACTAAAATAGGCTGTGTGGTTGATAATGAAGAAGAAAGCTGTGGACTGCAGGAAGATATCAATGTACTGGTTAGGTGGGCAGAATGATGGCAAATGGAATTCAATATGGATAAGTGTGAGGTAATGCATTTTGGGAGGGCTAACAAGGCAAGGGAATACACATTAAATGCTAGGACACTGAAATGTGTAGAAGAACAACGGGGCTTGGAGTGCAGGTCCACAGATCCCTGAAGGTAGCAGGCCAGGTAGATAAGGTGATTAAGAAGGCATATGGAATACTTGTCTTTATTAGCCGAGGCATGGAATACAAGAGCAGGGAGGTTATGCTAGAACTGTATAAAACACTGGTCAGGCCATGGCTGGAGTACTGTGTGCAGTTCTGGTCACCACATTACAGGAAAGGTGTAATTGCGCTGGAAAGGGTGAGGAGGAGATTTATAAAAATGCTGCCGGGACTGGAGATGCTGGGTCTGTTTTCTTTGGAACAGAGGAGGCTGAGAGGAGACCTGATTGAAGTGTATAAAATTAGTGGAGATACGAGGTGAAATTTCTTCACCCAGAGGGCGGTGGGGGTCTGGAACTCACTGCCTGAAAGGGTGGTAGATGCAGGAACACTCATCACATTTAAAATGTACTTGGTTGTGCACTTGAAGTGCCATAATCTGCAGGGCTACGGATCAAGAGCTGGAAAGTGGGATTAGGTTGGGTAGCTTTTAGTCGGCCGGCGTGGACACGATGGGCCGAAATGGCCTCCTTCCATGCTGTAAATTTCTGTGATTCTATGAACTCCAGCCATCCGCATCCAGACTCTAAATCATAGGCATTCCAAAACCTACCCCAAAACATCCGCCTCCATCATCATCATCATAGGAAGCCCCTCGGAGTCGAGGATAACTTGCTTCCACACTAATGTGAGTTCTCAGGTGACTGAAGAGTCCAATGCGGGACCTACAGTCTCTGTCACAGTGGGGCAGATGGTGGGTGAAGGGACGGGTGTGGGGGGGGGGGGAGCCTGGGTTGCCGTACGCTCCTTCCGCTGTTTGCGCTTGGCTTCAGCTTGCTCTTGGCGACGAGACTCGAGGTGTTCGGCGCCTTCCTGGATGCTTTTCCTCCACGTTGGGCAGTCTTGGGCCAGAGATTCCCAGGTGCCGGTGGGAATGTTACATTTTTTCAAGGAGGCTTTGAGGGTGTCCTTGAAGCATTTCCTCTGCCCACCTGGGACTCGCTTGCCGTGTTGGAGCTCTGAGTAAAGCGCTTGCTTTGGGAGTCTCGTGTAAGGCATGCAGACAATGTGGCCTGCCCAGCGGAGTTGGTCGCGTGTGGTCAGTGCTTCAGTGGTGGGGATGTTGGCCTGAGCGAGGACACTGATGTTAGTGCACCTATCCTGCCAATAGATTTGCAGGATCTTGCAGGGGCAGCGCTTGTAGTACTTCTCCATTGTTTTGAAGTGCCTGCTGTACAAAGTCCACATCTCTGAGCCATAGAGGAGGGCAGGCATCACTACTGGTCTGCAGACCATGAGCTTGGTGCCGGGTTTGAGGTCCTTGTCTTCAAACACTCGCTTCCTCAGGCGATCGAAGGTTGCGCTGGTGCACTGAAGGTGGTGTTGGACCTCATCGTCAATGTCTGCAGTAGGCGCCCGAGGTATGGAAAATGGTCCACGTCGTCCAAGACCTCGTCATGGATCTTGACAATCGGCGGGCAGTGCTGTGTGGCGGGGGCAGGTTGGTTGAGGACCTTTGTCTTACGGATGTTTAGTGTGAGGCCCATACTCTCATACGCCTCGGTGAAGGTGTTGACGATGGCTCCGAGTTCAGCCTCTGAGTGTGCGCAGATGCAGGCTGCTTCCTGTAATTCGATGACGGAGGATGGGACGACCTTAGATCTGGCCTGGAGGCAGCGGAGGTTGAACAGATTCCCGTTTGTTCTGTAATTTAGCTCCACTCCAGCGGGGAGCTTGCTGAGGGTGAGGCGGAGCATTGCAGCGAGGAAGCTCGAGAAGAGCGTTGGTGCGATGATGCAGCCCTGCTTGACCCCGGTCCAGACATGGATTGGGTCTGTGGTGGATCCGTTGGTCAGGATCACGGCTTGCTTGTCATCGTGGAGCAGGCGGAGGATGGTGACAAACGTATGAGGGCAGCCGAATCTGAGGAGGATGCTCCATAATCCCTCACGGTTGACAGAGTCGAAGGTCTGTGTGAGGTCAAAGAAGGCCATGTACAAGGGTTGGTGCTGCTCCCTGCATTTCTCTTGTATCTGCCGCATGGTGAAGATCATGTCCATTGTGCCCCTTAGTGGGCAGAATCTGCATTGCGACTCTGGGAGGAGCTCTTCAGCCACAGGGAGGAGGTGATTGAGGAGGATTCTTGCAATGACTTTCCCGGTGGACAGCAGGGAGATTCCTCTAGTTATTCCTCTCCTTGTCACCTTTCTTGAAGATGGTCACGATTACAGCGTCTCGGAGATCTCCTGGCATGCTCTCCTCCTTCCAGATAAGAGAGATGAGGTCATGGATCCGCACCAGTAGTGCTTCTCCGCCATGTTTTAGTGCTTCAGCGGGGATTCCATCTGCCCCTGATTACACTGGTTAGGCCGCAGCTAGAGTACTGCGTGCAGTTCTGGTCACCACATTACAGCAAATATGTGATTGCACTGGAAAGGGTGCAGAGGAGATTTACAAGAACGTTGCCTGAACTGGAGAATTTTGGCTAGGAGGAAAGATTGGAGATGCTGGGTCTGTTTTCTTTGGAACAGAGGAGGCTGAGGGGAGACCTGATTGAGGTGTATAAAATTATGAGGGGCCTGGATAGTGCGGATAGGAAGGACCTGTTTCCCTTGGCAGTGGGGTCAACAACCAGGGGGCATAGATTTAAAGTAATTGGGAGGAGGTTTAGAGGAAATACGAGCGGAAATTTCTTCACCCGGAGGGCGGGCGGGGGGTCTGGAACTTGCTGCCTGAAAGGGTGGTAGAGGCAGAAACCCTCACCACATTTAAAAGTACTTGGATGTGCACCTGAAGTGCCGTAACCTGCAGGGCTACGGACCGAGAGCTGGAAAGTGGGATTAGGCTGGATAGCTCTTGGTCGGCCAGTGCGGACTCGATGAGCCGAAATGGCCTCGTCCCGTGCTGTAAATTTCGATGATTCTATGAATTGCAGCCCGCCGCACCCAGACTCTGCCAACCTCTCTAAACCGTAGGCATTCCAAAATATATCCCAAAACGTCTACCTCCAATCCGGCTGTCTCTCTCGTCAATCCTCCAGCAATTCTGGATAAAGCTAGCTAGAGTTCCCTCGACGACTCTTCCCACATCACTTGAGCCCAGCCGCTCCAGGCTGGCCCCATCCAGCTGCACTTTAAGCGGAGAAGGGACGAGGGGGGGAGGGGTGGCAGTGTTCCTCTTTGTCAAGTTCGATGCTGCAGAGTGCATGGACGTACTATGAATTCCACGTCGAGAGAGAGAGGCCCTGTGGGGAGGAGGAAGGAAGGAGGGGAGTCGGAGTATGTTTGAGTGTGTGTGTGTGTGTGTGTGTGTGTGTATGTGTGTATTGGCACATGTACCTGTACCAGGTAACTACCTATGTAAGCTCGTCGCGCTGTAATGACATCCTCCTGCCAGTGGTGGTGCTGTAGTGCCTCTACTGAGGGCCTCGACTGGTCTCCAGTCGTCTTGGGTAACCCTTGTCAGTGGATCAAGACCTAGCTCCGTCAAGCCCGTGTGGTGGCTGGTGTGCAATGGCCACCCCACATTAAAAAAATCCACGCACAGGCATCTTCCACCGTTTAAAATGGATCCATCAGTCACCTTTTTTAGTGTGGAAGCAAGTCATCCTCGACCCTGAGGGCCTGCCTATGACGATGATGAACTCCTGATCTCGACACTCCTCAGGCTGCCCTCAGTTGCTGGCTTGATGCTGGCTTCCTGGTCCAAGGTCTGAGTTGCATTTCACACTTGCTACTTACTTTTACACCACAAGGCCACCCAGACGCCCCTAGCCCCGTCACCCCCATCGAAACAATTAGTGTCTCCCTGGGAAACCTACATTAAAACAGAGTCTCATTGAAAACACCTTGACACATAACACAAATCTAATCCCACTGACTACGCGGAGCAGAGAGACAAGCTGGTTTAATCTTTTTAAATGTTTTAATAGCCGCTTAGATCTCATTTCTATCTTTTCTTCAACTGTCAAAATCCCAAAGATAAAATCCTTGCCGGTAAAGATAAGAAGGGCCAAAGTCGGTCGCCATTCCGAACTGAGCCATTTTTTAACACATTACTTTGTACTTATCCCATACTCTTTATATTTCCCCAGGCCAGATATCGAGCTGTGATTGAGTGCACCAGCCCAGAAACTCCCACTCATCAATATTCTTTGTGTGATGGACAAGATTTTGCAAGTGAAATTTTCTACTGTTTTTTTTCAATTTTTTTTTCCAGTTTTTACCAGTATCCGCCCGTCCCCTTTACCAGTATCAGCCCGTCCCCTTTACCAGTATCAGTCTGTCCCCTTTACCAGTATCCGGCCGTCCCCTTTACCAGCATCCGCCCATCCCCTTTACCAGTATCAGTCTGTCCCCTTTACCAGTATCAGTCTGTCCCCTTTACCAGTATCAGCCCGTCCCCTTTACCAGTATCCCCACGTCCCCATTACCAGTATCCACCTGTCCCCTTTACCAGTATCCGCCCGTCCCCTTTACTAGTATCCACCTGTCCCCTTTACCAGTATCCGCCCATCCCCTTTACCAGAATCAGCCCGTCCCCTTTACCAGTAACCTCCCGTCCCCTTTACAAGTATCCGCCCGTCCCCTTTACCAGTATCTGCACGTCCCCTTTACCAGCATGAGCCCATCCCCTTTACGAGTATCAGTCTGTCCCCTTTACCAGTATCAGTCTGTCCCCTTTACCATTATCAGCCCGTCCCCCTTACCAGTGTAATCCCGTCCCCTTTACCAGTATCCCGACGTCCCCATTACCAGTATCAGCCTGTCCCATTAATCAGTATCAGTGCGTCCACTTTACCAGTATCCGCCCATCCCCTTTACCAGTATCCACTTGTCACCTTTACCAGTATCCGCCCGTCCCCTTTACCAGTCTCACTCTGTCTCCTTTACCAGTATCAGCCTGTCCCCTTTACCAGTATACACCTGTCCCCTTTACCAGTATCCGCCCCTCCCCTTTACCAGTATCTGTCTGTCCCCTTTACCAATATCCGCCCGTCCCCCTTACCAGAATCAGCCCGTCCCCTTTACCAGTATCCGCCCGTCCCCTTTACCAGTATCCACTTGTCCCCTTCACCAATATCCGCCCGTCCCCTTCACCAGTATCCGCCTGTCCCCTTTACCAGTATCCACTTGTCCCCTTTCCCAGTATCCGCCTGTCCCCTTTACCAGAATTAGCCCGTCCCCTTTACCAGTATCCGCCTGTCCTCATTACAAGTATCCGCCCGTCCCCTTTTCCAGTATCAGCCCGTCCCCTTTACCAGTATTAGTCTGTCCCCTTTACCAGTATCCGCCCGTCACCTTTACCAGTAGCAGCCCGTCAACTTTACCAGTATCAGCCATTCCCTTTACCAGTATCAGCCCGTCCCCTATACCAGTATCCGCTCTTCCCCTTTACCAGTATCAGTCCGTCCCCTTTACCAGTATCCGCACATCCCCTTTACCAGTATCCGCCTGTCCCCATTACCAGTATCACTCTGTCCCCTTTAACATTATCAGCCCGTCCCCTTTACCAGTATACACCTGTCCCCTCTATCAGTATCAATCTGCCCCCTTTACCAATATCAGCCCGTCCCCTTTACCAATATCCATTTGTCCCCTTTACCAGTATCCACCCGTCCCCTTTACCAGTATCACTCTGTCCCCTTTACCAGTATCAGCCTGTCCCCTTTACCAGTATACACCTGTCCCCTTTATCAGTATCAGTCTGTCCCCTTGACCAGTATCAGCCCGTGCCCTTTACCAGTATCCGCACGTCCCCTTTACCAGTATCCAACTGTCCCCTTTAGCAGTATCCGCCCGTCCCCTTTACCAGTATCTGTCTGTCCCCTTTTCCAGTATCCGCCTGTCCCCCTTACCAGAATCACCCCGTCCCCTTTACCAGTATCCGCACGTCCCCTTTACCAGTATCCACTTGTCCCCTTTACCAGTATCAGCCCCTCCCCTTTACCAGTATCCGCACGTCCCCTTTACAAGTATCCGCCCGTCCCCTATACCAGTATACACATGTCCCCTTTTGCAGTATCTGCCCGTCCCCTTTACCAGTATCTGTCTGTCCGCTTTACCAGTATCCGCCCGTCCCCTTACCAGAATCAGCCCGTCCCCTTTACCAGTATCCGCACGTCCCCTTTACCAGTATCCGCCCGTCCCCTTTACCAGTATACACCTGTCCCCTTTACCAGTATCAGCCCGTCCCCTTTACCAGTATCAGTCTGTGCCCTTTACCAGTATCCGCCCGTCCCCTTTACCAGTATCAGGCCGTCCCCTTTACCAGTATTAGCCCGTTCCCTTTACCAGTATCAGCCCATCCCCTTTACCAGTATCAGCCCGTCCCCTTAACCAGTATCCGCTCGTCCCCTTTACCAGTATCAGCCCGTCCCCTTTACAAGTATCCGCACGTCCCCTTTACCAGTACCCGCCGTACCCCTTTACCAGTATCAGTCTGTTCCCTTTACCAGTATCAGCGCATCCCCTTTACCAGTATCTGCAAGTCCCCTTTACCAGTATCCGCACGTCCACTTTTCCAGTACCTGCCCGTCCCCTTTACCAGTATTACTCTGTCCCCTTTACCAGTATCTGCCCGTCCCTTTTACCAGTATCCGTTCGTCCCCTTTACCAGTATCAGCCAGTCCCCTTTACCAGTATCCGCACGTCCACTTTACCAGTATCCGCCCGTCCACTTTACCAATATTACTCTGTCCCCTTTACCAGTATCCAACCGTCCCCTTCACCAGTCGCGTCCGTCACCTTTACCAGTATCAGCCGTTCCCTTTACCAGTATCAGCCCGTCCCTTATACCAGTTACAGCTCGTCCCCTTTACCAGTATCACTCTGTCCCCTTTACCAGTATCAGCCCGTCCCCTTTACCAGTATACACCTGTCCCCTTTATCAGTATCAGTCTGTCCCCTTTACCAGTATCGGCCCGTGCCCTTTACCAGTATCCGCATGTCCCCTTTACCAGTATCTATCTGTCCCCTTTACCAGTATCCGCCCGTCCCCCTTACTAGAATCAGCCCGTCGCCTTTACCAGTATCCGCCCGTCCCCTTTACCAATATCCACTTGTCCCCTTTACCAGTATCTGCCCGTCCCCTTTACCAGTATCAGCCCGTCCCCTTCACCAGTTTCCGCTCGTCCCCTTTACCAGTATCAGCCGATCCCCTTTACCATTATCAGTCTGTCCCCTTTACCAGTATCAGCCCATCCCCTTTACCAGTATCCGCACGTCCCCTTTACCAGTATCGGCCCGTCCCCTTTACCAGTATCACCCTATACCCTTTACCAGTATCCGCCCGTCCCCTTTAAAAGTAGCAGCCCGTCCCCTTTACCTGTATCAGCCGTTCCCTTTACCAGTATCAGCCCGTCCCCTTTACCAGTATCTGCTCGTCCCCTTTACCTGTATCAGCCCGTCCCCTTTACCAGTATCACTCTGTCCCCTTTACCAGTATCAGTCCGTGCCCTTTACCAGTATCCGCACGTCCACTTTACCAGTATCCACCTGTCCACCTTACCAGTATCAGCCCGTGCCCTTTACCAGTATCCGCACGTCCACTTTACCAGTATCCACCTGTCCCCTTTACCAGTATCCGCCCGTCCCCTTTACCAGTATCTATCTATCCCCTTTACCAGTATCTATCTATCCCCTTTACCAGTATCTGCCCGTCCCCCTTACCAGTATCTACCCGTCCCCTTTACCAGTATCCGCCCGTCCCCCTTACCAGAATAAGCCCGTTCCCTTTACCAGTATCCGCCAGTCCTCTTTACCAGTATCCGCCCGTCCCCTTTACCAGTATCAGTCCGTCCGCTTTAACAGTAACCGCCCTTCCCCTTTACCAGTATCAGCCAGTCCCCTTTACCAGTGTCAGTCTGTCCCCTTTACCAGTATCAGTCTGTCCCCTTTACCATTATCCGCCAGTCCCCTTTACCAGAATGTGTCTGTCCCTTTTAAAGTATCAGCCCATCCCCTTTACCAGTATCAGCCCGTCCCCTTTACCAGTTTCCGCTCGTCCCCTTTACCAGTATCAGCCCGTCCCCTTTACAAGTATCCGCACGTCCCCTTTACCAGTACCCGCCGTACCCCTTTACCAGTATCAGTCTGTTCCCTTTACCAGTATCAGCGCATCCCCTTTACCAGTATCTGCAAGTCCCCTTTACCAGTATCCGCACGTCTACTTTTCCAGTACCCGCCCGTCCCCTTTACCAGTATTACTCTGTCCCCTTTACCAGTATCTGCCCGTCCCTTTTACCAGTATCCGTTCGTCCCCTTTACCAGTATCAGCTAGTCCCCTTTACCAGTATCCGCACGTCCCCTTTACCAGTATCCGCCCGTCCCCTTGACCAGTATCACTCTGTCCCCTTTACCAGTATCAGCCCGTCCCCTTTACCAGTATTCGCCTGTCCTCTTTACCAGTATCCGCCCGTCCCCTTTACCAGTATCAGCCCGTCCCCTTTACCAGTATCAGCCCGTTCCCTTTACCAGTATCAGCCCGTCCCCTTTACCAGTATCCGCCTGTCCGCTTTAACAGTAACCGGCCTTCCCCTTTAACAGTATCAGCCAGTCCCCTTTACCAGTGTTAGTCTGTCCCCTTTACCAGTATCAGTCTGTCCCCTTTACCAGTATCCGCCCGTCCCCTTTACCAGAATGTGTCTGTCCCTTTTACCAGTATCAGCCCGTCCCCTTTACCAGAATGTGTCTGTCCCTTTTACCAGTATCCGCCCGTCCCCTTACCAGAATCAGCCCGTCCCCTTTACCAGTATCCGCCCGTCCCCTTTACCAGTATCCGCCCGTCCCCTTAACCAGTATCCACCTGTCCCCTTTACCAGTATCCGACTGTCCTCTTTACCAGTATCCTCCCGTCCCCTTTACCAGTATCAGCCCGTCCCCTTTACCAGTATCAGTCTGTCCCCTTTACCATTTTCCGCCCGTCCCCTTTATCAGTATCAGCCCATCCGCTTTACCAGTATCCGCCCGTCCCCTTAACCAGTATCCACCTGTCCCCTTTACCAGTATCCGACTGTCCTCTTTACCAGTATCCTCCCGTCCCCTTTACCAGTCTCAGCACGTCCACTTTACCAGTATCAGCCCGTCCCCTTTACCAGTATCCGCTCGTCCGCTTTACCAGTATCAGCCCGTCCCCTTTCCAAGTATCCGCACGTCCCCTTTACCAGTATCTGCCGATCCCCTTTACCAGTATCAGTCTGTCCCCTTTACCAGTATCAGCCCATCCCCTTTACCAGTATCCTCCCGTCCCCTTTACCAGTATCAGCCAGTCCCCTTTACCAGTATCCGCACGTCCACTTTACCAGTATCCGCCCGTCCACTTTACCAATATTACTCTGTCCCCTTTACCAGTATCCACCCGTCCCCTTCACCAGTAGCGTCCGTCACCTTTACCAGTATCAGCCGTTCCCTTTACCAGTATCAGCCCGTCCCTTATACCAGTTACAGCTCGTCCCCTTTAAAAGTTTCACTCTGTCCCCTTTACCAGTATCAGCCCGTCCCCTTTACCAGTATACACCTGTCCCCTTTATCAGTATCAGTCTGTCCCCTTTACCAGTATCGGCCCGTGCCCTTTACCAGTATCCGCATGTCCCCTTTACCAGTATCTATCTGTCCCCTTTACCAGTATCCGCCCGTCCCCCTTACCAGAATCAGCCCGTCGCCTTTACCACTATCCGCCCGTCCCCTTTACCAATATCCACTTGTCCCCTTTACCAGTATCTGCCCGTCCCCTTTACCAGTATCAGCCCGTCCCCTTTACCAGAATAAGGCCGTCCCCTTTACCAGTATCCGCCTGTCCTCTTTACCAGTATCCGCCCGTCCCCTTTACCAGTATCCGCCCGTCTCCTTTACCAGTATCAGCCCGTCCCCTTTACCAGTATCAGCCCGTCCCCTTTACCAGTATCCGCACGTCCCCTTTACCAGTATCCGCCCGTCCCCTATACCAGTATACACCTGTCCCCTTTTGCAGTATCCGCCCGTCCCCTTTACCAGTATCTGTCTGTCCCCTTTACCAGTATCCGCCCGTCCCCTTTACCAGTATCAGCCCGTCCCCTTTACAAGTATCCGCACGTCCCCTTTACCAGTACCCGCCGTACCCCTTTACCAGTATCAGTCTGTTCCCTTTACCAGTATCAGCGCATCCCCTTTACCAGTATCTGCAAGTCCCCTTTACCAGTATCCGCACGTCCACTTTTCCAGTACCCGCCCGTCCCCTTTACCAGTATTACTCTGTCCCCTTTACCAGTATCTGCCCAACCCTTTCACCAGTATCCGTTCGTCCCCTTTACCAGTATCAGCCAGTCCCCTTTACCAGTATCCGCACGTCCCCTTTACCAGTATCCGCCCGTCCCCTTGACCAGTATCACTCTGTCCCCTTTACCAGTATCAGCCCGTCCCCTTTACCAGTTTCCACCTGTCCTCTTTACCAGTATCCGCCCGTCCCCTTTACCAGTATCAGCTCGTCTCCTTTACCCGTATCAGCCCGTTCCCTTTACCAGTATCAGCCCGTCCCCTTTACCAGTATCCGCCTGTCCGCTTTAACAGTAACCGCCCTTCCCCTTTACCAGTATCAGCCAGTCCCCTTTACCAGTGTTAGTCTGTGCCCTTTACCAGTATCAGTCTGTCCCCTTTACCAGTATCCGCCCGTCCCCTTTACCAGAATGTGTCTGTCCCTTTTACCAGTATCAGCCCGTCCCCTTTACCAGAATGTGTCTGTCCCTTTTACCAGTATCCGCCCGTCCCCTTTACCAGTATCCACTTGTCCCCTTTACCAGTATCCGCCCGTCCCCTTTACCAGTATCCACCTGTCCCCTTTACCAGTATCCGCCTGTCCCCTTTACCAGTATCAGTCTGTCCCCTTTACCATTTTCCGCCCGTCCCCTTTATCAGTATCAGCCCATCCGCTTTACCAGTATCAGCCCGTTCCCTTTACCAGACTCAGCCCGTCCCCTTTACCAGTATCAGCCCGTCCCCTTTACCAGTATCCGCTCGTCCGCTTTACCAGTATCAGCCCGTCCCCTTTCCAAGTATCCGCACGTCCCCTTTACCAGTATCTGCCGATCCCCTTTACCAGTATCAGCCCATCCCCTTTACCAGTATCCGCACGTCCACTTTTCCAGTACCTGCCCGTCCCCTTTACCAGTATTACTCTGTCCCCTTTACCAGTATCTGCCCGTCCCTTTTACCAGTATCCGTTCGTCCCCTTTACCAGTATCAGCCAGTCCCCTTTACCAGTATCCGCACGTCCACTTTACCAGTATCCGCCCGTCCACTTTACCAATATTACTCTGTCCCCTTTACCAGTATCCAACCGTCCCCTTCACCAGTCGCGTCCGTCACCTTTACCAGTATCAGCCGTTCCCTTTACCAGTATCAGCCCGTCCCTTATACCAGTTACAGCTCGTCCCCTTTACCAGTATCACTCTGTCCCCTTTACCAGTATCAGCCCGTCCCCTTTACCAGTATACACCTGTCCCCTTTATCAGTATCAGTCTGTCCCCTTTACCAGTATCGGCCCGTGCCCTTTACCAGTATCCGCATGTCCCCTTTACCAGTATCTATCTGTCCCCTTTACCAGTATCCGCCCGTCCCCCTTACTAGAATCAGCCCGTCGCCTTTACCAGTATCCGCCCGTCCCCTTTACCAATATCCACTTGTCCCCTTTACCAGTATCTGCCCGTCCCCTTTACCAGTATCAGCCCGTCCCCTTCACCAGTTTCCGCTCGTCCCCTTTACCAGTATCAGCCGATCCCCTTTACCATTATCAGTCTGTCCCCTTTACCAGTATCAGCCCATCCCCTTTACCAGTATCCGCACGTCCCCTTTACCAGTATCGGCCCGTCCCCTTTACCAGTATCACCCTATACCCTTTACCAGTATCCGCCCGTCCCCTTTAAAAGTAGCAGCCCGTCCCCTTTACCTGTATCAGCCGTTCCCTTTACCAGTATCAGCCCGTCCCCTTTACCAGTATCTGCTCGTCCCCTTTACCTGTATCAGCCCGTCCCCTTTACCAGTATCACTCTGTCCCCTTTACCAGTATCAGTCCGTGCCCTTTACCAGTATCCGCACGTCCACTTTACCAGTATCCACCTGTCCACCTTACCAGTATCAGCCCGTGCCCTTTACCAGTATCCGCACGTCCACTTTACCAGTATCCACCTGTCCCCTTTACCAGTATCCGCCCGTCCCCTTTACCAGTATCTATCTATCCCCTTTACCAGTATCTATCTATCCCCTTTACCAGTATCTGCCCGTCCCCCTTACCAGTATCTACCCGTCCCCTTTACCAGTATCCGCCCGTCCCCCTTACCAGAATAAGCCCGTTCCCTTTACCAGTATCCGCCAGTCCTCTTTACCAGTATCCGCCCGTCCCCTTTACCAGTATCAGTCCGTCCGCTTTAACAGTAACCGCCCTTCCCCTTTACCAGTATCAGCCAGTCCCCTTTACCAGTGTCAGTCTGTCCCCTTTACCAGTATCAGTCTGTCCCCTTTACCATTATCCGCCAGTCCCCTTTACCAGAATGTGTCTGTCCCTTTTAAAGTATCAGCCCATCCCCTTTACCAGTATCAGCCCGTCCCCTTTACCAGTTTCCGCTCGTCCCCTTTACCAGTATCAGCCCGTCCCCTTTACAAGTATCCGCACGTCCCCTTTACCAGTACCCGCCGTACCCCTTTACCAGTATCAGTCTGTTCCCTTTACCAGTATCAGCGCATCCCCTTTACCAGTATCTGCAAGTCCCCTTTACCAGTATCCGCACGTCTACTTTTCCAGTACCCGCCCGTCCCCTTTACCAGTATTACTCTGTCCCCTTTACCAGTATCTGCCCGTCCCTTTTACCAGTATCCGTTCGTCCCCTTTACCAGTATCAGCTAGTCCCCTTTACCAGTATCCGCACGTCCCCTTTACCAGTATCCGCCCGTCCCCTTGACCAGTATCACTCTGTCCCCTTTACCAGTATCAGCCCGTCCCCTTTAACAGTATTCGCCTGTCCTCTTTACCAGTATCCGCCCGTCCCCTTTACCAGTATCAGCCCGTCCCCTTTACCAGTATCAGCCCGTTCCCTTTACCAGTATCAGCCCGTCCCCTTTACCAGTATCCGCCTGTCCGCTTTAACAGTAACCGGCCTTCCCCTTTAACAGTATCAGCCAGTCCCCTTTACCAGTGTTAGTCTGTCCCCTTTACCAGTATCAGTCTGTCCCCTTTACCAGTATCCGCCCGTCCCCTTTACCAGAATGTGTCTGTCCCTTTTACCAGTATCAGCCCGTCCCCTTTACCAGAATGTGTCTGTCCCTTTTACCAGTATCCGCCCGTCCCCTTACCAGAATCAGCCCGTCCCCTTTACCAGTATCCGCCCGTCCCCTTTACCAGTATCCGCCCGTCCCCTTAACCAGTATCCACCTGTCCCCTTTACCAGTATCCGACTGTCCTCTTTACCAGTATCCTCCCGTCCCCTTTACCAGTATCAGCCCGTCCCCTTTACCAGTATCAGTCTGTCCCCTTTACCATTTTCCGCCCGTCCCCTTTATCAGTATCAGCCCATCCGCTTTACCAGTATCCGCCCGTCCCCTTAACCAGTATCCACCTGTCCCCTTTACCAGTATCCGACTGTCCTCTTTACCAGTATCCTCCCGTCCCCTTTACCAGTCTCAGCACGTCCACTTTACCAGTATCAGCCCGTCCCCTTTACCAGTATCCGCTCGTCCGCTTTACCAGTATCAGCCCGTCCCCTTTCCAAGTATCCGCACGTCCCCTTTACCAGTATCTGCCGATCCCCTTTACCAGTATCAGTCTGTCCCCTTTACCAGTATCAGCCCATCCCCTTTACCAGTATCCTCCCGTCCCCTTTACCAGTATCAGCCAGTCCCCTTTACCAGTATCCGCACGTCCACTTTACCAGTATCCGCCCGTCCACTTTACCAATATTACTCTGTCCCCTTTACCAGTATCCACCCGTCCCCTTCACCAGTAGCGTCCGTCACCTTTACCAGTATCAGCCGTTCCCTTTACCAGTATCAGCCCGTCCCTTATACCAGTTACAGCTCGTCCCCTTTAAAAGTTTCACTCTGTCCCCTTTACCAGTATCAGCCCGTCCCCTTTACCAGTATACACCTGTCCCCTTTATCAGTATCAGTCTGTCCCCTTTACCAGTATCGGCCCGTGCCCTTTACCAGTATCCGCATGTCCCCTTTACCAGTATCTATCTGTCCCCTTTACCAGTATCCGCCCGTCCCCCTTACCAGAATCAGCCCGTCGCCTTTACCACTATCCGCCCGTCCCCTTTACCAATATCCACTTGTCCCCTTTACCAGTATCTGCCCGTCCCCTTTACCAGTATCAGCCCGTCCCCTTTACCAGAATAAGGCCGTCCCCTTTACCAGTATCCGCCTGTCCTCTTTACCAGTATCCGCCCGTCCCCTTTACCAGTATCCGCCCGTCTCCTTTACCAGTATCAGCCCGTCCCCTTTACCAGTATCAGCCCGTCCCCTTTACCAGTATCCGCACGTCCCCTTTACCAGTATCCGCCCGTCCCCTATACCAGTATACACCTGTCCCCTTTTGCAGTATCCGCCCGTCCCCTTTACCAGTATCTGTCTGTCCCCTTTACCAGTATCCGCCCGTCCCCTTTACCAGTATCAGCCCGTCCCCTTTACAAGTATCCGCACGTCCCCTTTACCAGTACCCGCCGTACCCCTTTACCAGTATCAGTCTGTTCCCTTTACCAGTATCAGCGCATCCCCTTTACCAGTATCTGCAAGTCCCCTTTACCAGTATCCGCACGTCCACTTTTCCAGTACCCGCCCGTCCCCTTTACCAGTATTACTCTGTCCCCTTTACCAGTATCTGCCCATCCCTTTCACCAGTATCCGTTCGTCCCCTTTACCAGTATCAGCCAGTCCCCTTTACCAGTATCCGCACGTCCCCTTTACCAGTATCCGCCCGTCCCCTTGACCAGTATCACTCTGTCCCCTTTACCAGTATCAGCCCGTCCCCTTTACCAGTTTCCACCTGTCCTCTTTACCAGTATCCGCCCGTCCCCTTTACCAGTATCAGCTCGTCTCCTTTACCCGTATCAGCCCGTTCCCTTTACCAGTATCAGCCCGTCCCCTTTACCAGTATCCGCCTGTCCGCTTTAACAGTAACCGCCCTTCCCCTTTACCAGTATCAGCCAGTCCCCTTTACCAGTGTTAGTCTGTGCCCTTTACCAGTATCAGTCTGTCCCCTTTACCAGTATCCGCCCGTCCCCTTTACCAGAATGTGTCTGTCCCTTTTACCAGTATCAGCCCGTCCCCTTTACCAGAATCAGCCCGTCCCCTTTACCAGTATCCGCCCGTCCCCTTTACCAGTATCCACTTGTCCCCTTTACCAGTATCCGCCCGTCCCCTTTACCAGTATCCACCTGTCCCCTTTACCAGTATCCGCCTGTCCCCTTTACCAGTATCAGTCTGTCCCCTTTACCATTTTCCGCCCGTCCCCTTTATCAGTATCAGCCCATCCGCTTTACCAGTATCAGCCCGTTCCCTTTACCAGACTCAGCCCGTCCCCTTTACCAGTATCAGCCCGTCCCCTTTACCAGTATCCGCTCGTCCGCTTTACCAGTATCAGCCCGTCCCCTTTCCAAGTATCCGCACGTCCCCTTTACCAGTATCTGCCGATCCCCTTTACCAGTATCAGCCCATCCCCTTTACCAGTATCCGCACGTCCACTTTTCCAGTACCTGCCCGTCCCCTTTACCAGTATTACTCTGTCCCCTTTACCAGTATCTGCCCGTCCCTTTTACCAGTATCCGTTCGTCCCCTTTACCAGTATCAGCCAGTCCCCTTTACCAGTATCCGCACGTCCACTTTACCAGTATCCGCCCGTCCACTTTACCAATATTACTCTGTCCCCTTTACCAGTATCCAACCGTCCCCTTCACCAGTCGCGTCCGTCACCTTTACCAGTATCAGCCGTTCCCTTTACCAGTATCAGCCCGTCCCTTATACCAGTTACAGCTCGTCCCCTTTACCAGTATCACTCTGTCCCCTTTACCAGTATCAGCCCGTCCCCTTTACCAGTATACACCTGTCCCCTTTATCAGTATCAGTCTGTCCCCTTTACCAGTATCGGCCCGTGCCCTTTACCAGTATCCGCATGTCCCCTTTACCAGTATCTATCTGTCCCCTTTACCAGTATCCGCCCGTCCCCCTTACTAGAATCAGCCCGTCGCCTTTACCAGTATCCGCCCGTCCCCTTTACCAATATCCACTTGTCCCCTTTACCAGTATCTGCCCGTCCCCTTTACCAGTATCAGCCCGTCCCCTTCACCAGTTTCCGCTCGTCCCCTTTACCAGTATCAGCCGATCCCCTTTACCATTATCAGTCTGTCCCCTTTACCAGTATCAGCCCATCCCCTTTACCAGTATCCGCACGTCCCCTTTACCAGTATCGGCCCGTCCCCTTTACCAGTATCACCCTATACCCTTTACCAGTATCCGCCCGTCCCCTTTAAAAGTAGCAGCCCGTCCCCTTTACCTGTATCAGCCGTTCCCTTTACCAGTATCAGCCCGTCCCCTTTACCAGTATCTGCTCGTCCCCTTTACCTGTATCAGCCCGTCCCCTTTACCAGTATCACTCTGTCCCCTTTACCAGTATCAGTCCGTGCCCTTTACCAGTATCCGCACGTCCACTTTACCAGTATCCACCTGTCCACCTTACCAGTATCAGCCCGTGCCCTTTACCAGTATCCGCACGTCCACTTTACCAGTATCCACCTGTCCCCTTTACCAGTATCCGCCCGTCCCCTTTACCAGTATCTATCTATCCCCTTTACCAGTATCTATCTATCCCCTTTACCAGTATCTGCCCGTCCCCCTTACCAGTATCTACCCGTCCCCTTTACCAGTATCCGCCCGTCCCCCTTACCAGAATAAGCCCGTTCCCTTTACCAGTATCCGCCAGTCCTCTTTACCAGTATCCGCCCGTCCCCTTTACCAGTATCAGTCCGTCCGCTTTAACAGTAACCGCCCTTCCCCTTTACCAGTATCAGCCAGTCCCCTTTACCAGTGTCAGTCTGTCCCCTTTACCAGTATCAGTCTGTCCCCTTTACCATTATCCGCCAGTCCCCTTTACCAGAATGTGTCTGTCCCTTTTAAAGTATCAGCCCATCCCCTTTACCAGTATCAGCCCGTCCCCTTTACCAGTTTCCGCTCGTCCCCTTTACCAGTATCAGCCCGTCCCCTTTACAAGTATCCGCACGTCCCCTTTACCAGTACCCGCCGTACCCCTTTACCAGTATCAGTCTGTTCCCTTTACCAGTATCAGCGCATCCCCTTTACCAGTATCTGCAAGTCCCCTTTACCAGTATCCGCACGTCTACTTTTCCAGTACCCGCCCGTCCCCTTTACCAGTATTACTCTGTCCCCTTTACCAGTATCTGCCCGTCCCTTTTACCAGTATCCGTTCGTCCCCTTTACCAGTATCAGCTAGTCCCCTTTACCAGTATCCGCACGTCCCCTTTACCAGTATCCGCCCGTCCCCTTGACCAGTATCACTCTGTCCCCTTTACCAGTATCAGCCCGTCCCCTTTAACAGTATTCGCCTGTCCTCTTTACCAGTATCCGCCCGTCCCCTTTACCAGTATCAGCCCGTCCCCTTTACCAGTATCAGCCCGTTCCCTTTACCAGTATCAGCCCGTCCCCTTTACCAGTATCCGCCTGTCCGCTTTAACAGTAACCGGCCTTCCCCTTTAACAGTATCAGCCAGTCCCCTTTACCAGTGTTAGTCTGTCCCCTTTACCAGTATCAGTCTGTCCCCTTTACCAGTATCCGCCCGTCCCCTTTACCAGAATGTGTCTGTCCCTTTTACCAGTATCAGCCCGTCCCCTTTACCAGAATGTGTCTGTCCCTTTTACCAGTATCCGCCCGTCCCCTTACCAGAATCAGCCCGTCCCCTTTACCAGTATCCGCCCGTCCCCTTTACCAGTATCCGCCCGTCCCCTTAACCAGTATCCACCTGTCCCCTTTACCAGTATCCGACTGTCCTCTTTACCAGTATCCTCCCGTCCCCTTTACCAGTATCAGCCCGTCCCCTTTACCAGTATCAGTCTGTCCCCTTTACCATTTTCCGCCCGTCCCCTTTATCAGTATCAGCCCATCCGCTTTACCAGTATCCGCCCGTCCCCTTAACCAGTATCCACCTGTCCCCTTTACCAGTATCCGACTGTCCTCTTTACCAGTATCCTCCCGTCCCCTTTACCAGTCTCAGCACGTCCACTTTACCAGTATCAGCCCGTCCCCTTTACCAGTATCCGCTCGTCCGCTTTACCAGTATCAGCCCGTCCCCTTTCCAAGTATCCGCACGTCCCCTTTACCAGTATCTGCCGATCCCCTTTACCAGTATCAGTCTGTCCCCTTTACCAGTATCAGCCCATCCCCTTTACCAGTATCCTCCCGTCCCCTTTACCAGTATCAGCCAGTCCCCTTTACCAGTATCCGCACGTCCACTTTACCAGTATCCGCCCGTCCACTTTACCAATATTACTCTGTCCCCTTTACCAGTATCCACCCGTCCCCTTCACCAGTAGCGTCCGTCACCTTTACCAGTATCAGCCGTTCCCTTTACCAGTATCAGCCCGTCCCTTATACCAGTTACAGCTCGTCCCCTTTAAAAGTTTCACTCTGTCCCCTTTACCAGTATCAGCCCGTCCCCTTTACCAGTATACACCTGTCCCCTTTATCAGTATCAGTCTGTCCCCTTTACCAGTATCGGCCCGTGCCCTTTACCAGTATCCGCATGTCCCCTTTACCAGTATCTATCTGTCCCCTTTACCAGTATCCGCCCGTCCCCCTTACCAGAATCAGCCCGTCGCCTTTACCACTATCCGCCCGTCCCCTTTACCAATATCCACTTGTCCCCTTTACCAGTATCTGCCCGTCCCCTTTACCAGTATCAGCCCGTCCCCTTTACCAGAATAAGGCCGTCCCCTTTACCAGTATCCGCCTGTCCTCTTTACCAGTATCCGCCCGTCCCCTTTACCAGTATCCGCCCGTCTCCTTTACCAGTATCAGCCCGTCCCCTTTACCAGTATCAGCCCGTCCCCTTTACCAGTATCCGCACGTCCCCTTTACCAGTATCCGCCCGTCCCCTATACCAGTATACACCTGTCCCCTTTTGCAGTATCCGCCCGTCCCCTTTACCAGTATCTGTCTGTCCCCTTTACCAGTATCCGCCCGTCCCCTTTACCAGTATCAGCCCGTCCCCTTTACAAGTATCCGCACGTCCCCTTTACCAGTACCCGCCGTACCCCTTTACCAGTATCAGTCTGTTCCCTTTACCAGTATCAGCGCATCCCCTTTACCAGTATCTGCAAGTCCCCTTTACCAGTATCCGCACGTCCACTTTTCCAGTACCCGCCCGTCCCCTTTACCAGTATTACTCTGTCCCCTTTACCAGTATCTGCCCATCCCTTTCACCAGTATCCGTTCGTCCCCTTTACCAGTATCAGCCAGTCCCCTTTACCAGTATCCGCACGTCCCCTTTACCAGTATCCGCCCGTCCCCTTGACCAGTATCACTCTGTCCCCTTTACCAGTATCAGCCCGTCCCCTTTACCAGTTTCCACCTGTCCTCTTTACCAGTATCCGCCCGTCCCCTTTACCAGTATCAGCTCGTCTCCTTTACCCGTATCAGCCCGTTCCCTTTACCAGTATCAGCCCGTCCCCTTTACCAGTATCCGCCTGTCCGCTTTAACAGTAACCGCCCTTCCCCTTTACCAGTATCAGCCAGTCCCCTTTACCAGTGTTAGTCTGTGCCCTTTACCAGTATCAGTCTGTCCCCTTTACCAGTATCCGCCCGTCCCCTTTACCAGAATGTGTCTGTCCCTTTTACCAGTATCAGCCCGTCCCCTTTACCAGAATCAGCCCGTCCCCTTTACCAGTATCCGCCCGTCCCCTTTACCAGTATCCACTTGTCCCCTTTACCAGTATCCGCCCGTCCCCTTTACCAGTATCCACCTGTCCCCTTTACCAGTATCCGCCTGTCCCCTTTACCAGTATCAGTCTGTCCCCTTTACCATTTTCCGCCCGTCCCCTTTATCAGTATCAGCCCATCCGCTTTACCAGTATCAGCCCGTTCCCTTTACCAGACTCAGCCCGTCCCCTTTACCAGTATCAGCCCGTCCCCTTTACCAGTATCCACTCGTCCGCTTTACCAGTATCAGCCCGTCCCCTTTCCAAGTATCCGCACGTCCCCTTTACCAGTATCTGCCGATCCCCTTTACCAGTATCAGCCCATCCCCTTTACCAGTATCCGCACATCCCCTTGACCAGTATCCGCACGTCCCCTTTACCAGTATCCTCCCGTCCCCTTCACCAGTCGCGTCCGTCACCTTTACCAGTATCAGCCGTTCCCTTTACCAGTATCAGCCCGTCCCTTATACCAGTTACAGCTCGTCCCCTTTACCAGTATCACTCTGTCCCCTTTACCAGTATCAGCCCGTCCCCTTTACCAGTATACACCTGTCCCCTTTATCAGTATCAGTCTGTCCCCTTTACCAGTATCGGCCCGTGCCCTTTACCAGTATCTGCATGTCCCCTTTACCAGTATCTATCTGTCCCCTTTACCAGTATCCGCCCGTCCCCCTTACTAGAATCAGCCCGTCGCCTTTACCAGTATCCGCCCGTCCCCTTTACCAATATCCACTTGTCCCCTTTACCAGTATCTGCCCGTCCCCTTTACCAGTATCAGCCGGTCCCCTTCACCAGTTTCCGCTCGTCCCCTTTACCAGTATCAGCCGATCCCCTTTACCATTATCAGTCTGTCCCCTTTACCAGTATCAGCCCATCCCCTTTACCAGTATCCGCACGTCCCCTTTACCAGTATCGGCCCGTCCCCTTTACCAGTATCACCCTATCCACATTACCAGTATCCGCCCGTCCCCTTTAAAAGTAGCAGCCCGTCCCCTTTACCTGTATCAGCCGTTCCCTTTACCAGTATCAGCCCGTCCCCTTTACCAGTATCTGCTCGTCCCCTTTACCAGTATCAGCCCGTCCCCTTTACCAGTATCACTCTGTCCCCTTCACCAGTATCAGTCCGTGCCCTTTACCAGTATCCGCACGTCCACTTTACCAGTATCCACCTGTCCCCTTTACCAGTATCAGCCCGTGCCCTTTACCAGTATCCGCACGTCCACTTTACCAGTATCCACCTGTCCCCTTTACCAGTATCCGCCTGTCCCCTTTTCCAGTATCCGCCCGTCCCCTTTTCCAGTATCAGCCAGTCCCCTTTACCAGTATCAGTCTGACCCTTTATCAGTATCTGCCCGTCCCCTTTACCAGTATCCGCCTGTCCTCTTGATCAGTATCCGCCCGTCCCCTTTTCCAGTATCAGCCAGTCCCCTTTACCAGTATCAGTCTGACCCTTTATCAGTATCTGCCCGTCCCCTTTACCAGTATCCGCCCGTCCCCTTTACCAGTATCAGCCCATCCCCTTTACCAGTATCAGCCCGTCCCCTTTACCAGTATCCGCCTGTCCGCTTTAACAGTAACCGACCTTCCCCTTTACCAGTATCAGCCAGTCCCCTTTGCCAGTGTCAGTCTGTCCCCTTTACCAGTATCAATCTGTCCCCTTTACCATTATCCGCCCGTCCCCTTTACCAATATCCGCTCATCCCCTTTACCAGTATCTACCTGTCCCCTTTACCAGAATGTGTCTGTCCCCTTTACCAGTATCAGCCCGTCCCCTTTACCAATATCCGCTCATCCCCTTTACCAGTATCCACCTGTCCCCTTTACCAGTATCCGCCCGTCCCCTTTACCAGTCTCCGCCCATCCCCTTTACCAGTATCTACCCGTCCCCTTTTCCAGTATCCGCCCGTCCCCCTTACCAGAATAAGCCCGTCCCCTTTACCAGTATCCGCCAGTCCTCTTTACCAGTATCCGCCCGTCCCCTTTACCAGTATCAGCCCGTCCCCTTTACCAGTATCAGCCCGTTCCCTTTACCAGTATCAGCCCGTCCCCTTTACCAGTATCCGCCTGTCCGCTTTAACAGTAATCGCCCTTCCCCTTTACCAGTATCAGCCAGTCCCCTTTACCAGTGTCAGTCTGTCCCCTTTACCAGTATCAGTCTGTCCCCTTTACCATTATCCGCCCGTCCCCTTTACCAGAATGTGTCTGTCCCTTTTACCAGTATCAGCCCGTCCCGTTTACCAATATCCGCTCATCCCCTTTACCAGTATCCACCTGTCCCCTTTACCAGTATCCGCCCGTCCCCTTTACCAGTATCTACCCGTCCCCTTTACCAGTATCCGCCCGTCCCCCTTACCAGAATCAGCCCGTCCCCTTTACCAATATCCGCTCATCCCCTTTACCAGTATCCACCTGTCCCCTTTACCAGTATCCACCTGTCCCCTTTACCAGTATCCGCCCGTCCCCTTTACCAGTATCCGCCCGTCCCCTTTACCAGTATCTACCCGTCCCCTTTACCAGTATCCGCCCGTCCCCCTTACCAGAATAAGCCCGTCCCCTTTACCAGTATCCGCCAGTCCTCTTTACCAGTATCCTCCCGTCCCCTTTACCAGTATCAGCCCGTCCTCTTTACCAGTATCAGCCCGTTCCCTTTACCAGTATCAGCCCGTCCCCTTTACCAGTATCCGCCTGTCCGCTTTAACAGTAACCACCCTTCCCCTTTACCAGTATCAGCCAGTCCCCTTTACCAGTGTCAGTCTGTCCCCTTTACCAGTATCAGTCTGTCCCCTTTACCATTATCCGCCCGTCCCCTTTACCAATATCCGCTCATCCCCTTTACCAGTATCCACCTGTCCCCTTTACCAGTATCCGCCCGTCCCCTTTACCAGTATCCGCCCGTCCCCTTTACCAGTATCTACCCGTCCCCTTTACCAGTATCCGCCCGTCCCCCTTACCAGAATAAGCCCGTCCCCTTTACCAGTATCCGCCAGTCCTCTTTACCAGTATCCTCCCGTCCCCTTTACCAGTATCAGCCCGTCCTCTTTACCAGTATCAGCCCGTTCCCTTTACCAGTATCAGCCTGTCCCCTTTACCAGTATCCGCCTGTCCGCTTTAACAGTAACCACCCTTCCCCTTTACCAGTATCAGCCAGTCCCCTTTACCAGTGTCAGTCTGTCCCCTTTACCAGTATCAGTCTGTCCCCTTTACCAGTATCAGCCCGTCCCCTTTACCAGTATCCGCTTCCCCTTTACCAGTATCAGCCCGTCCCCTTTACAAGTATCCGCACGTCCCCTTTACCAGTACCCGCCGTACCCCTTTACCAGTATCAGTCTGTTCCCTTTACCAGTATCAGCGCATCCCCTTTACCAGTATCTGCAAGTCCCCTTTACCAGTATCCGCACGTCCACTTTTCCAGTACCCGCCCGTCCCCTTTACCAGTATTACTCTGTCCCCTTTACCAGTATCTGCCCGTCCCTTTTACCAGTATCCGTTCGTCCCCTTTACCAGTATCCACCTGTCCCCTTTACCAGTATCCGCCTGTCCCCTTTTCCAGTATCCGCCCGTCCCCTTTTCCAGTATCAGCCAGTCCCCTTTACCAGTATCAGTCTGACCCTTTATCAGTATCTGCCCGTCCCCTTTACCAGTATCCGCCTGTCCTCTTGATCAGTATCCGCCCGTCCCCTTTTCCAGTATCAGCCAGTCCCCTTTACCAGTATCAGTCTGACCCTTTATCAGTATCTGCCCGTCCCCTTTACCAGTATCCGCCCGTCCCCTTTACCAGTATCAGCCCATCCCCTTTACCAGTATCAGCCCGTCCCCTTTACCAGTATCCGCCTGTCCGCTTGAACAGTAACCGACCTTCCCCTTTACCAGTATCAGCCAGTCCCCTTTGCCAGTGTCAGTCTGTCCCCTTTACCAGTATCAATCTGTCCCCTTTACCATTATCCGCCCGTCCCCTTTACCAATATCCGCTCATCCCCTTTACCAGTATCTACCTGTCCCCTTTACCAGAATGTGTCTGTCCCCTTTACCAGTATCAGCCCGTCCCCTTTACCAATATCCGCTCATCCCCTTTACCAGTATCCACCTGTCCCCTTTACCAGTATCCGCCCGTCCCCTTTACCAGTCTCCACCCATCCCCTTTACCAGTATCTACCCGTCCCCTTTTCCAGTATCCGCCCGTCCCCCTTACCAGAATAAGCCCGTCCCCTTTACCAGTATCCGCCAGTCCTCTTTACCAGTATCCGCCCGTCCCCTTTACCAGTATCAGCCCGTCCCCTTTACCAGTATCAGCCCGTTCCCTTTACCAGTATCAGCCCGTCCCCTTTACCAGTATCCGCCTGTCCGCTTTAACAGTAACCGCCCTTCCCCTTTACCAGTATCAGCCAGTCCCCTTTACCAGTGTCAGTCTGTCCCCTTTACCAGTATCAGTCTGTCCCCTTTACCATTATCCGCCCGTCCCCTTTACCAGAATGTGTCTGTCCCTTTTACCAGTATCAGCCCGTCCCCTTTACCAATATCCGCTCATCCCCTTTACCAGTATCCACCTGTCCCCTTTACCAGTATCCGCCCGTCCCCTTTACCAGTATCTACCCGTCCCCTTTACCAGTATCCGCCCGTCCCCCTTACCAGAATCAGCCCGTCCCCTTTGCCAGTATCCGCCCGTCCCCTTTACCAATATCCGCTCATCCCCTTTACCAGTATCCACCTGTCCCCTTTACCAGTATCCGCCCGTCCCCTTTACCAGTATCCGCCCGTCCCCTTTACCAGTATCTACCCGTCCCCTTTACCAGTATCCGCCCGTCCCCCTTACCAGAATAAGCCCGTCCCCTTTACCAGTATCCGCCAGTCCTCTTTACCCGTATCCTCCCGTCCCCTTTACCAGTATCAGCCCGTCCTCTTTACCAGTATCAGCCCGTTCCCTTTACCAGTATCAGCCCGTCCCCTTTACCAGTATCCGCCTGTCCGCTTTAACAGTAACCACCCTTCCCCTTTACCAGTATCAGCCAGTCCCCTTTACCAGTGTCAGTCTGTCCCCTTTACCAGTATCAGTCTGTCCCCTTTACCATTATCCGCCCGTCCCCTTTACCAATATCCGCTCATCCCCTTTACCAGTATCCACCTGTCCCCTTTACCAGTATCCGCCCGTCCCCTTTACCAGTATCCGCCCGTCCCCTTTACCAGTATCTACCCGTCCCCTTTACCAGTATCCGCCCGTCCCCCTTACCAGAATAAGCCCGTCCCCTTTACCAGTATCCGCCAGTCCTCTTTACCAGTATCCTCCCGTCCCCTTTACCAGTATCAGCCCGTCCTCTTTACCAGTATCAGCCCGTTCCCTTTACCAGTATCAGCCTGTCCCCTTTACCAGTATCCGCCTGTCCGCTTTAACAGTAACCACCCTTCCCCTTTACCAGTATCAGCCAGTCCCCTTTACCAGTGTCAGTCTGTCCCCTTTACCAGTATCAGTCTGTCCCCTTTACCAGTATCAGCCCGTCCCCTTTACCAGTATCCGCTTCCCCTTTACCAGTATCAGCCCGTCCCCTTTACAAGTATCCGCACGTCCCCTTTACCAGTACCCGCCGTACCCCTTTACCAGTATCAGTCTGTTCCCTTTACCAGTATCAGCGCATCCCCTTTACCAGTATCTGCAAGTCCCCTTTACCAGTATCCGCACGTCCACTTTTCCAGTACCCGCCCGTCCCCTTTACCAGTATTACTCTGTCCCCTTTACCAGTATCTGCCCGTCCCTTTTACCAGTATCCGTTCGTCAACTTTACCAGTATCAGCCAGTCCCCTTTACCAGTATCCGCACGTCCCCTTTACCAGTATCCGCCCGTCCCCTTGACCAGTATCACTCTGTCCCCTTTACCAGTATCAGCCCATCCCCTTTACCAGTTTCCGCCTGTCCTCTTTACCAGTATCCGCCAGTCCCCTTTACCAGTATCAGCCCGTCCCCTTTACCCGTATCAGCCCGTTCCCTTTACCAGTATCAGCCCGTCCCCTTTACCAGTATCCGCCTGTCCGCTTTAACAGTAACCGCCCTTCCCCTTTACCAGTATCAGCCAGTCCCCTTTACCAGTGTTAGTCTGTGCCCTTTACCAGTATCAGTCTGTCCCCTTTACCAGTATCCGCCCGTCCCCTTTACCAGAATGTGTCTGTCCCTTTTACCAGTATCAGCCCGTCCCCTTTACCAGAATGTGTCTGTCCCTTTTACCAGTATCCGCCCATCATCCTTACCAGAATCAGCCCGTCCCCTTTACCAGTATCCGCCCGTCCCCTTTACCAGTATCCACTTGTCCCCTTTACCAGTATCCGCCCGTCCCCTTTACCAGTATCCACCTGTCCCCTTTACCAGTATCCGCCTGTCCCCTTTACCAGTATCAGTCTGTCCCCTTTACCATTTTCCGCCCGTCCCCCTTATCAGTATCAGCCCATCCGCTTTACCAGTATCAGCCCGTTCCCTTTACCAGTCTCAGCACGTCCCCTTTGCCAGTATCAGCCCGTCCCCTTTACCAGTATCCGCTCGTCCGCTTTACCAGTATCAGCCCGTCCCCTTTCCAAGTATCCGCACGTCCCCTTTACCAGTATCTGCCGATCCCCTTTACCAGTATCCGCACATCCCCTTGACCAGTATCCGCACGTCCACTTTACCAGAATCCGCCCGTCCACTTTACCAATATTACTCTGTCCCCTTTACCAGTATCCACCCGTCCCCTTCACCAGTAGCGTCCGTCACCTTTACCAGTATCAGCTGTTCCCTTTACCAGTATCAGCCCGTCCCTTATACCAGTTACAGCTCGTCCCCTTTACCAGTATCACTCTGTCCCCTTTACCAGTATCCGCCCGTCCCCTTTACCAGTATACACCTGTCCCCTTTATCAGTATCAGTCTGTCCCCTTTACCAGTATCGGCCCGTGCCCTTTACCAGTATCTGCATGTCCCCTTTACCAGTATCTATCTGTCCCCTTTACCAGTATCCGCCCGCCCCCCTTACTAGAATCAGCCCGTCGCCTTTACCAGTATCCGCCCGTCCCCTTTACCAATATCCACTTGTCCCCTTTACCAGTATCTGCCCGTCCCCTTTACCAGTATCAGCCCGTCCCCTTCACCAGTTTCCGCTCGTCCCCTTTACCAGTATCAGCCCATCCCCTTTACCAGTATCCGCACGTCCCCTTTACCAGTATCGGCCCGTCCCCTTTACCAGTATCACCCGATCCACTTTACCAGTATCCGCCCGTCCCCTTTAAAAGTAGCAGCCCGTCCCCTTTACCAGTATCAGCCGTTCCCTTTACCAGTATCACTCTGTCCCCTTCACCAGTATCAGTCCGTCCCCTTTACCAGTATCCGCACGTCCACTTTACCAGTATCCACCTGTCCCCTTTACCAGTATCCGCCCGTCCCCTTTACCAGTATCTATCTATCCCCTTTACCAGTATTTGCCCGTCCCCCTTACCAGAATCAGCCTGTCCCCTTTTCCAGTATCCGCCCGTCCCCTTTTCCAGTATCAGCCAGTCCCCTTTACCAGTATCCGCCCGTCCCCTTTACCAGTATCCGCGTGTCCTCTTGATCAGTATCCGCCCGTCCCCTTTTCCAGTATCAGCCAGTCCCCTTTACCAGTATCAGTCTGACCCTTTATCAGTATCTGCCCGTCCCCTTTACCAGTATCCGCCCGTCCCCTTTACCAGTATCAGCCCATCCCCTTTACCAGTATCAGCCCGTTCCCTTTACCAGTATCAGCCCGTCCCCTTTACCAGTATCCGCCTGTCCGCTTTAACAGTAACCGACCTTCCCCTTTACCAGTATCAGCCAGTCCCCTTTGCCAGTGTCAGTCTGTCCCCTTTACCAGTATCAATCTGTCCCCTTTACCATTATCCGCCCGTCCCCTTTACCAATATCCGCTCATCCCCTTTACCAGTATCCACCTGTCCCCTTTACCAGAATGTGTCTGTCCCCTTTACCAGTATCAGCCCGTCCCCTTTACCAATATCCGCTCATCCCCTTTACCAGTATCCACCTGTCCCCTTTGCCAGTATCCGCCCGTCCCATTTACCAGTCTCCGCCCATCCCCTTTACCAGTATCTACCCGTCCCCTTTACCAGTATCCGCCCGTCCCCCTTACCTGAATAAGCCCGTCCCCTTTACCAGTATCCGCCAGTCCTCTTTACCAGTATCCGGCCGTCCCCTTTACCAGTATCAGCCCGTCCCCTTTACCAGTATCAGCCCGTCCCTTATACCAGTTACAGCTCGTCCCCTTTACCAGTATCACTCTGTCCCCTTTACCAGTATCCGCCCGTCCCCTTTACCAGTGTACACCTGTCCCCTTTATCAGTATCAGTCTGTCCCCTTTACCAGTATCGGCCCGTGCCCTTTACCAGTATCTGCATGTCCCCTTTACCAGTATCTATCTGTCCCCTTTACCAGTATCCGCCCACCCCCCTTACTAGAATCAGCCCGTCGCCTTTACCAGTATCCGCCCGTCCCCTTTACCAATATCCACTTGTCCCCTTTACCAGTATCTGCCCGTCCCCTTTACCAGTATCAGCCCGTCCCCTTCACCAGTTTCCGCTCGTCCCCTTTACCAGTATCAGCCCATCCCCTTTACCAGCATCCGCACGTCCCCTTTACCAGTATCGGCCCGTCCCCTTTACCAGTATCACCCGATCCACTTTACCAGTATCCGCCCGTTCCCTTTAAAAGTAGCAGCCCGTCCCCTTTACCAGTATCAGCCGTTCCCTTTACCAGTATCACTCTGTCCCCTTCACCAGTATCAGTCCGTCCCCTTTACCAGTATCCGCACCTCCACTTTACCAGTATCCACCTGTCCCCTTTACCAGTATCCGCCCGTCCCCTTTACCAGTATCTATCTATCCCCTTTACCAGAATCAGCCTGTCCCCTTTTCCAGTATCCGCCCGTCCCCTTTTCCAGTATCAGGCAGTCCCCTTTACCAGTATCAGTCTGACCCTTTATCAGTATCCGCCCGTCCCCTTTACCAGTATCAGCTCGTCCCCTTTACCAGTATCAGCCCGTTCCCTTTACCAGTATCCGCCCGTCCCCTTTACCAGTATCAGCCCGTTCCCTTTACCAGTATCCGCCCGTCCCCTTTACCAGTATCCGCCTGTCCTCTTGATCAGTATCCGCCCGTCCCCTTTTCCAGTATCAGCCAGTCCCCTTTACCAGTATCAGTCTGACCCTTTATCAGTATCTGCCCGTCCCCTTTACCAGTATCCGCCCGTCCCCTTTACCAGTATCAGCCCATCCCCTTTACCAGTATCAGCCCGTTCCCTTTACCAGTATCCGCCTGTCCGCTTTAACAGTAACCGACCTTCCCCTTTACCAGTATCAGCCAGTCCCCTTTGCCAGTGTCAGTCTGTCCCCTTTACCAGTATCAATCTGTCCCCTTTACCATTATCCGCCCGTCCCCTTTACCAATATCCGCTCATCCCCTTTACCAGTATCCACCTGTCCCCTTTACCAGAATGTGTCTGTCCCCTTTACCAGTATCAGCCCGTCCCCTTTACCAATATCCGCTCATCCCCTTTACCAGTATCCACCTGTCCCCTTTGCCAGTATCCGCCCGTCCCCTTTACCAGTCTCCGCCCATCCCCTTTACCAGTATCTACCCGTCCCCTTTACCAGTATCCGCCCGTCCCCCTTACCTGAATAAGCCCGTCCCCTTTACCAGTATCCGCCAGTCCTCTTTACCAGTATCCGGCCGTCCCCTTTACCAGTATCAGCCCGTCCCCTTTACCAGTATCAGCCCGTTCCCTTTACCAGTATCAGCCCGTCCCCTTTACCAGTATCCGCCTGTCCGCTTTAACAGTAACCGCCCTTCCCCTTTACCAGTATCAACCAGTCCCCTTTACCAGTGTCAGTCTGTCCCCTTTACCAGTATCAGTCTGTCCCCTTTACCATTATCTGCCCGTCCCCTTTACCAGAATGTGTCTGTCCCTTTTACCAGTATCAGCCCGTCCCCTTTACCAATATCCGCTCATCCCCTTTACCAGTATCCACCTGTCCCCTTTACCAGTATCCGCCCGTCCCCTTTACCAATATCTACCCGTCCCCTTTACCAGTATCCGCCCGTCCCCCTTACCAGAATCAGCCCGTCCCCTTTACCAGTATCCGCCCGTCCCCTTTACCAGTATCCACTTGTCCCCTTTACCAATATTACTCTGTCCCCTTTACCAGTATCCGCCTGTCCCCTTTACCAGTATCCGCCTGTCCTCTTTACCAGTATCCGCCTGTCCCCTTAACCAGTATCAGCCCGTCCCCTTTACCAGTATCAATCTGTCCCCTTTACCATTTTCCGCCCGTCCACTTTATCAGTATCAGCCCATCCGCTTTACCAGTATCAGCCCGTTCCCTTTACCAGTCTCAGCCCGTCCCCTTCACCAGTATCAGCCCGTCCCCTTTACCAGTATCCGCTCGTCCGCTTTACCAGTATCAGCCCGTCCCCTTTCCAAGTATCCGCACGTCCCCTTTACCAGTATCTGCCGATCCCCTTTACCAGTATCAGTCTGTCCCCTTTACCAGTATCAGCCCATCCCCTTTACCAGTATCCGCACATCCCCTTTACCAGTATCCGCACGTCCACTTTACCAGTATCCGCCCGTCCCCTTTACCAATATTACTCTGTCCCCTTTACCAGAATCAGCCCGTCTCCTTTACCAGTATCCGCCCGTCCCCTTTACCAGTATCCACTTGTCCCCTTTACCAATATTACTCTGTCCCCTTTACCAGTATCCGCCTGTCCCCTTTACCAGTATCCGCCTGTCCTCTTTACCAGTATCCGCCCGTCCCCTTTACCAGTATCAGCCCGTCCCCTTTACCAGTATCAATCTGTCCCCTTTACCATTTTCCGCCCGTCCCCTTTATCAGTATCAGCCCATCCGCTTTACCAGGATCAGCCCGTTCCCTTTACCAGTCTCGGCCCGTCCCCTTTACCAGTATCAGCCCGTCCCCTTTACCAGTATCCGCACGTCCCCTTTACCAGTATCTGCCGATCCCCTTTACCAGTATCAGTCTGTCCCATTTACCAGTATCAGCCCAACCCCTTTACCAGTATCCGCACATCCCCTTTACCAGTATCCGCACGTCCACTTTACCAGTATCCGCCCGTCCCCTTTACCAATATTACTCTGTCCCCTTTACCAGTATCCACCCGTCCCCTTCACCAGTAGCGACGGTCACCTTTACTAGTATCAGCCGTTCCCTTCACCAGTAGCAGCCCTTCCCTTATACCAGTTACAGCTCGTCCCCTTTACCAGTATCAGACCGTCCCCTTTACCAGTATCCGCACGTCCCCTTTACCAGTATCCGCCCGTCCCCTTGACCAGTATCACTCTGTCCCCTTTACCAGTATCAGCCCGTCCCATTTACCAGTATACACCTGTCCCCTTTATCAGTCTCAGTCTGTCCCCTTTACCAGTATCGGCCCGTGCCCTTTACCAGTATCCGCATGTCCCCTTTACCAGTATCTATCTGTCCCCTTTACCAGTATCCGCCCGTCCCCCTTACCAGAATCAGCCCGTCGCCTTTACCAGTATCCGCCCGTCCCCTTTACCAATATCCACTTGTCCCCTTTACCAGTATCTGCCCGTCCCCTTTACCAGTATCAGCCCATCCCCTTTACCAGTATCCGCACGTCCCCTTTACCAGTATCGGCCCGTCCCCTTTACCAGTATCACCCTATCCCCTTTACCAGTATCCGCCCGTCCCCTTTACCAGTATCTGCTCGTCCCCTTTACCAGTATCAGCCCGTCCCCTTTACCAGTATCAGCCCGTCCCCTTTACCAGTATCACTCTGTCCCCTTTACCAGTATCAGCCCGTCACCTTTACCTGTATACACCTGTCCCCTTTACCAGTATCAGTCTGTCCCCTTTACCAATATCAGCCCGTGCCCTTTACCAGTATCCGCACGTCCACTTTACCAGTATCCACCTGTCCCCTTTACCAGTATCCGCCCGTCCCCTTTACCAGTATCAGCCCGTTCCCTTTTCCAGTATCAGCCAGTCCGCTTTACCAGTATCAGTCTGACCCTTTATCAGTATCTGCCCGTCCCCTTTACCAGTATCAGCCCATCCCCTTTACCAGTATCAGCCCGTTCCCTTTACCAGTATCAGCCCGTCCCCTTTACCAGTATCACCCGATCCACTTTACCAGTATCCGCCCGTCCCCTTTAAAAGTAGCAGCCCGTCCCCTTTACCAGTATCAGCCGTTCCCTTTACCAGTATCACTCTGTCCCCTTCACCAGTATCAGTCCGTCCCCTTTACCAGTATCCGCACCTCCACTTTACCAGTATCCACCTGTCCCCTTTACCAGTATCCGCCCGTCCCCTTTACCAGTATCTATCTATCCCCTTTACCAGAATCAGCCTGTCCCCTTTTCCAGTATCCGCCCGTCCCCTTTTCCAGTATCAGGCAGTCCCCTTTACCAGTATCAGTCTGACCCTTTATCAGTATCCGCCCGTCCCCTTTACCAGTATCAGCTCGTCCCCTTTACCAGTATCAGCCCGTTCCCTTTACCAGTATCCGCCCGTCCCCTTTACCAGTATCAGCCCGTTCCCTTTACCAGTATCCGCCCGTCCCCTTTACCAGTATCCGCCTGTCCTCTTGATCAGTATCCGCCCGTCCCCTTTTCCAGTATCAGCCAGTCCCCTTTACCAGTATCAGTCTGACCCTTTATCAGTATCTGCCCGTCCCCTTTACCAGTATCCGCCCGTCCCCTTTACCAGTATCAGCCCATCCCCTTTACCAGTATCAGCCCGTTCCCTTTACCAGTATCCGCCTGTCCGCTTTAACAGTAACCGACCTTCCCCTTTACCAGTATCAGCCAGTCCCCTTTGCCAGTGTCAGTCTGTCCCCTTTACCAGTATCAATCTGTCCCCTTTACCATTATCCGCCCGTCCCCTTTACCAATATCCGCTCATCCCCTTTACCAGTATCCACCTGTCCCCTTTACCAGAATGTGTCTGTCCCCTTTACCAGTATCAGCCCGTCCCCTTTACCAATATCCGCTCATCCCCTTTACCAGTATCCACCTGTCCCCTTTGCCAGTATCCGCCCGTCCCCTTTACCAGTCTCCGCCCATCCCCTTTACCAGTATCTACCCGTCCCCTTTACCAGTATCCGCCCGTCCCCCTTACCTGAATAAGCCCGTCCCCTTTACCAGTATCCGCCAGTCCTCTTTACCAGTATCCGGCCGTCCCCTTTACCAGTATCAGCCCGTCCCCTTTACCAGTATCAGCCCGTTCCCTTTACCAGTATCAGCCCGTCCCCTTTACCAGTATCCGCCTGTCCGCTTTAACAGTAACCGCCCTTCCCCTTTACCAGTATCAACCAGTCCCCTTTACCAGTGTCAGTCTGTCCCCTTTACCAGTATCAGTCTGTCCCCTTTACCATTATCTGCCCGTCCCCTTTACCAGAATGTGTCTGTCCCTTTTACCAGTATCAGCCCGTCCCCTTTACCAATATCCGCTCATCCCCTTTACCAGTATCCACCTGTCCCCTTTACCAGTATCCGCCCGTCCCCTTTACCAATATCTACCCGTCCCCTTTACCAGTATCCGCCCGTCCCCCTTACCAGAATCAGCCCGTCCCCTTTACCAGTATCCGCCCGTCCCCTTTACCAGTATCCACTTGTCCCCTTTACCAATATTACTCTGTCCCCTTTACCAGTATCCGCCTGTCCCCTTTACCAGTATCCGCCTGTCCTCTTTACCAGTATCCGCCTGTCCCCTTAACCAGTATCAGCCCGTCCCCTTTACCAGTATCAATCTGTCCCCTTTACCATTTTCCGCCCGTCCACTTTATCAGTATCAGCCCATCCGCTTTACCAGTATCAGCCCGTTCCCTTTACCAGTCTCAGCCCGTCCCCTTCACCAGTATCAGCCCGTCCCCTTTACCAGTATCCGCTCGTCCGCTTTACCAGTATCAGCCCGTCCCCTTTCCAAGTATCCGCACGTCCCCTTTACCAGTATCTGCCGATCCCCTTTACCAGTATCAGTCTGTCCCCTTTACCAGTATCAGCCCATCCCCTTTACCAGTATCCGCACATCCCCTTTACCAGTATCCGCACGTCCACTTTACCAGTATCCGCCCGTCCCCTTTACCAATATTACTCTGTCCCCTTTACCAGAATCAGCCCGTCTCCTTTACCAGTATCCGCCCGTCCCCTTTACCAGTATCCACTTGTCCCCTTTACCAATATTACTCTGTCCCCTTTACCAGTATCCGCCTGTCCCCTTTACCAGTATCCGCCTGTCCTCTTTACCAGTATCCGCCCGTCCCCTTTACCAGTATCAGCCCGTCCCCTTTACCAGTATCAATCTGTCCCCTTTACCATTTTCCGCACGTCCCCTTTATCAGTATCAGCCCATCCGCTTTACCAGGATCAGCCCGTTCCCTTTACCAGTCTCGGCCCGTCCCCTTTACCAGTATCAGCCCGTCCCCTTTACCAGTATCCGCACGTCCCCTTTACCAGTATCTGCCGATCCCCTTTACCAGTATCAGTCTGTCCCATTTACCAGTATCAGCCCAACCCCTTTACCAGTATCCGCACATCCCCTTTACCAGTATCCGCACGTCCACTTTACCAGTATCCGCCCGTCCCCTTTACCAATATTACTCTGTCCCCTTTACCAGTATCCACCCGTCCCCTTCACCAGTAGCGACGGTCACCTTTACTAGTATCAGCCGTTCCCTTCACCAGTAGCAGCCCTTCCCTTATACCAGTTACAGCTCGTCCCCTTTACCAGTATCAGACCGTCCCCTTTACCAGTATCCGCACGTCCCCTTTACCAGTATCCGCCCGTCCCCTTGACCAGTATCACTCTGTCCCCTTTACCAGTATCAGCCCGTCCCATTTACCAGTATACACCTGTCCCCTTTATCAGTCTCAGTCTGTCCCCTTTACCAGTATCGGCCCGTGCCCTTTACCAGTATCCGCATGTCCCCTTTACCAGTATCTATCTGTCCCCTTTACCAGTATCCGCCCGTCCCCCTTACCAGAATCAGCCCGTCGCCTTTACCAGTATCCGCCCGTCCCCTTTACCAATATCCACTTGTCCCCTTTACCAGTATCTGCCCGTCCCCTTTACCAGTATCAGCCCATCCCCTTTACCAGTATCCGCACGTCCCCTTTACCAGTATCGGCCCGTCCCCTTTACCAGTATCACCCTATCCCCTTTACCAGTATCCGCCCGTCCCCTTTACCAGTATCTGCTCGTCCCCTTTACCAGTATCAGCCCGTCCCCTTTACCAGTATCAGCCCGTCCCCTTTACCAGTATCACTCTGTCCCCTTTACCAGTATCAGCCCGTCACCTTTACCTGTATACACCTGTCCCCTTTACCAGTATCAGTCTGTCCCCTTTACCAATATCAGCCCGTGCCCTTTACCAGTATCCGCACGTCCACTTTACCAGTATCCACCTGTCCCCTTTACCAGTATCCGCCCGTCCCCTTTACCAGTATCAGCCCGTTCCCTTTTCCAGTATCAGCCAGTCCGCTTTACCAGTATCAGTCTGACCCTTTATCAGTATCTGCCCGTCCCCTTTACCAGTATCAGCCCATCCCCTTTACCAGTATCAGCCCGTTCCCTTTACCAGTATCAGCCCGTCCCCTTTACCAGTATCCGCCTGTCCGCTTTAACAGTAACCGACCTTCCCCTTTACCAGTATCAGCCAGTCCCCTTTGCCAGTGTCAGTCTGTCCCCTTTACCAGTATCAATCTGTCCCCTTTACCATTATCCGCCCGTCCCCTTTACCAATATCCGCTCATCCCCTTTACCAGTATCCACCTGTCCCCTTTACCAGAATGTGTCTGTCCCCTTTACCAGTATCAGCCCGTCCCCTTTATCAATATCCGCTCATCCCCTTTACCAGTATCCACCTGTCCCCTTTACCAGTATCCGCCCGTCCCCTTTACCAGTCTCCGCCCATCCCCTTTACCAGTATCTACCCGTCCCCTTTACCAGTATCCGCCCGTCCCCCTTACCAGAATAAGCCCGTCCCCTTTACCAGTGTCCGCCAGTCCTCTTTACCAAATATCCGGCCGTCCCATTTACCAGTATCAGCCCGTCCCCTTTACCAGTATCAGCCCGTTCCCTTTACCAGTATCAGCCCGTCCCCTTTACCAGTATCCGCCTGTCCGCTTTAACAGTAACCGCCCTTCTCCTTTACCAGTATCAGCCAGTCCCCTTTACCAGTGTCAGTCTGTCCCCTTTACCAGTATCAGTCTGTCCCCTTTACCATTATCCGCCCGTCCCCTTTACCAGAATGTGTCTGTCCCTTTTACCAGTATCAGCCCGTCCCCTTTACCAATATCCGCTCATCCCCTTTACCAGTATCCACCTGTCCCCTTTACCAGTATCCGCCCGTCCCCTTTACCAGTATCTACCCGTCCCCTTTACCAGTATCCGCCCGTCCCCCTTACCAGAATCAGCCCGTCCCCTTTACCAGTATCCGCCCGTCCCCTTTACCAGTATCCACTTGTCCCCTTTACCAATATTACTCTGTCCCCTTTACCAGTATACGCCTGTCCCCTTTACCAGTATCCGCCTGTCCTCTTTACCAGTATCCGCCTGTCACCTTTACCAGTATCAGCCCGTCCCCTTTACCATTATCAATCTGTCCCCTTTACCATTTTCCGCCCGTCCCCTTTATCAGTATCCGCCTGTCCGCTTTAACAGTAAACGACCTTCCCCTTTACCAGTATCAGCCAGTCCCCTTTGCCAGTGTCAGTCTGTCCCCTTTACCAGTATCAATCTGTCCCCTTTACCATTATCCGCCCGTCCCCTTTACCAATATCCGCTCATCCCCTTTACCAGTATCCACCTGTCCCCTTTACCAGAATGTGTCTGTCCCCTTTACCAGTATCAGCCCGTCCCCTTTACCAATATCCGCACATCCCCTTTACCAGTATCCACCTGTCCCCTTTACCAGTATCCGCCCGTCCCCTTTACCAGTCTCCGCCCATCCCCTTTACCAGTATCTACCCGTCCCCTTTACCAGTATCCGCCCGTCCCCCTTAGCAGAATAAGCCCGTCCCCTTTACAAGTATCCGCCAGTCCTCTTTACCAGTATCCGGCCGTCCCCTTTACCAGTATCAGCCCGTCCCCTTTACCAGTATCAGCCCGTTCCCTTTACCAGTATCAGCCCGTCCCCTTTACCAGTATCCGCCTGTCCGCTTTAACAGTAACCGCCCTTCCCCTTTACCAGTATCAGCCAGTCCCCTTTACCAGTGTCAGTCTGTCCCCTTTACCAGTATCAGTCTGTCCCCTTTACCATTATCCGCCCGTCCCCTTTACCAGAATGTGTCTGTCCCTTTTACCAGTATCCGCCCGTCCCCTTTACCAGTATCTACCCGTCCCCTTTACCAGTATCCGCCCGTCCCCTTTACCAGTATCTGCTCGTCCCCTTTACCAGTATCAGCCCGTCCCCTTTACCAGTATCAGCCCGTCCCCTTTACCAGTATCACTCTGTCCCCTTTACCAGTATCAGCCCGTCACCTTTACCTGTATACACCTGTCCCCTTTACCAGTATCAGTCTGTCCCCTTTACCAATATCAGCCCGTGCCCTTTACCAGTATCCGCACGTCCACTTTACCAGTATCCACCTGTCCCCTTTACCAGTATCCGCCCGTCCCCTTTACCAGTATCAGCCCGTTCCCTTTTCCAGTATCAGCCAGTCCGCTTTACCAGTATCAGTCTGACCCTTTATCAGTATCTGCCCGTCCCCTTTACCAGTATCAGCCCATCCCCTTTACCAGTATCAGCCCGTTCCCTTTACCAGTATCAGCCCGTCCCCTTTACCAGTATCCGCCTGTCCGCTTTAACAGTAACCGACCTTCCCCTTTACCAGTATCAGCCAGTCCCCTTTGCCAGTGTCAGTCTGTCCCCTTTACCAGTATCAATCTGTCCCCTTTACCATTATCCGCCCGTCCCCTTTACCAATATCCGCTCATCCCCTTTACCAGTATCCACCTGTCCCCTTTACCAGAATGTGTCTGTCCCCTTTACCAGTATCAGCCCGTCCCCTTTATCAATATCCGCTCATCCCCTTTACCAGTATCCACCTGTCCCCTTTACCAGTATCCGCCCGTCCCCTTTACCAGTCTCCGCCCATCCCCTTTACCAGTATCTACCCGTCCCCTTTACCAGTATCCGCCCGTCCCCCTTACCAGAATAAGCCCGTCCCCTTTACCAGTGTCCGCCAGTCCTCTTTACCAAATATCCGGCCGTCCCATTTACCAGTATCAGCCCGTCCCCTTTACCAGTATCAGCCCGTTCCCTTTACCAGTATCAGCCCGTCCCCTTTACCAGTATCCGCCTGTCCGCTTTAACAGTAACCGCCCTTCTCCTTTACCAGTATCAGCCAGTCCCCTTTACCAGTGTCAGTCTGTCCCCTTTACCAGTATCAGTCTGTCCCCTTTACCATTATCCGCCCGTCCCCTTTACCAGAATGTGTCTGTCCCTTTTACCAGTATCAGCCCGTCCCCTTTACCAATATCCGCTCATCCCCTTTACCAGTATCCACCTGTCCCCTTTACCAGTATCCGCCCGTCCCCTTTACCAGTATCTACCCGTCCCCTTTACCAGTATCCGCCCGTCCCCCTTACCAGAATCAGCCCGTCCCCTTTACCAGTATCCGCCCGTCCCCTTTACCAGTATCCACTTGTCCCCTTTACCAATATTACTCTGTCCCCTTTACCAGTATACGCCTGTCCCCTTTACCAGTATCCGCCTGTCCTCTTTACCAGTATCCGCCTGTCACCTTTACCAGTATCAGCCCGTCCCCTTTACCATTATCAATCTGTCCCCTTTACCATTTTCCGCCCGTCCCCTTTATCAGTATCCGCCTGTCCGCTTTAACAGTAAACGACCTTCCCCTTTACCAGTATCAGCCAGTCCCCTTTGCCAGTGTCAGTCTGTCCCCTTTACCAGTATCAATCTGTCCCCTTTACCATTATCCGCCCGTCCCCTTTACCAATATCCGCTCATCCCCTTTACCAGTATCCACCTGTCCCCTTTACCAGAATGTGTCTGTCCCCTTTACCAGTATCAGCCCGTCCCCTTTACCAATATCCGCACATCCCCTTTACCAGTATCCACCTGTCCCCTTTACCAGTATCCGCCCGTCCCCTTTACCAGTCTCCGCCCATCCCCTTTACCAGTATCTACCCGTCCCCTTTACCAGTATCCGCCCGTCCCCCTTAGCAGAATAAGCCCGTCCCCTTTACAAGTATCCGCCAGTCCTCTTTACCAGTATCCGGCCGTCCCCTTTACCAGTATCAGCCCGTCCCCTTTACCAGTATCAGCCCGTTCCCTTTACCAGTATCAGCCCGTCCCCTTTACCAGTATCCGCCTGTCCGCTTTAACAGTAACCGCCCTTCCCCTTTACCAGTATCAGCCAGTCCCCTTTACCAGTGTCAGTCTGTCCCCTTTACCAGTATCAGTCTGTCCCCTTTACCATTATCCGCCCGTCCCCTTTACCAGAATGTGTCTGTCCCTTTTACCAGTATCCGCCCGTCCCCTTTACCAGTATCTACCCGTCCCCTTTACCAGTATCCGCCCGTGCCCCTTACCAGAATCAGCCCGTCCCCTTTACCAGTATCCGCCCGTCCCCTTTACCAGTATCCACTTGTCCCCTTTACCAATATTACTCTGTCCCCTTTACCAGTATCCGCCTGTCCCCTTTACCAGTATCCGCCTGTCCTCTTTACCAGTATCCGCCTGTCCCCTTTACCAGTATCAGCCCGTCCCCTTTACCAGTATCAATCTGTCCCCTTTACCATTTTCCGTCCGTCCCCTTTATCAGTATCCGCCTGTCCGCTTTAACAGTAAACGACCTTCCCCTTTACCAGTATCAGCCAGTCCCCTTTGCCAGTGTCAGTCTGTCCCCTTTACCAGTATCAATCTGTCCCCTTTACCATTATCCGCCCGTCCCCTTTACCAACATCCGCTCATCCCCTTTACCAGTATCCACCTGTCCCCTTTACCAGAATGTGTCTGTCCCCTTTACCAGTATCAGCCCGTCCCCTTTACCAATATCCGCTCATCCCCTTTACCAGTATCCACCTGTCCCCTTTACCAGTATCCGCCCATCCCCTTTACCAGTCTCCGCCCATCCCCTTTACCAGTATCTACCCGTCCCCTTTACCAGTATCCGCCCGTCCCCCTTACCAGAATAAGCCCGTCCCCTTTACCAGTATCCGCCAGTCCTCTTTACCAGTATCCGGCCGTCCCCTTTACCAGTATCAGCCCGTCCCCTTTACCAGCATCAGCCCGTTCCCTTTACCAGTATCAGCCCGTCCCCTTTACCAGTATCCGCCTGTCCGCTATAACAGTAGCCGCCCTTCCCCTTTACCAGTATCAGCCAGTCCCCTTTACCAGTGTCAGTCTGTCCCCTTTACCAGTATCAGTCTGTCCCCTTTACCATTATCCGCCCGTCCCCTTTACCAGAATGTGTCTGTCCCCTTTTACCAGTATCAGCCAGTCCCCTTTACCAGTGTCAGTCTGTCCCCTTTACCAGTATCAGTCTGTCCCTTTTACCAGTATCAGCCCGTCCCCTTTACCAATATCCGCTCATCCCCTTTACCAGTATCCACCTGTCCCCTTTACCAGTATCCGCCCGTCCCCTTTACCAGTATCTACCCGTCCCCTTTACCAGTATCCGCCCGTCCCCCTTACCAGAATCAGCCCGTCCCCTTTACCAGTATCCGCCCGTCCCCTTTACCAGTATCCACTTGTCCCCTTTACCAATATTACTCTGTCCCCTTTACCAGTATCCGCCTGTCCCCTTTACCAGTATCCGCCTGTCCTCTTCACCAGTATCCGCCTGTCCCCTTTACCAGTATCAGCCCGTCCCCTTTACCAGTATCAATCTGTCCCCTTTACCATTTTCCGCCCGTCCCCTTTATCAGTATCAGCCCATCCGCTTTACCAGTATCAGCCATTCCCTTTACCAGTATCAGCCCGTCCGCTTTACCAGTATCCGCTCGTCCGCTTTACCAGTATCAGCCCGTCCCCTTTCCAAGTATCCGCACGTCCCCTTTACCAGTATCAGCCGATCCCCTTTACCAGTATCAGTCTGTCCCCTTTACCAGTATCAGCCCATCCCCTTTACCAGTATCCGCACATCCCCTTTACCAGTATCCGCACGTCCACTTTACCAGTATCTGCCCGTCCCCTTTACCAATATTACTCTGTCCCCTTTACCAGAATCAGCCCGTCCCCTTTACCAATATCCGCTCATCCCCTTTACCAGTATCCACCTGTCCCCCTTACCAGAATCAGCCAGTCCCCTTTACCAGTATCAGTCTGACCCTTTATCAGTATCAGCCCGTCCCCTTTACCAGTATCAGCTCGTCCCCTTTACCAGTATCAGCGCGTTCCCTTTACCAGTATCCGCCCGTCCCCTTTACCAGTATCCGCCCGTCCCCTTTACCAGTATCCGCCCGTCCCCTTGACCAGTATCACTCTGTCCCCTTTACCAGTATCAGCCCGTCCCCTTTACCAGTATACACCTGTCCCCTTTATCAGTCTCAGTCTGTCCCCTTTACCAGTATCGGCCCGTGCCCTTTACCAGTATCCGCATGTCCCCTTTACCAGTATCTATCTGTCCCCTTTACCAGTATCCGCCCGTCCCCCTTACTAGAATCAGCCCGTCGCCTTTACCAGTATCCGCCCGTCCCCTTTACCAATATCCACTTGTCCCCTTTACCAGTATCTGCCCGTCCCCTTTACCAGTATCAGCCCATCCCCTTTACCAGTATCCGCACGTCCCCTTTACCAGTATCGGCCCGTCCCCTTTACCAGTATCACCCTATCCCCTTTACCAGTATCCGCCCGTCCCCTTTAAAGGTAGCAGCCAGTCCCCTTTACCAGTGTCAGTCTGTCCCCTTTACCAGTATCAGTCTGTCCCTTTTACCAGTATCAGCCCGTCCCCTTTACCAATATCCGCTCATCCCCTTTACCAGTATCCACCTGTCCCCTTTACCAGTATCCGCCCGTCCCCTTTACCAGTATCTACCCGTCCCCTTTACCAGTATCCGCCCGTCCCCCTTACCAGAATCAGCCCGTCCCCTTTACCAGTATCCGCCCGTCCCCTTTACCAGTATCCACTTGTCCCCTTTACCAATATTACTCTGTCCCCTTTACCAGTATCCGCCTGTCCCCTTTACCAGTATCCGCCTGTCCTCTTCACCAGTATCCGCCTGTCCCCTTTACCAGTATCAGCCCGTCCCCTTTACCAGTATCAATCTGTCCCCTTTACCATTTTCCGCCCGTCCCCTTTATCAGTATCAGCCCATCCGCTTTACCAGTATCAGCCATTCCCTTTACCAGTATCAGCCCGTCCGCTTTACCAGTATCCGCTCGTCCGCTTTACCAGTATCAGCCCGTCCCCTTTCCAAGTATCCGCACGTCCCCTTTACCAGTATCAGCCGATCCCCTTTACCAGTATCAGTCTGTCCCCTTTACCAGTATCAGCCCATCCCCTTTACCAGTATCCGCACATCCCCTTTACCAGTATCCGCACGTCCACTTTACCAGTATCTGCCCGTCCCCTTTACCAATATTACTCTGTCCCCTTTACCAGAATCAGCCCGTCCCCTTTACCAATATCCGCTCATCCCCTTTACCAGTATCCACCTGTCCCCCTTACCAGAATCAGCCAGTCCCCTTTACCAGTATCAGTCTGACCCTTTATCAGTATCAGCCCGTCCCCTTTACCAGTATCAGCTCGTCCCCTTTACCAGTATCAGCGCGTTCCCTTTACCAGTATCCGCCCGTCCCCTTTACCAGTATCCGCCCGTCCCCTTTACCAGTATCAGCCCATCCCCTTTACCAGTATCAGCCCGTCCCCTTTACCAGTATCCGCCTGTCCGCTTTAACAGTAACCGCCCTTCCCCTTTACCAGTATCAGCCAGTCCCCTTTACCAGTGTCAGTCTGTCCCCTTTACCAGTATCAATCTGTCCCCTTTACCAGTATCCGCCCGTCCCCTTTACCAGAATGTGTCTGTCCCCTTTTACCAGTATCAGCCCGTTCCCTTTACCAGTATCCGCCCGTCCCCTTTACCAGTATCCGCCCGTCCCCTTTACCAGTATCAGCCCATCCCCTTTACCAGTATCAGCCCGTCCCCTTTACCAGTATCCGCCTGTCCGCTTTAACAGTAACCGCCCTTCCCCTTTACCAGTATCAGCCAGTCCCCTTTACCAGTGTCAGTCTGTCCCCTTTACCAGTATCAATCTGTCCCCTTTACCAGTATCCGCCCGTCCCCTTTACCAGAATGTGTCTGTCCCCTTTTACCAGTATCAGCCCGTCCCCTTTACCAATATCCGCTCATCCCCTTTACCAGTATCTACCCGTCCCCTTTACCAGTATCCGCCCGTCCCCCTTACCAGAATCAGCCCGTCCCCTTTACCAGTATCCGCCCGTCCCCTTTACCAGTATCCACTTGTCCCCTTTACCAATATTACTCTGTCCCCTTTACCAGTATCCGCCTGTCCTCTTTACCAGTATCCGCCTGTCCCCTTTACCAGTATCAGCCCGTCCCCTTTACCAGTATCAATCTGTCCCCTTTACCATTTTCCGCCCGTCCCCTTTATCAGTATCAGCCCATCCGCTTTACCAGTATCAGCCCGTTCCCTTTACCAGTCTCAGCCCGTCCCCTTCACCAGTATCAGCCCGTCCCCTTTACCAGTATCCGCTCGTCCGCTTTACCAGTATCAGCCTGTCCCCTTTCCAAGTATCCGCACGTCCCCTTTACCAGTATCTGCCGATCCCCTTTACCAGTATCAGTCTGTCCCCTTTACCAGTATCAGCCCATCCCCTTTACCAGTATCCGCACATCCCCTTTACCAGTATCCGCACGTCCCCTTTACCAGTATCCGCCCGTCCCCTTGACCAGTATCACTCTGTCCCCTTTACCAGTATCAGCCCGTCCCCTTTACCAGTATACACCTGTCCCCTTTATCAGTCTCAGTCTGTCCCCTTTACCAGTATCGGCCCGTGCCCTTTACCAGTATCCGCATGTCCCCTTTACCAGTATCTATCTGTCCCCTTTACCAGTATCCGCCCGTCCCCCTTACTAGAATCAGCCCGTCGCCTTTACCAGTATCCGCCCGTCCCCTTTACCAATATCCACTTGTCCCCTTTACCAGTATCTGCCCGTCCCCTTTACCAGTATCAGCCCATCCCCTTTACCAGTATCCGCACGTCCCCTTTACCAGTATCGGCCCGTCCCCTTTACCAGTATCACCCTATCCCCTTTACCAGTATCCGCCCGTCCCCTTTAAAGGTAGCAGCCCGTCCCCTTTACCTGTATCAGCCGTTCCCTTTACCAGTATCAGCCCGTCCCCTTTACCAGTATCTGCTCGTCCCCTTTACCAGTATCAGCCCGTCCCCTTTACCAGTATCACTCTGTCCCCTTTACCAGTATCAGCCCGTGCCCTTTACCAGTATCCGCACGTCCACTTTACCAGTATCCACCTGTCCCCTTTACCAGTATCCGCCCGTCCCCTTTACCAGTATCTATCTATCCCCTTTACCAGTATCTGCCCGTCCCCCTTACCAGAATCAGCCTGTCCCCTTTTCCAGTATCAGCCAGTCCCCTTTACAAGTATCAGTCTGACCCTTTATCAGTATCTGCCCGTCCCCTTTACCAGTATCAGCTCGTCCCCTTTACCAGTATCAGCCCGTTCCCTTTACCAGTATCCGCCCGTCCCCTTTACCAGTATCCGCCCGTCCCCTTTACCAGTATCAGCCCATCCCCTTTACCAGTATCAGCCCGTCCCCTTTACCAGTATCCGCCTGTCCGCTTTAACAGTAACCACCCTTCCCCTTTACCAGTATCAGCCAGTCCCCTTTACCAGTGTCAGTCTGTCCCCTTTACCAGTATCAATCTGTCCCCTTTACCAGTATCCGCCCGTCCCCTTTACCAGAATGTGTCTGTCCCCTTTACCAGTATCAGCCCGTCCCCTTTACCAATATCCGCTCATCCCCTTTACCAGTATCCACCTGTCCCCTTTACCAGTATCCGCCTGTCCCCTTTACCAGTATCTACCCGTCCCCTTTACCAGTATCCGCCCGTCCCCCTTACCAGAATAAGCCCGTCCCCTTTACCAGTATCAGCCCGTCCCCTTTACCAGTATCCGCCTGTCCGCTTTAACAGTAACCGCCCTTCCCCTTTACCAGTATCAGCCAGTCCCCTTTACCAGTGTCAGTCTGTCCCCTTTACCAGTATCAGTCTGTCCCCTTTACCAGTATCCGCCCGTCCCCTTTACCAGAATGTGTCTGTCCCTTTTACCAGTATCAGCCCGTCCCCTTTACCAATATCCGCTCATCCAATTTACCAGTATCCACCTGTCCCCTTTACCAGTATCCGCCCGTCCCCTTTACCAGTATCTACCCGTCCCCTTTACCAGTATCCGCCCGTCCCCCTTACCAGAATCAGCCCGTCCCCTTTACCAGTATCCGCCCGTCCCCTTTACCAGTATCCACTTGTCCCCTTTACCAATATTACTCTGTCCCCTTTACCAGTATCCGCCTGTCCCCTTTACCAGTATCCGCCTGTCCTCTTTACCAGTATCCGCCCGTCCCCTTTACCAGCATCAGCCCGTCCCCTTTACCAGTATCAGTCTGTCCCCTTTACCATTATCCGCCCGTCCCCTTTATCAGTATCAGCCCATCCGCTTTACCAGTATCAGCCCGTTCCCTTTACCAGTCTCAGCCCGTCCCCTTTACCAGTATCAGTCTGTCCCCTTTACCAGAATCAGCCCATCCCCTTTACCAGTATCCGCACATCCCCTTGATCAGTATCACTCTGTCCCCTTTACCAGTATCAGCCCGTCCCATTTACCAGTATACACCTGTCCCCTTTATCAGTCTCAGTCTGTCCCCTTTACCAGTATCGGCCCGTGCCCTTTACCAGTATCCGCATGTCCCCTTTACCAGTATCTATCTGTCCCCTTTACCAGTATCCGCCCGTCCCCCTTACTAGAATCAGCCCGTCGCCTTTACCAGTAACCACACGTCCCATTTACCAATATCCACTTGTCCCCTTTACCAGTATCTGCCCGTCCCCTTTACCAGTATCAGCCCATCCCCTTTACCAGTATCCGCACGTCCCCTTTACCAGTATCGGCCCGTCCCCTTTACCAGTATCACCCTATCCCCTTTACCAGTATCCGCCCGTCCCCTTTAAAAGTAGCAGCCCGTCCCCTTTACCTGTATCAGCCGTTCCCTTTACCAGTATCAGCCCGTCCCCTTTACCAGTATCTGCTCGTCCCCTTTACCAGTATCAGCCCGTCCCCTTTACCAGTATCACTCTGTCCCCTTTACCAGTATCAGCCCGTCCCCTTTACCTGTATACACCTGTCCCCTTTACCAGTATCAGTCTGTCCCCTTTACCAGTATCAGCCCGTGCCCTTTACCAGTATCCGCACGTCCACTTTACCAGTACCCACCTGTCCCCTTTACCAGTATCCGCCCGTCCCCTTTACCAGTATCTATCTATCCCCTTTACCAGTATCTGCCCGTCCCCCTTACCAGAATCAGCCTGTCCCCTTTTCCAGTATCCGCCCGTCCCCTTTTCCAGTATCAGCCAGTCCCCTTTACCAGTATCAGTCTGACCCTTTATCAGTATCTGCCCGTCCCCTTTACCAGTATCAGCTCGTCCCCTTTACCAGTATCAGCCCGTTCCCTTTACCAGTATCCGCCCGTCCCCTTTACCAGTATCCGCCCGTCCCCTTTACCAGTATCAGCCCATCCCCTTTACCAGTATCAGCCCGTCCCCTTTACCAGTATCCGCCTGTCCGCTTTAACAGTAACCGCCCGTCCCCTTTACCAGTATCAGCCAGTCCCCTTTACCAGTGTCAGTCTGTCCCCTTTACCAGTATCAATCTGTCCCCTTTACCAGTATCCGCCCGTCCCCTTTACCAGAATGTGACTGTCCCCTTTACCAGTATCAGCCCGTCCCCTTTACCAATATCCGCTCATCCCCTTTACCAGTATCTACGCGTCCCCTTTACCAGTATCCGCCCGTCCCCCTTACCAGAAACAGCCCGTCCCCTTTACCAGTATCCGCCCGTCCCCTTTACCAGTATCCACTTGTCCCCTTTACCAATATTACTCTGTCCCCTTTACCAGTATCCGCCTGTCCCCTTTACCAGTATCCGCCTGTCCTCTTTATCAGTATCCGCCTGTCCCCTTTACCAGTATCAGCCCGTCCCCTTTACCAGTATCAATCTGTCCCCTTTACCATTTTCCGCCCGTCCCCTTTATCAGTATCAGCCCATCCGCTTTACCAGTATCAGCCCGTTCCCTTTACCAGTCTCAGCCCGTCCCCTTCACCAGTATCAGCCCGTCCCCTTTACCAGTATCCGCTCATCCGCTTTACCAGTATCAGCCCGTCCCCTTTACCAGTATCAGCCCATCCCCTTTACCAGTATCAGCCCGTCCCCTTTACCAGTATCCACCTGTCCGCTTTAACAGTAACCGCCCTTCCCCTTTACCAGTATCAGCCAGTCCCCTTTACCAGTGTCAGTCTGTCCCCTTTACCAGTATCAATCTGTCCCCTTTACCAGTATCCGCCCGTCCCCTTTACCAGAATGTGTCTGTCCCCTTTACCAGTATCAGCCCGTCCCCTTTACCAATATCCGCTCATCCCCTTTACCAGTATCTACCTGTCCCCTTTACCAGTATCCGCTCATCCCCTTTACCAGTATCTACCCGTCCCCTTTACCAGTATCCGCCCGTCCCCCTTACCAGTATCCGCCTGTCCTCTTTACCAGTATCCGCCTGTCCCCTTTACCAGTATCAGCCCGTCTCCTTTACCAGTATCAATCTGTCCCCTTCACCAGTATCAGCCCGTCCCCTTTACCAGTATCCGCTCGTCCGCTTTACCAGTATCAGCCCGTCCCCTTTCCAAGTATCCGCACGTCCCCTTTACCAGTATCTGCCGATCCCCTTTACCAGTGTCAGTCTGTCCCCTTTACCAGTATCAGCCCATCCCCTTTACCAGTATCCGCACATCCCCTTTACCAGTATCCGCACGTCCACTTTACCAGTATCCGCCCGTCCCCTTTACCAATATTACTCTGTCCCCTTTACCAGAATCAGCCCGTCTCCTTTACCAGTATCCGCCCGTCCCCTTTACCAGTATCCACTTGTCCCCTTTACCAATATTACTCTGTCCCCTTTACCAGTATCCGCCTGTCCCCTTTACCAGTATCCGCCTGTCCTCTTTACCAGTATCCGCCCGTCCCCTTTACCAGTATCAGCCCGTCCCCTTTACCAGTATCAGCCCGTCCCCTTTACCAGTATCCGCACGTCCCCTTTACCAGTATCTGCCGATCCCCTTTACCAGTATCAGTCTGTCCCATTTACCAGTATCAGCCCAACCCCTTTACCAGTATCCGCACATCCCCTTTACCAGTATCCGCACGTCCACTTTACCAGTATCCGCCCGTCCCCTTTACCAATATTACTCTGTCCCCTTTACCAGTATCCACCCGTCCCCTTCACCAGTAGCGACGGTCACCTTTACCAGTATCAGCCGTTCCCTTTACCAGTATCAGCCTGTCCCTTATACCAGTTACAGCTCGTCCCCTTTACCAGTATCAGACCGTCCCCTTTACCAGTATCCGCACGTCCCCTTTACCAGTATCCGCCCGTCCCCTTGACCAGTATCACTCTGTCCCCTTTACCAGTATCAGCCCGTCCCCTTTACCAGTATACACCTGTGCCCTTTAGCAGTCTCAGTCTGTCCCCTTTACCAGTATCGGCCCGTGCCCTTTACCAGTATCCGCATGTCCCCTTTACCAGTATCTATCTGTCCCCTTTACCAGTATCCGCCCGTCCCCCTTACTAGAATCAGCCCGTCGCCTTTACCAGTATCCGCCCGTCCCCTTTACCAATATCCACTTGTCCCCTTTACCAGTATCAGCCCATCCCCTTTACCAGTATCCGCACGTCCCCTTTACCAGTATCGGCCCGTCCCCTTTACCAGTATCACCCTATCCCCTTTACCAGTATCCGCCCGACCCCTTTAAAAGTAGCAGCCCGTCCCCTTTACCTGTATCAGCCGTTCCCTTTACCAGTATCAGCCCGTCCCCTTTACCAGTATCTGCTCGTCCCCTTTACCAGTATCAGCCCGTCCCCTTTACCAGTATCACTCTGTCCCCTTTACCAGTATCAGCCCGTCCCCTTTACCTGTATACACCTGTCCCCTTTACCAGTATCAGTCTGTCCCCTTTACCAGTATCAGCCCGTGCCCTTTACCAGTATCCGCACGTCCACTTTACCAGTATCCACCTGTCCCCTTTACCAGTATCCGCCCGTCCCCTTTACCAGTATCTATCTATCCCCTTTACCAGTATCTGCCCGTCCCCCTTACCAGAATCAGCCTGCCCCCTTTTCCAGTATCCGCCCGTCCCCTTTTCCAGTATCAGCCAGTCCCCTTTACCAGTATCAGCCCATCCCCTTTACCAGTATCAGCCCGTCCCCTTTACCAGTATCCACCTGTCCGCTTTAACAGTAACCGCCCTTCCCCTTTACCAGTATCAGCCAGTCCCCTTTACCAGTGTCAGTCTGTCCCCTTTACCAGTATCAATCTGTCCCCTTTACCAGTATCCGCCCGTCCCCTTTACCAGAATGTGTCTGTCCCCTTTACCAGTATCAGCCCGTCCCCTTTACCAATATCCGCTCATCCCCTTTACCAGTATCTACCTGTCCCCTTTACCAGTATCCGCTCATCCCCTTTACCAGTATCTACCCGTCCCCTTTACCAGTATCCGCCCGTCCCCCTTACCAGTATCCGCCTGTCCTCTTTACCAGTATCCGCCTGTCCCCTTTACCAGTATCAGCCCGTCTCCTTTACCAGTATCAATCTGTCCCCTTCACCAGTATCAGCCCGTCCCCTTTACCAGTATCCGCTCGTCCGCTTTACCAGTATCAGCCCGTCCCCTTTCCAAGTATCCGCACGTCCCCTTTACCAGTATCTGCCGATCCCCTTTACCAGTATCAGTCTGTCCCCTTTACCAGTATCCGCACATCCCCTTTACCAGTATCCGCACGTCCACTTTACCAGTATCCGCCCGTCCCCTTTACCAATATTACTCTGTCCCCTTTACCAGAATCAGCCCGTCTCCTTTACCAGTATCCGCCCGTCCCCTTTACCAGTATCCGCACGTCCACTTTACCAGTATCCACTTGTCCCCTTTACCAATATTACTCTGTCCCCTTTACCAGTATCCGCCTGTCCCCTTTACCAGTATCCGCCTGTCCTCTTTACCAATATCCGCCCGTCCCCTTTACCAGTATCAGCCCGTCCCCTTTACCAGTATCAGCCCGTCCCCTTTACCAGTATCCGCACGTCCCCTTTACCAGTATCTGCCGATCCCCTTTACCAGTATCAGTCTGTCCCATTTACCAGTATCAGCCCAACCCCTTTACCAGTATCCGCACATCCCCTTTACCAGTATCCGCACGTCCACTTTACCAGTATCCGCCCGTCCCCTTTACCAATATTACTCTGTCACCTTTACCAGTATCCACCCGTCCCCTTCACCAGTAGCGACGGTCACCTTTACCAGTATCAGCCGTTCCCTTTACCAGTATCAGCCTGTCCCTTATACCAGTTACAGCTCGTCCCCTTTACCAGTATCAGACCGTCCCCTTTACCAGTATCCGCACGTCCCCTTTACCAGTATCCGGCCGTCCCCTTGACCAGTATCACTCTGTCCCCTTTACCAGTATCAGCCCGTCCCCTTTACCAGTATACACCTGTCCCCTTTATCAGTCTCAGTCTGTCCCCTTTACCAGTATCGGCCCGTGCCCTTTACCAGTATCCGCATGTCCCCTTTACCAGTATCTATCTGTCCCCTTTACCAGTATCCGCCCGTCCCCCTTACTAGAATCAGCCCGTCGCCTTTACCAGTATCCGCCCGTCCCCTTTACCAATATCCACTTGTCCCCTTTACCAGTATCAGCCCATCCCCTTTACCAGTATCCGCACGTACCCTTTACCAGTATCGGCCCGTCCCCTTTACCAGTATCACCCTATCCCCTTTAGCAGTATCCGCCCGTCCCCTTTAAAAGTAGCAGCCCGTCCCCTTTACCTGTATCAGCCGTTCCCTTTACCAGTATCAGCCCGTCCCCTTTACCAGTATCTGCTCGTCCCCTTTACCAGTATCAGCCCGTCCCCTTTGCCAGTATCACTCTGTCCCCTTTACCAGTATCAGCCCGTCCCCTTTACCTGTATACACCTGTCCCCTTTACCAGTATCAGTCTGTCCCCTTTACCAGTATCAGCCCGTGCCCTTTACCAGTATCCGCACGTCCACTTTACCAGTATCCACCTGTCCCCTTTACCAGTATCCGCCCGTCCCCTTTACCAGTATCTATCTATCCCCTTTACCAGTATCTGCCCGTCCCCCTTACCAGAATCAGCCTGCCCCCTTTTCCAGTATCCGCCCGTCCCCTTTTCCAGTATCAGCCAGTCCCCTTTACCAGTATCAGTCCGACCCTTTATCAGTATCTGCCCGTCCCCTTTACCAGTATCAGCTCGTCCCCTTTACCAGTATCCGCCCGTTCCCTTTACCAGTATCCGCCCGTCCCCTTTACCAGTATCCGCCCGTCCCCCTTACCAGAATAAGCCCGTCCCCTTTACCAGTATCAGCCCGTCCCCTTTACCAGTGTCAGTCTGTCCCCTTTACCAGTATCAGTCTGTCCCCTTTACCAGTATCCGCCCGTCCCCTTTACCAGAATGTGTCTGTCCCTTTTACCAGTATCAGCCCGTCCCCTTTACCAATATCCGCTCATCCCCTTTACCAGTATCCACCTGTCCCCTTTACCAGTATCCGCCCGTCCCCTTTACCAGTATCTACCCGTCCCCTTTACCAGTATCTGCCCGTCCCCCTTACCAGAATCAGCCCGTCCCCTTTACCAGTATCCGCCCGCCACCTTTACCAGTATCCACTTGTCCCCTTTACCAATATTACTCTGTCCCCTTTACCAGTATCCGCCTGTCCCCTTTACCAGTATCCGCCTGTCCTCTTTACCAGTATCCGCCCGTCCCCTTTACCAGTATCAGCCCGTCCCCTTTACCAGTATAAGTCTGTCCCCTTTACCATTTTCCGCCCGTCCCCTTTACCAGTATCAGTCTGTCCCCTTTACCAGTATCCGCACATCCCCTTGACCAGTATCCGCACGTCCACTTTACCAGTATCCGCCCGTCCACTTTACCAATATAACTCTGTCCCCTTTACCAGTATCCACCCGTCCCCTTCACCAGTCGCGTCCGTCACCTTTACCAGTATCAGCCGTTCCCTTTACCAGTATCAGCCCGTCCCTTATACCAGTTACAGCTCGTCCCCTTTAGCAGTATCACTCTGTCCCCTTTACCAGTATCAGCCCGTCCCCTTTACCAGTATACACCTGTCCCCTTTATCAGTATCAGTCTGTCCCCTTTACCAGTATCGGCCCGTGCCCTTTACCAGTATCTGCATGTCCCCATTACCAGTATCTATCTGTCCCCTTTACCAGTATCCGCCCGTCCCCCTTACTAGAATCAGCCCGTCGCCTTTACCAGTATCCGCCCGTCCCCTTTACCAATATCCACTTGTCCCCTTTACCAGTATCTGCCCGTCCCCTTTACCAGTATCAGCCCGTCCCCTTCACCAGTTTCCGCTCGTCCCCTTTACCAGTATCAGCCGATCCCCTTTACCATTATCAGTCTGTCCCCTTTACCAGTATCAGCCCATCCCCTTTACCAGTATCGGCCCGTCCCCTTTACCAGTATCACCCTATCCACTTTACCAGTATCCGCCTGTCCCCTTTAAAAGTAGCAGCCCGTCCCCTTTACCTGTATCAGCCGTTCCCTTTACCAGTATCAGCCCGTCCCCTTTACCAGTATCTGCTCGTCCCCTTTACCAGTATCAGCCCGTCCCCTTTACCAGTATCACTCTGTCCCCTTCACCAGTATCAGTCCGTGCCCTTTACCAGTATCCGCACGTCCACTTTACCAGTATCCACCTGTCCCCCTTACCAGTATCCGCCCGTCCCCTTTACCAGTATCTATCTATCCCCTTTACCAATATCTGCCCGTCCCCCTTACCAGAATCAGCCCGTCCCCTTTTCCAGTATCCGCCCGTCCCCTTTTCCAGTATCAGCCAGTCCCCTTTACCAGTATCAGTCTTACCCTTTATCAGTATCCGCCCGTCCCCTTTACCAGTATCAGCTCGTCCCCTTTACCAGTATCAGCCCGTTCCCTTTACCAGTATCCGCCCGTCCCCTTTACCAGTATCAGCCCGTTCCCTTTACCAGTATCCGCCCATCCCCTTTACCAGTATCCGCCTGTCCTCTTGATCAGTATCCGCCCGTCCCCTTTTCCAGTCTCAGCCCGTCCCCTTTACCAGTATCAGCCCGTCCCCTTTACCAGTATCCGCTCGTCCGCTTTACCAGTATCAGCCCGTCCCCTTTCCAAGTATCCGCACGTCCCCTTTACCAGTATCTGCCGATCCCCTTTACCAGTATCAGTCTGTCCCCTTTACCAGTATCCGCCCGTCCCCTTTACCAATATTACTCAGTCCCCTTTACCAGAATCAGCCCGTCTCCTTTACCAGTATCCGCCCGTCCCCTTTACCAGTATCCACTTGTCCCCTGTACCAATATTACTCTGTCCCCTTCACCAGTATCCGCCTGTCCCCTTTACCAGTATCCGCCTGTCCTCTTTACCAGTATCCGCCCGTCCCCTTTACCAGTATCAGCCCATCCCCTTTACCAGTATCAATCTGTCCCCTTTACCATTTTCCGCCCGTTCCCTTTATCAGTATCAGCCCATCCGCTTTACCAGTATCAGCCCGTTCCCTTTACCAGTCTCGGCCCGTCCCCTTTACCAGTATCAGCCCGTCCCCTTTACCAGTATCCGCACGTCCCCTTTACCAGTATCTGCCGATCCCCTTTACCAGTATCAGTCTGTCCCCTTTACCAGTATTAACCCAACCCCTTTACCCGTATCCGCACATCCCCTTTACCAGTATCAGCCAGTCCCCTTTACCAGTATCAGTCTGACCCTTTATCAGTATCTGCCCGTCCCCTTTACCAGTATCAGCTCGTCCCCTTTACCAGTATCAGCCCGTTCCCTTTACCAGTATCCGCCCGTCCCCTTTACCAGTATCCGCCCGTCCCCTTTACCAGTATCAGCCCATCCCCTTTACCAGTATCAGCCCGTCCCCTTTACCAGTATCCGCCCGTCCCCTTTACCAGAATGTGTCTGTCCACTTTACCAGTATCAGCCCGTCCTCTTTACCAATATCCGCTCATCCCCTTTACCAGTATCCACCTGTCCCCTTTACCAGTATCCGCCTGTCCCCTTTACCAGTATCTACCCGTCCCCTTTACCAGTATCCGCCCGTCCCCCTTACCAGAATAAGCCCGTCCCCTTTACCAGTATCAGCCCGTCCCCTTTACCAGTATCCGCCTGTCCGCTTTAACAGTAACCGCCCTTCCCCTTTACCAGTATCAGCCAGTCCCCTTTACCAGTGTCAGTCTGTCCCCTTTACCAGTATCAGTCTGTCCCCTTTACCAGTATCCGCCCGTCCCCTTTACCAGAATGTGTCTGTCCCTTTTACCAGTATCAGCCCGTCCCCTTTACCAATATCCGCTCATCCCCTTTACCAGTATCCACCTGTCCCCTTTACCAGTATCCGCCCGTCCCCTTTACCAGTATCTACCCGTCCCCTTTACCAGTATCTTCCCGTCCCCCTTACCAGAATCAGCCCGTCCCCTTTACCAGTATCCGCCCGCCCCCTTTACCAGTATCCACTTGTCCCCTTTACCAATATTACTCTGTCCCCTTTACCAGTATCCGCCTGTCCCCTTTACCAGTATCCGCCTGTCCTCTTTACCAGTATCCGCCCGTCCCCTTTACCAGTATCAGCCCGTCCCCTTTACCAGTATCAGTCTGTCCCCTTTACCATTTTCCGCCCGTGCCCTTTACCAGTATCAGTCTGTCCCCTTTACCAGTATCCGCACATCCCCTTGACCAGTATCCGCACGTCCACATTACCAGTATCCGCCCGTCCACTTTACCAATATTACTCTGTCCCCTTTACCAGTATCCACCCGTCCCCTTCACCAGTCGCGTCCGTCACCTTTACCAGTATCAGCCGTTCCCTTTACCAGTATCAGCCCGTCCCTTATACCAGTTACAGCTCGTCCCCTTTACCAATATCCGCTCATCCCCTTTACCAGTATCCACCTGTCCCCTTTACCAGTATCCGCCCGTCCCCTTTACCAGTATCTACCCGTCCCCTTTACCAGTATCTGCCCGTCCCCCTTACCAGAATCAGCCCGTCCCCTTTACCAGTATCCACTTGTCCCCTTTACCAATATTACTCTGTCCCCTTTACCAGTATCCGCCTGTCCCCTTTACCAGTATCCGCCTGTCCTCTTTACCAGTATCCGCCCGTCCCCTTTACCAGTATCAGCCCGTCCCCTTTACCAGTATCAGTCTGTCCCCTTTACCATTTTCCGCCCGTGCCCTTTACCAGTATCAGTCTGTCCCCTTTACCAGTATCCGCACATCCCCTTGACCAGTATCCGCACGTCCACTTTACCAGTATCCGCCCGTCCACTTTACCAATATTACTCTGTCCCCTTTACCAGTATCCACCCGTCCCCTTCACCAGTCGCGTCCGTCACCTTTACCAGTATCAGCCGTTCCCTTTACCAGTATCAGCCCGTCCCTTATACCAGTTACAGCTCGTCCCCTTTAGCAGTATCACTCTGTCCCCTTTACCAGTATCAGCCCGTCCCCTATACCAGTATACACCTGTCCCCTTTATCAGTATCAGTCTGTCCCCTTTACCAGTATCGGCCCGTGCCCTTTACCAGTATCTGCATGTCCCCTTTACCAGTATCTATCTGTCCCCTTTACCAGTATCCGCCCGTCCCCCTTACTAGAATCAGCCCGTCGTCTTTACCAGTATCCGCCCGTCCCCTTTACCAATATCCACTTGTCCCCTTTACCAGTATCTGCCCGTCCCATTTACCAGTATCAGCCGGTCCCCTTCACCAGTTTCCGCTCGTCCCCTTTACCAGTATCAGCCGATCCCCTTTACCATTATCAGTCTGTCCCCTTTACCAGTATCAGCCCATCCCCTTTACCAGTATCGGCCCGTCCCCTTTACCAGTATCACCCTATCCACTTTACCAGTATCCGCCTGTCCCCTTTAAAAGTAGCAGCCCGTCCCCTTTACCTGTATCAGCCGTTCCCTTTACCAGTATCAGCCCGTCCCCTTTACCAGTATCTGCTCGTCCCCTTTACCAGTATCAGCCCGTCCCCTTTACCAGTATCTATCTATCCCCTTTACCAATATCTGCCCGTCCCCCTTACCAGAATCAGCCCGTCCCCTTTTCCAGTATCCGCCCGTCCCCTTTTCCAGTATCAGCCAGTCCCCTTTACCAGTATCAGTCTGACCCTTTATCAGTATCCGCCCGTCCCCTTTACCAGTATCAGCTCGTCCCCTTTACCAGTATCAGCCCGTTCCCTTTACCAGTATCCGCCCGTCCCCTTTACCAGTATCAGCCCGTTCCCTTTACCAGTATCCGCCCGTCCCCTTTACCAGTATCCGCCTGTCCTCTTGATCAGTATCCGCCCGTCCCCTTTTCCAGTCTCAGCCCGTCCCCTTTACCAGTATCAGCCCGTCACCTTTACCAGTATCCGCTCGTCCGCTTTACCAGTATCAGCCCGTCCCCTTTCCAAGTATCCGCACGTCCCCTTTACCAGTATCTGCCGATCCCCTTTACCAGTATCAGTCTGTCCCCTTTACCAGTATCAGCCCATCCCCTTTACCAGTATCCGCACATCCCCTTTACCAGTATCCGCACGTCCACTTTACCAGTATCCGCCCGTCCCCTTTACCAATATTACTCTGTCCCCTTTACCAGAATCAGCCCGTCTCCTTTACCAGTATCCGCCCGTCCCCTTTACCAGTATCCACTTGTCCCCTGTACCAATATTACTCTGTCCCCTTCACCAGTATCCGCCTGTCCCCTTTACCAGTATCCGCCTGTCCTCTTTACCAGTATCCGCCCGTCCCCTTTACCAGTATCAGCCCGTCCCCTTTACCAGTATCAATCTGTCCCCTTTACCATTTTCCGCCCGTTCCCTTTATCAGTATCAGCCCATCCGCTTTACCAGTATCAGCCCGTTCCCTTTACCAGTCTCGGCCCGTCCCCTTTACCAGTATCAGCCCGTCCCCTTTACCAGTATCCGCACGTCCCCTTTACCAGTATCTGCCGATCCCCTTTACCAGTATCAGTCTGTCCCCTTTACCAGTATCAGCCCAACCCCTTTACCAGTATCCGCACATCCCCTTTACCAGTATCCGCACGTCCACTTTACCAGTATCCGCCCGTCCCCTTTACCAATATTACTCTGTCCCCTTTACCAGTATCCACCCGTCCCCTTCACCAGTAGCGACGGTCACCTTTACCAGTATCAGCCGTTCCCTTTACCAGTATCAGCCCGTCCCTTATACCAGTATCAGACCGTCCCCTTTACCAGTATCCGCACGTCCCCTTTACCAGTATCCGCCCGTCCCCTTGACCAGTATCACTCTGTCCCCTTTACCAGTATCAGCCCGTCCCCTTTACCAGTATCGGCCCGTGCCCTTTACCAGTATCCGCATGTCCCCTTTACCAGTATCTATCTGTCCCCTTTACCAGTATCCGCCCGTCCCCCTTACTAGAATCAGCCCGTCGCCTTTACCAGTATCCGCCCGTCCCCTTTACCAATATCCACTTGTCCCCTTTACCAGTATCTGCCCGTCCCCTTTACCAGTATCAGCCCATCCCCTTTACCAGTATCCTCACGTCCCCTTTACCAGTATCGGCCCGTCCCCTTTACCAGTATCACCCTATCCCCTTTACCAGTATCCGCCCGTCCCCTTTAAAAGTAGCAGCCCGTCCCCTTTACCTGTATCAGCCGTTCCCTTTAACAGTATCAGCCCGTCCCCTTTACCAGTATCTGCTCGTCCCCTTTACCAGTATCAGCCCGTCCCCTTTATCAGTATCACTCTGTCCCCTTTACCAGTATCAGCCCGTCCCCTTTACCTGTATACACCTGTCCCCTTTACCAGTATCAGTCTGTCCCCTTTACCAGTATCAGCCCGTGCCCTTTACCAGTATCCGCACGTCCACTTTACCAGTATCCACCTGTCCCCTTTACCAGTATCCGCCCGTCCCCTTTACCAGTATCTATCTGTCCCCTTTACCAGTATCCGCCCGTCCCCCTTACTAGAATCAGCCCGTCGCCTTTACCAGTATCCGCCCGTCCCCTTTACCAATATCCACTTGTCCCCTTTACCAGTATCTGCCCGTCCCCTTTACCAGTATCAGCCCATCCCCTTTACCAGTATCCTCACGTCCCCTTTACCAGTATCGGCCCGTCCCCTTTACCAGTATCACCCTATCCCCTTTACCAGTATCCGCCCGTCCCCTTTAAAAGTAGCAGCCCGTCCCCTTTACCTGTATCAGCCGTTCCCTTTAACAGTATCAGCCCGTCCCCTTTACCAGTATCTGCTCGTCCCCTTTACCAGTATCAGCCCGTCCCCTTTATCAGTATCACTCTGTCCCCTTTACCAGTATCAGCCCGTCCCCTTTACCTGTATACACCTGTCCCCTTTACCAGTATCAGTCTGTCCCCTTTACCAGTATCAGCCCGTGCCCTTTACCAGTATCCGCACGTCCACTTTACCAGTATCCACCTGTCCCCTTTACCAGTATCCGCCCGTCCCCTTTACCAGTATCTATCTATCCCCTTTACCAGTATCTGCCCGTCCCCCTTACCAGAATCAGCCTGTCCCCTTTTCCAGTATCCGCCCGTCCCCTTTTCCAGTATCAGCCAGTCCCCTTTACCAGTATCAGTCTGACCCGTTATCAGTATCTGCCCGTCCCCTTTACCAGTATCAGCTCGTCCCCTTTACCAGTATCAGCCCATTCCCTTTACCAGTATCAGCCCGTCCCCTTTACCAGTATCCGCCCGTCCCCTTTACCAGTATCAGCCCATCCCCTTTACCAGTATCAGCCCGTTCCCTTTACCAGTAGCAGCCCGTCCCCTTTACCAGTATCCGCCTGTCCGCTTTAACAGTAACCGTCCTTCCCCTTTACCAGTATCAGCCAGTCCCCTTTACCAGTGTCAGTCTGTCCCCTTTACCAGTATCAATCTGTCCCCTTTACCAGTATCCGCCCGTCCCCTTTACCAGAATGTGTCTGTCCCCTTTACCAGTATCAGCCCGTCCCCTTTACCAATATCCGCTCATCCCCTTTACCAGTATCCACCTGTCCCCTTTACCAGTATCCGCCTGTCCCCTTTACCAGTATCTACCCGTCCCCTTTACCAGTATCCGCCCGTACCCCTTACCAGAATAAGCCCGTCCCCTTTACCAGTATCAGCCCGTCCCCTTTACCAGTGTCAGTCTGTCCCCTTTACCAGTATCAGTCTGTCCCCTTTACCAGTATCCACCTGTCCCCTTTACCAGAATGTGTCTGTCCCTTTTACCAGTATCAGCCCGTCCCCTTTACCAATATCCGCTCATCCCCTTTACCAGTATCCACCTGTCCCCTTTACCAGTATCCGCCCGTCCCCTTTACCAGTATCTACCCGTCCCCTTTACCAGTATCCGCCCGTCCCCCTTACCAGAATCAGCCCGTCCCCTTTACCAGTATCCGCCCGTCCCCTTTACCAGTATCCACTTGTCCCCTTTACCAATATTACTCTGTCCCCTTTACCATTTTCCGCCCGTCCCCTTTATCAGTATCAGCCCATCCGCTTTACCAGTATCAGCCCGTTCCCTTTACCAGTCTCAGCCCGTCCCCTTTACCAGTATCAGCCCGTTCCCTTTACCAGTCTCAGCCCGTCCCCTTTACCAGTATCAGTCTGTCCCCTTTACCAGTATCCGCCCGTCCCCTTTACCAGAATGTGTCTGTCCCCTTTACCAGTATCAGCCCGTCCCCTTTACCAATATCCGCTCATCCCCTTTACCAGTATCCACCTGTCCCCTTTACCAGTATCCGCCGTCCCCTTTACCAGTATCCACTTGTCCCCTTTACCAATATTACTCTGTCCCCTTTACCATTTTCCGCCCGTCCCCTTTATCAGTATCAGCCCATCCGCTTTACCAGTATCAGCCCGTTCCCTTTACCAGTCTCAGCCCGTCCCCTTTACCAGTATCAGCCCGTCCCCTTTACCAGTATCTGCCGATCCCCTTTACCAGTATCAGTCTGTCCCCTTTACCAGTATCAGCCCATCCACTTTACCAGTATCCGCACATCCCCTTTACCAGTATCCGCACGTCCACTTTACCAGTATCCGCCCGTCCCCTTTACCAATATTACTCTGTCCCCTTTACCAGTATCCACCCGTCCCCTTCACCAGTAGCGTCCCTCACCTTTACCAGTATCAGCCGTTCCCTTTACCAGTATCAGCCCGTCCCTTATACTAGTTACAGCTCGTCCCCTTTACCAGTATCAGACTGTCCCCTTTATCAGTATCCGCACGTCCCCTTTACCAGTATCTGCCCGTCCCCTTGACCAGTATCACTCTGTCCCCTTTACCAGTATCAGCCCGTCCCCTTTACCAGTATACACCTGTCCCCTTTATCAGTCTCAGTCTGTCCCCTTTACCAGTATCGGCCCGTGCCCTTTACCAGTATCCGCATGTCACCTTTACCAGTATCTATCTGTCCCATTTACCAGTATCCGCCCGTCCCCCTTACTAGAATCAGCCCGTCGCCTTTACCAGTATCCGCCCGTCCCCTTTACCAATATCCACTTGTCCCCTTTACCAGTATCTGCCCGTCCCCTTTACCAGTATCAGCCCGTCCCCTTCACCAGTTTCCGCTCGTCCCCTTTACCAGTATCAGCCGATCCCCTTTACCATTATCAGTCTGTCCCCTTTACCAGTATCAGCCCATCCCCTTTACCAGTATCCGCACGTCCCATTTACCAGTTTCGGCCCGTCCCCTTTACCAGTATCACCCTATCCCCTTTACCAGTATCCGCCCGTCCCCTTTAAAAGTAGCAGCCCGTCCCCTTTACCTGTATCAGCCGTTCCCTTTACCAGTATCAGCCCGTCCCCTTCACCAGTATCTGCTCGTCCCCTTTACCAGGATCAGCCCGTCCCCTTTACCAGTATCACTCTGTCCCCTTTACCAGTATCAGCCCGTCCACTTTACCAGTATCCACCTGTCCCCTTTACCAGTATCCGCCCGTCCCCTTTACCAGAATCAGCCTGTCCCCTTTTCCAGTATCCGCCCGTCCCCTTTTCCAGTATCAGCCAGTCCCCTTTACCAGTATCAGTCTGACCCTTTATCAGTATCTGCCCGTCCCCTTTACCAGTATCAGCTCGTCCCCTTTACCAGTATCAGCCCGTCCCCTTTACCAGTATCAGCTCGTCCCCTTTACCAGTATCAGCCCGTTCCCTTTACCAGTATCTGCCCGTCCCCTTTTCCAGTATCCGCCCGTCCCCTTTTCCAGTATCAGCCAGTCCCCTTTACCAGTATCAGTCTGACCCTTTATCAGTATCCGCCCGTCCCCTTTACCAGTATCAGCTCGTCCCGTTTACCAGTATCAGCCCGTTCCCTTTGCCAGTATCCGCCCGTCCCCTTTACCAGTATCCGCCTGTCCTCTTGATCAGTATCAGCCAGTCCCCTTTACCAGTATCAGTCTGACCCTTTATCAGTATCCGCCCATCCCCTTTACCAGTATCAGCTCGTCCCCTTTACCAGTATCAGCCCGTTCCCTTTACCAGTATCCGCCCATCCCCTTTACCAGTATCAGCCCATCCCCTTTACCAGTATCAGCCCGTTCCCTTTACCAGTATCAGCCCGTCCCCTTTACCAGCATCCGCCTGTCCGCTTTAACAGTAACTGCCCTTCCCCTTTACCAGTATCAGCCAGTCCCCTTTACCAGTGTCAGTCTGTCCCCTTTACCAGTATCAATCTGTCCCCTTTACCAGTATCCGCCCGTCCCCTTTACCAGAATGTGTCTGTCCCCTTTACCAGTATCAGCCCATCCCCTTTACCAATATCCGCTCATCCCCTTTACCAGTATCCACCTGTCCCCTTTACCAGTATCCGCCCGTCCCCTTTACCAGTATCTACCCGTCCCCTTTACCAGTATCCGCCCGTCCCCCTTACCAGAATCAGCCCGTCCCCTTTACCAGTATCCGCCCGTCCCCTTTACCAGTATCCACTTGTCCACTTTACCAATATTACTCTGTCCCCTTTACCAGTATCCGCCTGTCCCCTTTACCAGTATCCGCTTGTCCTCTTTACCAGTATCCGCCCGTCCCCTTTACCAGTATCAGCCTGTCCCCTTTACCAGTATCCGCACATCCCCTTTACCAGTATCCGCACGTCCACTTTACCAGTATCAGCCCGTCCCCTTCACCAGTTTCCGCTCGTCCCCTTTACCAGTATCAGCCGATCCCCTTTACCATTATCAGTCTGTCCCCTTTACCAGTATCAGCCCATCCCCTTTACCAGTATCCGCACGTCCCCTTTACCAGTATCGGCCCGTCCCCTTTACCAATATCCACTTGTCCCCTTTACCAGTATCTGCCCGTCCCCTTTACCAGTATCAGCCCGTCCCCTTCACCAGTTTCCGCTCGTCCCCTTTACCAGTATCAGCCGATCCCCTTTACCATTATCAGTCTGTCCCCTTTACCAGTATCAGCCCATCCCCTTTACCAGTATCCGCACGTCCCCTTTACCAGTATCCGCCCGTCCCCTTTACCAGTATCAGCCTGTCCCCTTTACCAGTATCCGCTTGTCCTCTTTACCAGTATCCGCCCGTCCCCTTTACCAGTATCAGCCCGTCCCCTTTACCAGTATCCGCTCGTCCGCTTTACCAGTATCAGCCCGTCCCCTTTCCAAGTATCCGCACGTCCCCTTTACCAGTATCTGCCGATCCCCTTTACCAGTATCAGTCTGTCCCCTTTACCAGTATCAGCCCATCCCCTTTACCAGTATCCGCACATCCCCTTTACCAGTATCCGCACGTCCACTTTACCAGTATCCGCCCGTCCCCTTTACCAATATTACTCTGTCCACTTTACCAGTATCCACCCGTCCCCTTCACCAGTAGCGTCCGTCACCTTTACCAGTATCAGCCCGTCGCCTTTACCAATATGCACTTGTCCCCTTTACCAGTATCTACCCGTCCCCTTTACCAGTATCAGCCCGTCCCCTTCACCAGTTTCCGCTCGTCCCCTTTACCAGTATCAGCCGATCCCCTTTACCATTATCAGTCCGTTCCCTTTACCAGTATCAGCCCGTTCCCTTTACCAGTATCAGCCCGTCCCCTTTACCAGCATCCGCCTGTCCGCTTTAACAGTAACCGCCCTTCCCCTTTACCAGTATCAGCCAGTCCCCTTTACCAGTGTCAGTCTGTCCCCTTTACCAGTATCAATCTGTCCCCTTTACCAGTATCCGCCCGTCCCCTTTACCAGAATGTGTCTGTCCCCTTTACCAGTATCAGCCCATCCCCTTTACCAATATCCACTCATCCCCTTTACCAGTATCCACCTGTCCCCTTTACCAGTATCCGCCCGTCCCCTTTACCAGTATCTACCCGTCCCCTTTACCAGTATCCGCCCGTCCCCCTTACCAGAATCAGCCCGTCCCCTTTACCAGTATCCGCCCGTCCCCTTTACCAGTATCCACTTGTCCCCTTTACCAATATTACTCTGTCCCCTTTACCAGTATCCGCCTGTCCCCTTTACCAATTTCCGCTTGTCCTCTTTACCAGTATCCGCCCGTCCCCTTTACCAGTATCAGCCCGTCCCCTTTACCAGTATCAGTCTGTCCCCTTTACCATTTTCCGCCCGTCCCCTTTATCAGTATCAGCGCATCCGCTTTACCAGTATCAGCCCGTTCCCTTTACCAGTCTCAGCCCGTCCCCTTTACCAGTATCAGCCCGTCCCCTTTACCAGTATCCGCTCGTCCGCTTTACCAGTATCAGCCCGTCCCCTTTCCAAGTATCCGCACGTCCCCTTTACCAGTATCTGCTGATCCCCTTTACCAGTATCAGTCTGTCCCCTTTACCAGTATCAGCCCATCCCCTTTACCAGTATCCGCACATCCCCTTTACCAGTATCCGCATGTCCACTTTACCAGTATCCGCCCGTCCCCTTTACCAATATTACTCTGTCCCCTTTACCAGTATCCACCCGTCCCCTTCACCAGTAGCGTCCGTCACCTTTACCAGTATCAGCCCGTCGCCTTTACCAATATCCACTTGTCCCCTTTACCAGTATCTGCCCGTCCCCTTTACCAGTATCAGCCCGTCCCCTTCACCAGTTTCCGCTCGTCCCCTTTACCAGTATCAGCCGATCCCCTTTACCATTATCAGTCTGTCCCCTTTACCAGTATCAGCCCATCCCCTTTACCAGTATCCGCACGTCCCCTTTACCAGTATCGGCCCGTCCCCTTTACCAATATCCACTTGTCCCCTTTACCAGTATCTGCCCGTCCCCTTTACCAGTATCAGCCCGTCCCCTTCACCAGTTTCCGCTCGTCCCCTTTACCAGTATCAGCCGATCCCCTTTACCATTATCAGTCTGTCCCCTTTACCAGTATCAGCCCATCCCCTTTACCAGTATCCGCACGTCCCCTTTACCAGTATCGGCCCGTCCCCTTTACCAGTATCACCCTACCCCTTTACCAGTATCAGCCCGTTCCCTTTACCAGTATCAGCCCGTCCCCTTCACCAGTATCTGCTCGTCCACTTTACCAGTATCCACCTGTCCCCTTTACCAGTATCCGCCCGTCCCCTTTACCAGTATCTATCTTTCCCCTTTTCCAGTATCCGCCCGTCCCCTTTTCCAGTATCAGCCAGTCCCCTTTACCAGTATCAGTCTGACCCTTTATCAGTATCCGCCCGTCCCCTTTACCAGTATCAGCTCGTCCCCTTTACCAGTATCAGCCCGTTCCCTTTACCAGTATCTATCTATCCCCTTTACCAGTATCCGCCCGTCCCCTTTTCCAGTATCAGCTCGTCCCCTTTACCAGTATCAGCCCGTTCCCTTTACCAGTATCTATCTATCCACTTTACCAGTATCCACCTGTCCCCTTTACCAGTATCCGCCCGTCCCCTTTACCAGTATCTATCTATCCCCTTTTCCAGTATCCGCCCGTCCCCTTTTCCAGTATCAGCCCGTCCCCTTTACCAGTATCAGCTCGTCCCGTTTACCAGTATCAGCCCGTTCCCTTTACCAGTATCCGCCCGTCCCCTTTACCAGTATCCGCTTGTCCTCTTGATCAGTATCCGCCGTCCCCTTTTCCAGTATCAGCCAGTCCCCTTTACCAGTATCAGTCTGACCCTTTATCAGTATCCGCCCGTCCCCTTTACCAGTATCCGCCCATCCCCTTTACCAGTATCAGCCTATCCCCTTTACCAGTATCAGCCCGTTCCCTTTACCAGTATCAGCCCGTCCCCTTTACCAGCATCCGCCTGTCCGCTTTAACAGTAACCGCCCTTCCCCTTTACCAGTATCAGCCAGTCCCCTTTACCAGTGTCAGTCTGTCCCCTTTACCAGTATCAATCTGTCCCCTTTACCAGTATCCGCCCGTCCCCTTTACCAGAATGTGTCTGTCCCCTTTACCAGTATCAGCCCGTCCCCTTTACCAATATCCGCTCATCCCCTTTACCAGTATCCACCTGTCCCCTTTACCAGTATCCGCCCGTCCCCTTTACCAGTATCTACCCGTCCCCTTTACCAGTATCCGCCCGTCCCCCTTACCAGAATCAGCCCGTCCCCTTTACCAGTATCCGCCCGTCCCCTTTACCAGTATCCACTTGTCCCCTTTACCAATATTACTCTGTCCCCTTTACCAGTATCCGCCTGTCCCCTTTACCAGTATCCGCCTGTCCATTTACCAGTATCCGCCCGTCCCCTTTACCAGTATCAGCCCGTCCCCTTTACCAGTATCAGTCTGTCCCCTTTACCATTTTCCGCCCGTCCCCTTTATCAGTATCAGCCCATCCGCTTTACCAGTATCAGTCTGTCCCCTTTACCATTTTCCGCCCGTTCCCTTTACCAGTCTCAGCCCGTCCCCTTGACCAGTATCAGCCCGTCCCCTTTACCAGTATCCGCTCGTCCGCTTTACCAGTATCAGCCCGTTCCCTTTCCAAGTATCCGCACGTCCCCTTTACCAGTATCTGCCGATCCCCTTTACCAGTATCAGTCTGTCCCCTTTACCAATATCAGCCCATCCCCTTTACCAGTATCCGCACATCCCCTTTACCAGTATCCGCACGTCCACTTTACCAGTATCCGCCCGTCCCCTTTACCAATATTACTCTGTCCCCTTTACCAGTATCCACCCGTCCCCTTCACCAGTAGCGTCCGTCACCTTTACCAGTATCAGCCGTTCCCTTTACCAGTATCAGCCTGTCCCTTATACCAGTTACAGCTCGTCCCCTTTACCAGTATCAGACCGTCCCCTTTACCAGTATCCGCACGTCCCCTTTACCAGTATCCGCCCGTCCCCTTGACCAGTATCACTCTGTCCCCTTTACCAGTATCAGCCCGTCCCCTTTACCAGTATATACCTGTCCCCTTTATCAGTATCAGTCTGTCCCCTTTACCAGTATCGGCCCGTGCCCTTTACCAGTATCCGCACGTCCACTTTACCAGTATCCGCCCGTCCCCTTTACCAATATTACTCTGTCCCCTTTACCAGTATCCACCCGTCCCCTTCACCAGTAGCGTCCGTCACCTTTACCAGTATCAGCCGTTCCCTTTACCAGTATCAGCCTGTCCCTTATACCAGTTACAGCTCGTCCCCTTTACCAGTATCAGACCGTCCCCTTTACCAGTATCCGCACGTCCCCTTTACCAGTATCCGCCCGTCCCCTTGACCAGTATCACTCTGTCCCCTTTACCAGTATCAGCCCGTCCCCTTTACCAGTATATACCTGTCCCCTTTATCAGTATCAGTCTGTCCCCTTTACCAGTATCGGCCCGTGCCCTTTACCAGTATCCGCATGTTCCCTTTACCAGTATCTATCTGTCCCCTTTACCAGTATCCGCCCGTCCCCCTTACTAGAATCAGCCCGTCGCCTTTACCAGTATCCGCCCGTCCCCTTTACCAATATCCACTTGTCCCCTTTACCAGTATCTGCCCGTCCCCTTTACCAGTATCAGCCCGTCCCCTTCACCAGTTTCCGCTCGTCCCCTTTACCAGTATCAGCCGATCCCCTTTACCATTATCAGTCTGTCCCCTTTACCAGTATCAGCCCATCCCCTTTACCAGTATCCGCACGTCCCCTTTACCTGTATCAGCCGTTCCCTTTACCAGTATCAGCCTGTCCCCTTCACCAGTATCTGCTCGTCCCCTTTACCAGTATCAGCTCGTCCCCTTTACGAGTATCAGTCTGTCCCCTTTACCAGTATCAGCCCGTCCACTTTACCAGTATCCACCTGTCCCCTTGATCAGTATCCGCCCGTCCCCTTTTCCAGTATCTGCCAGTCCCCTTTACCAGTATCAGTCTGACCCTTTATCAGTATCCGCCCGTCCCCTTTACCAGTATCCGCCCGTCCCCTTTACCAGTATCAGCCCATCCCCTTTACCAGTATCAGCCCGTTCCCTTTACCAGTATCAGTCCGTCCCCTTTACCAGTATCCGCCTGTCCGCTTTAACAGTAACCGCCCTTCCCCTTTACCAGTATCAGCCAGTCCCCTTTACCAGTGTCAGTCTGTCCCCTTTACCAGTATCAATCTGTCCCCTTTACCAGTATCCGCCCGTCCCCTTTACCAGAATGTGTCTGTCCCCTTTACCAGTATCAGCCCATCCCCCTTACCAATATCCGCTCATCCCCTTTACCAGTATCCGCCTGTCCTCTTTACCAGTATCCGCCCGTCCCCTTTACCAGTATCAGCCCGTCCCCTTTATCAGTATCAGCCCGTTCCCTTTACCAGTATCAGCCCGTCCCCTTTACCAGTATCCGCCTGTCCGCTTTAACAGTAACCGCCCTTCCCCTTTACCAGTATCAGCCAGTCCCCTTTACCAGTGTCAGTCTGTCCCCTTTACCAGTATCAGTCTGTCCCTTTACCAGTATCCGCCCGTCCCCTTTACCAGAATGTGTCTGTCCCTTTTACCAGTATCAGCACGTCCCCTTTACCAATATCCGCTCATCCCCTTTACCAGTATCCACATGTCCCCTTTACCAGTATCCGCCCGTCCCCTTTACCAGTATCTACCCGTCCCCTTTACCAGTATCCGCCCGTCCCCCTTACCAGAATCCGCCCGTCCCCTTTACCAGTATCCACCCGTCCCCTTTACCAGTATCCACTTGTCCCCTTTACCAGTATCAGCCCGTCCCCTTTACCAGTATCAACCTGTCCCCTTTACCAATATTACTCTGTCCCCTTTACCAGTATCCGCCTGTCCCCTTCACCAGTATCCGCCTGTCCTCTTTACCAGTATCCGCCCGTCCCCTTTACCAGTATCAGCCCGTCCACTTTACCAGTATCAACCTGTCCCCTTTACCATTTTCCGCCCGTCCCCTTTATCAGTATCAGCCCATCCGCTTTACCAGTATCAACCCATTCCCTTTACCAGTCTCAGCCCGTCCCCTTTACCAGTATCAGCCCGTCACCTTTACCAGAATACACCTGTCCCCTTTATCAGTATCAGTCTGTCCCCTTTACCAGTATCGGCCCGTGCCCTTTACCAGTATCCGCATGTCCCCTTTACCAGTATCTATCTGTCCCCTTTACCAGTATCCGCCCGTCCCCCTTACTAGCATCAGCCCGTCGCCTTTACCAGTATCCGCCCGTCCCCTTTACCAATATCCACTTGTCCCCTTTACCAGTATCTGCCCGTCCCCTTTACCAGTATCAGCCCGTCCCCTTCACCAGTTTCCGCTCGTCCCCTTTACCAGTATCAGCCGATCCCCTTTACCATTATCAGTCTGTCCCCTTTACCAGTATCAGCCCATCCCCTTTACCAGTATCCGCACGTCCCCTTTACCAGTATCGGCCCGTCCCCTTTACCAGTATCACCCTATCCCCTTTATCAGTATCCGCCCGTCCCCTTTAAAAGTAGCAGCCCGTCCCCTTTACCTGTATCAGCCGTTCCCTTTACCAGTATCAGCCCGTCCCCTTTACCAGTATCTGCTCGTCCCCTTTACCAGTATCAGCCCGTCCCCTTTACCAGTATCACTCTGTCCCCTTTACCAGTATCAGCCCGTCCCCTTTACCAGTATCTGCTCGTCCCCTTTACCAGTATCAGCCCGTCCCCTTTACCAGTATCAGTCTGTCCCCTTTACCAGTATCAGCCCGTCCCCTTTACCAGTATCCGCCCGTCCCCTTTACCAGTATCTATCTATCCCCTTTACCAGTATCAGCCCGTCCTCTTTACCAGTATCACTCTGTCCCCTTTACCAGTATCAGCCCGTCCACTTTACCAGTATCCACCTGTCCCCTTTACCAGTATCTGCCCGTCCCCTTTACCAGTATCTATCTATCCCCTTTACCAATATCTGCCCGTCCCCCTTACCAGAATCAGCCTGTCCCCTTTTCCAGTAACCGCCCGTCCCCTTTTCCAGTATCAGCCCGTCCCCTTTACCAGTATCAGTCTGACCCTTTATCAGTATCTGCCCGTCCCCTTTACCAGTATCAGCTCGTCCCCTTTACCAGTATCAGCCCGTTCCCTTTACAGTATCTATCTATCCCCTTTACCAGTATCTGCCCGTCCCCCTTACCAGAATCAGCCTGTCCCCTTTACCAGTATCAGCCCGTTCCCTTTACCAGTATCCGACCGTCCCCTTTACCAGTATCCGCGTGTCCTCTTGATCAGTATCCGCCCGTCCCCTTTTCCAGTATCAGCCAGTCCCCTTTACCAGTATCAGTCTGACCCTTTATCAGTATCCGCCGTCCCCTTTACCAGTATCCGCCCATCCCCTTTACCAGTATCAGCCCATCCACTTTACCAGTATCAGCCCGTTCACTTTACCAGTATCAGCCCGTCCCCTTTACCAGTATCCGCCTGTCCGCTTTAACAGTAACCGCCCTTCCCCTTTACCAGTATCAGCCAGTCCCCTTGACCAGTGTCAGTCTGTCCCCTTTACCAGAATGTGTCTGTCCCCTTTACCAGTATCAGCCCGTCCCCTTTACCAATATCCGCTCATCCCCTTTACCAGTATCCACCTGTCCCCTTTACCAGTATCCGCCCGTCCCCTTTACCAGTATCTACCCGTCCCCTTTACCAGTATCCGCCCGTCCCCCTTACCAGAATAAGCCCGTCCCCTTTACCAGTATCCGCCTGTCCTCTTTACCAGTATCCGCCCGTCCCCTTTACCAGTATCAGCCCGTCCCCTTTACCAGTATCAGCCCGTTCCCTTTGCCAGTATCAGCCCGTCCCCTTTACCAGTATCCGCCTGTCCGCTTTAACAGTAACCGCCCTTCCCCTTTACCAGTATCAGCCAGTCCCCTTTACCAGTGTCAGTCTGTCCCCTTTACCAGTATCAGTCTGTCCCCTTTACCAGTATCCACCCGTCCCCTTTACCAGAATGTGTCTGTCCCTTTTACCAGTACCAGCCCGTCCCATTTACCAATATCCACTCATCACCTTTACCAGTATCCACCTGTCCCCTTTACCAGTATCCGCCCGTCCCCTTTACCAGTATCTACCCGTCCCCTTTACCAGTATCCGCCCGTCCCCCTTACCAGAATCAGCCCGTCCCCTTTACCAGTATCCGCCCGTCCCCTTTACCAGTATCCACTTGTCCCCTTTACCAATATTACTCTGTCCCCTTTACCAGTATCAGCCCATCCCCTTTACCAGTATCCGCACATCCCCTTTACCAGTATCCGCACGTCCACTTTACCAGTATCCGCCCGTCCCCTTTACCAATATTACTCTGTCCCCTTTACCAGTATCCACACGTCCCCTTCACCAGTAGCGTCCATCACCTTTACCAGTATCAGCCGTTCCCTTTACCAGTATCAGCCCGTCCCTTATACCAGTTACAGCTCGTCCCCTTTACCAGTATCAGACCGTCCCCTTTACCAGTATCCGCACGTCCCCTTTACCAGTATCCGCCCGTCCCCTTGACCAGTATCACTCTGTCCCCTTTACCAGTATCAGCCCGTCCCCTTTACCAGTATACACCTGTCCCCTTTATCAGTATCAGTCTGTCCCCTTTACCAGTATCGGCCCGTGCCCTTTACCAGTATCCGCATGTCCCCTTTACCAGTATCTATCTGTCCCCTTTCCCAGTATCTGCCCGTCCCCTTTACCAGTATCAGCCCGTCCCCTTCACCAGTTTCCGCTCGTCCCCTTTACCAGTATCAGCCGATCCCCTTTACCAGTATCCGCACGTCCCCTTTACCAGTATCACCCTATCCCCTTTACCAGTATCCGCCCGTCCCCTTTAACAGTAGCAGCCCGTCCCCTTTACCTGTATCAGCCGTTCCCTTTACCAGTATCAGCCCGTTCCCTTCAGCAGTATCTGCTCGTCCCCTTTACCAGGATCAGCCCGTCCCCTTTAGCAGTATCACTCTGTCACCTTTACCAGTATCAGCACGTCCACTTTACCAGTATCCACCTGTCCCCTTTACCAGTATCCGCCCGTCCCCTTTACCAGTATCTATCTATCCCCTTTACCAGTATCTGCCCGTCCCCCTTACCAGAATCAGCCTGTCCCCTTTTCCAGTATCCGCCCGTCCCCTTTTCCAGTATCAGCCAGTCCCCTTTACCAGTATCAGTCTGACCCTTTATCAGTATCTGCCCGTCCCCTTTACCAGTATCAGCCTGTCCCCTTTACCAGTATCAGTCTGACCCTTTATCAGTATCTGCCCGTCCCCTTTACCAGTATATGCCCGTCCCCCTTACCAGAATCAGCCTGTCCCCTTTTCCAGTATCCGCCCGTCCCCTTTTCCAGTATCAGCCAGTCCCCTTTACCAGTATCAGTCTGACCCTTTATCAGTATCTGCCCGTCCCCTTTACCAGTATCCGCCCGTCCCCTTTTCCAGTATCAGCCAGTCCCCTTTACCAGTATCAGTCTGACCCTTTTTCAGTATCTGCCCGTCCCCTTTACCAGTATCCGCCCGTCCCCTTTTCCAGTATCAGCCAGTCCCCTTTACCAGTATCAGTCTGACCCTTTATCAGTATCTGCCCGTCCCCTTTACCAGTATCAGCTCGTCCCCTTTACCAGTATCAGTCTGACCCTTTATCAGTATCTGCCCGTCCCCTTTACCAGTATCAGCTCGTCCCCTTTACCAGTATCAGCCCGTTCCCTTTAACAGTATCCGTCCGTCCCCTTTACCAGTATCCGCACGTCCCCTTTTCCAGTATCGGCCCGTCCCCTTTACCAGTATCAGTCTGTCCCCTTTACCAGTATACACCTGTCCCCTTTATCAGTATCAGTCTGTCCCCTTTACCAGTATCGGCCCGTCCCCTTTACCAGTATCAGCCCGTCCCCTTCACCAGTTTCCGCTCGTCCCCTTTACCAGTATCAGCCGATCCCCTTTACCATTATCAGTCTGTCCCCTTTACCAGTATCAGCCCATCCCCTTTACCAGTATCCGCACGTCCCCTTTACCAGTATCGGCCCGTCCCCTTTACCAGTATCACCCTATCCCCTTTACCAGTATCCGCCCGTCCCCTTTAAAAGTAGCAGCCCGTCCCCTTTACCTGTATCAGCCGTTCCCTTTACCAGTATCAGCCCGTCCCCTTTACCAGTATCTGCTCGTCCCCTTTACCAGTATCAGCCCGTCCCCTTTACCAGTATCACTCTGTCCCCTTTACCAGTATCAGCCCGTCCCCTTTACCTGTATACACCTGTCCCCTTTACCAGTATCAGTCTGTCCCCTTTACCAGTGTCAGCCCGTGCCCTTTACCAGTATCCGCGCGTCCACTTGACCAGTATCCACCTGTCCCCTTTACCAGTATCCGCCCGTCCCCTTTACCAGTATCTATCTATCCCCTTTACCAGTATTTGCCCGTCCCCCTTACCAGTATCAGCCCATCCCCTTTCCCAGTATCAGCCCGTTCCCTTTACCAGTATCAGCCCGTCCCCTTTACCAGTATCCGCCTGTCCGCTTTAACAGTAACCGCCCTTCCCCTTTACCAGTATCAGCCCGTCCCCTTTACCAATATCCGCTCATCCCCTTTACCAGTATCTGCCCGTCCCCCTTACCAGTATCAGCCCATCCCCTTTTCCAGTATCAGCCAGTCCCCTTTACCAGTATCAGTCTGACCCTTTATCAGTATCTGCCCGTCCCCTTTACCAGTATCAGCCCATCCCCTTTACCAGTATCAGCCCATCCCCTTTACCAGTATCAGCCCGTTCCCTTTACCAGTATCAGCCCGTCCCCTTTACCAGTATCCGCCTGTCCGCTTTAACAGTAACCGCCCTTCCCCTTTACCAGTATCAGCCAGTCCCCTTTACCAGTGTCAGTCTGTCCCCTTTACCAGTATCAGTCTGTCCCCTTTACCAGTATCCGCCCGTCCCCTTTACCAGAATGTGTCTGTCCCTTTTACCAGTATCAGCCCGTCCCCTTTACCAATATCCGCTCATCCCCTTTACCAGTATCCACCTGTCCCCTTTACCAGTATACGCCCGTCCCCTTTACCAGTATCTACCCGTCCCCTTTACCAGTATCCGCCCGTCCCCCTTACCAGAATCAGCCCGTCCCCTTTACCAGTATCCGCCCGTCCCTTTTACCAGTATCCACTTGTCCCCTTTACCAGTATCAGTCTGTCCCCTTTACCAGTATCAGCCCATCCCCTTTACCAGTATCCGCACATCCCCTTTACCAGTATCCGCACGTCCACTTTACCAGTATCCGCCCATCCCCTTTACCAATATTACTCTGTCCCCTTTACCAGTATCCAACCGTCCCCTTCACCAGTAGCGTCCGTCACCTTTACCAGTATCAGCCGTTCCCTTTACCAGTATCAGCCCGTCCCCTATACCAGTAACAGCTCGTCCCCTTTACCAGTATCAGACCGTCCCCTTTACCAGTATCCGCACGTCCCCTTTACCAGTATACGCCCGTCCCCTTTACCAGTATCACTCTGTCCCCTTTACCAGTATCAGCCCGTCCCCTTTACTAGTATACACCTGTCCCCTTTATCAGTATCAGTCTGTCCCCTTTACCAGTATCGGCCCGTGCCCTTTACCAGTATCCGCATGTCCCCTTTACCAGTATCTATCTGTCCCCTTTACCAGTATCCGCCCGTCCCCCTTACTAGAATCAGCCCGTCGCCTTTACCATTATCCGCCCGTCCCCTTTACCAATATCCACTTGTCCCCTTTACAAGTATCTGCCCGTCCCCTTTACCAGTATCAGCCCGTCCCCTTCACCAGTTTCCGCTCGTCCCCTTTACCATTATCAGTCTGTCCCCTTTACCAGTATCAGCCCATCCCCTTTACCAGTCTCCGCACGTCCCCTTTACCAGTATCGGCCCGTCCCCTTTACCAGTATCACCATGTCCCCTTTACCAGTATCCGCCCATCCCCTTTAAAAGTAGCAGCCCGTCCCCTTTACCTGTATCTGCTGTTCCCTTAACCAGTATCAGCCCGTCCCCTTTACCAGTATCTGCTCGTCCCCTTTACCAGTATCAGCCCGTCCCCTTTACCAGTATCACTCTGTCCCCTTTACCAGTATCAGCCCGTCCCCTTTACCTGTATACACCTGTCCCCTTTACCAGTATCAGTCTGTCCCCTTTACCAGTATCAGCCCATGCCCTTTACCAGTATCCGCACGTCCACTTTACCAGTATCCAACTGTCCCCTTTACCAGTATCCGCCCGTCCCCTTTACCAGTATCTATCTATCCCCTTTTCCAGTATCCGCCCGTCCCCTTTTCCAGTATCAGCCAGTCCCCTTTACCAGTATCAGTCTGACCCTTTATCAGTATCTGCCCGTCCCCTTTACCAGTATCAGCCCGTCCCCTTTACCAGTATCAGCCCGTTCCCTTTACAGTATCTGCCCGTCCCCTTTACCAGTATCCGGCTGTCCTCTTGATCAGTATCCGCCCGTCCCCTTTTCCAGTATCAGCCCGTCCCCTTTACCAGTATCCGCACGTCCCCTTTACTAGTATCCGCACGTCCACTTTACCAGTATCCGCCCGTCCCCTTTACCAGTATCACTCTGTCCCCTTTACCAGTATCAGCCGTCCCCTTTACCAGTAGCAGCCCGTCCCCTTTACCAGTATCAGCCATTCCCTTTACCAGTATCAGCCCGTCCCCTTTACCAGTATCCGCTCGTCCCCTTTACCTGTATCAGTCCGTCCCCTTTACCAGTAACCGCTCGTCCTCTTTACCAGTATCCGCCCGTTCCCTTTACCAGTATCACTCTGTGCCCTTTACCAGTATCAGCCCATCCCCTTTACCAGCATACACCTGTCCCCTCTACCAGTATCAGTCTGTCCCCTTTACCAGTATCCGCACGTCCCCTTTACCAGTATCCTCCTGTCCCCTTTACCAGTATCAGCCTGTCCCCTTTACCAGTATCTATCTGTCCCCTTTACCAGTATCCACTTGTCCCCTTTACCAGTATCAGCCCATCCCCTTTACCAGTATCCGCTCATCCCCTTTACCAGTATCCGCCCGTCCCCTGTACCAGTCTCAGCCCGTCCCCTTTACCAGTATCCGTCCGTCCCCTTTCCCAGGATCAGCCCGTCCCCTTTACCAGTGTCTGCACAATCCATTTACCAGTATCCGCACGTCCACTTTACCAGTATCCGCCCGTCCCCTTTACCAATATTACTCTGTCCCCTTTACCAGTATCCAACCGTCCCCTTCACCAGTAGCGTCCGTCACCTTTACCAGTATCAGCCGTTCCCTTTACCAGTATCAGCCCGTCCCCTATACCAGTTACAGCTCGTCCCCTTTACCAGTGTCAGACCGTCCCCTTTACCAGTATCCGCACGTCCCCTTTACCAGTATACGCCCGTCCCCTTTACCAGTATCAGCCTGTCCCCTTTACCAGCATCGGCCCGTGCCCTTTACCAGTATCCGCATGTCCCCTTTACCAGTATCTATCTGTCCCCTTTACCAGTATCCGCCCGTCCCCCTTACTAGAATCAGTCCGTCGCCTTTACCAGTATCCGCCCGGACCCTTTACCAGTATCCACTTGTCCCCTTTACCAGTATCTGCCCGTCCCCTTTACCAGTATCAGCCCGTCCCCTTCACCAGTTTCCGCTCGTCCCCTTTACCAGTATCAGCCGATCCCCTTTCCCATTATCAGTCTGTCCCCTTTACCAGTATCAGCCCATCCCCTTTACCAGTATCACCCTGTCCCCTTTACCAGTATCCGCCCGTCCCCTTTAAAAGTAGCAGCCCGTCCCCTTTACCTGTATCAGCCGTTCCCTTAACCAGTATCAGCTCGTCCCCTTTACCATTATCTGCTCGTCCCCTTTACCAGTATCAGCCCGTCCCCTTTACCAGTATCACTCTGTCCCCTTTACCAGTATCCGCCCGTCCCCTTTACCAGTATACACCTGTCCCCTTTACCAGTATCAGTCTGTCCCCTTTACCAGTATCAGTCCGTGCCCTTTACCAGTATCCGCACGTCCACTTTACCAGTATCCACCTGTCCCCTTTACCAGTATCCGCCCGTCCCCTTTACCAGTATTTATCTATCCCCTTTACCAGTATCTGCCCGTCCCCCTTACCAGAATCAGCCTGTCCCCTTTCCCAGGATCAGCCCGTCCCCTTTACCAGTATCCGCTTGTCCGCTTTACCAGTAACCGCCTGTCCCCTTTACCAGTATCAGCCCGTCCCCTTTACCAGTATCCGCTCATCCCCTTTACCAGTATCCGCCCGTCCCCTTTACCAGTCTCAGCCCGCCCCCTTTACCAGTATCAGCCCGTCCCCTTTTCCAGTATCTGCACATCACCTTTACCAGTATACACCTGTCCCCTTTATCAATATCAGTCTGTCCCCTTTACCAGTATCGGCCCGTGCCCTTTACCAGTATCCGCATGTCCCCTTTACCAGTATCTATCTGTCCCCTTTACTAGTATCCGCCCGTCCCCCTTACTAGAATCAGCCCGTCGCCTTTACCAGTATCCGCCCGTCCCCTTTACCAATATCCACTTGTCCCCTTTACCAGTATCTGCCCGTCCCCTTTACCAGTATAAGCCCGTCCCCTTCACCAGTTTCCGCTCGTCCCCTTTACCAGTATCAGCCGATCCCCTTTACCATTATCAGTCTGTCCCCTTTACCAGTATCAGCCCATCCCCTTTACCAGTATCCGCACGTCCCCTTTACCAGTATCGGCCCGTCCCCTTTACCAGTATCACCCTATCCCCTTTACCAGTATCCGCCCGTCCCCTTTATAAGTAGCAGCCCGTCCCCTTTACCTGTATCAGCCGTTCCCTTTACCAATATCAGCCCGTCCCCTTTACCAGTATCACTCTGTCCCCTTTACCAGTATCAGCCCGTCCCCTTTACCTGTATACACCTGTCCCCTTTACCAGTATCAGTCTGTCCCCTTTACCAGTATCAGCCCGTGCCCTTTACCAGTATCCGCACGTCCACTTTACCAGTATCCACCTGTCCCCTTTACCAGTATCCGCACGTCCACTTTACCAGTATCCACCTGTCCCCTTTACCAGTATCTGCCCGTCCCCCTTACCAGAATCAGCCTGTCCCCTTTTCCAGTATCCGCCCGTCCCCTTTTCCAGTATCAGCCAGTCCCCTTTACCAGTATCAGTCTGACCCTTTATCAGTATCTGCCCGTCCCCTTTACCAGTATCAGCTCGTCCCCTTTACCAGTATCAGCCCGTTCCTTTTACCTGTATCCGACCGTCCCCTTTACCAGTATCCGCCTGTCCTCTTGATCAGTATCCGCCCGTCCCCTTTTCCAGTATCAGCCAGTCCCCTTTACCAGTATCAGTCTGACCCTTTATCAGTATCCGCCCGTCCCCTTTACCAGTATCCGCCCGTCCCCTTTACCAGTATCAGCCCATCCCCTTTACCAGTGTCGGTCTGTCCCCTTTACCAGTATCAGCCCGTCCCCTTTACCAGTATCCGCCTGTCCGCTTTAACAGTAACCGCCCTTCCCCTTTACCAGTATCAGCCCGTCCCCTTTACCAGTATCGACCCGTCCCCTTTACCAGTATCCGCCCGTCCCCCTTACCAGAATCAGCCCGTCCCCTTTACCAGTATCCGCCCGTCCCCTTTACCAGTATCTACTTGTCCCCTTTACCAGTATCAGTCTGTCCCCTTTACCAGTATCAGCCCATCCCCTTTACCAGTATCCGCACATCCCCTTTACCAGTATCCGCACGTCCACTTTACCAGTATCCGCCCATCCCCTTTACCAATATTACTCTGTCCCCTTTACCAGTATCCAACCGTCCCCTTCACCAGTAGCGTCCGTCACCTTTACCAGTATCAGCCGTTCCCTTTACCAGTATCTATCTGTCCCCTTTACCAGTATCCGCCCGTCCCCCTTACTAGAATCAGCCCGTCGCCTTTACCAGTATCCGCCCGTCCCCTTTACCAGTATCCACTTGTCCCCTTTACCAGTATCAGCCCGTCCCCTTCACCATTTTCCGCTCGTCCCCTTTACCAGTATCGGCCCGTTCCCTTTACCAGTATCACCCTGTCCCCTTTACCAGTATCCGCCCGTCCCCTTTAAAAGTAGCAGCCCGTCCCCTTTACCTGTATCAGCCGTTCCCTTAACCAGTATCAGCCTGTCCCCTTTACCAGTATCTGCTCGTCCCCTTTACCAGTATCAGCCCGTCCCCTTTACCAGTATCACTCTGTCCCCTTTACCAGTATCAGCCCGTCCCCTTTACCAGTATACACCTGTCCCCTTTACCAGTATCAGTCTGTCCCCTTTACCAGTATCAGCCCGTGCCCTTTACCAGTATCCGCACGTCCACTTTACCAGTATCCAACTGTCCCCTTTACCAGTATCTGCCCGTCCCCTTTACCAGTATCTATCTATCCCCTTTACCAGTATCTGCCCGTCCCCCTTATCAGTATCCGCCCGTACCCTTTTCCAGTATCAGCCAGTCCCCTTTATCAGTATCAGTCTGACCCTTTACCAGTATCAGCCCGTCCCCTTTACCAGTATCAGCCCGTTCCCTTTACCAGTATCTGCCCGTCCCCTTTACCAGTATCCACTTGTCCCCTTTACCAGTATCCGCCCGTCCCCTTTACCAGTATCCACTTGTCCCCTGTACCAGTATCTGCCCGTCCCCTTTACCAGTATCAGCCCGTCCCCTTCACCAGTTTCCGCTCGTCCCCTTTACCAGTATCAGCCGATCCCCTTTACCATTATCAGTCTGTCCCCTTTACCAGTATCGGCCCGTCCCCTTTACCAGTATCACCCTGTCCCCTTTACCAGTATCCGCCCGTCCCCTTTAAAAGTAGCAGCCCGTCCCCTTTACCTGTATCAGCCGTTCCCTTAACCAGTATCAGCCCGTCCCCTTTACCAGTATCTGCTCGTCCCCTTTACCAGTATCAGCCCGTCCCCTTTACCAGTATCACTCTGTCCCCTTTACCAGTATCAGCCCGTCCCCTTTACCAGTATACACCTGTCCCCTTTACCAGTATCAGTCTGTCCCCTTTACCAGTATCAGCCCGTGCCCTTTACCAGTATCCGCACGTCCACTTTACCAGTATCCAACTGTCCCCTTTACCAGTATCTGCCCGTCCCCTTTACCAGTATCTATCTATCCCCTTTACCAGTATCTGCCCGTCCCCCTTATCAGTATCCGCCCGTCCCCTTTTCCAGTATCAGCCAGTCCCCTTTATCAGTATCAGTCTGACCCTTTACCAGTATCAGCCCGTCCCCTTTACCAGTATCAGCCCGTTCCCTTTACCAGTATCTGCCCGTCCCCTTAACCAGTATCCGGCTGTCCTCTTTATCAGTATCCGCCCGTCCCCTTTTCCAGTATCAGCCAGTCCCCTTTACCAGTATCAGTCTGACCCTTTACCTGTATACACCTGTCCCCTTTACCAGTATCAGTCTGTCCCCTTTACCAGTATCAGCCCGTCCCCTTTACCAGTATCCGCACGTCCACTTTACCAGTATCCGCCCGTCCCCTTTACCAGTATCACTCTGTCCCCTTTACCAGTATCAGCCGTCCCCTTTACCAGTAGCAGCCCGTCCCCTTTACCAGTATCAGCCATTCCCTTTACCAGTATCAGCCCATCCCCTTTACCAGTATCACTCTGTCCCCTTTACCAGTATCAGCCCGTCCCCTTTACCAGTATCCGCTCATCCTCTTTACCAGTATCCGACCGTCCCCTGTACCAGTCTCAGCCCGTCCCCTTTACCAGTATCACTCTGTCCCCTTTACCAGTATCAGCCCGTCCCCTTTACCTGTATACACCTGTCCCCTTTACCAGTATCAGTCTGTCCCCTTTACCAGTATCAGCCCGTGCCCTTTACCAGTATCCGCACGTCCACTTTACCAGTATCCACCTGTCCCCTTTACCAGTATCCGCCCGTCCCCTTTACCAGTATCTATCTATCCCCTTTACCAGTATCTGCCCGTCCCCCTTACCAGAATCAGCCTGTCCCCTTTCCCAGGATCAGCCCGTCCCCTTTACCAGTATCCGCTTGTCCGCTTTACCAGTAACCGCCTGTCCCCTTTACCAGTATCAGCCCGTCCCCTTTACCAGTATCCGCTCATCCCCTTTACCAGTATCCGCCCGTCCCCTTTACCAGTCTCAGCCCGCCCCCTTTACCAGTATCCACTTGTCCCCTTTACCAGTATCCGCCCGTCCCCTTTACCAGTATCCACTTGTCCCCTGTACCAGTATCTGCCCGTCCCCTTTACCAGTATCAGCCCGTCCCCTTTACCACTATCCGCCCGTCCCTGTACCAGTCTCAGCCCGTCCCCTTTACCAGTATCCACTTGTCCCCTTTACCAGTATCCGCCCGTCCCCTTTACCAGTATCCACTTGTCCCCTGTACCAGTATCTGCCCGTCCCCTTTACCAGTATCAGCCCGTCCCCTTCACCAGTTTCCGCTCGTCCCCTTTACCAGTATCAGCCGATCCCCTTTACCATTATCAGTCTGTCCCCTTTACCAGTATCGGCCCGTCCCCTTTACCAGTATCACCCTGTCCCCTTTACCAGTATCCGCCCGTCCCCTTTAAAAGTAGCAGCCCGTCCCCTTTACCAGTATCACTCTGTCCCCTTTACCAGTATCAGTCTGTCCCCTTTACCAGTATCAGCCCGTGCCCTTTACCAGTATCCGCACGTCCACTTTACCAGTATCCAACTGTCCCCTTTACCAGTATCTGCCCGTCCCCTTTACCAGTATCTATCTATCCCCTTTACCAGTATCTGCCCGTCCCCCTTATCAGTATCCGCCCGTCCCCTTTTCCAGTATCAGCCAGTCCCCTTTATCAGTATCAGTCTGACCCTTTACCAGTATCAGCCCGTCCCCTTTACCAGTATCAGCCCGTTCCCTTTACCAGTATCTGCCCGTCCCCTTTACCAGTATCCGGCTGTCCTCTTTATCAGTATCCGCCCGTCCCCTTTTCCAGTATCAGCCAGTCCCCTTTACCAGTATCAGTCTGACCCTTTACCAGTAGCAGCCCGTCCCCTTTACCAGTATCAGCCATTCCCTTTACCAGTATCAGCCCATCCCCTTTACCAGTATCCGCTCGTCCCCTTTACCAGTATCAGCCCGTCCCCTTTACCAGTATCCGCTCATCCTCTTTACCAGTATCCGCCCGTTCCCTTTACCAGTATCACTCTGTCCCCTTTACCAGTATCAGCCCATCCCCTTTACCAGCATACACCTGTCCCCTCTACCAGTATCAGTCTGTCCCCTTTACCAGTGTCCGCACGTCCCCTTTACCAGTATCCTCCTGTCCCCTTTACCAGTATCCGCCTGTCCCCTTTACCAGTATCTATCTGTCCCCTTTACCAGTATCCGCTCATCCCCTTTACCAGTATCCGCCCGTCCCCTGTACCAGTCTCAGCCCGTCCCCATTACCAGTATCCGTCCGTCCCCTTTCCCAGGATCAGCCCGTCCCCTTTACCAGTGTCCGCACATCCCCTTTACCAGTATCCGCACGTCCACTTTACCATTATACCCCCGGCCCCTTTACCAATGTTACTCTGTCCCCTTTACCAGTATCCAACCGTCCCCTTCACCAGTAGCGTCCGTCACCTTTACCAGTATCAGCCGTTCCCTTTACCAGTATCAGCCCGTCCCCTATACCAGTTAAAGCTCGTCCCCTTTACCAGTATCAGACCGTCCCCTTTACCAGTATCCGCACGTCCCCTTTACCAGTATACGCCCGTCCCCTTTACCAGTATCACTCTGTTCCCTTTACCAGTATCAGCCCGTCCCCTTTACCAGTATACACCTGTCCCCTTTATCAGTATCAGTCTGTCCCCTTTACCAGTATCGGCCCGTGCCCTTTACCAGTATCCGCATGTCCCCTTTACCAGTATCTATCTGTCCCCTTTACCAGTATCCGCCCGTCCCCCTTACTAGAATCAGTCCGTCGCCTTTACCAGTATCCGCCCGTCCCCATTACCAGTATCCACTTGTCCCCTTTACCAGTATCAGCCGATCCCCTTTACCATTATCAGTCTGTCCCCTTTACCAGTATCAGCCCATCCCCTTTACCAGTATCCGCACGTCCTCTTTACCAGTATCGGCCCGTCCCCTTTACCAGTATCACCCTGTCCCCTTTACCAGTATCCGCACGTCCCCTTTACCAGTATCCTCCTGTCCCCTTTACCAGTATCCGCCTGTCCCCTTTACCAGTATCTATCTGTCCCCTTTACCAGTATCCACTTGTCCCCTTTACCAGTATCAGCCAGTCCCCTTTACCAGTATCCGCTCATCCCCTTTACCAGTATCCGCCCGTCCCCTGTACCAGTCTCAGCCCGTCCCCTTTACCAGTATCACTCTGTCCCCTTTACCAGTATCAGCCCGTCCCCTTTACCTGTATACACCTGTCCCCTTTACCAGTATCAGTCTGTCCCCTTTACCAGTATCCGCCCGTCCCCTTTAAAAGTAGCAGCCCGTCCCCTTTACCTGTATCAGCCGTTCCCTTAACCAGTATCAGCCCGTCCCCTTTACCAGTATCTGCTCGTCCCCTTTACCAGTATCAGCCCGTCCCCTTTACCAGTATCACTCTGTCCCCTTTACCAGTATCAGCCCGTCCCCTTTACCAGTATACACCTGTCCCCTTTACCAGTATCAGTCTGTCCCCTTTACCAGTATCAGCCCGTGCCCTTTACCAGTATCCGCACGTCCACTTTACCAATATCCAACTGTCCCCTTTACCAGTATCTGCCCGTCCCCTTTACCAGTATCTATCTATCCCCTTTACCAGTATCTGCCCGTCCCCCTTATCAGTATCCGCCCGTCCCCTTTTCCAGTATCAGCCAGTCCCCTTTATCAGTATCAGTCTGACCCTTTACCAGTATCAGCCCGTCCCCTTTACCAGTATCAGCCCGTTCCCTTTACCAGTATCTGCCCGTCCCCTTTACCAGTATCCGGCTGTCCTCTTTATCAGTATCCGCCCGTCCCCTTTTCCAGTATCAGCCAGTCCCCTTTACCAGTATCAGTCTGACCCTTTACCAGTAGCAGCCCGTCCCCTTTACCAGTATCAGCCATTCCCTTTACCAGTATCAGCCCGTCCCCTTTAAAAGTAGCAGCCCGTCCCCTTTACCTGTATCAGCCGTTCCCTTAACCAGTATCAGCCCGTCCCCTTTACCAGTATCTGCTCGTCCCCTTTACCAGTATCAGCCCGTCCCCTTTACCAGTATCACTCTGTCCCCTTTACCAGTATCAGCCCGTCCCCTTTACCAGTATACACCTGTCCCCTTTACCAGTATCAGTCTGTCCCCTTTACCAGTATCAGCCCGTGCCCTTTACCAGTATCCGCACGTCCACTTTACCAATATCCAACTGTCCCCTTTACCAGTATCTGCCCGTCCCCTTTACCAGTATCTATCTATCCCCTTTACCAGTATCTGCCCGTCCCCCTTATCAGTATCCGCCCGTCCCCTTTTCCAGTATCAGCCAGTCCCCTTTATCAGTATCAGTCTGACCCTTTACCAGTATCAGCCCGTCCCCTTTACCAGTATCAGCCCGTTCCCTTTACCAGTATCTGCCCGTCCCCTTTACCAGTATCCGGCTGTCCTCTTTATCAGTATCCGCCCGTCCCCTTTTCCAGTATCAGCCAGTCCCCTTTACCAGTATCAGTCTGACCCTTTACCAGTAGCAGCCCGTCCCCTTTACCAGTATCAGCCATTCCCTTTACCAGTATCAGCCCATCCCCTTTACCAGTATCCGCTCGTCCCCTTTACCAGTATCAGCCCGTCCCCTTTACCAGTATCCGCTCATCCTCTTTACCAGTATCCGCCCGTCCCCTTTACCAGTATCAGCCATTCCCTTTACCAGTATCAGCCCATCCCCTTTACCAGCATACACCTGTCCCCTCTACCAGTATCAGTCTGTCCCCTTTACCAGTGTCCGCACGTCCCCTTTACCAGTATCCTCCTGTCCCCTTTACCAGTATCCGCCTGTCCCCTTTACCAGTATCTATCTGTCCCCTTTACCAGTATCCGCTCATCCCCTTTACCAGTATCCGCCCGTCCCCTGTACCAGTCTCAGCCCGTCCCCATTACCAGTATCCGTCCGTCCCCTTTCCCAGGATCAGCCCGTCCCCTTTACCAGTGTCCGCACATCCCCTTTACCAGTATCCGCACGTCCACTTTACCATTATACCCCCGGCCCCTTTACCAATGTTACTCTGTCCCCTTTACCAGTATCCAACCGCCCCTTCACCAGTAGCGTCCGTCACCTTTACCAGTATCAGCCGTTCCCTTTACCAGTATTAGCCCGTCCCCTATACCAGTTAAAGCTCGTCCCCTTTACCAGTATCAGACCGTCCCCTTTACCAGTATACACCTGTCCCCTTTATCAGTATCAGTCTGTCCCCTTTACCAGTATCGGCCCGTGCCCTTTACCAGTATCCGCATGTCCCCTTTACCAGTATCTATCTGTCCCCTTTACCAGTATCCGCCCGTCCCCCTTACTAGAATCAGTCCGTCGCCTTTACCAGTATCCGCCCGTCCCCATTACCAGTATCCACTTGTCCCCTTTACCAGTATCTGCCCGTCCCCTTTACCAGTATCAGCCCGTCCCCTTCACCAGTTTCCGCTCGTCCCCTTTACCAGTATCAGCCGATCCCCTTTACCATTATCAGTCTGTCCCCTTTACCAGTATCAGCCCATCCCCTTTACCAGTATCCGCACGTCCTCTTTACCAGTATCGGCCCGTCCCCTTTACCAGTATCACCCTGTCCCCTTTACCAGTATCCGCACGTCCCCTTTACCAGTATCCTCCTGTCCCCTTTACCAGTATCCGCCTGTCCCCTTTACCAGTATCTATCTGTCCCCTTTACCAGTATCCACTTGTCCCCTTTACTAGTATCAGCCAGTCCCCTTTACCAGTATCCGCTCATCCCCTTTACCAGTATCCGCCCGTCCCCTGTACCAGTCTCAGCCCGTCCCCTTTACCAGTATCACTCTGTCCCCTTTACCAGTATCAGCCCGTCCCCTTTACCTGTATACACCTGTCCCCTTTACCAGTATCAGTCTGTCCCCTTTACCAGTATCAGCCCGTGCCCTTTACCAGTATCCGCACGTCCACTTTACCAGTATCCACCTGTCCCCTTTACCAGTATCCGCCCGTCCCCTTTACCAGTATCTATCTATCCCCTTTACCAGTATCTGCCCGTCCCCCTTACCAGAATCAGCCTGTCCCCTTTCCCAGGATCAGCCCGTCCCCTTTACCAGTATCCGCTTGTCCGCTTTACCAGTAACCGCCTGTCCCCTTTACCAGTATCAGCCCGTCCCCTTTACCAGTATCCGCTCATCCCCTTTACCAGTATCCGCCCGTCCCCTTTACCAGTCTCAGCCCGCCCCCTTTACCAGTATCAGCCCGTCCCCTTTTCCAGTATCTGCACATCACCTTTACCAGTATACACCTGTCCCCTTTATCAATATCAGTCTGTCCCCTTTACCAGTATCGGCCCGTGCCCTTTACCAGTATCCGCATGTCCCCTTTACCAGTATCTATCTGTCCCCTTTACCAGTATCCGCCCGTCCCCCTTACTAGAATCAGCCCGTCGCCTTTACCAGTATCCGCCAGTCCCCTTTACCAATATCCACTTGTCCCCTTTACCAGTATCTGCCCGTCCCCTTTACCAGTATCAGCCCGTCCCCTTCACCAGTTTCCGCTCGTCCCCTTTACCAGTATCAGCCGATCCCCTTTACCATTATCAGTCTGTCCCCTTTACCAGTATCAGCCCATCCCCTTTACCAGTATCCGCACGTCCCCTTTACCAGTATCGGCCCGTCCCCTTTACCAGTATCACCCTATCCCCTTAACCAGTATCCGCCCGTCCCCTTTAAAAGTAGCAGCCCGTCCCCTTTACCTGTATCAGCCGTTCCCTTTACCAGTATCAGCCCGTCCCCTTTACCAGTATCACTCTGTCCCCTTTACCAGTATCAGCCCGTCCCCTTTACCTGTATACACCTGTCCCCTTTACCAGTATCAGTCTGTCCCCTTTACCATATCAGCCCGTGCCCTTTACCAGTATCCGCACGTCCACTTTACCAGTATCCACCTGTCCCCTTTACCAGTATCCGCCAGTCCCCTTTACCAGTATCTATCTATCCCCTTTACCAGTATCTGCCCGTCCCCCTTACCAGTATCCGCCCGTCCCCTTTTCCAGTATCAGCCAGTCCCCTTTTCCAGTATCAGTCTGACCCTTTATCAGTATCCGCCCGTCCCCTTTACCAGTATCCGCCCGTCCCCTTTACCAGTATCAGCCCATCCCCTTTACCAGTATCAGCCCGTTCCCTTTACCAGTATCAGCCCGTCCCCTTTACCAGTATCCGCCTGTCCGCTTTAACAGTAACCGCCCTTCCCCTTTACCAGTATCAGCCAGTCCCCTTTACCAGTGTCGGTCTGTCCCCTTTACCAGTATCAATCTGTCCCCTTTACCAGTATCCGCCCGTCCCCTTTACCAGTATCCACCTGTCCCCTTTACCAGTATCCGCCCGTCCCCCTTACCAGAATCAGCCCGTCTCCTTTACCAGTATCCGCCCGTCCCCTTTACCAGTATCCACTTGTCCCCTTTACCAGTATCAGTCTGTCCCCTTTACCAGTATCAGCCCATCCCCTTTACCAGTATCCGCACATCCCCTTTACCAGTATCCGCACGTCCACTTTACCAGTAGCCGCCCATCCCCTTTACCAATAGTACTCTGTCCCCTTTACCAGTATCCAACCATCCCCTTCACCAGTAGCGTCCGTCACCTTTACCAGTATCAGCCGTTCCCTTTACCAGTATCAGCCCGTCCCCTATACCAGTTACAGCTCGTCCCCTTTACCAGTATCAGACCGTCCCCTTTACCAGTATCCGCACGTCCCCTTTACCAGTATACGCCCGTCCCCTTTACCAGTATCAGTCTGTCCCCTTTACCAGTATCGGCCCGTGCCCTTTACCAGTATCTGCATGTCCCCTTTACCAGTATCTATCTGTCCCCTTTACCAGTATCCGCCCGTCCCCCTTACTAGAATCAGTCCGTCGCCTTTACCAGTATCCGCCCGTCCCCTTTACCAGTATCCACTTGTCCCCTTTACCAGTATCACTCTGTCTACTTTACCAGTATCAGCCCGTCCCCTTTACCAGTATACACCTGTCCCCTTTACCAGTATCAGTCTGTCCCCTTTACCAGTATCAGTCCGTGCCCTTTACCAGTATCCGCACGTCCACTTTACCAGAATCCACCTGTCCCCTTTACCAGTATCCGCCCGTCCCCCTTACCAGAATCAGCCTGTCCCCTTTTCCAGTATCCGCCCGTTATCTTTTCCAGTATCAGCCAGTCCCCTTTACCAGTATCAGTCTGACCCTTTATCAGTATCTGCCCGTCCCCTTTACCAGTATCAGCCCGTCCCCTTTACCAGTATCAGCCCGTTCCCTTTACCAGTATCCGCCCGTCCCCTTTACCAGTATCCGCCTGTCCTCTTTATCAGTATCCGCCCGTCCCCTTTTCCAGTATCAGCCAGTCCCCTTTACCAGTATCAGTCTGACCCTTTATCAGTATCCGCCTGTCCCCTTTACCAGTATCAGCCCGTCCCCTTTACCAGTATCAGCCCGTTCCCTTTACCAATATCAGCCCGTCCCCTTTACCAGTATCCGCTCGTCCTCTTTACCAGTATCAGCCCGTCCCCTTTACAAGTATCCGCACGTCCCCTTTACCAGTATCCGCACGTCCACTTTACCAGTATCCTCCCGTCCCCTTTACCAGTATCACTCTGTCCCCTTTACCAGTATCAGCCGTCCCCTTTACCAGTAGCAGCCCGTCCCCTTTACCAGTATCAGCCATTCCCTTTACCAGTATCAGCCCATCCATTTTACCAGTATCCGCTCGTCCCCTTTACCAGTAACAGCCCGTCCCCTTTACCAGTATCCGCTCATCCTCTTTACCAGTATCCGACCGTTCCCTTTACCAGTATCACTCTGTCCCCTTTACCAGTATCAGCCCATCCCCTTTACCAGCATACACCTGTCCCCTCTACCAGTATCAGTCTGTCCCCTTTACCAGTGTCCGCACGTCCCCTTTACCAGTATCCTCCTGTCCCCTTTACCAGTATCCGCCTGTCCCCTTTACCAGTATCTATCTGTCCCCTTTACCAGTATCCGCTCACCCCCTTTACCAGTATCCGCCCGTCCCCTGTACCAGTCTCAGCCCGTCCCCATTACCAGTATCCGTCCGTCCCCTTTCCCAGGATCAGCCCGTCCCCTTTACCAGTGTCCGCACATCCCCTTTACCAGTATCCGCACATCCACTTTACCATTATACCCCCGGCCCCTTTACCAATGTTACTCTGTCCCCTTAACCAGTATCCAACCGTCCCCTTCACCAGTAGCGTCCGTCACCTTTACCAGTATCAGCCGTTCCCTTTACCAGTATCAGCCCGTCCCCTATACCAGTTAAAGCTCGTCCCCTTTACCAGTATCAGACCGTCCCCTTTACCAGTATCCGCACGTCCCCTTTACCAGTATACGCCCGTCCCCTTTACCAGTATCACTATGTCCCCTTTACCAGTATCAGCCCGTCCCCTTTACCAGTATACACCTGTCCCCTTTATCAGTATCAGTCTGTCCCCTTGACCAGTATCGGCCCGTGCCCTTTACCAGTATCCGCATGTCCCCTTTACCAGTATCTATCTGTCCCCTTTACCAGTATCCGCCCGTCCCCCTTACTAAAATCAGTCCGTCGCCTTTACCAGTATCCGCCCGTCCCCATTACCAGTATCCACTTGTCCCCTTTACCAGTATCTGCCCGTCCCCTTTACCAGTATCAGCCCGTCCCCTTCACCAGTTTCCGCTCGTCCCCTTTACCAGTATCAGCCGATCCCCTTTACCATTATCAGTCTGTCCCCTTTACCAGTATCAGCCCATCCCCTTTACCAGTATCCGCACGTCCTCTTTACCAGTATCGGCCCGTCCCCTTTACCAGTATCACCCTGTCCCCTTTACCAGTATCCGCACGTCCCCTTTACCAGTATCCTCCTGTCCCCTTTACCAGTATCCGCTTGTCCCTTTTACCAGTATCTATCTGTCCCCTTTACCAGTATCCACTTGTCCCCTTTACCAGTATCAGCCAGTCCCCTTTACCAGTATCCGCTCATCCCCTTTACCAGTATCCGCCCGTCCCCTGTACCAGTCTCAGCCCGTCCCCTTTACCAGTATCACTCTGTCCCCTTTACCAGTATCAGCCCGTCCCCTTTACCTGTATACACCTGTCCCCTTTACCAATATCAGTCTGTCCCCTTTACCAGTATCAGCCCGTGCCCTTTACCAGTATCCGCACGTCCACTTTACCAGTATCCACCTGTCCCCTTTACCAGTATCCGCCCGTCCCCTTTACCAGTATCTATCTATCCCCTTTACCAGTATCTGCCCGTCCCCCTTACCAGAATCAGCCTGTCCCCTTTCCCAGGATCAGCCCGTCCCCTTTACCAGTATCCGCTTGTCCGCTTTACCAGTAACCGCCTGTCCCCTTTACCAGTATCAGCCTGTCCTCTTTACCAGTATCCGCTCATCCCCTTTACCAGTATCCGCCCGTCCCCTTTACCAGTCTCAGCCCGCCCCCTTTACCAGTATCAGCCCGTCCCCTTTTCCAGTATCTGCACATCACCTTTACCAGTATACACCTGTCCCCTTTATCAATATCAGTCTGTCCCCTTTACCAGTATCGGCCCGTGCCCTTTACCAGTATCCGCATGTCCCCTTTACCAGTATCTATCTGTCCCCTTTACCAGTATCCGCCCGCCCCCCTTACTAGAATCAGCCCGTCGCCTTTACCAGTATCCGCCCGTCCCCTTTACCAATATCCACTTGTCCCCTTTCCCAGTATCTGCCCGTCCCCTTTACCAGTATCAGCCCGTCCCCTTCACCAGTTTCCGCTCGTCCCCTTTACCAGTATCAGCCGATCCCCTTTACCATTATCAGTCTGTCCCCTTTACCAGTATCAGCCCATCCCCTTTACCAGTATCCGCACGTCCCCTTTACCAGTATCGGCCCGTCCCCTTTACCAGTATCACCCTATCCCCTTAACCAGTATCCGCCCGTCCCCTTTAAAAGTAGCAGCCCGTCCCCTTTACCTGTATCAGCCGTTCCCTTTACCAGTATCAGCCCGTCCCCTTTACCAGTATCACTCTGTCCCCTTTACCAGTATCAGCCCGTCCCCTTTACCTGTATACACCTGTCCCCTTTACCAGTATCAGTCTGTCCCCTTTACCAGTATCAGCCCGTGCCCTTTACCAGTATCCGCACGTCCACTTTACCAGTATCCACCTGTCCCCTTTACCAGTATCCGCCAGTCCCCTTTACCAGTATCTATCTATCCCCTTTACCAGTATTTGCCCGTCCCCCTTACCAGAATCAGCCTGTCCCCTTTTCCAGTATCCGCCCGTCCCCTTTTCCAGTATCAGCCAGTCCCCTTTACCAGTATCAGTCTGACCCTTTATCAGTATCTGCCCGTCCCCTTTACCAGTATCAGCTCGTCCCCTTTACCAGTATCAGCCCGTTCCCTTTACCAGTATCCGACCGTGCCCTTTACCAGTATCCGCCTGTCCTCTTGATCAGTATCCGCCCGTCCCCTTTTCCAGTATCAGCCAGTCCCCTTTACCAGTATCAGTCTGACCCTTTATCAGTATCCGCCCATCCCCTTTACCAGTATCCGCCCGTCCCCTTTACCAGTATCAGCCCATCCCCTTTACCAGTATCAGCCCGTTCCCTTTACCAGTATCAGCCCGTCCCCTTTACCAGTATCCGCCTGTCCGCTTTAACAGTAACCGCCCTTCCCCTTTACCAGTATCAGCCAGTCCCCTTTACCAGTGTCGGTCTGTCCCCTTTACCAGTATCAATCTGTCCCCTTTACCAGTATCCGCCCGTCCCCTTTACCAGTATCCACCTGTCCCCTTTACCAGTATCCGCCCGTCCCCCTTACCAGAATCAGCCCGTCTCCTTTACCAGTATCCGCCCGTCCCCTTTACCAGTATCTGCCCATCCCCTTTACCAGTATCTGCATATCCCCTTTACCAGTATCCGCACGTCCACTTTACCAGTAGCCGCCCATCCCCTTTACCAATAGTACTCTGTCCCCTTTACCAGTATCCAACCATCCCCTTCACCAGTAGCGTCCGTCACCTTTACCAGTATCAGCCGTTCCCTTTACCAGTATCAGCCCGTCACCTATACCAGTTACAGCTCGTCCCCTTTACCAGTATCAGACCGTCCCCTTTACCAGTATCCGCACGTCCCCTTTACCAGTATCCGCCCGTCCCCTTTACCAGTATCAGTCTGTCCCCTTTACCAGTATCGGCCCGTGCCCTTTACCAGTATCCGCATGCCCCCTTTACCAGTATCTATCTGTCCCCTTTACCAGTATCCGCCCGTCCCCCTTACTAGAATCAGTCCGTCGCCTTTACCAGTATCCGCCCGTCCCCTTTACCAGTATACACTTGTCCCCTTTACCAGTATCACTCTGTCTACTTTACCAGTATCAGCCCGTCCCCTTTACCAGCATACACCTGTCCCCTCTACAAGTATCAGTCTGTCCCCTTTACCAGTATCCGCACGTCCCCTTTACCAGTATCCTTCTGTCCCCTTTACCAGTATCCGCCTGTCCCCTTTACCAGTATCTATCTGTCCCCTTTACCAGTATCCACTTGTCCCCTTTACCAGTATCCGCACGTCCCCTTTACCAGTATCCTCCTGTCCCCTTTACCAGTATCCGCCTGTCCCCTTTACCAGTATCTATCTGCCCCTTTACCAGTATCCACTTGTCCCCTTTACCAGTATCAGCCCATCCCCTTTACCAGTATCCGCTCATCCCCTTTACCAGTATCCGCCCGTCCCCTGTACCAGTTTCAGCCCGTCCCATTTACCAGTATCCGTCCGTCCCCTTTCCCAGGATCAGCCCGTCCCCTTTACCAGTATCCGCTTGTCCGCTTTACCAGTAACCGCCTTTCCCCTTTACCAGTATCACTCTGTCCCCTTTACTAGTATCAGCCGTCCCCTTTACAGTATCAGCCCGTCCCCTTTACCAGTATCAGCCATTCCCTTTACCAGTATCAGCCCGTCCCCTTTACCAGTATCAGCCATTCCCTTTACCAGTATCAGCCCGTCCCCTTTACCAGTATCAGCCCGTTCCCTTTACCAGTATCCGCCCGTCCCCTTTACCAGTATCCGCCTGTCCTCTTTATCAGTATCCGCCCGTCCCCTTTTCCAGTATCAGCCAGTCCCCTTTACCATTATCAGTCTGTCCCCTTTACCAGTATCGGTCCGTCCCCTTTACCAGTATCACCCTGTCCCCTTTACCAGTATCCGACCGTCCCCTTTAAAAGTAGCAGCCCGTCCCCTTTACCTGTATCAGCCGTTCCCTTAACCAGTATCAGCCCGGCCCTTTACCAGTATCTGCTCGTCCCCTTTACCAGTATCAGCCCGTCCCCTTTACCAGTATCACTCTGTCCCCTTTACCAGTATCAGCCCGTCCCCTTTACCAGTATACACCTGTCCCCTTTACCAGTATCAGTCTGTCCCCTTTACCAGTATCAGCCCGTGCCCTTTACCAGTATCCGCACGTCCACTTTACCAGTATCCAACTGTCCCCTTTACCAGTATCTGCCCGTCCCCTTTACCAGTATCTATCTATCCCCTTTACCAGTATCTGCCCGTCCCCCTTATCAGTATCCGCCCGTCCCCTTTTCCAGTATCAGCCAGTCCCCTTTATCAGTATCAGTCTGACCCTTTACCAGTATCAGCCCGTCCCCTTTACCAGTATCAGCCCGTTCCCTTTACCAGTATCTGCCCGTCCCCTTTACCAGTATCCACTTGTCCCCTTTACCAGTATCCGCCCGTCCCCTTTACCAGTATCCACTTGTCCCCTGTACCAGTATCTGCCCGTCCCCTTTACCAGTATCAGCCCGTCCCCTTCACCAGTTTCCGCTCGTCCCCTTTACCAGTATCAGCCGATCCCCTTTACCATTATCAGTCTGTCCCCTTTACCAGTATCGGCCCGTCCCCTTTACCAGTATCACCCTGTCCCCTTTACCAGTATCCGCCCGTCCCCTTTAAAAGTAGCAGCCCGTCCCCTTTACCTGTATCAGCCGTTCCCTTAACCAGTATCAGCCCGTCCCCTTTACCAGTATCTGCTCGTCCCCTTTACCAGTATCAGCCCGTCCCCTTTACCAGTATCACTCTGTCCCCTTTACCAGTATCAGCCCGTCCCCTTTACCAGTATACACCTGTCCCCTTTACCAGTATCAGTCTGTCCCCTTTACCAGTATCAGCCCGTGCCCTTTACCAGTATCCGCACGTCCACTTTACCAGTATCCAACTGTCCCCTTTACCAGTATCTGCCCGTCCCCTTTACCAGTATCTATCTATCCCCTTTACCAGTATCTGCCCGTCCCCCTTATCAGTATCCGCCCGTCCCCTTTTCCAGTATCAGCCAGTCCCCTTTATCAGTATCAGTCTGACCCTTTACCAGTATCAGCCCGTCCCCTTTACCAGTATCAGCCCGTTCCCTTTACCAGTATCTGCCCGTCCCCTTTACCAGTATCCGGCTGTCCTCTTTATCAGTATCCGCCCGTCCCCTTTTCCAGTATCAGCCAGTCCCCTTTACCAGTATCAGTCTGACCCTTTACCTGTATACACCTGTCCCCTTTACCAGTATCAGTCTGTCCCCTTTACCAGTATCAGCCCGTCCCCTTTACCAGTATCCGCACGTCCACTTTACCAGTATCCGCCCGTCCCCTTTACCAGTATCACTCTGTCCCCTTTACCAGTATCAGCCGTCCCCTTTACCAGTAGCAGCCCGTCCCCTTTACCAGTATCAGCCATTCCCTTTACCAGTATCAGCCCATCCCCTTTACCAGTATCCGCTCGTCCCCTTTACCAGTATCCGCTCATCCCCTTTACCAGTATCCGCCCGTCCCCTGTACCAGTCTCAGCCCGTCCCCTTTACCAGTATCACTCTGTCCCCTTTACCAGTATCAGCCCGTCCCCTTTACCTGTATACACCTGTCCCCTTTACCAGTATCAGTCTGTCCCCTTTACCAGTATCAGCCCGTGCCCTTTACCAGTATCCGCACGTCCACTTTCCAGTATCCACCTGTCCCCTTTACCAGTATCCGCCCGTCCCCTTTACCAGTATCTATCTATCCCCTTTACCAGTATCTGCCCGTCCCCCTTACCAGAATCAGCCTGTCCCCTTTCCCAGGATCAGCCCGTCCCCTTTACCAGTATCCGCTTGTCCGCTTTACCAGTAACCGCCTGTCCCCTTTACCAGTATCAGCCCGTCCCCTTTACCAGTATCCGCTCATCCCCTTTACCAGTATCCGCCCGTCCCCTTTACCAGTCTCAGCCCGCCCCCTTTACCAGTATCCACTTGTCCCCTTTACCAGTATCCGCCCGTCCCCTTTACCAGTATCCACTTGTCCCCTGTACCAGTATCTGCCCGTCCCCTTTACCAGTATCAGCCCGTCCCCTTTACCACTATCCGCCCGTCCCCTGTACCAGTCTCAGCCCGTCCCGTTTACCAGTATCCACTTGTCCCCTTTACCAGTATCCGCCCGTCCCCTTTACCAGTATCCACTTGTCCCCTGTACCAGTATCTGCCCGTCCCCTTTACCAGTATCAGCCCGTCCCCTTCACCAGTTTCCGCTCGTCCCCTTTACCAGTATCAGCCGATCCCCTTTACCATTATCAGTCTGTCCCCTTTACCAGTATCGGCCCGTCCCCTTTACCAGTATCCGCCCGTCCCCTTTAAAAGTAGCAGCCCGTCCCCTTTACCTGTATCAGCCGTTCCCTTAACCAGTATCAGCCCGTCCCCTTTACCAGTATCTGCTCGTCCCCTTTACCAGTATCAGCCCGTCCCCTTTACCAGTATCACTCTGTCCCCTTTACCAGTATCAGCCCGTCCCCTTTACCAGTATACACCTGTCCCCTTTACCAGTATCAGTCTGCCCCCTTTACCAGTATCAGCCCGTGCCCTTTACCAGTATCCGCACGTCCACTTTACCAGTATCCAACTGTCCCCTTTACCAGTATCTGCCCGTCCCCTTTACCAGTATCTATCTATCCCCTTTACCAGTATCTGCCCGTCCCCCTTATCAGTATCCGCCCGTCCCCTTTTCCAGTATCAGCCAGTCCCCTTTATCAGTATCAGTCTGACCCTTTACCAGTATCAGCCCGTCCCCTTTACCAGTATCAGCCCGTTCCCTTTACCAGTATCTGCCCGTCCCCTTTACCAGTATCCGGCTGTCCTCTTTATCAGTATCCGCCCGTCCCCTTTTCCAGTATCACTCTGTCCCCTTTACCAGTATCAGCCCATCCCCTTTACCAGCATACACCTGTCCCCTCTACCAGTATCAGTCTGTCCCCTTTACCAGTGTCCGCACGTCCCCTTTACCAGTATCCTCCTGTCCCCTTTACCAGTATCCGCCTGTCCCCTTTACCAGTATCTATCTGTCCCCTTTACCAGTATCCGCTCATCCCCTTTACCAGTATCCGCCCGTCCCCTGTACCAGTCTCAGCCCGTCCCCATTACCAGTATCCGTCCGTCCCCTTTCCCAGGATCAGCCCGTCCCCTTTACCAGTGTCCGCACATCCCCTTTACCAGTATCCGCACGTCCACTTTACCATTATACCCCCGGCCCCTTTACCAATGTTACTCTGTCCCCTTTACCAGTATCCAACTGTCCCCTTCACCAGTAGCGTCCGTCACCTTTACCAGTATCAGCCGTTCCCTTTACCAGTATCAGCCCGTCCCCTATACCAGTTAAAGCTCGTCCTCTTTACCAGTATCAGACCGTCCCCTTTACCAGTATCCGCACGTCCCCTTTACCAGTATACGCCCGTCCCCTTTACCAGTATCACTCTGTTCCCTTTACCAGTATCAGCCCGTCCCCTTTACCAGTATACACCTGTCCCCTTTATCAGTATCAGTCTGTCCCCTTTACCAGTATCGGCCCGTGCCCTTTACCAGTATCCGCATGTCCCCTTTACCAGTATCTATCTGTCCCCTTTACCAGTATCCGCCCGTCCCCCTTACTAGAATCAGTCCGTCGCCTTTACCAGTATCCGCCCGTCCCCATTACCAGTATCCACTTGTCCCCTTTACCAGTATCTGCCCGTCCCCTTTACCAGTATCAGCCCATCCCCTTCACCAGTTTCCGCTCGTCCCCTTTACCAGTATCAGCCGATCCCCTTTACCATTATCAGTCTGTCCCCTTTACCAGTATCAGCCCATCCCCTTTACCAGTATCCGCACGTCCTCTTTACCAGTGTCGGCCCGTCCCCTTTACCAGTATCACCCTGTCCCCTTTACCAGTATCCGCACGTCCCCTTTACCAGTATCTGCTCGTCCCCTTTACCAGTATCAGCCCGTCCCCTTTACCAGTATCACTCTGTCCCCTTTACCAGTATCAGCCCGTCCCCTTTACCAGTATACACCTGTCCCCTTTACCAGTATCAGTCTGCCCCCTTTACCAGTATCAGCCCGTGCCCTTTACCAGTATCCGCACGTCCACTTTACCAGTATCCAACTGTCCCCTTTACCAGTATCTGCCCGTCCCCTTTACCAGTATCTATCTATCCCCTTTACCAGTATCTGCCCGTCCCCCTTATCAGTATCCGCCCGTCCCCTTTTCCAGTATCAGCCAGTCCCCTTTATCAGTATCAGTCTGACCCTTTACCAGTATCAGCCCGTCCCCTTTACCAGTATCAGCCCGTTCCCTTTACCAGTATCTGCCCGTCCCCTTTACCAGTATCCGGCTGTCCTCTTTATCAGTATCCGCCCGTCCCCTTTTCCAGTATCACTCTGTCCCCTTTACCAGTATCAGCCCATCCCCTTTACCAGCATACACCTGTCCCCTCTACCAGTATCAGTCTGTCCCCTTTACCAGTGTCCGCACGTCCCCTTTACCAGTATCCTCCTGTCCCCTTTACCAGTATCCGCCTGTCCCCTTTACCAGTATCTATCTGTCCCCTTTACCAGTATCCGCTCATCCCCTTTACCAGTATCCGCCCGTCCCCTGTACCAGTCTCAGCCCGTCCCCATTACCAGTATCCGTCCGTCCCCTTTCCCAGGATCAGCCCGTCCCCTTTACCAGTGTCCGCACATCCCCTTTACCAGTATCCGCACGTCCACTTTACCATTATACCCCCGGCCCCTTTACCAATGTTACTCTGTCCCCTTTACCAGTATCCAACTGTCCCCTTCACCAGTAGCGTCCGTCACCTTTACCAGTATCAGCCGTTCCCTTGACCAGTATCAGCCCGTCCCCTATACCAGTTAAAGCTCGTCCTCTTTACCAGTATCAGACCGTCCCCTTTACCAGTATCCGCACGTCCCCTTTACCAGTATACGCCCGTCCCCTTTACCAGTATCACTCTGTTCCCTTTACCAGTATCAGCCCGTCCCCTTTACCAGTATACACCTGTCCCCTTTATCAGTATCAGTCTGTCCCCTTTACCAGTATCGGCCCGTGCCCTTTACCAGTATCCGCATGTCCCCTTTACCAGTATCTATCTGTCCCCTTTACCAGTATCCGCCCGTCCCCCTTACTAGAATCAGTCCGTCGCCTTTACCAGTATCCGCCCGTCCCCATTACCAGTATCCACTTGTCCCCTTTACCAGTATCTGCCCGTCCCCTTTACCAGTATCAGCCCATCCCCTTCACCAGTTTCCGCTCGTCCCCTTTACCAGTATCAGCCGATCCCCTTTACCATTATCAGTCTGTCCCCTTTACCAGTATCAGCCCATCCCCTTTACCAGTATCCGCACGTCCTCTTTACCAGTGTCGGCCCGTCCCCTTTACCAGTATCACCCTGTCCCCTTTACCAGTATCCGCACGTCCCCTTTACCAGTATCTGCTCGTCCCCTTTACCAGTATCAGCCCGTCCCCTTTACCAGTATCACTCTGTCCCCTTTACCAGTATCAGCCCGTCCCCTTTACCAGTATACACCTGTCCCCTTTACCAGTATCAGTCTGCCCCCTTTACCAGTATCAGCCCGTGCCCTTTACCAGTATCCGCACGTCCACTTTACCAGTATCCAACTGTCCCCTTTACCAGTATCTGCCCGTCCCCTTTACCAGTATCTATCTATCCCCTTTACCAGTATCTGCCCGTCCCCCTTATCAGTATCCGCCCGTCCCCTTTTCCAGTATCAGCCAGTCCCCTTTATCAGTATCAGTCTGACCCTTTACCAGTATCAGCCCGTCCCCTTTACCAGTATCAGCCCGTTCCCTTTACCAGTATCTGCCCGTCCCCTTTACCAGTATCCGGCTGTCCTCTTTATCAGTATCCGCCCGTCCCCTTTTCCAGTATCACTCTGTCCCCTTTACCAGTATCAGCCCATCCCCTTTACCAGCATACACCTGTCCCCTCTACCAGTATCAGTCTGTCCCCTTTACCAGTGTCCGCACGTCCCCTTTACCAGTATCCTCCTGTCCCCTTTACCAGTATCCGCCTGTCCCCTTTACCAGTATCTATCTGTCCCCTTTACCAGTATCCGCTCATCCCCTTTACCAGTATCCGCCCGTCCCCTGTACCAGTCTCAGCCCGTCCCCATTACCAGTATCCGTCCGTCCCCTTTCCCAGGATCAGCCCGTCCCCTTTACCAGTGTCCGCACATCCCCTTTACCAGTATCCGCACGTCCACTTTACCATTATACCCCCGGCCCCTTTACCAATGTTACTCTGTCCCCTTTACCAGTATCCAACTGTCCCCTTCACCAGTAGCGTCCGTCACCTTTACCAGTATCAGCCGTTCCCTTTACCAGTATCAGCCCGTCCCCTATACCAGTTAAAGCTCGTCCTCTTTACCAGTATCAGACCGTCCCCTTTACCAGTATCCGCACGTCCCCTTTACCAGTATACGCCCGTCCCCTTTACCAGTATCACTCTGTTCCCTTTACCAGTATCAGCCCGTCCCCTTTACCAGTATACACCTGTCCCCTTTATCAGTATCAGTCTGTCCCCTTTACCAGTATCGGCCCGTGCCCTTTACCAGTATCCGCATGTCCCCTTTACCAGTATCTATCTGTCCCCTTTACCAGTATCCGCCCGTCCCCCTTACTAGAATCAGTCCGTCGCCTTTACCAGTATCCGCCCGTCCCCATTACCAGTATCCACTTGTCCCCTTTACCAGTATCTGCCCGTCCCCTTTACCAGTATCAGCCCATCCCCTTCACCAGTTTCCGCTCGTCCCCTTTACCAGTATCAGCCGATCCCCTTTACCATTATCAGTCTGTCCCCTTTACCAGTATCAGCCCATCCCCTTTACCAGTATCCGCACGTCCTCTTTACCAGTGTCGGCCCGTTCCCTTTACCAGTATCACCCTGTCCCCTTTACCAGTATCCGCACGTCCCCTTTACCAGTATCCTCCTGTCCCCTTTACCAGTATCCGCCTGTCCCCTTTACCAGTATCTATCTGTCCCCTTTACCAGTATCCACTTGTCCCCTTTACCAGTATCAGCCAGTCCCCTTTACCAGTATCCGCTCATCCCCTTTACCAGTATCCGCCCGTCCCCTGTACCAGTCTCAGCCCGTCCCCTTTACCAGTATCACTCTGTCCCCTTTACCAGTATCAGCCCGTCCCCTTTACCTGTATACACCTGTCCCCTTTACCAGTATCAGTCTGTCCCCTTTACCAGTATCAGCCCGTGCCCTTTACCAGTATCCGCACGTCCACTTTACCAGTATCCACCTGTCCCCTTTACCAGTATCCGCCCGTCCCCTTTACCAGTATCTATCTATCCCCTTTACCAGTATCTGCCCGTCCCCCTTACCAGAATCAGCCTGTCCCCTTTCCCAGGATCAGCCCGTCCCCTTTACCAGTATCCGCTTGTCCGCTTTACCAGTAACCGCCTGTCCCCTTTACCAGTATCAGCCCGTCCCCTTTACCAGTATCCGCTCATCCCCTTTACCAGTATCCGCCCGTCCCCTTTACCAGTCTCAGCCCGCCCCCTTTACCAGTATCCACTTGTCCCCTTTACCAGTATCCGCCCGTCCCCTTTACCAATATCCACTTGTCCCCTGTACCAGTATCTGCCCGTCCCCTTTACCAGTATCAGCCCGTCCCCTTCACCAGTTTCCGCTCGTCCCCTTTACCAGTATCAGCCGATCCCCTTTACCATTATCAGTCTGTCCCCTTTACCAGTATCGGCCCGTCCCCTTTACCAGTATCACCCTGTCCCCTTTACCAGTATCCGCCCGTCCCCTTTAAAAGTATCTGCCCGTCCCCTTTACCTGTATCAGCCGTTCCCTTAACCAGTATCAGCCCGTCCCCTTTACCAGTATCTGCTCGTCCCCTTTACCAGTATCAGCCCGTCCCCTTTACCAGTATCACTCTGTCCCCTTTACCAGTATCAGCCCGTCCCCTTTACCAGTATACACCTGTCCCCTTTACCAGTATCAGTCTGTCCCCTTTACCAGTATCAGCCCGTGCCCTTTACCAGTATCCGCACGTCCACTTTACCAGTATCCAACTGTCCCCTTTACCAGTATCTGCCCGTCCCCTTTACCAGTATCTATCTATCTCCTTTACCAGTATCTGCCCGTCCCCCTTATCAGTATCCGCCCGTCCCCTTTTCCAGTATCAGCCAGTCCCCTTTATCAGTATCAGTCTGACCCTTTACCAGTATCAGCCCGTCCCCTTTACCAGTATCAGCCCGTTCCCTTTACCAGTATCTGCCCGTCCCCTTTACCAGTATCCGGCTGTCCTCTTTATCAGTATCCGCCCGTCCCCTTTTCCAGTATCAGCCAGTCCCCTTTACCAGTATCAGTCTGACCCTTTACCAGTAGCAGCCCGTCCCCTTTACCAGTATCAGCCATTCCCTTTACCAGTATCAGCCCATCCCCTTTACCAGTATCCACTCGTCCCCTTTACCAGTATCAGCCCATCCCCTTTACCAGTATCCGCTCATCCTCTTTACCAGTATCCGCCCGTTCCCTTTACCAGTATCACTCTGTCCCCTTTACCAGTATCAGCCCATCCCCTTTACCAGCATACACCTGTCCCCTCTACCAGTATCAGTCTGTCCCCTTTACCAGTGTCCGCACGTCCCCTTTACCAGTATCCTCCTGTCCCCTTTACCAGTATCCGCCTGTCCCCTTTACCAGTATCTATCTGTCCCCTTTACCAGTATCCGCTCATCCCCTTTACCAGTATCCGCCCGTCCCCTGTACCAGTCTCAGCCCGTCCCCATTACCAGTATCCGTCCGCCCCCTTTCCCAGGATCAGCCCGTCCCCTTTACCAGTGTCCGCACATCCCCTTTACCAGTATCCGCACGTCCACTTTACTATTATACATTCGGCCCCTTTACCAATGTTACTCTGTCCCCTTTACCAGTCTCCAACCGTCCCCTTCACCAGTAGCGTCCGTCACCTTTACCAGTATCAGCCGTTCCCTTTACCAGTATCAGCCCGTCCCCTATACCAGTTAAAGCTCGTCCCCTTTACCAGTATCAGACCGTCCCCTTTACCAGTATCCGCACGTCCCCTTTACCAGTATACGCCCGTCCCCTTTACCAGTATCACTCTGTCCCCTTTACCAGTATCAGCCCGTCCCCTTTACCAGTATACACCTGTCCCCTTTATCAGTATCAGTCTGTCCCCTTTACCAGTATCGGCCCGTGCCCTTTACCAGTAGACGCATGTCCCCTTTACCAGTATCTATCTGTCCCCTTTACCAGTATCCGCCCGTCCCCCTTACTAGAATCAGTCCGTCGCCTTTACCAGTATCCGCCCGTCCCCATTACCAGTATCCACTTGTCCCCTTTACCAGTATCTGCCCGTCCCCTTTACCAGTATCAGCCCGTCCCCTTCACCAGTTTCCGCTCGTCCCCTTTACCAGTATCAGCCGATCCCCTTTACCATTATCAGTCTGTCCCCTTTACCAGTATCAGCCCATCCCCTTTACCAGTATCCGCACGTCCTCTTTACCAGTATCGGCCCGTCCCCTTTACCAGTATCACCCTGTCCCCTTTACCAGTATCCGCACGTCCCCTTTACCAGTATCCTCCTGTCCCCTTTACCAGTATCCGCCTGTCCCCTTTACCAGTATCTATCTGTCCCCTTTACCAGGATCCACTTGTCCCCTTTACCAGTATCAGCCAGTCCCCTTTACCAGTATCCGCTCATCCCCTTTACCAGTATCCGCCCGTCCCCTGTACCAGTCTCAGCCCGTCCCCTTTACCAGTATCACTCTGTCCCCTTTACCAGTATCAGCCCGTCCCCTTTACCTGTATACACCTGTCCTCTTTACCAGTATCAGTCTGTCCCCTTTACCAGTATCAGCCCGTGCCCTTTACCAGTATCCGCACGTCCACTTTACCAGTATCCACCTGTCCCCTTTACCAGTATCCGCCCGTCCCCTTTACCAGTATCTATCTATCCCCTTTACCAGTATCTGCCCGTCCCCCTTACCAGAATCAGCCTGTCCCCTTTCCCAGGATCAGCCCGTCCCCTTTACCAGTATCCGCTTGTCCGCTTTACCAGTAACCGCCTGTCCCCTTTACCAGTATCAGCCCGTCCCCTTTACCAGTATCCGCTCATCCCCTTTACCAGTATCCGCCCGTCCCCTTTACCAGTCTCAGCCCGCCCCCTTTACCAGTATCAGCCCGTCCCCTTTTCCAGTATCTGCACATCACCTTTACCAGTATACACCTGTCCCCTTTATCAATATCAGTCTGTCCCCTTTACCAGTATCGGCCCGTGCCCTTTACCAGTATCCGCATGTCCCCTTTACCAGTATCTATCTGTCCCCTTTACCAGTATTCGCCCGTCCCCCTTACTAGAATCAGCCCGTCGCCTTTACCAGTATCCGCCCGTCCCCTTTACCAATATCCACTTGTCCCCTTTACCAGTATCTGCCCGTCCCCTTTACCAGTATCAGCCCGTCCCCTTCACCAGTTTCCGCTCGTCCCCTTTACCAGTATCAGCCGATCCCCTTTACCATTATCAGTCTGTCCCCTTTACCAGTATCAGCCCATCCCCTTTACCAGTATCCGCACGTCCCCTTTACCAGTATCGGCCCGTCCCCTTTACCAGTATCACCCTATCCCCTTAACCAGTATCAGCCCGTCCCCTTTAAAAGTAGCAGCCCGTCCCCTTTACCTGTATCAGCCGTTCCCTTTACCAGTATCAGCCCGTCCCCTTTACCTGTATACACCTGTCCCCTTTACCAGTATCAGTCTGTCCCCTTTACCAGTATCAGCCCGTGCCCTTTACCAGTATCCGCACGTCCACTTTACCAGTATCCATCTGTCCCCTTTACCAGTATCCGCCAGTCCCCTTTACCAGTATCTATCTATCCCCTTTACCAGTATATGCCCGTCCCCCTTACCAGAATCAGCCTGTCCCCTTTTCCAGTATCCGCCCGTCCCCTTTTCCAGTATCAGCCAGTCCCCTTTACCAGTATCAGTCTGACCCTTTATCAGTATCTGCCCGTCCCCTTTACCAGTATCCATCTGTCCCCTTTACCAGTATCCGCCCGTCCCCCTTACCAGAATCAGCCCGTCTCCTTTACCAGTATCCGACCGTGCCCTTTACCAGTATCCGCCTGTCCGCTTTACCAGTATCAGTCTGACCCTTTATCAGTATCCGCCCGTCCCCTTTTCCAGTATCAGCCAGTCCCCTTTACCAGTATCAGTCTGACCCTTTATCAGTATCCGCCCGTCCCCTTTACCAGTATCCGCCCGTCCCCTTTACCAGTATCAGCCCATCCCCTTTACCAGTATCAGCCCGTTCCCTTTACCAGTATCAGCCCGTCCCCTTTACCAGTATCCGCCTGTCCGCTTTAACAGTAACCGCCCTTCCCCTTTACCAGTATCAGCCAGTCCCCTTTACCAGTGTCAGTCTGTCCCCTTTACCAGTATCAATCTGTCCCCTTTACCAGTATCAGCCAGTCCACTTCACCAGTGTCGGTCTGTCCCCTTTACCAGTATCAATCTGTCCCCTTTACCAGTATCCGCCCGTCCCCTTTACCAGTATCCATCTGTCCCCTTTACCAGTATCCGCCCGTCCCCCTTACCAGAATCAGCCCGTCTCCTTTACCAGTATCCGCCCGTCCCCTTTACCAGTATCCACTTGTCCCCTTTACCAGTATCAGTCTGTCCCCTTTACCAGTATCAGCCCATCCCCTTTACCAGTATCCGCACATCCCCTTTACCAGTATCCGCACGTCCACTTTACCAGTAGCCGCCCATCCCCTTTACCAATAGTACTCTGTCCCCTTTACCAGTATCCAACCATCCCCTTCACCAGTAGCGTCCGTCACCTTTACCAGTATCAGCCGTTCCCTTTACCAGTATCAGCCCGTCACCTATACCAGTTACAGCTCGTCCCCTTTACCAGTATCAGACCGTCCCCTTTACCAGTATCCGCACGTCCCCTTTACCAGTATACGCCCGTCCCCTTTACCAGTATCACTCTGTCCCCTTTACCAGTATCGGCCCGTGCCCTTTACCAGTATCCGCATGTCCCCTTTACCAGTATCTATCTGTCCCCTTTACCAGTATCCGCCCGTCCCCCTTACTAGAATCAGTCCGTCGCCTTTACCAGTATCCGCCCGTCCCCTTTACCAGTATCCACTTGTCCCCTTTACCAGTATCACTCTGTCTACTTTACCAGTATCAGCCCGTCCCCTTTACCAGTATACACCTGTCCCCTTTACCAGTATCAATCTGTCCCCTTTACCAGTATCAGTCCGTGCCCTTTACCAGTATCCGCACGTCCACTTTACCAGAATCCACCTATCCCCTTTACCAGTATCCGCCCGTCCCCTTTACCAGTATCTATCTATCCGCTTTACCAGTATATGCCCGTCCCCCTTACCAGAATCAGCCTGTCCCCTTTTCCAGTATCCGCCCGTCCCCTTTTCCAGTATCAGCCAGTCCCCTTTACCAGTATCAGTCTGACCCTTTATCAGTATCTGCCCGTCCCCTTTACCAGTATCAGCCCGTCCCCTTTACCAGTATCAGCCCGTTCCCTTTACCAGTATCCGCATGTCCCCTTTACCAGTATCCGCCTGTCCTCTTTATCAGTATCCGCCCGTCCCCTTTTCCAGTATCAGCCAGTCCCCTTTACCAGTATCAGTCTGACCCTTTATCAGTATCCGCCCGTCCCCTTTTCCAGTATCAGCCAGTCCCCTTTACCAGTATCAGTCTGACCCTTTATCAGTATCCGCATGTCCCCTTTACCAGTATCCGCCTGTCCTCTTTATCAGTATCCGCCCGTCCCCTTTTCCAGTATCAGCCAGTCCCCTTTACCAGTATCAGTCTGACCCTTTATCAGTATCCGCCCGTTCCCTTTACCAATATCAGCCCGTCCCCTTTACCAGTATCCGCTCGTCCTCTTTACCAGTATCAGCCCGTCCCCTTTACAAGTATCCGCACGTCCCCTTTACCAGTATCCGCACGTCCACTTTACCAGTATCCTCCTGTCCCCTTTACCAGTATCACTCTGTCCCCTTTACCAGTATCAGCCGTCCCCTTTACCAGTAGCAGCCCGTCCCCTTTACCAGTATCAGCCATTCCCTTTACCAGTATCAGCCCATCCCCTTTACCAGTATCCGCTCGTCCCCTTTACCAGTATCAGCCCGTCCCCTTTACCAGTATCCGCTCGTCCTCTTTACCAGTATCCGCCCGTTCCCTTTACCAGTATCACTCTGTCCCCTTTACCAGTATCAGCCCATCCCCTTTGCCAGCATACACCTGTCCCCTCTACCAGTATCAGTCTGTCCCCTTTACCAGTATCTATCTGTCCCCTTTACCAGTATCCACTTGTCCCCTTTACCAGTATCCGCAAGTCCCCTTTACCAGTATCCTCCTGTCCCCTTTACCTGTATCCGCCTGTCCCCTTTACCAGTATCTATCTGCCCCTTTACCAGTATCCACTTGTCCCCTTTACCAGTATCAGCCCATCCCCTTTACCAGTATCCGCTCATCCCCTTTACCAGTATCCGCCCGTCCCCTGTACCAGTTTCAGCCCGTCCCATTTACCAGTATCCGTCCGTCCCCTTTCCCAGGATCAGCCCGTCCCCTTTACCAGTATCCGCTTGTCCGCTTTACCAGTAACCGCCTTTCCCCTTTACCAGTATCACTCTGTCCCCTTTACCAGTATCAGCCGTCCCCTTTACAGTATCAGCCCGTCCCCTTTACCAGTATCAGCCATTCCCTTTACCAGTATCAGCCCGTCCCCTTTACCAGTATCAGCCATTCCCTTTACCAGTATCAGCCCGTCCCCTTTACCAGTATCAGCCCGTTCCCTTTACCAGTATCCGCCCGTCCCCTTTACCAGTATCCGCCTGTCCTCTTTATCAGTATCCGCCCGTCCCCTTTTCCAGTATCAGCCAGTCCCCTTTACCAGTATCAGTCTGACCCTTTATCAGTATCCGCCCGTCCCCTTTACCAGTATCAGCCCGTCCCCTTTACCAGTATCAGCCCGTTCCCTTTACCAATATCAGCCCGTCCCCTTTACCAGTATCCGCTCGTCCTCTTTACCAGTATCAGCCCGTCCCCTTTACAAGTATCCGCACGTCCCCTTTACCAGTATCCGCCCGTCCCCTTTACCAGTATCCACCTGTCCCCTTTACCAGTATCCGCCCGTCCCCCTTACCAGAATCAGCCCGTCTCCTTTACCAGTATCCGCCCGTCCCCTTTTCCAGTATCAGCCAGTCCCCTTTACCAGTATCAGTCTGACCCTTTATCAGTATCCGCCCGTCCCCTTTACCAGTATCAGCCCGTCCCCTTTACCAGTATCAGCCCGTTCCCTTTACCAATATCAGCCCGTCCCCTTTACCAGTATCCGCTCGTCCTCTTTACCAGTATCAGCCCGTCCCCTTTACAAGTATCCGCACGTCCCCTTTACCAGTATCCGCCCGTCCCCTTTACCAGTATCCACCTGTCCCCTTTACCAGTATCCGCCCGTCCCCCTTACCAGAATCAGCCCGTCTCCTTTACCAGTATCCGCCCGTCCCCTTTACCAGTATCCACTTGTCCCCTTTACCAGTATCAGTCTGTCCCCTTTACCAGTATCAGCCCATCCCCTTTACCAGTATCCGCACATCCCCTTTACCAGTATCCGCACGTCCACTTTACCAGTAGCCGCCCATCCCCTTTACCAATAGTACTCTGTCCCCTTTACCAGTATCCAACCATCCCCTTCACCAGTAGCGTCCGTCACCTTTACCAGTATCAGCCGTTCCCTTTACCAGTATCAGCCCGTCCCCTATACCAGTTACAGCTCGTCCCCTTTACCAGTATCAGACCGTCCCCTTTACCAGTATCCGCACGTCCCCTTTACCAGTATACGCCCGTCCCCTTTACCAGTATCAGTCTGTCCCCTTTACCAGTATCGGCCCGTGCCCTTTACCAGTATCCGCATGTCCCCTTTACCAGTATCTATCTGTCCCCTTTACCAGTATCCGCCCGTCCCCCTTACTAGAATCAGTCCGTCGCCTTTACCAGTATCCGCCCGTCCCCTTTACCAGTATCCACTTGTCCCCTTTACCAGTATCACTCTGTCTACTTTACCAGTATCAGCCCGTCCCCTTTACCAGTATACACCTGTCCCCTTTACCAGTATCAGTCTGTCCCCTTTACCAGTATCAGTCCGTGCCCTTTACCAGTATCCGCACGTCCACTTTACCAGAATCCACCTGTCCCCTTTACCAGTATTTGCCCGTCCCCCTTACCAGAATCAGCCTGTCCCCTTTTCCAGTATCCGCCCGTCCCCTTTTCCAGTATCAGCCAGTCCCCTTTACCAGTATCAGTCTGACCCTTTATCAGTATCTGCCCGTCCCCTTTACCAGTATCAGCCCGTCCCCTTTACCAGTATCAGCCCGTTCCCTTTACCAGTATCCGCCCGTCCCCTTTACCAGTATCCGCCTGTCCTCTTTATCAGTATCCGCCCGTCCCCTTTTCCAGTATCAGCCAGTCCCCTTTACCAGTATCAGTCTGACCCTTTATCAGTATCCGCCCGTCCCCTTTACCAGTATCAGCCCGTCCCCTTTACCAGTATCAGCCCGTTCCCTTTACCAATATCAGCCCGTCCCCTTTACCAGTATCCGCTCGTCCTCTTTACCAGTATCAGCCCGTCCCCTTTACAAGTATCCGCACGTCCCCTTTACCAGTATCCGCACGTCCACTTTACCAGTATCCTCCCGTCCCCTTTAAAAGTATACACCTGTCCCCTCTACCAGTATCAGTCTGTCCCCTTTACCAGTATCCGCACGTCCCCTTTACCAGTATCCTCTTGTCCCCTTTACCAGTATCCGCCTGTCCCCTTCACCAGTATCTATCTGTCCCCTTTACCAGTATCCACTTGTCCCCTTTACCAGTATCCGCACGTCCCCTTTACCAGTATCCTCCTGTCCCCTTTACCAGTATCCGCCTGTCCCCTTTACCAGTATCTATCTGCCCCTTTACCAGTATCCACTTGTCCCCTTTACCAGTATCAGCCCATCCCCTTTACCAGTATCCGCTCATCCCCTTTACCAGTATCCGCCCGTCCCCTCTACCAGTTTCAGCCCGTCCCATTTACCAGTATCCGTCCGTCCCCTTTCCCAGGATCAGCCCGTCCCCTTTACCAGTATCCGCTTGTCCGCTTTACCAGTAACCGCCTTTCCCCTTTACCAGTATCACTCTGTCCCCTTTACCAGTATCAGCCGTCCCCTTTACAGTATCAGCCCGTCCCCTTTACCAGTATCAGCCATTCCCTTTACCAGTATCAGCCCGTCCCCTTTACCAGTATCAGCCATTCCCTTTACCAGTATCAGCCCGTCCCCTTTACCAGTATCAGCCTGTTCCCTTTACCAGTATCCGCCCGTCCCCTTTACCAGTATCCGCCTGTCCTCTTTATCAGTATCCGCTCGTCCCCTTTTCCAGTATCAGCCAGTCCCCTTTACCAGTATCAGTCTGACCCTTTATCAGTATCCGCCCGTCCCCTTTACCAGTATCAGCCCGTCCCCTTTACCAGTATCAGCCCGTTCCCTTTACCAATATCAGCCCGTCCCCTTTACCAGTATCCGCTCGTCCTCTTTACCAGTATCAGCCCGTCCCCTTTACAAGTATCCGCACGTCCCCTTTACCAGTATTCGCACGTCCACTTTACCAGTATCCTCCCGTCCCCTTTACCAGTATCACTCTGTCCCCTTTACCAGTATCAGCCGTCCCCTTTACCAGTAGCAGCCCGTCCCCTTTACCAGTATCAGCCATTCCCTTTACCAGTATCAGCCCGTCCCCTTTACCAGTATCCGCTCGTCCCCTTTACCAGTATCAGCCCGTCCCCTTTACCAGTATCCGCTCGTCCTCTTTACCAGTATCCGCCCGTTCCCTTTACCAGTATCACTCTGTCCCCTTTACCAGTATCAGCCCATCCCCTTTACCAGCATACACCTGTCCCCTCTACCAGTATCAGTCTGTCCCCTTTACCAGTATCCGCACGTCCCCTTTACCAGTATCCTCCTGTCCCCTTTACCAGTATCCGCCTGTCCCCTTTACCAGTATCTATCTGTCCCCTTTACCAGTATCCACTTGTCCCCTTTACCAGTATCCGCACGTCCCCTTTACCAGTATCCTCCTGTCCCCTTTACCAGTATCCGCCTGTCCCCTTTACCAGTATCTATCTGTCCCCTTTACCAGTATCCACTTGTCCCCTTTACCAGTATCAGCCCATCCCCTTTACCAGTATCCGCTCATCCCCTTTGCCAGTATCCGCCCGTCCCCTGTACCAGTTTCAGCCCGTCCCCTTTACCAGTATCCGTCCGTCCCCTTTCCCAGGATCAGCCCGTCCCCTTTACCAGTATCCGCTTGTCCGCTTTACCAGTAACCGCCTGTCCCCTTTACCAGTATCCGCACGTCCCCTTTACCTGTATCCGCACGTCCACTTGACCAGTATCCGCCCGTCCCCTTTACCAGTATCACTCTGTCCCCTTTACCAGTATCAGCCGTCCCCTTTACAGTATCAGCCCGTCCCCTTTACCAGTATCAGCCATTCCCTTTACCAGTATCAGCCCGTCCCCTTTACCAGTATCCGCTCGTCCCCTTTACCAGTATCAGCCCGGCCCCTTTACCAGTATACGCTCGTCCTCTTTACCAGTATCCGCCCGTTCCCTTTACCAGCATACACCTGTCCCCTCTACCAGTATCAGTCTGTCCCCTTTACCAGTATCTGCACGTCCCCTTTACCAGTATCCTCCTGTCCCCTTTACCAGTATCCGCCTGTCCCCTTTACCAGTATCTATCTGTCCCCTTTACCAGTATCCACTTGTCCCCTTTACCAGTATCCGCTCATCCCCTTTACCAGTATCCGCTCATCCCCTTTATCAGTATCTGCCCGTCCCCTTTACCAGTATCAGCCCGTCCCCTTTACCAGTATCAGCCCGTTCCCTTTACCAGTATCTGCCCGTCCCCTTTACCAGTATCCGCCTGTCCTCTTTATCAGTATCCGCCCGTCCCCTTTTCCAGTATCAGCCAGTCCCCTTTACCAGTATCAGTCTGACCCTTTATCAGTATCCGCCCGTCCCCTTTACCAGTATCAGCCCGTCCCCTTTACCAGTATCAGCACGTTCCCTTTACCAATATCAGCCCGTCCCCTTTACCAGTATCCGCTCGTCCTCTTTACCAGTATCAGCCCGTCCCCTTTACAAGTATCCGCACGTCCCCTTTACCAGTATCCGCACGTCCACTTTACCAGTATCCGCCCGTCCCCTTTACCAGTATCACTCTGTCCCCTTTACCAGTATCAGCCGTCCCCTTTACCAGTAGCAGCCCGTCCCCTTTACCAGTATCAGCCATTCCCTTTACCAGTATCAGCCCATCCCCTTTACCAGTATCCGCTCGTCCCCTTTACCAGTATCCGCCCGTTCCCTTTACCAGTATCCGCTCGTCCTCTTTACCAGTATCCGCCAGTTCCCTTTACCAGTATCACTCTGTCCCCTTTACCAGTATCAGCCCATCCCCTTTATAGTATCCGCCTGTCCCCTTTACCAGTATCTATCTGTCCCCTTTATCAGGATCCACTTGTCCCCTTTACCAGTATCAGCCAGTCCCCTTTACCAGTATCCGCTCATCCCCTTTACCAGTATCCGCCCGTCCCCTGTACCAGTCTCAGCCCGTCCCCTTTACCAGTATCACTCTGTCCCCTTTACCAGTATCAGCCCGTCCCCTTTACCTGTATACACCTGTCCCCTTTACCAGTATCAGTCTGTCCCCTTTACCAGTATCAGCCCGTGCCCTTTACCAGTATCCGCACGTCCACTTTACCAGTATCCACCTGTCCCCTTTACCAGTATCCGCCCGTCCCCTTTACCAGTATCCGCTCATCCCCTTTACCAGTATCCGCTCGTCCCCTTTACCAGTCTCAGCCCGCCCCCTTTACCAGTATCAGCCCGTCCCCTTTTCCAGTATCTGCACATCCCCTTTACCAGTATACACCTGTCCCCTTTATCAGTATCAGTCTGTCCCCTTTACCAGTATCGGCCCGTGCCCTTTACCAGTATCTGCATGTCCCCTTTACCAGTATCTATCTGTCCCCTTTACCAGTATCCGCCCGTCCCCCTTACTAGAATCAGCCCGTCGCCTTTACCAGTATCCGCCCGTCCCCTTTACCAATATCCACTTGTCCCCTTTACCAGTATCTGCCCGTCCCCTTTACCAGTATCAGCCCGTCCCCTTCACCAGTATCACTCTGTCCCCTTTACCAGTATCAGCCGTCCCCTTTACAGTATCAGCCCGTCCCCTTTACCAGTATCAGCCATTCCCTTTACCAGTATCAGCCCGTCCCCTTTACCAGTATCCGCTCGTCCCCTTTACCAGTATCAGCCCGGCCCCTTTACCAGTATACGCTCGTCCTCTTTACCAGTATCCGCCCGTTCCCTTTACCAGTATCACTCTGTCCCCTTTACCAGTATCAGCCCATCCCCTTTACCAGCATACACCTGTCCCCTCTACCAGTATCAGTCTGTCCCCTTTACCAGTATCTGCACGTCCCCTTTACCAGTATCCTCCTGTCCCCTTTACCAGTATCCGCCTGTCCCCTTTACCAGTATCTATCTGTCCCCTTTACCAGTATCCACTTGTCCCCTTTACCAGTATCCGCTCATCCCCTTTACCAGTATCCGCTCATCCCCTTTATCAGTATCTGCCCGTCCCCTTTACCAGTATCAGCCCGTCCCCTTTACCAGTATCAGCCCGTTCCCTTTACCAGTATCTGCCCGTCCCCTTTACCAGTATCCGCCTGTCCTCTTTATCAGTATCCGCCCGTCCCCTTTTCCAGTATCAGCCAGTCCCCTTTACCAGTATCAGTCTGACCCTTTATCAGTATCCGCCCGTCCCCTTTACCAGTATCAGCCCGTCCCCTTTACCAGTATCAGCCCGTTCCCTTTACCAATATCAGCCCGTCCCCTTTACCAGTATCCGCTCGTCCTCTTTACCAGTATCAGCCCGTCCCCTTTACAAGTATCCGCACGTCCCCTTTACCAGTATCCGCACGTCCACTTTACCAGTATCCGCCCGTCCCCTTTACCAGTATCACTCTGTCCCCTTTACCAGTATCAGCCGTCCCCTTTACCAGTAGCAGCCCGTCCCCTTTACCAGTATCAGCCATTCCCTTTACCAGTATCAGCCCATCCCCTTTACCAGTATCCGCTCGTCCCCTTTACCAGTATCCGCCCGTTCCCTTTACCAGTATCCGCTCGTCCTCTTTACCAGTATCCGCCAGTTCCCTTTACCAGTATCACTCTGTCCCCTTTACCAGTATCAGCCCATCCCCTTTATAGTATCCGCCTGTCCCCTTTACCAGTATCTATCTGTCCCCTTTATCAGGATCCACTTGTCCCCTTTACCAGTATCAGCCAGTCCCCTTTACCAGTATCCGCTCATCCCCTTTACCAGTATCCGCCCGTCCCCTGTACCAGTCTCAGCCCGTCCCCTTTACCAGTATCACTCTGTCCCCTTTACCAGTATCAGCCCGTCCCCTTTACCTGTATACACCTGTCCCCTTTACCAGTATCAGTCTGTCCCCTTTACCAGTATCAGCCCGTGCCCTTTACCAGTATCCGCACGTCCACTTTACCAGTATCCACCTGTCCCCTTTACCAGTATCCGCCCGTCCCCTTTACCAGTATCCGCTCATCCCCTTTACCAGTATCCGCCCGTCCCCTTTACCAGTCTCAGCCCGCCCCCTTTACCAGTATCAGCCCGTCCCCTTTTCCAGTATCTGCACATCCCCTTTACCAGTATACACCTGTCCCCTTTATCAGTATCAGTCTGTCCCCTTTACCAGTATCGGCCCGTGCCCTTTACCAGTATCTGCATGTCCCCTTTACCAGTATCTATCTGTCCCCTTTACCAGTATCCGCCCGTCCCCCTTACTAGAATCAGCCCGTCGCCTTTACCAGTATCCGCCCGTCCCCTTTACCAATATCCACTTGTCCCCTTTACCAGTATCTGCCCGTCCCCTTTACCAGTATCAGCCCGTCCCCTTCACCAGTTTCCGCTCGTCCCCTTTACCAGTATCAGCCGATCCCCTTTACCATTATCAGTCTGTCCCCTTTACCAGTATCAGCCCATCCCCTTTACCAGTATCCGCACGTCCCCTTTACCAGTATCGGCCCGTCCCCTTTACCAGTATCACCCTATCCCCTTTACCAGTATCCGCCCGACCCCTTTAAAAGTAGCAGCCCGTCCCCTTTACCTGTATCAGCCGTTCCCTTTACCAGTATCAGCCCGTCCCCTTTACCAGTATCACTCTGTCCCCTTTACCAGTATCAGCCCGTCCCCTTTACCTGTATACACCTGTCCCCTTTACCAGTATCAGTCTGTCCCCTTTACCAGTATCAGCCCGTGCCCTTTACCAGTATCCGCACGTCCACTTTACCAGTATCCACCTGTCCCCTTTACCAGTATCCGCCCGTCCCCTTTACCAGTATCTATCTATCCCCTTTACCAGTATCTGCACGTCCCCCTTACCAGAATCAGCCCGTCCCCTTTTCCAGTATCAGCCAGTCCCCTTTACCAGTATCAGTCTGACCCTTTATCAGTATCTGCCCGTCCCCTTTACCAGTATCAGCTCGTCCCCTTTACCAGTATCAGCCCGTTCCTTTCACCAGTATCCGCCCGTCCCCTTTACCAGTATCCGCCCGTCCCCTTTTCCAGTATCAGCCAGTCCCCTTTACCAGTATCAGTCTGACCCTTTATCAGTATCCGCCCATCCCCTTTACCAGTATCCGCCCGTCCCCTTTACCAGTATCAGCCCATCCCCTTTACCAGTATCAGCCCGTTCCCTTTACCAGTATCAGCCCGTCCCCTTTACCAGTATCCGCCTGTCCGCTTTAACAGTAACCGCCCTTCCCCTTTACCAGTATCAGCCAGTCCCCTTTACCAGTGTCGGTCTGTCCCCTTTACCAGTATCAATCTGTCCCCTTTACCAGTATCCGCCCGTCCCCTTTACCAGTATCCACCTGTCCCCTTTACCAGTAGCGTCCGTCACCTTTACCAGTATCAGCCGTTCCCTTTACCAGTATCGGCCCGTGCCCTTTACCAGTATCCGCATGTCCCCTTTACCAGTATCTATCTGTCCCCTTTACCAGTATCCGCCCGTCCCCTTACTAGAATCAGCCCGTCGCCTTTACCAGTATCCGCCCGTCCCCTTTACCAGTATCCACTTGTCCCCTTTACCAGTATCTGCCCGTCCCCTTTACCAGTATCCGCACGTCCCCTTTACCAGTATCGGCCCGTCCCCTTTACCAGTATCACCCTATCCCCTTTACCAGTATCCGCCTGACCCCTTTAAAAGTAGCAGCCCGTCCCCTTTACCTGTATCAGCCGTTCCCTTTACCAGTATCAGCCCGTCCCCTTTACCAGTATCACTCTGTCCCCTTTACCAGTATCAGCCCGTCCCCTTTACCTGTATACACCTGTCCCCTTTACCAGTATCAGTCTGTCCCCTTTACCAGTATCAGCCCGTGCCCTTTACCAGTATCCGCACGTCCACTTTACCAGTATTCACCTGTCCCCTTTACCAGTATCCGCCCGTCCCCTTTACCAGTATCTATCTATCCCCTTTACCAGTATCTGCACGTCCCCCTTACCAGAATCAGCCCGTCCCCTTTTCCAGTATCAGCCAGTCCCCTTTACCAGTATCAGTCTGACCCTTTATCAGTATCTGCCCGTCCCCTTTACCAGTATCAGCTCGTCCCCTTTACCAGTATCAGCCCGTTCCTTTCACCAGTATCCGCCCGTCCCCTTTACCAGTATCCGCCCGTCCCCTTTTCCAGTATCAGCCAGTCCCCTTTACCAGTATCAGTCTGACCCTTTATCAGTATCCGCCCGTCCCCTTTACCAGTATCCGCCCGTCCCCTTTACCAGTATCAGCCCATCCCCTTTACCAGTATCAGCCCGTTCCCTTTACCAGTATCAGCCCGTCCCCTTTACCAGTATCCGCCTGTCCGCTTTAACAGTAACCGCCCTTCCCCTTTACCAGTATCAGCCAGTCCCCTTTACCAGTGTCGGTCTGTCCCCTTTACCAGTATCAATCTGTCCCCTTTACCAGTATCCGCCCGTCCCCTTTACCAGTATCCACCTGTCCCCTTTACCAGTATCCGCCCGTCCCCTTTACCAGTATCTACCCGTCACCTTTACCAGTATCCGCCCGTCCCCCTTACCAGAATCAGCCCGTCCCCTTTACCAGTATCCGCCCGTCCCCTTTACCAGTATCCACTTGTCCCCTTTACCAGTATCAGTCTGTCCCCTTTACCAGTATCAGCCCATCCCCTTTACCAGTATCCGCACATCCCCTTTACCAGTATCCGCCCATCCCCTTTACCAATATTACTCTGTCCCCTTTACCAGTATCCACTTGTCCCCTTTACCAGTATCAGTCTGTTCCCTTTACCAGTATCAGCCCATCCCCTTTACCAGTATCCGCACGTCCACTTTACCAGTATCCGCCCATCCCCTTTACCAATATTACTCTGTCCCCTTTACCAGTATCCAACCGTCCCCTTCACCAGTAGCGTCCGTCACCTTTACCAGTATCAGCCGTTCCCTTTACCAGTATCGGCCCGTGCCCTTTACCAGTATCCGCATGTCCCCTTTACCAGTATCTATCTGTCCCCTTTACCAGTATCCGCCCGTCCCCTTACTAGAATCAGCCCGTCGCCTTTACCAGTATCCGCCCGTCCCCTTTACCAGTATCCACTTGTCCCCTTTACCAGTATCTGCCCGTCCCCTTTACCAGTATCAGCCCGTCCCCTTCACCAGTTTCCGCTCGTCCCCTTTACCAGTATCAGCCGATCCCCTTTACCATTATCAGTCTGTCCCCTTTACCAGTATCAGCCCATCCCCTTTACCAGTATCCGCACGTCCCCTTTACCAGTATCGGCCCGTCCCCTTTACCAGTATCACCCTATCCCCTTTACCAGTATCCGCCCGACCCCTTTAAAAGTAGCAGCCCGTCCCCTTTACCTGTATCAGCCGTTCCCTTTACCAGTATCAGCCCGTCCCTTTTACCAGTATCACTCTGTCCCCTTTACCAGTATCAGCCCGTCCCCTTTACCTGTATACACCTGTCCCCTTTACCAGTATCAGTCTGTCCCCTTTACCAGTATCGGCCCGTGCCCTTTACCAGTATCCGCACGTCCACTTTACCAGTATCCACCTGTCCCCTTTACCAGTATCCGCCCGTCCCCTTTACCAGTATCTATCTATCCCCTTTACCAGTATCTGCACGTCCCCCTTACCAGAATCAGCCCGTCCCCTTTTCCAGTATCAGCCAGTCCCCTTTACCAGTATCAGTCTGACCCTTTATCAGTATCTGCCCGTCCCCTTTACCAGTATCAGCTCGTCCCCTTTACCAGTATCAGCCCGTTCCTTTCACCAGTATCCGCCCGTCCCCTTTACCAGTATCCGCCCGTCCCCTTTTCCAGTATCAGCCAGTCCCCTTTACCAGTATCAGTCTGACCCTTTATCAGTATCCGCCCGTCCCCTTTACCAGTATCCGCCTGTCCTCTTGATCAGTATCCGCCCGTCCCCTTTTCCAGTATCAGCCAGTCCCCTTTACCAGTATCAGTCTGACCCTTTATCAGTATCCGCCCGTCCCCTTTACCAGTATCCGCCCGTCCCCTTTACCAGTATCAGCCCATCCCCTTTACCAGTATCAGCCCGTTCCCTTTACCAGTATCAGCCCGTCCCCTTTACCAGTATCCGCCTGTCCGCTTCAACAGTAACCGCCCTTCCCCTTTACCAGTATCAGCCAGTCCCCTTTACCAGTGTCGGTCTGTCCCCTTTACCAGTATCAATCTGTCCCCTTTACCAGTATCCGCCCGTCCCCTTTACCAGTATCCACCTGTCCCCTTTACCAGTATCCGCCCGTCCCCTTTACCAGTATCTACCCGTCACCTTTACCAGTATCCGCCCGTCCCCCTTACCAGAATCAGCCCGTCCACTTTACCAGTATCCGCCCGTCCCCTTTACCAGTATCCGCCCATCCCCTTTACCAATATTACTCTGTCCCCTTTACCAGTATCCACTTGTCCCCTTTACCAGTATCAGTCTGTTCCCTTTACCAGTATCAGCCCATCCCCTTTACCAGTATCCGCACGTCCACTTTACCAGTATCCGCCCATCCCCTTTACCAATATTACTCTGTCCCCTTTACCAGTATCCAACCGTCCCCTTCACCAGTAGCGTCCGTCACCTTTACCAGTATCAGCCGTTCCCTTTACCAGTATCGGCCTGTGCCCTTTACCAGTATCCGCCCGTCCCCTTTACCAGTATCCGCTCATCCCCTTTACCAGTATCCGCCCGTCCCCTTTACCAGTCTCAGCCCGCCCCCTTTACCAGTATCAGCCCGTCCCCTTTTCCAGTATCTGCACATCCCCTTTACCTGTATACACCTGTCCCCTTTATCAGTATCAGTCTGTCCCCTTTACCAGTATCGGCCCGTGCCCTTTACCAGTATCTGCATGTCCCCTTTACCAGTATCTATCTGTCCCCTTTACCAGTATCCGCCCGTCCCCCTTACTAGAATCAGCACGTCGCCTTTACCAGTATCCGCCCGTCCCCTTTACCAATATCCACTTGTCCCCTTTACCAGTATCTGCCCGTCCCCTTTACCAGTATCAGCCCGTCCCCTTCACCAGTTTCCGCTCGTCCCCTTTACCAGTATCAGCCGATCCCCTTTACCATTATCAGTCTGTCCCCTTTACCAGTATCAGCCCATCCCCTTTACCAGTATCCGCACGTCCCCTTTACCAGTATCGGCCCGTCCCCTTTACCAGTATCACCCTATCCCCTTTACCAGTATCCGCCCGACCCCTTTAAAAGTAGCAGCCCGTCCCCTTTACCTGTATCAGCCGTTCCCTTTACCAGTATCAGCCCGTCCCCTTTACCAGTATCACTCTGTCCCCTTTACCAGTATCAGCCCGTCCCCTTTACCTGTATACACCTGTCCCCTTTACCAGTATCAGTCTGTCCCCTTTACCAGTATCAGCCCGTGCCCTTTACCAGTATCCGCACGTCCACTTTACCAGTATCCACCTGTCCCCTTTACCAGTATCCGCCCGTCCCCTTTACCAGTATCTATCTATCCCCTTTACCAGTATCTGCACGTCCCCCTTACCAGAATCATCCCGTCCCCTTTTCCAGTATCAGCCAGTCCCCTTTACCAGTATCAGTCTGACCCTTTATCAGTATCTGCCCGTCCCCTTTACCAGTATCAGCTCGTCCCCTTTACCAGTATCAGCCCGTTCCTTTCACCAGTATCCGCCCGTCCCCTTTACCAGTATCCGCCCGTCCCCTTTTCCAGTATCAGCCAGTCCCCTTTACCAGTATCAGTCTGACCCTTTATCAGTATCCGCCCGTCCCCTTTACCAGTATCCGCCCGTCCCCTTTACCAGTATCAGCCCATCCCCTTTACCAGTATCAGCCCGTTCCCTTTACCAGTATCAGCCCGTCCCCTTTACCAGTATCCGCCTGTCCGCTTTAACAGTAACCGCCCTTCCCCTTTACCAGTATCAGCCAGTCCCCTTTACCAGTGTCGGTCTGTCCCCTTTACCAGTATCAATCTGTCCCCTTTACCAGTATCCGCCCGTCCCCTTTACCAGTATCCACCTGTCCCCTTTACCAGTATCCGCCCGTCCCCTTTACCAGTATCTACCCGTCACCTTTACCAGTATCCGCCCGTCCCCCTTACCAGAATCAGCCCGTCCCCTTTACCAGTATCCGCCCGTCCCCTTTACCAGTATCCACTTGTCCCCTTTACCAGTATCAGTCTGTCCCCTTTACCAGTATCAGCCCATCCCCTTTACCAGTATCCGCACATCCCCTTTACCAGTATCCGCCCATCCCCTTTACCAATATTACTCTGTCCCCTTTACCAGTATCCACTTGTCCCCTTTACCAGTATCAGTCTGTTCCCTTTACCAGTATCAGCCCATCCCCTTTACCAGTATCCGCACGTCCACTTTACCAGTATCCGCCCATCCCCTTTACCAATATTACTCTGTCCCCTTTACCAGTATCCAACCGTCCCCTTCACCAGTAGCGTCCGTCACCTTTACCAGTATCAGCCGTTCCCTTTACCAGTATCGGCCCGTGCCCTTTACCAGTATCCGCATGTCCCCTTTACCAGTATCTATCTGTCCCCTTTACCAGTATCCGCCCGTCCCCTTACTAGAATCAGCCCGTCGCCTTTACCAGTATCCGCCCGTCCCCTTTACCAGTATCCACTTGTCCCCTTTACCAGTATCTGCCCGTCCCCTTTACCAGTATCAGCCCGTCCCCTTTACCAGTATCAGTCTGTCCCCTTTACCAGTATCAGCCCATCCCCTTTACCAGTATCCGCACGTCCCCTTTACCAGTATCGGCCCGTCCCCTTTACCAGTATCACCCTATCCCCTTTACCAGTATCCGCCCGACCCCTTTAAAAGTAGCAGCCCGTCCCCTTTACCTGTATCAGCCGTTCCCTTTACCAGTATCAGCCCGTCCCTTTTACCAGTATCACTCTGTCCCCTTTACCAGTATCAGCCCGTCCCCTTTACCAGTATACACCTGTCCCCTTTACCAGTATCAGTCTGTCCCCTTTACCAGTATCGGCCCGTGCCCTTTACCAGTATCCGCACGTCCACTTTACCAGTATCCACCTGTCCCCTTTACCAGTATCCGCCCGTCCCCTTTACCAGTATCTATCTATCCCCTTTACCAGTATCTGCACGTCCCCCTTACCAGAATCAGCCCGTCCCCTTTTCCAGTATCAGCCAGTCCCCTTTACCAGTATCAGTCTGACCCTTTATCAGTATCTGCCCGTCCCCTTTACCAGTATCAGCTCGTCCCCTTTACCAGTATCAGCCCGTTCCTTTCACCAGTATCCGCCCGTCCCCTTTACCAGTATCCGCCCGTCCCCTTTTCCAGTATCAGCCAGTCCCCTTTACCAGTATCAGTCTGACCCTTTATCAGTATCCGCCCGTCCCCTTTACCAGTATCCGCCTGTCCTCTTGATCAGTATCCGCCCGTCCCCTTTTCCAGTATCAGCCAGTCCCCTTTACCAGTATCAGTCTGACCCTTTATCAGTATCCGCCCGTCCCCTTTACCAGTATCCGCCCGTCCCCTTTACCAGTATCAACCCATCCCCTTTACCAGTATCAGCCCGTTCCCTTTACCAGTATCAGCCCGTCCCCTTTACCAGTATCCGCCTGTCCGCTTCAACAGTAACCGCCCTTCCCCTTTACCAGTATCAGCCAGTCCCCTTTACCAGTGTCGGTCTGTCCCCTTTACCAGTATCAATCTGTCCCCTTTACCAGTATCCGCCCGTCCCCTTTACCAGTATCCACCTGTCCCCTTTACCAGTATCCGCCCGTCCCCTTTACCAGTATCTACCCGTCACCTTTACCAGTATCCGCCCGTCCCCCTTACCAGAATCAGCCCGTCCCCTTTACCAGTATCCGCCCGTCCCCTTTACCAGTATCCGCCCATCCCCTTTACCAATATTACTCTGTCCCCTTTACCAGTATCCACTTGTCCCCTTTACCAGTATCAGTCTGTTCCCTTTACCAGTATCAGCCCATCCCCTTTACCAGTATCCGCACGTCCACTTTACCAGTATCCGCCCATCCCCTTTACCAATATTACTCTGTCCCCTTTACCAGTATCCAACCGTCCCCTTCACCAGTAGCGTCCGTCACCTTTACCAGTATCAGCCGTTCCCTTTACCAGTATCGGCCTGTGCCCTTTACCAGTATCCGCATGTCCCCTTTACCAGTATCTATCTGTCCCCTTTACCAGTATCCGCCCGTCCCCTTACTAGAATCAGCCCGTCGCCTTTACCAGTATCCGCCCGTCCCCTTTACCAGTATCCACTTGTCCCCTTTACCAGTATCTGCCCGTCCCCTTTACCAGTATCAGCCCGTCCCCTTCACCAGTTTCCGCTCGTCCCCTTTACCAGTATCAGCCCATCCCCTTTACCATTATCAGTCTGTCCCCTTTACCAGTATCGGCCCGTCCCCTTTACCAGTATCACCATGTCCCCTTTACCAGTATCCGCCCGTCCCCTTTAAAAGTAGCAGCCCGTCCCCTTTACCTGTATCAGCCGTTCCCTTAACCAGTATCAGCCCGTCCCCTTCACCAGTATCTGCTCGTCCCCTTTACCAGTATCAGCCCGTCCCCTTTACCAGTATCACTCTGTCCCCTTTACCAGTATCAGCCCATCCCCTTTACCAGTATCCGCACGTCCCCTTTACCAGTATCGGCCCGTCCCCTTTACCAGTATCACCCTATCCCCTTTACCAGTATCCGCCCGACCCCTTTAAAAGTAGCAGCCCGTCCCCTTTACCTGTATCAGCCGTTCCCTTTACCAGTATCAGCCCGTCCCTTTTACCAGTATCACTCTGTCCCCTTTACCAGTATCAGCCCGTCCCCTTTACCTGTATACACCTGTCCCCTTTACCAGTATCAGTCTGTCCCCTTTACCAGTATCGGCCCGTGCCCTTTACCAGTATCCGCACGTCCACTTTACCAGTATCCACCTGTCCCCTTTACCAGTATCCGCCCGTCCCCTTTACCAGTATCTATCTATCCCCTTTACCAGTATCTGCACGTCCCCCTTACCAGAATCAGCCCGTCCCCTTTTCCAGTATCAGCCAGTCCCCTTTACCAGTATCAGTCTGACCCTTTATCAGTATCTGCCCGTCCCCTTTACCAGTATCAGCTCGTCCCCTTTACCAGTATCAGCCCGTTCCTTTCACCAGTATCCGCCCGTCCCCTTTACCAGTATCCGCCCGTCCCCTTTTCCAGTATCAGCCAGTCCCCTTTACCAGTATCAGTCTGACCCTTTATCAGTATCCGCCCGTCCCCTTTACCAGTATCCGCCTGTCCTCTTGATCAGTATCCGCCCGTCCCCTTTTCCAGTATCAGCCAGTCCCCTTTACCAGTATCAGTCTGACCCTTTATCAGTATCCGCCCGTCCCCTTTACCAGTATCCGCCCGTCCCCTTTACCAGTATCAGCCCATCCCCTTTACCAGTATCAGCCCGTTCCCTTTACCAGTATCAGCCCGTCCCCTTTACCAGTATCCGCCTGTCCGCTTCAACAGTAACCGCCCTTCCCCTTTACCAGTATCAGCCAGTCCCCTTTACCAGTGTCGGTCTGTCCCCTTTACCAGTATCAATCTGTCCCCTTTACCAGTATCCGCCCGTCCCCTTTACCAGTATCCACCTGTCCCCTTTACCAGTATCCGCCCGTCCCCTTTACCAGTATCTACCCGTCACCTTTACCAGTATCCGCCCGTCCCCCTTACCAGAATCAGCCCGTCCCCTTTACCAGTATCCGCCCGTCCCCTTTACCAGTATCCGCCCATCCCCTTTACCAATATTACTCTGTCCCCTTTACCAGTATCCACTTGTCCCCTTTACCAGTATCAGTCTGTTCCCTTTACCAGTATCAGCCCATCCCCTTTACCAGTATCCGCACGTCCACTTTACCAGTATCCGCCCATCCCCTTTACCAATATTACTCTGTCCCCTTTACCAGTATCCAACCGTCCCCTTCACCAGTAGCGTCCGTCACCTTTACCAGTATCAGCCGTTCCCTTTACCAGTATCGGCCTGTGCCCTTTACCAGTATCCGCATGTCCCCTTTACCAGTATCTATCTGTCCCCTTTACCAGTATCCGCCCGTCCCCTTACTAGAATCAGCCCGTCGCCTTTACCAGTATCCGCCCGTCCCCTTTACCAGTATCCACTTGTCCCCTTTACCAGTATCTGCCCGTCCCCTTTACCAGTATCAGCCCGTCCCCTTCACCAGTTTCCGCTCGTCCCCTTTACCAGTATCAGCCCATCCCCTTTACCATTATCAGTCTGTCCCCTTTACCAGTATCGGCCCGTCCCCTTTACCAGTATCACCATGTCCCCTTTACCAGTATCCGCCCGTCCCCTTTAAAAGTAGCAGCCCGTCCCCTTTACCTGTATCAGCCGTTCCCTTAACCAGTATCAGCCCGTCCCCTTCACCAGTATCTGCTCGTCCCCTTTACCAGTATCAGCCCGTCCCCTTTACCAGTATCACTCTGTCCCCTTTACCAGTATCAGCCCGTCCCCTTTACCAGTATACACCTGTCCCCTTTACCAGTATCAGTCTGTCCCCTTTACCAGTATCAGCCCGTGCCCTTTACCAGTATCCGCACGTCCACTTTACCAGTATCCAACTGTCCCCTTTACCAGTATCTGCCCGTCCCCTTTACCAGTATCTATCTATCCCCTTTACCAGTATCTGCCCGTCCCCCTTACCAGAATCAGCCCATCCCCTTTACCAGTATCAGCCCGTTCCCTTTACCAGTATACACCTGTCCCCTTTATCAGTATCAGTCTGTCCCCTTTACCAGTATCTGCCCGTCCCCCTTACCAGAATCAGCCTGTCCCCTTTTCCAGTATCCGCCCGTCCCCTTTTCCAGTATCAGCCAGTCCCCTTTACCAGTATCAGTCTGACCCTTTACCAGTATCAGCCCGTCCCCTTTACCAGTATCAGCCCGTTCCCTTTACCAATATCTGCCCGTCCCCTTTACCAGTATCCGGCTGTCCTCTTTATCAGTATCCGCCCGTCCCCTTTTCCAGTATCAGCCAGTCCCCTTTACCAGTATCAGTCTGACCCTTTATCAGTATCAACTCGTCCTCTTTACCAGTATCAGCCCGTCCCCTTTACAAGTATCCGCACGTCCCCTTTACCAGTATCCGCACGTCCACTTTACCAGTATCCGCCCGTCACCTTTACCAGTATCACTCTGTCCCCTTTACCAGTATCAGCCGTCCCCTTTACCAGTAGCAGCCCGTCCCCTTTACCAGTATCAGCCATTCCCTTTACCAGTATCAGCCCGTCCCCTTTACCAGTATCCGCTCGTCCCCTTTACCAGTATCAGCCCGTCCCCTTTACCAGTATCCGCTCATCCTCTTTACCAGTATCCGCCCGTTCCCTTTACCAGTATCACTCTGTCCCCTTTACCAGTATCAGCCCATCCCCTTTACCAGCATACACCTGTCCCCTCTACCAGTATCAGTCTGTCCCCTTTACCAGTATCCGCACGTCCCCTTTACCAGTATCCACCTGTCCCCTTTACCAGTATCCGCCCGTCCCCTTTACCAGTATCACTCTGTCCCCTTTACCAGTATCAGCCGTCCCCTTTACCAGTAGCAGCCCGTCCCCTTTACCAGTATCAGCCATTCCCTTTACCAGTATCAGCCCATCCCCTTTACCAGTATCCGCTCGTCCCCTTTACCAGTATCCGCCCGTTCCCTTTACCAGTATCCGCTCGTCCTCTTTACCAGTATCCGCCAGTTCCCTTTACCAGTATCACTCTGTCCCCTTTACCAGTATCAGCCCATCCCCTTTATAGTATCCGCCTGTCCCCTTTACCAGTATCTATCTGTCCCCTTTATCAGGATCCACTTGTCCCCTTTACCAGTATCAGCCAGTCCCCTTTACCAGTATCCGCTCATCCCCTTTACCAGTATCCGCCCGTCCCCTGTACCAGTCTCAGCCCGTCCCCTTTACCAGTATCACTCTGTCCCCTTTACCAGTATCAGCCCGTCCCCTTTACCTGTATACACCTGTCCCCTTTACCAGTATCAGTCTGTCCCCTTTACCAGTATCAGCCCGTGCCCTTTACCAGTATCCGCACGTCCACTTTACCAGTATCCACCTGTCCCCTTTACCAGTATCCGCCCGTCCCCTTTACCAGTATCCGCTCATCCCCTTTACCAGTATCCGCCCGTCCCCTTTACCAGTCTCAGCCCGCCCCCTTTACCAGTATCAGCCCGTCCCCTTTTCCAGTATCTGCACATCCCCTTTACCAGTATACACCTGTCCCCTTTATCAGTATCAGTCTGTCCCCTTTACCAGTATCGGCCCGTGCCCTTTACCAGTATCTGCATGTCCCCTTTACCAGTATCTATCTGTCCCCTTTACCAGTATCCGCCCGTCCCCCTTACTAGAATCAGCCCGTCGCCTTTACCAGTATCCGCCCGTCCCCTTTACCAATATCCACTTGTCCCCTTTACCAGTATCTGCCCGTCCCCTTTACCAGTATCAGCCCGTCCCCTTCACCAGTTTCCGCTCGTCCCCTTTACCAGTATCAGCCGATCCCCTTTACCATTATCAGTCTGTCCCCTTTACCAGTATCAGCCCATCCCCTTTACCAGTATCCGCACGTCCCCTTTACCAGTATCGGCCCGTCCCCTTTACCAGTATCACCCTATCCCCTTTACCAGTATCCGCCCGACCCCTTTAAAAGTAGCAGCCCGTCCCCTTTACCTGTATCAGCCGTTCCCTTTACCAGTATCAGCCCGTCCCCTTTACCTGTATACACCTGTCCCCTTTACCAGTATCAGTCTGTCCCCTTTACCAGTATCAGCCCGTGCCCTTTACCAGTATCCGCACGTCCACTTTACCAGTATCCACCTGTCCCCTTTACCAGTATCCGCCCGTCCCCTTTACCAGTATCTATCTATCCCCTTTACCAGTATCTGCACGTCCCCCTTACCAGAATCAGCCCGTCCCCTTTTCCAGTATCAGCCAGTCCCCTTTACCAGTATCAGTCTGACCCTTTATCAGTATCTGCCCGTCCCCTTTACCAGTATCAGCTCGTCCCCTTTACCAGTATCAGCCCGTTCCTTTCACCAGTATCCGCCCGTCCCCTTTACCAGTATCCGCCCGTCCCCTTTTCCAGTATCAGCCAGTCCCCTTTACCAGTATCAGTCTGACCCTTTATCAGTATCCGCCCGTCCCCTTTACCAGTATCCGCCCGTCCCCTTTACCAGTATCAGCCCATCCCCTTTACCAGTATCAGCCCGTTCCCTTTACCAGTATCAGCCCGTCCCCTTTACCAGTATCCGCCTGTCCGCTTTAACAGTAACCGCCCTTCCCCTTTACCAGTATCAGCCAGTCCCCTTTACCAGTGTCGGTCTGTCCCCTTTACCAGTATCAATCTGTCCCCTTTACCAGTATCCGCCCGTCCCCTTTACCAGTATCCACCTGTCCCCTTTACCAGTATCCGCCCGTCCCCTTTACCAGTATCTACCCGTCACCTTTACCAGTATCCGCCCGTCCCCCTTACCAGAATCAGCCCGTCCCCTTTACCAGTATCCGCCCGTCCCCTTTACCAGTATCCACTTGTCCCCTTTACCAGTATCAGTCTGTCCCCTTTACCAGTATCAGCCCATCCCCTTTACCAGTATCCGCACATCCCCTTTACCAGTATCCGCCCATCCCCTTTACCAATATTACTCTGTCCCCTTTACCAGTATCCACTTGTCCCCTTTACCAGTATCAGTCTGTTCCCTTTACCAGTATCAGCCCATCCCCTTTACCAGTATCCGCACGTCCACTTTACCAGTATCCGCCCATCCCCTTTACCAATATTACTCTGTCCCCTTTACCAGTATCCAACCGTCCCCTTCACCAGTAGCGTCCGTCACCTTTACCAGTATCAGCCGTTCCCTTTACCAGTATCGGCCCGTGCCCTTTACCAGTATCCGCATGTCCCCTTTACCAGTATCTATCTGTCCCCTTTACCAGTATCCGCCCGTCCCCTTACTAGAATCAGCCCGTCGCCTTTACCAGTATCCGCCCGTCCCCTTTACCAGTATCCACTTGTCCCCTTTACCAGTATCTGCCCGTCCCCTTTACCAGTATCAGCCCGTCCCCTTCACCAGTTTCCGCTCGTCCCCTTTACCAGTATCAGCCGATCCCCTTTACCATTATCAGTCTGTCCCCTTTACCAGTATCAGCCCATACCCTTTACCAGTATCCGCACGTCCCCTTTACCAGTATCGGCCCGTCCCCTTTACCAGTATCACCCTATCCCCTTTACCAGTATCCGCCCGACCCCTTTAAAAGTAGCAGCCCGTCCCCTTTACCTGTATCAGCCGTTCCCTTTACCAGTATCAGCCCGTCCCTTTTACCAGTATCACTCTGTCCCCTTTACCAGTATCAGCCCGTCCCCTTTACCTGTATACACCTGTCCCCTTTACCAGTATCAGTCTGTCCCCTTTACCAGTATCGGCCCGTGCCCTTTACCAGTATCCGCACGTCCACTTTACCAGTATCCACCTGTCCCCTTTACCAGTATCCGCCCGTCCCCTTTACCAGTATCTATCTATCCCCTTTACCAGTATCTGCACGTCCCCCTTACCAGAATCAGCCCGTCCCCTTTTCCAGTATCAGCCAGTCCCCTTTACCAGTATCAGTCTGACCCTTTATCAGTATCTGCCCGTCCCCTTTACCAGTATCAGCTCGTCCCCTTTACCAGTATCAGCCCGTTCCTTTCACCAGTATCCGCCCGTCCCCTTTACCAGTATCCGCCCGTCCCCTTTTCCAGTATCAGCCAGTCCCCTTTACCAGTATCAGTCTGACCCTTTATCAGTATCCGCCCGTCCCCTTTACCAGTATCCGCCTGTCCTCTTGATCAGTATCCGCCCGTCCCCTTTTCCAGTATCAGCCAGTCCCCTTTACCAGTATCAGTCTGACCCTTTATCAGTATCCGCCCGTCCCCTTTACCAGTATCCGCCCGTCCCCTTTACCAGTATCAACCCATCCCCTTTACCAGTATCAGCCCGTTCCCTTTACCAGTATCAGCCCGTCCCCTTTACCAGTATCCGCCTGTCCGCTTCAACAGTAACCGCCCTTCCCCTTTACCAGTATCAGCCAGTCCCCTTTACCAGTGTCGGTCTGTCCCCTTTACCAGTATCAATCTGTCCCCTTTACCAGTATCCGCCCGTCCCCTTTACCAGTATCCACCTGTCCCCTTTACCAGTATCCGCCCGTCCCCTTTACCAGTATCTACCCGTCACCTTTACCAGTATCCGCCCGTCCCCCTTACCAGAATCAGCCCGTCCCCTTTACCAGTATCCGCCCGTCCCCTTTACCAGTATCCGCCCATCCCCTTTACCAATATTACTCTGTCCCCTTTACCAGTATCCACTTGTCCCCTTTACCAGTATCAGTCTGTTCCCTTTACCAGTATCAGCCCATCCCCTTTACCAGTATCCGCACGTCCACTTTACCAGTATCCGCCCATCCCCTTTACCAATATTACTCTGTCCCCTTTACCAGTATCCAACCGTCCCCTTCACCAGTAGCGTCCGTCACCTTTACCAGTATCAGCCGTTCCCTTTACCAGTATCGGCCTGTGCCCTTTACCAGTATCCGCATGTCCCCTTTACCAGTATCTATCTGTCCCCTTTACCAGTATCCGCCCGTCCCCTTACTAGAATCAGCCCGTCGCCTTTACCAGTATCCGCCCGTCCCCTTTACCAGTATCCACTTGTCCCCTTTACCAGTATCTGCCCGTCCCCTTTACCAGTATCAGCCCGTCCCCTTCACCAGTTTCCGCTCGTCCCCTTTACCAGTATCAGCCCATCCCCTTTACCATTATCAGTCTGTCCCCTTTACCAGTATCGGCCCGTCCCCTTTACCAGTATCACCATGTCCCCTTTACCAGTATCCGCCCGTCCCCTTTAAAAGTAGCAGCCCGTCCCCTTTACCTGTATCAGCCGTTCCCTTAACCAGTATCAGCCCGTCCCCTTCACCAGTATCTGCTCGTCCCCTTTACCAGTATCAGCCCGTCCCCTTTACCAGTATCACTCTGTCCCCTTTACCAGTATCAGCCCATCCCCTTTACCAGTATCCGCACGTCCCCTTTACCAGTATCGGCCCGTCCCCTTTACCAGTATCACCCTATCCCCTTTACCAGTATCCGCCCGACCCCTTTAAAAGTAGCAGCCCGTCCCCTTTACCTGTATCAGCCGTTCCCTTTACCAGTATCAGCCCGTCCCTTTTACCAGTATCACTCTGTCCCCTTTACCAGTATCAGCCCGTCCCCTTTACCTGTATACACCTGTCCCCTTTACCAGTATCAGTCTGTCCCCTTTACCAGTATCGGCCCGTGCCCTTTACCAGTATCCGCACGTCCACTTTACCAGTATCCACCTGTCCCCTTTACCAGTATCCGCCCGTCCCCTTTACCAGTATCTATCTATCCCCTTTACCAGTATCTGCACGTCCCCCTTACCAGAATCAGCCCGTCCCCTTTTCCAGTATCAGCCAGTCCCCTTTACCAGTATCAGTCTGACCCTTTATCAGTATCTGCCCGTCCCCTTTACCAGTATCAGCTCGTCCCCTTTACCAGTATCAGCCCGTTCCTTTCACCAGTATCCGCCCGTCCCCTTTACCAGTATCCGCCCGTCCCCTTTTCCAGTATCAGCCAGTCCCCTTTACCAGTATCAGTCTGACCCTTTATCAGTATCCGCCCGTCCCCTTTACCAGTATCCGCCTGTCCTTTTGATCAGTATCCGCCCGTCCCCTTTTCCAGTATCAGCCAGTCCCCTTTACCAGTATCAGTCTGACCCTTTATCAGTATCCGCCCGTCCCCTTTACCAGTATCCGCCCGTCCCCTTTACCAGTATCAGCCCATCCCCTTTACCAGTATCAGCCCGTTCCCTTTACCAGTATCAGCCCGTCCCCTTTACCAGTATCCGCCTGTCCGCTTCAACAGTAACCGCCCTTCCCCTTTACCAGTATCAGCCAGTCCCCTTTACCAGTGTCGGTCTGTCCCCTTTACCAGTATCAATCTGTCCCCTTTACCAGTATCCGCCCGTCCCCTTTACCAGTATCCACCTGTCCCCTTTACCAGTATCCGCCCGTCCCCTTTACCAGTATCTACCCGTCACCTTTACCAGTATCCGCCCGTCCCCCTTACCAGAATCAGCCCGTCCCCTTTACCAGTATCCGCCCGTCCCCTTTACCAGTATCCGCCCATCCCCTTTACCAATATTACTCTGTCCCCTTTACCAGTATCCACTTGTCCCCTTTACCAGTATCAGTCTGTTCCCTTTACCAGTATCAGCCCATCCCCTTTACCAGTATCCGCACGTCCACTTTACCAGTATCCGCCCATCCCCTTTACCAATATTACTCTGTCCCCTTTACCAGTATCCAACCGTCCCCTTCACCAGTAGCGTCCGTCACCTTTACCAGTATCAGCCGTTCCCTTTACCAGTATCGGCCTGTGCCCTTTACCAGTATCCGCATGTCCCCTTTACCAGTATCTATCTGTCCCCTTTACCAGTATCCGCCCGTCCCCTTACTAGAATCAGCCCGTCGCCTTTACCAGTATCCGCCCGTCCCCTTTACCAGTATCCACTTGTCCCCTTTACCAGTATCTGCCCGTCCCCTTTACCAGTATCAGCCCGTCCCCTTCACCAGTTTCCGCTCGTCCCCTTTACCAGTATCAGCCCATCCCCTTTACCATTATCAGTCTGTCCCCTTTACCAGTATCGGCCCGTCCCCTTTACCAGTATCACCATGTCCCCTTTACCAGTATCCGCCCGTCCCCTTTAAAAGTAGCAGCCCGTCCCCTTTACCTGTATCAGCCGTTCCCTTAACCAGTATCAGCCCGTCCCCTTCACCAGTATCTGCTCGTCCCCTTTACCAGTATCAGCCCGTCCCCTTTACCAGTATCACTCTGTCCCCTTTACCAGTATCAGCCCGTCCCCTTTACCAGTATACACCTGTCCCCTTTACCAGTATCAGTCTGTCCCCTTTACCAGTATCAGCCCGTGCCCTTTACCAGTATCCGCACGTCCACTTTACCAGTATCCAACTGTCCCCTTTACCAGTATCTGCCCGTCCCCTTTACCAGTATCTATCTATCCCCTTTACCAGTATCTGCCTGTCCCCCTTACCAGAATCAGCCCATCCCCTTTACCAGTATCAGCCCGTTCCCTTTACCAGTATACACCTGTCCCCTTTATCAGTATCAGTCTGTCCCCTTTACCAGTATCTGCCCGTCCCCCTTACCAGAATCAGCCTGTCCCCTTTTCCAGTATCCGCCCGTCCCCTTTTCCAGTATCAGCCAGTCCCCTTTACCAGTATCAGTCTGACCCTTTACCAGTATCAGCCCGTCCCCTTTACCAGTATCAGCCCGTTCCCTTTACCAGTATCTGCCCGTCCCCTTTACCAGTATCCGGCTGTCCTCTTTATCAGTATCCGCCCGTCCCCTTTTCCAGTATCAGCCAGTCCCCTTTACCAGTATCAGTCTGACCCTTTATCAGTATCAACTCGTCCTCTTTACCAGTATCAGCCCGTCCCCTTTGCAAGTATCCGCACGTCCCCTTTACCAGTATCCGCACGTCCACTTTACCAGTATCCGCCCGTCACCTTTACCAGTATCACTCTGTCCCCTTTACCAGTATCAGCCGTCCCCTTTACCAGTAGCAGCCCGTCCCCTTTACCAGTATCAGCCATTCCCTTTACCAGTATCAGCCCGTCCCCTTTACCAGTATCCGCTCGTCCCCTTTACCAGTATCAGCCCGTCCCCTTTACCAGTATCCGCTCATCCTCTTTACCAGTATCCGCCCGTTCCCTTTACCAGTATCACTCTGTCCCCTTTACCAGTATCAGCCCATCCCCTTTACCAGCATACACCTGTCCCCTCTACCAGTATCAGTCTGTCCCCTTTACCAGTATCCGCACGTCCCCTTTACCAGTATCCACCTGTCCCCTTTACCAGTATCCGCCCGTCCCCTTTACCAGTATCACTCTGTCCCCTTTACCAGTATCAGCCGTCCCCTTTACCAGTAGCAGCCCGTCCCCTTTACCAGTATCAGCCATTCCCTTTACCAGTATCAGCCCATCCCCTTTACCAGTATCCGCTCGTCCCCTTTACCAGTATCCGCCCGTTCCCTTTACCAGTATCCGCTCGTCCTCTTTACCAGTATCCGCCAGTTCCCTTTACCAGTATCACTCTGTCCCCTTTACCAGTATCAGCCCATCCCCTTTATAGTATCCGCCTGTCCCCTTTACCAGTATCTATCTGTCCCCTTTATCAGGATCCACTTGTCCCCTTTACCAGTATCAGCCAGTCCCCTTTACCAGTATCCGCTCATCCCCTTTACCAGTATCCGCCCGTCCCCTGTACCAGTCTCAGCCCGTCCCCTTTACCAGTATCACTCTGTCCCCTTTACCAGTATCAGCCCGTCCCCTTTACCTGTATACACCTGTCCCCTTTACCAGTATCAGTCTGTCCCCTTTACCAGTATCAGCCCGTGCCCTTTACCAGTATCCGCACGTCCACTTTACCAGTATCCACCTGTCCCCTTTACCAGTATCCGCCCGTCCCCTTTACCAGTATCCGCTCATCCCCTTTACCAGTATCCGCCCGTCCCCTTTACCAGTCTCAGCCCGCCCCCTTTACCAGTATCAGCCCGTCCCCTTTTCCAGTATCTGCACATCCCCTTTACCAGTATACACCTGTCCCCTTTATCAGTATCAGTCTGTCCCCTTTACCAGTATCGGCCCGTGCCCTTTACCAGTATCTGCATGTCCCCTTTACCAGTATCTATCTGTCCCCTTTACCAGTATCCGCCCGTCCCCCTTACTAGAATCAGCCCGTCGCCTTTACCAGTATCCGCCCGTCCCCTTTACCAATATCCACTTGTCCCCTTTACCAGTATCTGCCCGTCCCCTTTACCAGTATCAGCCCGTCCCCTTCACCAGTTTCCGCTCGTCCCCTTTACCAGTATCAGCCGATCCCCTTTACCATTATCAGTCTGTCCCCTTTACCAGTATCAGCCCATCCCCTTTACCAGTATCCGCACGTCCCCTTTACCAGTATCGGCCCGTCCCCTTTACCAGTATCACCCTATCCCCTTTACCAGTATCCGCCCGACCCCTTTAAAAGTAGCAGCCCGTCCCCTTTACCTGTATCAGCCGTTCCCTTTACCAGTATCAGCCCGTCCCCTTTACCAGTATCACTCTGTCCCCTTTACCAGTATCAGCCCGTCCCCTTTACCTGTATACACCTGTCCCCTTTACCAGTATCAGTCTGTCCCCTTTACCAGTATCAGCCCGTGCCCTTTACCAGTATCCGCACGTCCACTTTACCAGTATCCACCTGTCCCCTTTACCAGTATCCGCCCGTCCCCTTTACCAGTATCTATCTATCCCCTTTACCAGTATCTGCACGTCCCCCTTACCAGAATCAGCCCGTCCCCTTTTCCAGTATCAGCCAGTCCCCTTTACCAGTATCAGTCTGACCCTTTATCAGTATCTGCCCGTCCCCTTTACCAGTATCAGCTCGTCCCCTTTACCAGTATCAGCCCGTTCCTTTCACCAGTATCCGCCCGTCCCCTTTACCAGTATCCGCCCGTCCCCTTTTCCAGTATCAGCCAGTCCCCTTTACCAGTATCAGTCTGACCCTTTATCAGTATCCGCCCGTCCCCTTTACCAGTATCCGCCCGTCCCCTTTACCAGTATCAGCCCATCCCCTTTACCAGTATCAGCCCGTTCCCTTTACCAGTATCAGCCCGTCCCCTTTACCAGTATCCGCCTGTCCGCTTTAACAGTAACCGCCCTTCCCCTTTACCAGTATCAGCCAGTCCCCTTTACCAGTGTCGGTCTGTCCCCTTTACCAGTATCAATCTGTCCCCTTTACCAGTATCCGCCCGTCCCCTTTACCAGTATCCACCTGTCCCCTTTACCAGTATCCGCCCGTCCCCTTTACCAGTATCTACCCGTCACCTTTACCAGTATCCGCCCGTCCCCCTTACCAGAATCAGCCCGTCCCCTTTACCAGTATCCGCCCGTCCCCTTTACCAGTATCCACTTGTCCCCTTTACCAGTATCAGTCTGTCCCCTTTACCAGTATCAGCCCATCCCCTTTACCAGTATCCGCACATCCCCTTTACCAGTATCCGCCCATCCCCTTTACCAATATTACTCTGTCCCCTTTACCAGTATCCACTTGTCCCCTTTACCAGTATCAGTCTGTTCCCTTTACCAGTATCAGCCCATCCCCTTTACCAGTATCCGCACGTCCACTTTACCAGTATCCGCCCATCCCCTTTACCAATATTACTCTGTCCCCTTTACCAGTATCCAACCGTCCCCTTCACCAGTAGCGTCCGTCACCTTTACCAGTATCAGCCGTTCCCTTTACCAGTATCGGCCCGTGCCCTTTACCAGTATCCGCATGTCCCCTTTACCAGTATCTATCTGTCCCCTTTACCAGTATCCGCCCGTCCCCTTACTAGAATCAGCCCGTCGCCTTTACCAGTATCCGCCCGTCCCCTTTACCAGTATCCACTTGTCCCCTTTACCAGTATCTGCCCGTCCCCTTTACCAGTATCAGCCCGTCCCCTTTACCAGTATCCGCACGTCCCCTTTACCAGTATCGGCCCGTCCCCTTTACCAGTATCACCCTATCCCCTTTACCAGTATCCGCCCGACCCCTTTAAAAGTAGCAGCCCGTCCCCTTTACCTGTATCAGCCGTTCCCTTTACCAGTATCAGCCCGTCCCTTTTACCAGTATCACTCTGTCCCCTTTACCAGTATCAGCCCGTCCCCTTTACCTGTATACACCTGTCCCCTTTACCAGTATCAGTCTGTCCCCTTTACCAGTATCGGCCCGTGCCCTTTACCAGTATCCGCACGTCCACTTTACCAGTATCCACCTGTCCCCTTTACCAGTATCCGCCCGTCCCCTTTACCAGTATCTATCTATCCCCTTTACCAGTATCTGCACGTCCCCCTTACCAGAATCAGCCCGTCCCCTTTTCCAGTATCAGCCAGTCCCCTTTACCAGTATCAGTCTGACCCTTTATCAGTATCTGCCCGTCCCCTTTACCAGTATCAGCTCGTCCCCTTTACCAGTATCAGCCCGTTCCTTTCACCAGTATCCGCCCGTCCCCTTTACCAGTATCCGCCCGTCCCCTTTTCCAGTATCAGCCAGTCCCCTTTACCAGTATCAGTCTGACCCTTTATCAGTATCCGCCCGTCCCCTTTACCAGTATCCGCCTGTCCTCTTGATCAGTATCCGCCCGTCCCCTTTTCCAGTATCAGCCAGTCCCCTTTACCAGTATCAGTCTGACCCTTTATCAGTATCCGCCCGTCCCCTTTACCAGTATCCGCCCGTCCCCTTTACCAGTATCAGCCCATCCCCTTTACCAGTATCAGCCCGTTCCCTTTACCAGTATCAGCCCGTCCCCTTTACCAGTATCCGCCTGTCCGCTTCAACAGTAACCGCCCTTCCCCTTTACCAGTATCAGCCAGTCCCCTTTACCAGTGTCGGTCTGTCCCCTTTACCAGTATCAATCTGTCCCCTTTACCAGTATCCGCCCGTCCCCTTTACCAGTATCCACCTGTCCCCTTTACCAGTATCCGCCCGTCCCCTTTACCAGTATCTACCCGTCACCTTTACCAGTATCCGCCCGTCCCCCTTACCAGAATCAGCCCGTCCCCTTTACCAGTATCCGCCCGTCCCCTTTACCAGTATCCGCCCATCCCCTTTACCAATATTACTCTGTCCCCTTTACCAGTATCCACTTGTCCCCTTTACCAGTATCAGTCTGTTCCCTTTACCAGTATCAGCCCATCCCCTTTACCAGTATCCGCACGTCCACTTTACCAGTATCCGCCCATCCCCTTTACCAATATTACTCTGTCCCCTTTACCAGTATCCAACCGTCCCCTTCACCAGTAGCGTCCGTCACCTTTACCAGTATCAGCCGTTCCCTTTACCAGTATCGGCCTGTGCCCTTTACCAGTATCCGCATGTCCCCTTTACCAGTATCTATCTGTCCCCTTTACCAGTATCCGCCCGTCCCCTTACTAGAATCAGCCCGTCGCCTTTACCAGTATCCGCCCGTCCCCTTTACCAGTATCCACTTGTCCCCTTTACCAGTATCTGCCCGTCCCCTTTACCAGTATCAGCCCGTCCCCTTCACCAGTTTCCGCTCGTCCCCTTTACCAGTATCAGCCCATCCCCTTTACCATTATCAGTCTGTCCCCTTTACCAGTATCGGCCCGTCCCCTTTACCAGTATCACCATGTCCCCTTTACCAGTATCCGCCCGTCCCCTTTAAAAGTAGCAGCCCGTCCCCTTTACCTGTATCAGCCGTTCCCTTAACCAGTATCAGCCCGTCCCCTTCACCAGTATCTGCTCGTCCCCTTTACCAGTATCAGCCCGTCCCCTTTACCAGTATCACTCTGTCCCCTTTACCAGTATCAGCCCGTCCCCTTTACCAGTATACACCTGTCCCCTTTACCAGTATCAGTCTGTCCCCTTTACCAGTATCAGCCCGTGCCCTTTACCAGTATCCGCACGTCCACTTTACCAGTATCCAACTGTCCCCTTTACCAGTATCTGCCCGTCCCCTTTACCAGTATCTATCTATCCCCTTTACCAGTATCTGCCCGTCCCCCTTACCAGAATCAGCCCATCCCCTTTACCAGTATCAGCCCGTTCCCTTTACCAGTATACACCTGTCCCCTTTATCAGTATCAGTCTGTCCCCTTTACCAGTATCTGCCCGTCCCCCTTACCAGAATCAGCCTGTCCCCTTTTCCAGTATCCGCCCGTCCCCTTTTCCAGTATCAGCCAGTCCCCTTTACCAGTATCAGTCTGACACTTTACCAGTATCAGTCCGTCCCCTTTACCAGTATCAGCCCGTTCCCTTTACCAGTATCTGCCCGTCCCCTTTACCAGTATCCGGCTGTCCTCTTTATCAGTATCCGCCCGTCCCCTTTTCCAGTATCAGCCAGTCCCCTTTACCAGTATCAGTCTGACCCTTTATCAGTATCAACTCGTCCTCTTTACCAGTATCAGCCCGTCCCCTTTACAAGTATCCGCACGTCCCCTTTACCAGTATCCGCACGTCCACTTTACCAGTATCCGCCCGTCACCTTTACCAGTATCACTCTGTCCCCTTTACCAGTATCAGCCGTCCCCTTTACCAGTAGCAGCCCGTCCCCTTTACCAGTATCAGCCATTCCCTTTACCAGTATCAGCCCGTCCCCTTTACCAGTATCCGCTCGTCCCCTTTACCAGTATCAGCCCGTCCCCTTTACCAGTATCCGCTCATCCTCTTTACCAGTATCCGCCCGTTCCCTTTACCAGTATCACTCTGTCCCCTTTACCAGTATCAGCCCATCCCCTTTACCAGCATACACCTGTCCCCTCTACCAGTATCAGTCTGTCCCCTTTACCAGTATCCGCACGTCCCCTTTACCAGTATCCTCCTGTCCCCTTTACCAGTATCCGCCTGTCCCCTTTACCAGTATCTATCTGTCCCCTTTACCAGTATCCACTTGTCCCCTTTACCAGTATCAGCCCGTCCCCTTTACCAGTATCCGCCCGTCCCCTGTACCAGTCTCAGCCCGTCCCCTTTACCAGTATCCGTCCGTCCCCTTTCCCAGGATCAGCCCGTCCCCTTTACCAGTGTCCGCACATCCGCTTTACCAGTATCCGCACGTCCACTTTACCAGTATCCGCCCGTCCCCTTTACCAATATTACTCTGTCCCCTTCACCAGTATCCAACCGTCCCCTTCACCAGTAGCGTCCGTCACCTTTACCTCAGCCGTTCCCTTTACCAGTATCAGCCCGTCCCCTATACCAGTTACAGCTCGTCCCCTTTACCAGTATCAGACCGTCCCCTTTACCAGTATCCGCACGTCCCCTTTACCAGTATACGCCCGTCCGCTTTACCAGTATCACTCTGTCCCCTTTACCAGTATCAGCCCATCCCCTTTACCAGTATACACCTGTCCCCTTTATCAGCATCAGTCTATCCCCTTTACCAGTATCGGCCCGTGCCCTTTACCAGTATCCGCATGTCCCCTTTACCAGTATCAGCCGATCCCCTTTACCATTATCAGTCTGTCCCCTTTACCAGTATCAGCCCATCCCCTTTACCAGTATCCGCACGTCCTCTTTACCAGTATCGGCCCGTCCCCTTTACCAGTATCACCCTGTCCCCTTTACCAGTATCCGCCCGTCCCCTTTAAAAGTATCAGCCCGTCCCCTTTACCTGTATCAGCCGTTCCCTTAACCAGTATCAGCCCGTCCCCTTTACCAGTATCTGCTCGTCCCCTTTACCAGTATCAGCCCGTCCCCTTTACCAGTATCACTCTGTCTACTTTACCAGTATCAGCCTGTCCCCTTTACCAGTATCCAGCTGTCCCCTTTACCAGTATCCGCCTGTCCCCTTTACCAGTATCTATCTGTCCCCTTTACCAGTATCCACTTGTCCCCTTTACCAGTATCCGCACGTCCCCTTTACCAGTATCCTCCTGTCCCCTTTACCAGTATCCGCCTGTCCCCTTTACCAGTATCTATCTGCCCCTTTACCAGTATCCACTTGTCCCCTTTACCAGTATCAGCCCATCCCCTTTACCAGTATCCGCTCATCCCCTTTACCAGTATCCGCCCGTCCCCTGTACCAGTTTCAGCCCGTCCCCTTTACCAGTATCCGTCCGTCCCCTTTCCCAGGATCAGCCCGTCCCCTTGACCAGTATCCGCTTGTCCGCTTTACCAGTAACCGCCTGTCCCCTTTACCAGTATCCGCACGTCCCCTTTACCTGTATCCGCACGTCCACTTTACCAGTATCCGCCCGTCCCCTTTACCAGTATCACTCTGTCCCCTTTACCAGTATCAGCCGTCCCCTTTACAGTATCAGCCAGTCCCCTTTACCAGTATCAGCCATTCCCTTTACCAGTATCAGCCCGTCCCCTTTACCAGTATCCGCTCGTCCCCTTTACCAGTATCAGCCCGGCCCCTTTACCAGTATCCGCTCGTCCTCTTTACCAGTATCCGCCCGTTCCCTTTACCAGTATCACTCTGTCCCCTTTACCAGTATCAGCCCATCCCCTTTACCAGCATACACCTGTCCCCTCTACCAGTATCAGTCTGTCCCCTTTACCAGTATCTGCACGTCCCCTTTACCAGTATCCTCCTGTCCCCTTTACCAGTATCCGCCTGTCCCCTTTACCAGTATCTATCTGTCCCCTTCACCAGTATCAGCCCATCCCCTTTACCAGTATCCGCCTGTCCCCTTTACCAGTATCTATTTGTCCCCTTTACCAGGATCCACTTGTCCCCTTTACCAGTATCAGCCAGTCCCCATTACCAGTATCCGCTCATCCCCTTTACCAGTATCCGCCCGTCCCCTGTACCAGTCTCAGCCCGTCCCCTTTACCAGTATCACTCTGTCCCCTTTACCAGTATCAGCCCCTCCCCTTTACCGGTATACACCTGTCCCCTTTACCAGTATCAGTCTGTCCCCTTTACCAGTATCAGCCCGTGCCCTTTACCAGTATCCGCACGTCCACTTTACCAGTATCCACCTGTCCCCTTTACCAGTATCCGCCCGTCCCCTTTACCAGTATCTATCTATCCCCTTTACCAGTATCTGCCCGTCCCCCTTACCAGAATCAGCCTGTCCCCTTTCCCAGGATCAGCCCGTCCCCTTTACCAGTATCCGCTTGTCCGCTTTACCAGTAACCGCCTGTCCCCTTTACCAGTATCAGCCCGTCCCCTTTACCAGTATCCACTCATCCCCTTTACCAGTATCCGCCCGTCCCCTTTACCAGTCTCAGCCCGCCCCCTTTACCAGTATCAGCCCGTCCCCTTTTCCAGTATCTGCACATCCCCTTTACCAGTATAAACCTGTCCCCTTTATCAGTATCAGTCTGTCCCCTTTACCAGTATCGGCCCGTGCCCTTTACCAGTATCCGCATGTCCCCTTTACCAGTATCTATCTGTCCCCTTTACCAGTATCCGCCCGTCCCCCTTACTAGAATCAGCCCGTCGCCTTTACCAGTATCCGCCCGTCCCCTTTACCAATATCCACTTGTCCCCTTTACCAGTATCTGCCCGTCCCCTTTACCAGTATCAGCCCGTCCCCTTCACCAGTTTCCGCTCGTCCCCTTTACCAGTATCAGCCGATCCCCTTTACCATTATCAGTCTGTCCCCTTTACCAGTATCAGCCCATCCCCTTTACCAGTATCCACACGTCCCCTTTACCAGTATCGGCCCGTCCCCTTTACCAGTATCACCTTATCCCCTTTACCAGTATCCGCCCGTCCCCTTTAAAAGTAGCAGCCCGTCCCCTTTACCTGTATCAGCCGTTCCCTTTACCTGTATACACCTGTCCCCTTTACCAGTATCAGTCTGTCCCCTTTACCAGTATCAGCCCGTGCCCTTTACCAGTATCCGCACGTCCACTTTACCAGTATCCACCTGTCCCCTTTACCAGTATCCGCCCGTCCCCTTTACCAGTATCTATCTATCCCCTTTACCAGTATCTGCCAGTCCCCCTTACCAGAATCAGCCTGTCCCCTTTTCGAGTATCCGCCCGTCCCCTTTTCCAGTATCAGCCAGTCCCCTTTACCAGTATCAGTCTGACCCTTTATCAGTATCTGCCCGTCCCCTTTACCAGTATCAGCTCGTCCCCTTTACCAGTATCAGCCAGTCCCCTTTACAAGTATCAGTCTGACCCTTTTTCAGTATCCGCCTGTCCCCTTTACCAGTATCCGCCCGTCCCCTTTTCCAGTATCAGCCAGTCCCCTTTACAAGTATCAGTCTGACCCTTTTTCAGTATCCGCCTGTCCCCTTTACCAGTATCTGCCCGTCCCCTTTACCAGTATCAGCCCATCCCCTTTACCAGTATCAGCCCGTTCCCTTTACCAGTATCAGCCCGTCCCCTTTACCAGTATCCGCCTGTCCGCTTTAACAGTAACCGCCCTTCCCCTTTACCAGTATCAGCCAGTCCCCTTTACCAGTGTCGGTCTGTCCCCTTTACCAGTATCAATCTGTCCCCTTTACCAGTATCCGCCCGTCCCCTTTACCAGTATCCACCTGTCCCCTTTACCAGTATCCGCCCGTCCCCTTTACCAGTATCTACCCGTCCCCTTTACCAGTATCCGCCCGTCCCCCTTACCAGAATCAGCCCGTCCCCTTTACCAGTATCCGCCCGTCCCCTTTACCAGTATCCACTTGTCCCCTTTACCAGTATCAGTCTGTCCCCTTTACCAGTATCAGCCCATCCCCTTTACCAGTATCCGCACATCCCCTTTACCAGTATCCGCCCATCCCCTTTACCAATATTACTCTGTCCCCTTTACCAGTATCCACTTGTCCCCTTTACCAGTATCAGTCTGTCCCCTTTACCAGTATCAGCCCATCCCCTTTACCAGTATCCGCACGTCCACTTTACCAGTATCCGCCCATCCCCTTTACCAATATTACTCTGTCCCCTTTACCAGTATCCAACCGTCCCCTTCACCAGTAGCGTCCGTCACCTTTACCAGTATCAGCCGTTCCCTTTACCAGTATCGGCCCGTGCCCTTTACCAGTATCCGCATGTCCCCTTTACCAGTATCTATCTGTCCCCTTTACCAGTATCCGCCCGTCCCCTTACTAGAATCAGCCCGTCGCCTTTACCAGTATCCGCCCGTCCCCTTTACCAGTATCCACTTGTCCCCTTTACCAGTATCTGCCCGTCCCCTTTACCAGTATCAGCCCGTCCCCTTCACCAGTTTCCGCTCGTCCCCTTTACCAGTATCAGCCCGTCCCCTTTACCATTATCAGTCTGTCCCCTTTACCAGTATCGGCCCGTCCCCTTTACCAGTATCACCCTGTCCCCTTTACCAGTATCCGCCCGTCCCCTTTAAAAGTAGCAGCCCGTCCCCTTTACCTGTATCAGCCGTTCCCTTAACCAGTATCAGCCCGTCCCCTTTACCAGTATCTGCTCGTCCCCTTTACCAGTATCAGCCCGTCCCCTTTACCAGTATCACTCTGTCCCCTTTACCAGTATCAGCCCGTCCCCTTTACCAGTATACACCTGTCCCCTTTACCAGTATCTATCTATCCCCTTTACCAGTATCAGCCCGTTCCCTTTACCAGTATCTGCCCGTCCCCTTTACCAGTATCCGGTTGTCCTCTTTATCAGTATCCGCCCGTCCCCTTTTCCAGTATCAGCCAGTCCCCTTTACCAGTATCAGTCTGACCCTTTATCAGTATCCGCTCGTCCTCTTTACCAGTATCAGCCCGTCCCCTTTACAAGTATCCGCACGTCCCCTTTACCAGTATCCGCACGTCCACTTTACCAGTATCCGCCCGTCCCCTTTACCAGTATCACTCTGTCCCCTTTACCAGTATCAGCCGTCCCCTTTACCAGTAGCAGCCCGTCCCCTTTACCAGTATCAGCCATTCCCTTTACCAGTATCAGCCCGTCCCCTTTACCAGTATCCGCTCATCCTCTTTACCAGTATCCGCCCGTTCCCTTTACCAGTATCACTCTGTCCCCTTTACCAGTATAAGCCCATCCCCTTTACCAGCATACACCTGTCCCCTCTACCAGTATCAGTCTGTCCCCTTTACCAGTATCCGCACGTCCCCTTTACCAGTATCCTCCTGTCCCCTTTACCAGTATCCGCCTGTCCCCTTTACCAGTATCAATCTGTCCCCTTTACCAGTATCCACTTGTCCCCTTTACCAGTATCAGCCCGTCCCCTTTACCAGTATCCGCTCATCCCCTTTACCAGTATCCGCCCGTCCCCTGTACCAGTCTCAGCCCGTCCCCTTTACCAGTATCCGTCCGTCCCCTTTCCCAGGATCAGCCCGTCCCCTTTACCAGTGTCCGCACATCCCCTTTACCAGTATCCGCCCGTCCCCTGTACCAGTATCCGCCCGTCCCCTTTACCAATATTACTCTGTCCCCTTTACCAGTATCCAACCGTCCCCTTCACCAGTAGCGTCCGTCACCTTTACCAGTATCAGCCGTTCCCTTTACCAGTATCAGCCCGTCCCCTATACCAGTTACAGCTCGTCCCCTTTACCAGTATCAGACCATCCCCTTTATCAGTATTCGCACATCCCCTTTACCAGTATACGCCTGTCCCCTTTACCAGTATCACTTTGTCCCCTTTACCAGTATCAGCCCGTCCCCTTTACCAGTATACACCTGTCCCCTTTATCAGTATCAGTCTGTCCCCTTTACCAGTATCGGCCCGTGCCCTTTACCAGTATCCACTTGTCCCCTTTACCAGTATCAGCCGATCCCCTTTACCATTATCAGTCTGTCCCCTTTACCAGTATCAGCCCATCCCCTTTACCAGTATCCGCACGTCCTCTTTACCAGTATCGGCCCGTCCCCTTTACCAGTATCACCCTGTCCCCTTTACCAGTATCCGCCCGTCCCCTTTAAAAGTAGCAGCTCGTCCCCTTTACCTGTATCAGCCGTTCCCTTAACCAGTATCAGCCCGTCCCCTTTACCAGTATCTGCTCGTCCCCTTTACCAGTATCAGTCTGTCCCCTTTACCAGTGTCAGTCCGTGCCCTTTACCAGTATCCGCAAGTCCACTTTACCAGTATCCACCTGTCCCCTTTACCAGTATCCGCACGTCCCCTTTACCAGTATACACCTGTCCTCTTTACCAGTATCAGCCCGTTCCCTTTACCAGTATCTGCCCGTCCCCTTTACCAGTATCCGCCTGTCCTCTTTATCAGTATCCGCCCGTCCCCTTTTCCAGTATCACCCAGTCCCCTTTACCAGTATCAGTCTGACCCTTTATCAGTATCCGCCCGTCCCCTTTACCAGTATCAGCCGTCCCCTTTACCAGTAGCAGCCCGTCCCCTTTACCAGTAGCAGCCCGTCCCCTTTACCAGTATCAGCCATTCCCTTTACCAGTATCAGCCCGTCCCCTTTACCAGTATCCGCTCGTCCCCTTTACCAGTATCAGCCCGTCCCCTTTACCAGTATCCGCTCATCCTCTTTACCAGTATCCGCCCGTTCTCTTTACCAGTATCACTCTGTCCCCTTTACCAGTATCAGCCCATCCCCTTTACCAGCATACACCTGTCCCCTCTACCAGTATCAGTCTGTCCCCTTTACCAGTATCCGCACGTCCCCTTTACCAGTAACCTCCTGTCCCCTTTACCAGTATCCGCCTGTCCCCTTTACCAGTATCTATCTGTCCCCTTTACCAGTATCCACTTGTCCCCTTTACCAGTATCAGCCCATCCCCTTTACCAGTATCCGCTCATCCCCTTTACCAGTATCCGCCCGTCCCCTGTACCAGTTTCAGCCCGTCCCCTTTACCAGCATCCGTCCGTCCCCTTTCCCAGGATCAGCCCGTCCCCTTTACCAGTATCCGCTTGTCCGCTTTACCAGTCACCGCCTGTCCCCTTTACCAGTATCCGCACGTCCCCTTTACCTGTATCCGCACGTCCACTTTACCAGTATCTGCCCGTCCCCTTTACCAGTATCAGCCCGTCCCCTTTACCAGTATCCGCCCGTCCTCTTTACCAGTATCCGCCCGTTCCCTTTACCAGTATCACTCTGTCCCCTTTACCAGTATCAGCCCATCCCCTTTACCAGCATACACCTGTCCCCTCTACCAGTATCAGTCTGTCCCCTTTACCAGTATCTGCACGTCCCCTTTAACAGTATCCTCCTGTCCCCTTTACCAGTATCCGCCCGTCCCCTTTACCAGTATCTATCTATCCCCTTTACCAGTATCTGCCCGTCCCCCTTACCAGAATCAGCCTGTCCCCTTTTCGAGTATCCGCCCGTCCCCTTTTCCAGTATCAGCCAGTCCCCTTTACCAGTATCAGTCTGACCCTTTATCAGTATCTGCCCGTCCCCTTTACCAGTATCAGCTCGTCCCCTTTACCAGTATCAGCCCGTTCCCTTTACCAGTATCCGCCCGTCCCCTTTACCAGTATCCGCCCGTCCCCTTTTCCAGTATCAGCCAGTCCCCTTTACCAGTATCAGTCTGACCCTTTATCAGTATCCGCCCGTCCCCTTTACCAGTATCCGCCTGTCCTCTTGATCAGTATCCGCCCGTCCCCTTTTCCAGTATCAGCCAGTCCCCTTTACCAGTATCAGTCTGACCCTTTTTCAGTATCCGCCTGTCCCCTTTACCAGTATCCGCCCGTCCCCTTTACCAGTATCAGCCCATCCCCTTTACCAGTATCAGCCCGTTCCCTTTACCAGTATCAGCCCGTCCCCTTTACCAGTATCCGCCTGTCCGCTTTAACAGTAACCGCCCTTCCCCTTTACCAGTATCAGCCAGTCCCCTTTACCAGTATCGGTCTGTCCCCTTTACCAGTATCAATCTGTCCCCTTTACCAGTATCCGCCCGTCCCCTTTACCAGTATCCACCTGTCCCCTTTACCAGTATCCGCCCGTCCCCTTTACCAGTATCTACCCGTCCCCTTTACCAGTATCCGCCCGTCCCCCTTACCAGAATCAGCCCGTCCCCTTTACCAGTATCCGCCCGTCCCCTTTACCAGTATCCACTTGTCCCCTTTACCAGTATCAGTCTGTCCCCTTTACCAGTATCAGCCCATCCCCTTTACCAGTATCCGCACATCCCCTTTACCAGTATCCGCCCATCCCCTTTACCAATATTACTCTGTCCCCTTTACCAGTATCCACTTGTCCCCTTTACCAGTATCAGTCTGTCCCCTTTACCAGTATCAGCCCATCCCCTTTACCAGTATCCGCACGTCCACTTTACCAGTATCCGCCCATCCCCTTTACCAATATTACTCTGTCCCCTTTACCAGTATCCAACCGTCCCCTTCACCAGTAGCGTCCGTCACCTTTACCAGTATCAGCCGTTCCCTTTACCAGTATCGGCCCGTGCCCTTTACCAGTATCCGCATGTCCCCTTTACCAGTATCTATCTGTCCCCTTTACCAGTATCCGCCCGTCCCCTTACTAGAATCAGCCCGTCGCCTTTACCAGTATCCGCCCGTCCCCTTTACCAGTATCCACTTGTCCCCTTTACCAGTATCTGCCCGTCCCCTTTACCAGTATCAGCCCGTCCCCTTCACCAGTTTCCGCTCGTCCCCTTTACCAGTATCAGCCCGTCCCCTTTACCATTATCAGTCTGTCCCCTTTACCAGTATCGGCCCGTCCCCTTTACCAGTATCACCCTGTCCCCTTTACCAGTATCCGCCCGTCCCCTTTAAAAGTAGCAGCCCGTCCCCTTTACCTGTATCAGCCGTTCCCTTAACCAGTATCAGCCCGTCCCCTTTACCAGTATCTGCTCGTCCCCTTTACCAGTATCAGCCCGTCCCCTTTACCAGTATCACTCTGTCCCCTTTACCAGTATCAGCCCGTCCCCTTTACCAGTATACACCTGTCCCCTTTACCAGTATCAGTCTGTCCCCTTTACCAGTATCAGCCCGTGCCCTTTACCAGTATCCGCACGTCCACTTTACCAGTATCCAACTGTCCCCTTTACCAGTATCTGCCCGTCCCCTTTACCAGTATCTATCTATCCCCTTTACCAGTATCAGCCCGTTCCCTTTACCAGTATCTGCCCGTTCCTTTACCAGTATCCGGTTGTCCTCTTTATCAGTATCCGCCCGTCCCCTTTTCCAGTATCAGCCAGTCCCCTTTACCAGTATCAGTCTGACCCTTTATCAGTATCCGCTCGTCCTCTTTACCAGTATCAGCCCGTCCCCTTTACAAGTATCCGCACGTCCCCTTTACCAGTATCCGCACGTCCACTTTACCAGTATCCGCCCGTCCCCTTTACCAGTATCACTCTGTCCCCTTTACCAGTATCAGCCGTCCCCTTTACCAGTAGCAGCCCGTCCCCTTTACCAGTATCAGCCATTCCCTTTACCAGTATCAGCCCGTCCCCTTTACCAGTATCCGCTCATCCTCTTTACCAGTATCCGCCCGTTCCCTTTACCAGTATCACTCTGTCCCCTTTACCAGTATCAGCCCATCCCCTTTACCAGCATACACCTGTCCCCTCTACCAGTATCAGTCTGTCCCCTTTACCAGTATCCGCACGTCCCCTTTACCAGTATCCTCCTGTCCCCTTTACCAGTATCCGCCTGTCCCCTTTACCAGTATCTATCTGTCCCCTTTACCAGTATCCACTTGTCCCCTTTACCAGTATCAGCCCGTCCCCTTTACCAGTATCCGTCCGTCCCCTTTCCCAGGGTCAGCCCGTCCCCTTTACCAGTGTCCGCACATCCCCTTTACCAGTATCCGCACGTCCACTTTACCAGTATCCGCCCGTCCCCTTTACCAATATTACTCTGTCCCCTTTACCAGTATCCAACCGTCCCCTTCACCAGTAGCGTCCGTCACCTTTACCAGTATCAGCCGTTCCCTTTACCAGTATCAGCCCGTCCCCTATACCAGTTACAGCTCGTCCCCTTTACCAGTATCAGACCGTCCCCTTTATCAGTATTCGCACGTCCCCTTTACCAGTATACGCCCGTCCCCTTTACCAGTATCACTTTGTCCCCTTTACCAGTATCAGCCCGTCCCCTTTACCAGTATACACCTGTCCCCTTTATCAGTATCAGTCTGTCCCCTTTACCAGTATCGGCCCGTGCCCTTTACCAGTATCCACTTGTCCCCTTTACCAGTATCAGCCGATCCCCTTTACCATTATCAGTCTGTCCCCTTTACCAGTATCAGCCCATCCCCTTTACCAGTATCCGCACGTCCTCTTTACCAGTATCTATCTGTCCCCTTTACCAGTATCCGCCCGTCCCCTTTACCAGTATCAGCCCGTCCCCTTCACCAGTTTCCGCTCGTCCCCTTTACCAGTATCAGCCGATCCCCTTTACCATTATCAGTCTGTCCCCTTTACCAGTATCAGCCCATCCCCTTTACCAGTATCCGCACTTCCTCTTTACCAGTATCGGCCCGTCTCCTTTACCAGTATCACCCTGTCCCCTTTACCAGTATCCGCCCGTCCCCTTTAAAAGTAGCAGCCCGTCCCCTTTACCTGTATCAGCCGTTCCCTTAACCAGTATCAGCCCGTCCCCTTTACCAGTATCTGCTCGTCCCCTTTACCAGTATCAGCCCGTCCCCTTTACCAGTATCACTCTGTCCCCTTTACCAGTATCAGCCCGTCCCCTTTACCAGTATTCACCTGTCCCCTTTACCAGTATCAGTCTGTCCCCTTTACCAGTATCAGTCCGTGCCCTTTACCAGTATCCGCACGTCCACTTTACCAGTATCCACCTGTCCCCTTTACCAGTATCCGCCCGTCCCCTTTACCAGTATCCACCTGTCCCCTTTACCAGTATCTGCCCGTCCCCCTTACCAGAATCAGCCTGTCCCCTTTACCAGTATCCGCCCGTCCCCTTTACCAGTATCTATCTATCCCCTTTTCCAGTATCCGCCCGTCCCCTTTTCCAGTATCCGCCAGTCCCCTTTACCAGTATCCGCCAGTCCCCTTTACCAGTATCAGCCAGTCCCCTTTACCAGTATCCGCCCGTCCCCTTTTCCAGTATCAGCCAGTCCCCTTTACCAGTATCAGCCAGTCCCCTTTACCAGTATCCGCCCGTCCCCTTTTCCAGTATCAGCCAGTCCCCTTTACCAGTATCAGCCCGTTCCCTTTACCAGTATCCGCCCGTCCCCTTTTCCAGTATCCGCCAGTCCCCTTTACCAGTATCAGCCAGTCCCCTTTACCAGTATCTATCTATCCCCTTTTCCAGTATCCGCCAGTCCCCTTTACCAGTATCAGTCTGACCCTTTATCAGTATCCGCCCGTCCCCTTTTCCAGTATCAGCCAGTCCCCTTTACCAGTATCAGTCTGACCCTTTGTCAGTATCTGCCCGTCCCCTTTACCAATATCAGCCCGTCCCCTTTACCAGTATCAGCCCGTTCCCTTTACCAGTATCTGCCCGTCCCCTTTACCAGTATCCGCCTGTCCTCTTTATCAGTATCCGCCCGTCCCCTTTTCCAGTATCAGCCCGTCCCCTTTACCAGTATCCGCTCGTCCTCTTTACCAGTATCAGCCCGTCCCCTTTACAAGTATCCGCACGTCCCCTTTACCAGTGTCCGCACGTCCACTTTACCAGTATCCTCCCGTCCCCTTTACCAGTATCACTCTATCCCCTTTACCAGTATCAGCCGTCCCCTTTACCAGTAGCAGCCCGTTCCCTTTACCAGTATCAGCCATTCCCTTTACCAGTCTCAGCCCGTCCCCTTTACCAGTATCCGCTCGTCCCCTTTACCAGTATCAGCCCGTCCCCTTTACCAGTATCCGCTCGTCCTCTTTACCAGTATCACTCTGTCCCCTTTACCAGTATCAGCCCATCCCCTTTACCAGCATACACCTGTCCCCTCTACCAGTATAAGTCTGTCCCCTTTACCAGTATCTGCACGTCCCCTTTACCAGTATCCTCCTGTCCCCTTTACCAGTATCCGCCTGTCCCCTTTACCAGTATCTATCTGTCCCCTTTACCAGTATCCACTTGTCCCCTTTACCAGTATCAGCCCATCCCCTTTACCAGTATCCGCTCATCCCCTTTGCCAGTATCCGCCCGTCCCCTGTACCAGTTTCAGCCCGTCCCCTTTACTAGTATCCGTCCGTCCCCTTTCCCAGGATCAGCCCGTCCCCTTTACCAGTATCCGCTTGTCCGCTTTACCAGTAACCGCCTGTCCCCTTTACCAGTATCCGCACGTCCCCTTTACCTGTATCCGCACGTCCACTTTACCAGTATCCGCCCGTCCCCTTTACCAGTATCACTCTGTCCCCTTTACCAGTATCAGCCGTCCCCTTTACAGTATCAGCCCGTCCCCTTTACCAGTATCAGCCATTCCCTTTACCAGTATCAGCCCGTCCCCTTTACCAGTATCCGCTCGTCCCCTTTACCAGTATCAGCACGTCCCCTTTACCTGTATCCGCCCGTCCCCTTTACCAGTAGCAGCACGTATCCTTTACCAGTATCAATCTGTCCCCTTTACCAGTATCAGCCCATCTCCTTTACCAGTATCAGCACGTCCCCTTTACCAGTATCAGCACGTCCCCTTTACCATTATCCACCTGTCCCCTTTCAAAATATCAGCGTTTCCCCTTTACCATTATCCGCCCGTCCCCTTTACCAGTATCAGCAAGTCCCCTTTACCAGTATCAGCATGTCCCCTTTACCAGTATCAGCACGTCCCCTTTACCAGTATCAGCATGTCCCCTTTACCAGTATCAGCATGTCCCCTTTACCAGTATCAGCACGTCTCCTTTACCAGTATCAGCACGTCTCCTTTACCAGCATCAGCATGTCCCCTTTACCAGTATCAGCACGTCTCCTTTACCAGTATCAGCACGTCCCCTTTACCAGTATCAGCATGTCCCCTTTAGCAGTATCAGCACCTCTCCTTTACCAGTATCAGCATGTCCCCTTTACCAGTATCAGCATGTCTCCTTTACCAGTATCAGCATGTCTCCTTTACCAGTATCAGCACGTCCCCTTTACCAGTATCAGCACGTCTCCTTTACCAGTATCAGCACGTCTCCTTTACCAGTATCAGCACGTCCCCTTTACCAGTATCAGCATGTCCCCTTTAGCAGTATCAGCACGTCTCCTTTACCAGTATCACTCTGTCCCCTTTACCAGTATCAGCCGTCCCCTTTACAGTATCAGCCCGTCCCCTTTACCAGTATCAGCCATTCCCTTTACCAGTATCAGCCCGTCCCCTTTACCAGTATCCGCTCGTCCCCTTTACCAGTATCAGCACGTCCCCTTTACCTGTATCCGCCCGTCCCCTTTACCAGTAGCAACACGTATCCTTTACCAGTATCAGTCTGTCCCCTTTACCAGTATCAGCCCATCTCCTTTACCAGTATCAGCACGTCCCCTTTACCATTATCCACCCGTCCCCTTTCAAAATATCAGCGTTTCCCCTTTACCATTATCCGCCCGTCCCCTTTACCAGTATCAGCAAGTCCCCTTTACCAGTATCAGCATGTCCCCTTTACCAGTATCAGCACGTCCCCTTTACCAGTATCAGCATGTCCCCTTTACCAGTATCAGCATGTCCCCTTTACCAGTATCAGCACGTCTCCTTTACCAGTATCAGCACGTCTCCTTTACCAGCATCAGCATGTCCCCTTTACCAGTATCAGCACGTCTCCTTTACCAGTATCAGCACGTCCCCTTTACCAGTATCAGCATGTCCCCTTTAGCAGTATCAGCACGTCTCCTTTACCAGTATCAGCATGTCCCCTTTACCAGTATCAGCATGTCTCCTTTACCAGTATCAGCACGTCTCCTTTACCAGTATCAGCACGTCCCCTTTACCAGTATCAGCATGTCCCCTTTAGCAGTATCAGCACGTCTCCTTTACCAGTATCAGCATGTCCCCTTTACCAGTATCAGCATGTCTCCTTTACCAGTATCAGTACGTCCCTTTTAGCAGTATCAGCACGTCTCCTTTACCACTATCAGCATGTCCCCTTTAGCAGTATCAGCACGTCTCCTTTACCAGTATCAGCATGTCCCCTTTACCAGTATCAGCATGTCCCCTTTACCAGTATCAGCACGTCCCCTTTACCAGTATCAGCACGTCTCCTTTACCAGTATCAGCATGTCCCCTTTACCAGTATCAGCATGTCCCCTTTACCAGTATCAGCACGTCCCCTTTACCAGTATCAGCATGTCCCCTTTAGCAGTATCAGCACGTCTCCTTTACCAGTATCAGCATGTCCCCTTTACCAGTATCAGCATGTCCCCTTTACCAGTATCAGCACGTCTCCTTTACCAGTATCAGCATGTCCCCTTTACCAGTATCAGCATGTCCCCTTTACCAGTATCAGCACGTCTCCTTTACCAGTATCAGCATGTCCCCTTTACCAGTATCAGCACGTCTCCTTTACCAGTATCAGCATGTCCCCTTTACCAGTATCAGCATGTCCCCTTTACCAGTATCAGCACGTCTCCTTTACCAGTATCAGTCTGTCCCCTTTACCAGTATCCGCACGTCCCCTTTACCAGTATCGGCCCGTCCCCTTGATCTTTTTAAACTGGGCGCAGTAACTTCTCTCATTGTACATTTTAATTGCCAGCAATCCCTGGGCCTTTCTGTGACCCTCACAAACACCTCCAACATTTTGGAAGCTCATTCCTCATAAATTTCAGGAGCGCTTGTTCATGCGAATGATTCCGTGGCTATCCTTCAGCAACATTCTCGAGGAAAAGAATAAGACATTGAGGAAAGGAAAGGGGTGTGCACCCAGTGTTAGGGCCAAGGAGGTGCTGCTGGCTTGCTGGAGTGCATTGTGTTGTGAGAGAGGAGAGTCCCATGAGTCGGGGGGGGGGTCTATCCCACGTGGGTCCGGTGATCTATCAGCTCCCTCTGCTGGATTCTGCCAATTCAACTCGACAGCAAAGTGTTGGGGCAGATTAGTGGCGAGACAACACAGGAGTATTGAGGGGATACGGATCGGATAATCTGATTGTGAGCCTTGCAGTTAATTGCACGCTAACGTGAATTGTAGTGCAGTACATTACTGTACTATCTACCAATCCCTCCATGGCCTAGCCCCTCCCTATCTCTGTAAGCCCCTATATCCCGGCAACGCTCCCAGATCTCTGCGCTCCTGAAAATCTAGCCTCTTGTGCACCCCCTACCTCCTTCACCCCACCATTGGCGGCTGTGCCTTCAGCTGCCGAGGCCGTTAGCTCAGGAATCCCTCCCGAAACATCTCTGTCTCTCTACCTCTCTCGCCGTCTATAAGGTCTTTATTAAAGCCTATTCTTCACCATCCTAATATCTCCTTCCTTGGCTGCTGCCCATTTCCTCTCCCTGACACTGGCCCTGTGAAATACCTTGGGACATTTCCTGCACTAAAAGTGCTTTATAAATGCAAGTTGTTGAGGTTGCATCTGTATTTGAATGAGTATACCTAACCACTATTACCTCATTAACTTTTTATGGTATTTTGCTGTGTGTGAAACTGGCTGCCGTGTTTCCTACATTACAACAGAGTACTCAATTGACTTTAAGGTGGTTTGGGAAGTCCCGAAAGACACCATTTTTTTTTCATTGCAACCGACTGGTATAAGCTCCCTCTAAACCGTCCCATCAAACACTCCCAGGGCAGATACAGCACGGGTTAGATACAGAGTAAAGCTCCCTCTACACTATCCCATCAAACACTCCCAGGGCATGTACAGCACGGGGTTAGATACAGAGTAAAGCTCCCTCTACACTGTCCCATCAAACACTCCCAGGGCAGGTACAGCACGGGTTAGATAGAGAGTAAAGCTCCCTCTACACTGTCCCATCAAACATTCCCAGGGCAGGTACAGCACAGGGTTAGATACAGAGTAAAGCTCCCTCTACACTGTCCCATCAAACACTCCCAAGGCAGGTACAGCACGGGTTAGATACAGAGTAACGCTCCCTCTACACTGTCCCATCAAACACTCCCAGGGCAGGTACAGGGGATTAGATACAGAGTAAAGCTCCCTCTACACTGTCCATCAAACACTCCCAGGGCAGGTACAGCATGGGTTAGATACAGAGTAAAGCTCCCTCTATACTGTCTCATCAAACACTCCCAGGGCAGGTACAGGGGGTTAGATACAGAGTAAAGCTCCCTCTACACTGTCCCATCAAACACTCCCAGGGTAGGTACAGCACGAGGTTAGATACAGAGTAAAGCTTCCTCTACACTGTCCCATCAAACACCCCCAGGGCAGGTACAGGGGATTAGATACAGAGTAAAGCTCCCACTACTCTGTCCCATCAAACACTCCCAGGGTAGGTACAGCACGGGGTTAGATACAGAGTAAAGTTCCCTCTACACTGTCCCATCAAACACTCCCAGAAATACTGTAATTACTGATTGCCGTATTCCAATTTCTCAGCCCTTTAACTTGGAACGCATGAGAAAAATATCCAGACAGGATTGGAGCTGAGTGACAGAGCTGAGAGATCGCACCTGGACCTCCAGCTCCCGCTGCGCATCGCAGTGGTGCTGATTCAACATCCCGATTATGTTGGTGCTGGAAAAAATCAGCTGCACATTTGCAGAATGGCCACAGGGAGGCAGGAGAGATTTATTCTGACGAATATTGAAGTGCCGTTTAAATCGGAATGAATGAATAGTGAGAGGAATTCTGACCTGTGCACTGATTGAGTGACATCCTTCAGTGCGTTTGACTCGGGGTGCACATTGGTGTGTGTTGTGTATGTACGCCTGTTTACTGTGTGATATCTGTAACACTGTTCTGCAACACTGGATGTACCCTTACACTGTACACACCTTACCTGTACACCAGAGGGTGCTGCTGTTGGAGGCCTAAGGGTCACCTGCACACGGCAGGTAACCCAGTATAAAAAGGAACACACAGCTTGTTGTCCTCACGCAGGAGCTGCAAGTAAAGGACTGCAGGTCTACACAGTTTAAGTATCATACCCTGCCTCGTGGAGTCATTACTAAAGGTGCCTACATACGCTACAACTGGCGACGGGAATACGAGGTCACGAACCACACGCTCAGCATGTCGAATCTCAGCAGCTTTCAGCAATTTACCGATGGGGAAGATTGGGACGCTTTTGTAGAAAGATTGCAACACTTAAGGAAACTGCCTGCACCGTGCGACTTTGGCGACCACCTAAATGAAGCACTAAGGGACTCTAAACCGATGAGAGCAGTGCACCGCATTGATACTTCTAAAGGCAGAAACGCTGCCCCGAGTCCCGCAACCCTGAGTCTGCCACATGGGGCAAACCGGCTGGCCCCGTGCTGGCGCTGTGGAGGAAACCACAGGGCCCACCAGAGCCGCTACAAAGACTATGCATGCAAAGAGAAAAGGCACCTTCAAACAATTTGCAGAAAGGGCTGCACTCACCGCGTCTCTGATGAGTTGGCTGATCACCGGGGCTCCGACACAGAGGAAGGTGAAGTTGCTCAACCCCTGGAAGAAGAGTATGGAACTCATACCTGCTCCACCGAAAGTTCTCCGTGGATGATGAAAGTAGATGTCGACGGGGTCCCAGTTTCTATGGAGAGCGACACAGGGGCGAGCCAGTCTGTGATGAGCCAAGCGACCTTTGAAGAGCTTTGGATGAATCCCGCCAATCCACCACAACTGCATCCTGTCCAAGCGAAGCTGCTTCCAGGCCTCCAGGCTCCAGCAATCGACCTCGAACATGGATCCATCGCTGCTTCCGGAGTTTCCACTGTCCAGCTCGACTGCCCACAGCACCCCGGCGAAATCTCCGAGACCGAGGATCCAAACTCCAGTTTCCGGGCCGGGGCAGCACTCCAAGTGGTGAACTGCGTCGAAAGAAATCGATTCCCGATGTCCAGGGTCAACCCTGTGGAAGGAAGGACCACCACAGCCTACCTGCGGGAAAGCCGGAAAATGGCTGCCGCAGCACGAGAAAAACTTGTCATCAAAATAGCCGCGGCCATACCAAAAGTGAGCATGGAGGAGCATCACGTGACACCGAGCGGCCAATCGGATTTGAAGGCTCCCTTAAAGGAGACCGGTAACCAAAGAAATTTAAAGGGTAAGTTTCAACTATTTGAGTTCACGGACTTTAAAGCTAAAGATGCGATTAAACGGTGCAAGTATGAAAGTGTATGCAATGTAACCATGAATTGTGATGCTGGTTTAACTAATGTGACAAATGAGATGAATGCAGGTGCCAGTAAGGTTAAGAACAAGTTTGTTATGCTTAACAATAATGATAGAGAATGTGAAATGCCTAATGTAACCATGTCTGTTGAAACCAGGACACCCAAAAGTGATGCAAATGCTAGAATGTATAATGCAGGCTCGACTGTGTGATCAGAGCCAAGGTGTCATGTATACCGGTAGGACACTGCCAAAGGACATTGGGTCCTACAGGGGCCATGCTGATGCCAATGGAATCCCCCTGTGGGAGACCCCCAGGTACCTGACCATGTAGCCTGGACCTTTGGAACGAATGTGATGCCCCTTGCAGGACACACACACACAGGCAGTGGGAGCAGACCCACCACAGGGACAGTGGTCAATGGGCAGCCCAGCCACCACCAATGGCAACCTGCACCAGACCAGCCCTAGAGCCCCTGGCCACCAGGGCCAATACCAAGAGCATGAGGCCACTACCCTCCAGCTTCCCTGGCAAACCCTGGGATGACCTGACCCTCATCCCAATTGGTGGACAAGGAGCCCACCCAGTCTTGTGGCCCTGCCCACCAGTCCACAACTACCCACATCACAATGTATACACACCACCCACTGCTGCCGTGGCTACCTCCCCGAGGGATCCCACAACAGTGACACCCACTTGGTTTGTGTGTGAGGGAGGGGAAACGCACGAGGCCAGCCTCAAGCACAGGGGTCACACCTGGCAACCACACAACCCTAACCACAACCTCCCATAGCCCACCACCGATCACCTCCCCTGGTCATGACAACTAGGATATGAAAAATGCTCGGGGGTAGTATTGTTGTGTAGGCATGCCTGTTTACTGTGTGATGTCTGTAACACTGTTATGCAACACTGAATGTACCCTTACACTGTACACACCTTACCTGTACACCAGAGGGTGCTGCTGTTGGAGACCTAAGGGTTACCTGCATAGTATAAAAAGGAACTCACAGCTTGTTGTCCTCACTCAGGAGCTGCAAATAAAGGTCTACAGGTCTACACAGTTTAAGTACCATACCCTGCCTCGTGGAGTCAAGACTAAAGGTGCCTACATACGCCACAGTGTGTGGGTAGTGATTTTGCCCCTTCGCAGTAACAGACTTTTCTCTAAATATTGCCCAAACTCCCAGGAGTTACACAGTCTAAACCATTCCATTACCATATGTCATCCGTCTCAATATGGTTGCAAACGATTTGCTCCAGCTGGGGAAACAATGACAAGGGATTATCTACTTAAAGTGAGGTTGGAAGGGATTTCTTTACCCAGAGGGTTGTTGGAGCTTGGAATGTTTTCCCACAGCGAGTGTGCAAGACAGAGGACCACTGCACCTTTGAAAGGAAAATTGGCTAAATATTTGAGGCAGAGCAAGAGATATGGGGCGAGAGCAGGGCTATCGAGTTAGTTTTGGATTTAGAACGTAAGAACATAAGAAATAGGAGCAGGAGTGGGCCATTCAGCCCCTCGAGCCTGCTCCGCTATTTAATATGATCATGGCTGATCCGATCATGGACTCAGCTCCACTTCCCTGCCCGCTCCCCATAACCCCTTATCCCCTTATCAGTTAAGAAACTGTCTATCTCTGTCTTAAATTTATTCAATGTCCCAGCTTCCTCAGCTCTTTAGGGCAGCGAATTCCACAGATTTACAACCCTCTGAGAGAAGAAATTCCTCCTCATCTCAGTTTTAAATGGGCGGCCCCTTATTCTAAGATTATGCCCCCTAGTTCTAGTCTCCCCTTTCTCTGAGTAAAGACACGGTGGGCTGAATGGCCTCCTTCTGTGCTGTAACTCTTTATGGCTCTGGCCACTGGGTGGCTCTGTGGGAGTAGATCTGTCCAGCAAGATCGAGCGATCTTGTGGCATAAATTTCAGCTCTCCCAACCTTTGTTTGAATGTGGCGCCAATTCAAGCGAATCTCCAGCAACAGTGATGTCATCAAACAGGCTGGGCAGCCAATCTCAATGGAGAATTCTCACAGACAGCAAACCAGGAAGTAAAATTCACAGATTCTAATTTACTTTTTATAAATTTTAACAGCAAGCAAAATATAGATTGGGACATACACATAGGATTAAGGTAGAAGCTGAAATATCATAAACAAACTTTAAAAATATATATTTTACAGAACATATTAATGGAAAAATTGGACATTCCATAAATATAAAATTAGTTCTTCTGAGCCATAATGGTTGTTCAGAAGTTATCAAACCCAGTTACACCTCCTTCAACTGGGCTACACTTTTTTTGGGGGGGTCGGGGGTGGGGGGAACGATTTACAACGACATTAGTTAATTAAATAAATCTGGATTAAAAGGCTAGTATCTTTAATGGTGACCATGAAACTATTGGATTGTCGTACACACCCATCTGGTTCACTAACGTCCTTTAGGGAAGGAAATCTGCCGCCCTTACCCGGTCTGGCCGATATGTGTCTCCAGACCCACAGCAATGTGGTTGACTCTTAACTGCCCTCTGAAATGGTCTAGCGAGACACTCATTTGTACTTCTCGAGGGCAATCCGGGATGGGCAATAAATACTGGCCTTGCCGACGATGCCCACTTCCCGGGAATGAATTGTTTTCTAAAGTGGGTTTTGGGATTCTCTCTCCCAGTTCCGCCGCCAGCTTGAATATAAAAATGAATTACAAGGCACTTATACCCATGGCTCGGGTTCAGAAACCCAATGTAAACTGGATAAACTTGCAGGTGATGTGGAGAGGCTGGAGAAGCTGGGCTCAGAGCAGAGAAGCTTAAGTGCAAACTTTTAATAGAGGTGTTAATAATGCTGGAAACATTCAGCAGGTCAGACGGCATTTGCGGAGAGAGAAAGAGAGTTAGCATTTCAGGTCGTTGGCCTTCCGTCAGCACGGGGATAAAGTTAGAACAAAGGGAAAGCTTTCCTTTCCTTTCCAGGCCAACATCCCCAGCATCGAAGCACTGACCACACTCGACCAGCTCCGCTGGGCAGGGCCACATTGTCCGCATGCCAGACACGAGACTCCCAAAGCAAGCGCTCTACTCGGAACTCCTACACGGCAAGCGAGCCCCAGGTGGGCAGAGGAAACGTTTCAAGGACACCCTCAAAGCCTCCCTGATAAAGTGCAACATCCCCACTGACACCTGGGAGTCCCTGGCCAAAGAGCGCCCTAAGTGGAGAAAGTGCATCCGGGAGGGCGCTGAGCACCTCGAGTCTCGTCGCCGAGAGCATGCAGAAACCAAGCGCAGGCAGCGGAAGGAGCATGCGGCAAACCAGTTCCACCCACCCTTTCCTTCAACCACTGTCTGTCCCACCTGTGACAGGGACTGTGGCTCTCGTATTGGACTGTTCAGTCACCTGAGAGCTCACTTTTAGAGTGGAGGTAAGCCTTCCTCGATTCCGAGGGACTGCCTATGATGATGAAAGCGGAAATCCCGTTGAAGAGAAGGTTTTAAAGGTGGACATTCCTGGAAGAGAAGTGGCAGCGAATTAAACACTGACACAGATGCAGAGACACTGGAGATCTGAAATAAGAACAGACAGTACTGGAAACGCCGCGCGGAGACTGCCTAACACATTGGGGCTATCCAGCATTTTCTGTTTTTATTTCAGACTTCCAGTGTCCGCAGTATCTTTGCTTTCTGTGTTGAAAACCAAAGGCTTGTTGCGTTCCACATCATCGGCAGTCCCTCGAAACGAGGATGACTTGCTTCCACGCCGAGAACGGATGAGTTCACAGGTGTTTCAATGATATTCCGGATCCCGAACTACATCCTGAAGGGTGGAAGATGTCTGGTGCGTTGATTTTTTAACGTGGGGTGGCCGTTGCACACCAGCCACCACACGGGCTTGACAGAGCGAGGCCTTGGTCCAGTGGCAAGGGTTAACCAAGACAACTGGAGGCCTGCTCTGCAGGACGGATTATGAGGGGGCTTGACAAGGTGGATGCAGAGAGGATGTTTCCACTGATGGGGGAGACTAGAACTAGAGGGCACGATCTTAGAATAAGGGGCCGCCCATTTAAAACTGAGATGAGGAGAAATTTCTTCTCTCAAAGGGTTGTGAAGCTGTGAAATTCGCTGCCTCAGAGAGCTGTGGAAGCCGGGACATTGAATACATTTAAGACAGAAATAGACAGTTTCTTAACCGATAAGGGGATAAGGGGTTATGGGGAGCGGGCAGGGAAGTGGAGCTGAGTCCGTGATCGGATCAGCCATGATCTCATTGAATGGCGGAGCAGGCTCGAGGGGCCTTATGGCCTACTCCTGCTCCTATTTCTTATGTTCTTATGTATCACAGGCCGTCCCTTGAAACCAGGATGACTTGCTTCCATGCCAAAAGAGGATGAGTTCACAGGTGTTTCAATGAAGGACCCGAACTACATCCTGAAGGGTGGAAGATGCCTGTGGGTGGATTTTTTTAACGTGGGGTGACCGTTGCACACCAGCCACCACACGGGGCTTGACAGAGCGAGGTCTTGGTCCAGTGGCAAGGGTTAACCAAGATGACTGGAGACCTGCTCTAGTGCGCACACATATATATCGCGCATACACAGCACACACATACACACACCACATACACAGCACACCGAGTGCATGGACGCAGCGCGTGCACGTATCGCAGTGTGGGCTGGCCCATGCTGCCTCTGGGCCCTCGCCTCTTCTAGGTCCTGAACTTTCGCTCTCCTGGGCCCCGATCACGTCCCTCTGACTTCCCATTAGTGTCATCGCCAAAGGCAATCAGCACGGAATGAACTTCCTTTAAAACAGAAGGAGTGGTTCCTATGCCCTGGTTCGGGGCCCTACATTGCCAAGGGAGTGTTGCCCTAGTAACAAAGTGACAAGAGCTATGACGGTATGAGAGAATGAAAACAGCACCAGATGACTGCTGGATGCAAACGGTCTCTCTCTCTCTCTCTCTCTCTCTCTCTCCCTCCCTCTCCCTCCGTCGCCGAGTCGAAAGGATTTGTTTAGATTCCCCTGCCCAGTCTGGCAGCTGTTTGCAGAGCTCTATCCCAGCAGTGTTCGCTGAACCTCTCGATAAGCAGCCAGTTAAACTCAGCCCCCTCGACTGATGCACTGCTACTGAGGGGAGAACAGAGACCCAAGTCCTGAGGAGAGTCAGTCACAAGTGTGTGTGCGTGTTTGAGAGAAGAGAGAGAGTAAGAAAGAAAAAGAGATGAGCTCCACGAGAGGCTCCTGCTGAGAAGGTGACGGCAGAAGAGGAGATTTATCACGGTCCGTATCTGCCAATTTTCCGACAAGAGTGGATCCCGTCAGGATAGCATCATGGATCTTTCATTCATGGCTGCGCAGGTACCTTGGCCGAGAATTTAAGTTGCCGCGCGTGATGGAGAGCTGAGTGTGCATTTTCACCCTGTCTCTCTCTCTCTTATTTTTAAAAGATGTCGAAAAATGGGAAGATTGCAGTAACAAAAATAGCATTTATTTTCTTTGTGAGACAGATTAAAAGGAATCGACTTCATAAGCCAGGCAGTTAATGGAATTCACAGCATGTTTTCTTTTGAGTGAGGTATAGAAGGTTTGTCCTGCACACTCGCTGGTCTCCCAAGGCTGAAGATTAAAGACAGCTTCAGCATCCTCGCAGTGAATGATGCTGGGCACTGTGGAATATTCAGACTCCAGTCCGGGGAGGGCTTGTGCTTGTGGGCATTCCTTGCCCCAGACTCTCTCACCATGATGTGTCTATCGCCCCTGGTTACGTTCTTGTGTGCTGTTCTCTCTCGGATCTCCCCCTTCGCCCTAATCCACCTCCCCCCTCACCGACCATCAGACTTACTTCTGGTGTGTGACACCGCTGTTCATTGACTTCACCTTTCTTGTCCGTCTCCCGCTTCCTTGGAGGGGCTCGGTGGGGGGGGGGGGTGGGGGGAGTGGCGAGGGACGGAACGGGCCACCCCTCAGGGAATGGCTGGGGTGGGGATCGTGTGGGGATAGTGGGAGGGGACGCTGCCACCACACGGTGCCCAGTGGGGCGATCGGCGCCGCAGTGCACTGCGCATTGACGGCGTGTGCGGGAGGAACGGCAAGGCTGCAGCAAAGCCCCCCCCCCCGGATGGTCAAGACAATGCCCGATGTGGGCTGCAGCTCCTAGATCTGAGGGTGGGGAGAGGGAGAGGGCGAGGGAGTGGGAGAGGGTGAGGGAGAGGGAGAGGGAGAGGCAGATGGAGAAGGCAAGGGAGAGGGACAGGGAGAGGGAGAGGAAAAGGGCGAGGGCGAAGGCGAGGGAGAGGGAGAAGGCGAGGGAGAGGGAGAGAGAGCGAGGGCAAGGGCGAGGGCGAGGGTTAGGGAGAGGATGAGGGAGAGGGCGAGGGAGAGGGTGAAGGGAGAGGCCAGAGGGCGAGCGAGAGGGAGAGGGTGAGTGCGAGGGAGAGGGCGAGGGCGAGGGCGAGGGAGAGGGCAGAGGGCGAGCGAGGGGGAGAGGGAAAGTGCGAGGGCGAGGTTGAGCAAGAGGGCGAGGGAGAGGGTGGGGGAGAGGGTGAAGGAGAGGGTGAGGGAAAGGCTGAGGGTGAGGGTGAGGGGAGAGGGTGAGGGTGAGGAGAGAGGGAGGGCAAGGGGAGAGGGTGAGGGGAGAGGGCGAGGGGAGAGTGCGAGGGAGGGCGAGGGAGAGGGAGAGGGAGCGGAAGATGGTGAGGGTGAGTTATTCCATGAACTGCCCCCTCGCCCCCCTCGCCCAGCTCCCGTCTCCTGCCCCGCAGTGCTGGATGGTGCTTGGCCATCGGATGTGGAGGGGTCGTGCTGGGCTGTGATGGCTCTCTCCTCTCCCACATAATCCATTCACCGTCGGGACATGTACCTGAGAGTGGGGAGCGGGGCGGGGCGTTCTGGGGGGTGGGGGTGTGGAGCGGGGGTTCTGTGGGGAGGGGAGCGGGGATTCTGGGGAGTGGAGGTTCTGTGGGGCGGGGGTTCTGGGGGGTGGGGGTTCTGGGGGGCGGGGGATCTGGGGGGCGGGGATTCTGGGGGGTGGGGGTTCTGAGGGGGCAGGGAGCTAGGGGTGGGGAGCAGGGGTTCTGGGGATGGGGGTTCTGCGGAGCAGGGAGCAGGGGTGGGGAGCAGGGTTCTGGGGGGTGGGGGTTCTGGGGGTGGGAAGCGCGGGTTCTGAGGGGGTGGGGAGTGGGGGTTCTGGGGGGTGGGGGTTCTGGCGGGCGGGGAGCGGGGGTAAGGAGCGTGGGTTCTGGGGGGGGGGTGGGTGTTCTGGGGATGGGGAGCAGAGGTTCTGGGGAGCGGGGGTTCTGGGGGGGGGGGCGGAGGTTCTGTGGGGAGGGGAGGCCCCTGTAGAATAACTCCCAGACAGAGCTGGCACCTTCAGGAGAAGAGGAGCTAAACAGGGTATGGAGCAACAACAGTGTGAGCACTGAGCCCTGTTAATCTGCTATTGTATCTCTGCCTCCTGCATTGTTGTCTGGATCGAGCAGCAATCAGGCAACTTGATGCCCTTCATTATTTAATTGCACTTCTCACTAATGTGATGAAGTTAACATGTTTGGCTTGTAATTTGTTGCTCCCTGATTATGGGAACAGCAGGAATTTGGCGTGGAAGCAAGTGGGACCGGCTATGATGATTATGGGAACACTCTTGGGCAAATTAAGCTGTGAATTGACCAGATCTCTGATCCCTCACCTTGCTGCTTGAGGGAACAGGCCCCAACCACAGGCCGGTTGCTGTGGAGACTCTGAATGTAGGGCAGAGGGGAAAGGTCAACCGTGTGCCCAAGGAGGCTGGGAACGGACTCGTCTAGCTGCACTGACGGAGAATGTTGTCTCACTCCAGATTTCTGCTGTTCACACCCGCAGCCGTTGGCTCCTTGTGGGTGGGGTGGTGGGAGGGGCCTGTTCCTGTATCTCGGTGAAATTCCGGGAGGTTTCATCACATGAGGTCCAATGTCCAAATGCCCCGCGTCCCCCTCTCCTCCCCCCTCCCCTTCCCCCCCCCCGCGTCCCCCTCCCCTACCCCCCCCTCCCCTCCATGTCCCCCTCCCCTCCACACGCCCCGCCATTGGTCACCCGACTAGTCCATCCCTCACAACGCCCCGCGTCCCACTCTCCTCCCCCCCTCCCCTTCCCCCCCCCCCGCGTCCCCCTCCCCTAACCACCCCCCCCTCCATGTCCCCCTCCCCTCCCCACGCTCCTGCCATTCGTCGCAGGGCACAAGCCTCCTCGTGGCGCTCACCGTTGCACGCCCGTTGGAAAGCCAACAGACTCTTTGTAACCCGATTGGATGAAACTCGACTATCAGTCAAACGTCCTTCCAACCCCGCTCCCCCCGCCCCCGTCTGATATTTTTATAAAACCTGTATTTATATAGCACCTAAAACATCCCAAGGTGCTTCACAGGAGTGTTAAAACTTGGCCACATAAGACGAAATTAGGGCAGGTGACCAAAAGCTTGGTCAAAGAGGTCGGTTTTAAGGAGCATCTTAACAGAGCAAAGAGAGGTAGAGAGGCGGGGAGGTTTAGGGAGGGAATTCCCGAGCTTGGGGCCCAGGCAACAGAAGGCACGGCCACCAATGGTTGAGCGATTACAATCAGGGATGCTCAAGAGGGCAGAATTAGAGGAGCGCAGACATCTCGGGAGGGTTGTGGGGCTGGAGGAGATTACAGAGATAGGGAGGGGGGAGGCCATGGAGGGATTTGAAAACCAGGATGAGAATTTTGAAATTGAGGCATTGCTTAACCGAAAGCCAATGTCGGTCAGCGAGGGGCGATGGGTGAGCGGGACTTGGTGCGAGTTAGGACACGGGCAGCTGAGTTTCGAAAGATCCCAGGTTTACGTAGGGTAAAATGTGGGAGGCCAGCCAGGAGTGCGTTGGAATAGTCAAGTCTGGAGGTAACAAAGGCATGGATGAGGGCTTCAGCAGTGGATGAGCTGAGGCAGGGGCGGAGACGGGTGTTGGAAATTGGCGGTCTTAGTTATGCTGCAGATATGTGGTCGGAAGCTCATTTCAGGATTGAAAAATAAACAAAAGTGTTCAAAGAACATGGGAAAAAAAAACACGTTTTATATTTTTTAATGGCCTCTATGACTTCTTTCCGAGAGTGGCTGCTCACAGCAGTGTCCAGAAGATTAATCTTCGCTTGCTCGAGTCTCCAGGGCAATCATGGCGGGTTTGCGACCCCTGACCCTGGTGCCATTTCCAGTGGCTATGGCCCTTTTCTGTACCGCGCACTCAGTATTCCAGGAGGGCAGGAGCCAAATGCAAAGCTCCCAGCGCCTCCCCACTTGACTGATTAGCCCATCCCTCACTCACAGGGAGTCGGTCCATGTCTGCCCCATCCCCTGGGTCAGGGGACAACAGCAGCGAGGTACTGGGGCGTGGGCTGGAACTTGGCTCGCAACCACATTGCCGAATTGAACTGGAAGTGGAGGCGGAGGCTGGGCGGGGGGTGGGGGGGGGGGGAGGGCTAGGGCTGGGGGCGGGGGGGGGTTCTGGTATCTGATGCCTTCCCTGAAGACGTCACCAGAAATGGGGAAATGGTGGATGCGGTCAGGGGTCCTTGTCGGATGATGTCCTTGGCCAACATCCCCGTCAGTGTCAGCCGTGGCTCAGTGGGCAGCACACTCGCCTCTGAGTCAGAAGGCCGTGGGTTCGAGTCCCACTCCCAGGAGCTTGAGCACACAAATCCAGGTTGACACTCCAGTGCAGTGCTGAGGGAGTGCTGCACTGTTGGAGGTGTCGTCGTTTCGATGACACATTAAACCGAGGTCCCATCTGCCCTCTCGGCTGGATGTAAAAGATCCCATGGCACTATTTCTAAGAAGGGCAGGGGAGTTATCCCGAGTGTCTTGGATTTTATCCCTCAGTCAACATAACAAAAACAGATTATCTGCTCATTATCACATTGCTGATTGTGGGAGCTTGCTGTGCGCAAGTTGGCTGCCGCGTTTCCCACATTACAACAGTGACTACACTTCAAAAGTACTTCGATGGCTGTAAAGTGCTTGGAGACGTCCGGTGGTCATGAAAGGCGCTATATAAATGCAAGTCTGTCTTTCCTGTCATTTCTACCAGTGCCGGTAGCCGGGACTCCCTGAGCGATTCAGGCAGGAGTAACACAGATCCCTGGGGCCCACCAATGAGTACAAGCAGGATGTTTCAGCCTGTTGTAGCCAGGCGTCTCTGGGACCGTGGCAAGTTCCTGCTCCACCGTTTCACCCTCCCAGCCGCCATTACACCTGGGGTAACATTCACGCCCTCCCACCCACTTTTCGCAAATGCTCCCCCCCCCCCCACCCCCACCGACCCCAGGAGTTGAGGGGAAGTCGTTCCTCCACCACCGGCGCCCCCTGGCTGCAGTGTGCACCGTCTACAAGATGCACTGCAGCAACTCGCCAAGGCTTCTTCAGCAGCACCTCCCAAACCCACGACCTCTACCGCCTAGAAGGACAAGGGCAGCAGGCGCATGGGAACACCGTCACTTTCACGTTCCCCTCCCAGTCACACACCATCCTGACTTTGAAATATATCGCCGTTCCTTCAAAATCCTGGAACTCCCTCCCCAACAGCACTGTGGGAGCACCTTCACCACACGGACTGCAGCGGTTCAAGAAGGCGGCTCACCACCACCTTCTCGAGGGACGGGCAATAAATGCCGGCCTGGCCAGCGACGCCCACATCCCGTGAACGAATACTTTTCAAAAAAGAAAAAAAAAACTGTTGGCGGGCTGCCACTGGGACGCGACCTGATTGGTGGCCGTGAGCCCCGCCTCACCGACGCTCCGGGGAGAATCTAGCCCGCTGTGGCCGAGAAAAACCGGCAACAAACTGAGAAACAGTAAAGCCGCTCGTCCGTTTCCATGCCAGCCCGCCGTGTTACTGCCCGGGAGGAAGGGGGATTGAGGGAGGGGCGGGGCCGTAGGTTGGCTTTACTTCCATCAGTCAAGCTTTGATCCGGACCAGTCTGGTCTTTGAGCGGTTAGTGGGGAGGGGGTTGCCGATGTCCCATCCACTCTTGAAACTGGCCGGACGATTTTAACTGACCGCTCACCCCGGGTTTCTGCCGGGTGCGCAGGGTTAAAATCACCCCTCTGTGTACTTAGAGCGCCCGGCCACCACCCCGCCCCTGATATTGGTGACACAACTTTCCGTCCATCTCGTCCCCCTCGCCCACTCTGGAACTTTCCCTCCCTTGTCACCCCTCCTCAACTCTGAGTTGGTGTCACGGGCCCAGCCCACACTGTGCGATATGTGCGCGCACTAGGCCCGTGCAGCAGAGCTGGTCTCCAGTCGTCCTGGTTAACCCTTGCCACTGGACCAAGACCTCGCTCTGTCGAGCCCCGTGTGGTGGCTGGTGTGCAACGGTCACCCCACGTTAAAAAAATCCACACACAGGCATCTTCCACCCTTCAGGATGTACTTCGGGACCTGGAATATTAGGTCCTTCATTGAAACACCTGCGAACTTCTTGACGTGGAAGCAAGTCATCCTCGATTCGAGGGACTGCCTATGGTCTTAACTCTCTGGAGACGAAAGCCTCGGCCTGTTCAATCTTTCCTGATCTTTATAACCTCTCAGTTCTGCTTTCATGCTTGTAAACCTATTTTGCACCTTCCCTGTGTCTCTATGTCCTTTTTATAATCATTATCATCATCATCATCATAGGCAGTCCCTCGGAATTGAGGAAGACTTGCTTCCACTCTAAATATGAGTCCTTAGGTGGCTGAACAGTCCAATACGAGAACCACAGTCCCTGTCACAGGTGGGACAGACAGTGGTTGAGGGAAGGGGTGGGTGGGATTGGTTTGCCGCACGCTCCTTCCGCTGCCTGCGCTTGATTTCTGCAGGCTCTAGGCGATGAGACTCGAGGTGCTCAGCGCCCTCCCGGATGCACTTCCTCCACTTAGGGCGGTCTTTGGCCAGGGACTCCCAGGTGTCAGTGGGGATGTCGCACTTTATCAGGGAGGCTTTGAGGGTGTCCTTGTAACGTTTCCTCTGCCCACCTTTGGCTCGTTTGCCATGAAGGAGTTCCGAGCAGAGCGCTTGCTTTGGGAGTCTCGTTTCTGGCATGCGAACTATGATATCCTTTTTATAATATGGCGAACAGAACTGTGCACAATGCTCCAAGTGTGGTCTTCCAGGGTTCAATGCCAGCTCATCATAACTTCTCTAGTTTTCAATTCGATCCTAATAGAAATAAACTCCAGCGCTCTGTTTATAAAATCATAGAGTGGTACAGCCATTCGGCCCATCGATTCCCTGCTGGATCTTTCAAAGAGCAATCCAGTCAGTCACTCCCCCGCTCTTTCCTTTTATCGCTGCAATTTTTCTCCTCCAAGTACTTTTAAAAGCCAGCAAAGAATGATAAAAAAATGATAGAGAGGGAAAATAGACTATGAAAGTAAACTGGCATGAAATATAAAAACAGATTGTAAGAGTTTCTACAGGCACATCAAAGGGAAAAGAGTGGCTAAAGTAAACATTGGTCCCCTAGAGGATGAGACTGGGGAATTAATAATGGAGAACAGGGAAATGGCAGAGACGTTGAACAAATATTTTGTATCGGTCTTCACCGTAGAAGACACTAAAAACATCCCAATAGTGGATAATCAAGGGGCAAGAGGGAGGGAGGAACTTAATACAATCACTATCACTAATGAAGTAGTACTCGGTAAAATAATGGGATTAAAGGCGGACAAGTCCCCTGGACCTGATGGCCTGCATCCTAGGGTCTGAAAAGAAGTGGCTGCAGAGATAGTGAATGCATTGGTTGTAATCTACCAAAATTCCCTGGATTCTGGGGCAGTCCCAGTGGGTTGGAAAACCGCAAATGTAATGCCCCATTTAAAAAAAGAGGCAAAAAAAAGCAGGAAACTACAGACCAGTTAGCCTAACATTTGTCATTGCGAAAATGCTGGAGTCCATTTTTAAGGAAGCAGTAGCAGGACATTTGGAAAAGCATAATACAGTTAGGCAGAGTCAGCATGGTTTTACGATCGCTCTGCTGCACAGGAAGGCAGGAAAAAGAGTGGGAGAGCGATATTGATAGGGGATTCGATTGTAAGGGGAATAGATAGGCGTTTCTGCGGCCGCAACCGAGACTCCAGGATGATATGTTGCCTCCCTGGTGCAAGGGTCAAGGATGTCTCGGACCGGGTGCAGGACATTCTGAAAAGGGAGGGTGAGCAGCCAGTTGTCATGGTGCACATTGGTACCAACGATATAGGTAAAAAAAGGGATGAGGTCCTACGAGACGAATTTAAGGAGCTAGGAGCTAAATTAAAACGGAGGACCTCAAAAGTAGTAATCTCAGGATTGCTACCAGTGCCACGTGCTAGTCAGAGTAGGAATCGCAGGATAGCTCAGATGAATATGTGGCTTGAGCAGTGGTGCAGTAGGGAGGGATACAAATTCCTGGGGCATTGGAACCGGTTCTGGGGGAGGTGGGACCAGTACAAACCGGACGGTCTGCACCGAGGCAGGACCGGAACCAATGTCCTAGGGGGAGTGTTTGCTAGTGCTATTGGGGAGGAGTTAAACTAATATGGCAGGGGGATGGGAACCAATGCAGGGAGACAGAGGGAAACAAAAAGGAGACAAAAGCAAAAGACAGAAAGGAGATGAGTAAAAGTGGAGGGCAGAGAAACCCAAGCCAAAAAAAAAAGAGCCACTGAATATAAAGGGGCTGCAGGAGGTGTCAAAACTAAAAATCATGGTTTAAAAATTGGATTAAAACACTCTACCTAAACGCACGCAGCATTCGAAATAAAGTAAATGAGTTGACGGCACAAATCATTACAAATGGGTATGATTTGGTGGCCATTACAGAAACGTGGTTGCAGGGGGGCCAAGACTGGGAATTAAACAAACAGGGGTATCTGACAATTCGGAAAGATAGACAAGAAGGGAAAGGAGGTGGGGTAGCTCCGTTAATAAAGGATGATATCAGGGCAATTGTGAGAGACGATATTGGCTCTAATGAACAAAATGTTGAATCATTGTGGGTGGAGATTAGAGATAGTAAGGGGAAAAAGTCACTGGTGGGCGTAGTTTATAGGCCCCCAAATAATAACTTCACGGTGGGGAGGGCAATAATCAAGGGAATAATGGAGGCATGTGAAAAAGGAACGGCAGTAATCATGGGGGATTTTAACCTACATATCGATTGGTCAAATCAAATCGCACGGGGTAGCCTGGAGGAGGAATTCATAGAATGAATACGGGATTGTTTCTTAGAACAGTATGTTACAGAACCTACAAGGGAGCAAGCTATCTTAGATCTGGTCCTGTGTAATGAGACAGGAAAAATAAACGGTCTCCTAGTAAAAGATCCTCTCGGAATGAGTGATCACAGTATGGTTGAAATTGTAATACAGATTGAGGGTGAGGAAGTAGTGTCTCAAACGAGCATACTATGCTTAAACAAAGTGGACTACAGTGGGATGAGGGCAGAGTTGGCTAAAGTAGATTGGAAACACAGACTAAACGGTGGCACAATTGAGGAACAGTGGAGGACTTTTAAGGAGCTCTTTCATAGTGCTCAACAAAAATAAATTCCAGTGAAAAAGAAGGGCAGTAAGAGAAGGGATAACCAGCCATGGATAACCAAGGAAATAAAGGAGAGTATCAAATTAAAAATCAATGCGTATAAGGTGGCCAATGTTAGTGGGAAACTAGAAGATTGGGAAAATTTTAAACAACAGCAAAGAATGACTAAGAAAGCAATAAAGAAAGGAAAGATAGATTACGAAGGTAAAACATAAAAACAGATAGTAAAAGCTTTTACAGATATATAAAATGGAAAAGAGTGACTAAAGTAAATGTTGGTTCCTTAGAAGATCAGAAGGGGGATTTAATAATGGGAAATGTGGAAATGGCTGAGACCTTAAACAATTATTTTGCTTCAGTCTTCACAGTGGAAGACACAAAAACCATGCCAAAAATTGCTGGTCACAGGAATGTGGGAAGGGAGGACCTTGAGACAATCACTATCACTAGCAGGGTAGTGCTGGACAGGCTAATGGGACTGAATGTAGACAAGTCCCCTGGTCCTGATGAAATGCATCCCAGGGAATTAAAAGAAATGGCGGAAGTTATAGCAGATGCATTCGTTATAATCTACCAAAATTCTCTGGACTCTGGGGAGGTACCAGCGGATTGGAAAGCAGCTAATTTAACGCCTCTGTTTAAAAAAGGCAGGTAACTATAGGCCGGTTAGTTTAACATCTGTAGTGGGGAAAATGCTTGAAGCTATCATTAAGGAAAAAATAGCGGGACATCTAGATAGGAATAGTGCAATCAAGCAGACGCAGCATGGATTCATGAAGGGGAAATCATGTTTAACTAATTTACTGGAATTCTTTGAGGATATAACGAGCATGGTGGATAGAGGTGTACCGATGGATGTGGTGTATTTAGATTTCCAAAAGGCATTCGATAAGGTGCCACACAAAAGGTTACTGCAGAAGATAAAGGTACGCAGAGTCAGAGGAAATGTATTAGCATGGATAGAGAATTGGCTGGCTAACAGAAAGCAGAGAGTCAGGATAAATGCGTCCTTTTTGGGTTGGAAATCGGTGGTTAGTGGTGTGCCACAGGGATCGGTGCTGGGACCACAACTGTTTACAATATACATAGATGTCCTGGAAGAGGGGACAGAGTGTAGTGTAACAAAATTTGCAGATGACACAAAGATTAGTGGGAAAGCAGGTTACGTAGAGGACACAGAGAGGCTGCAAAGAGATTTAGATAGGTTAAGCAAATGGGCTAAGGTTTGGCAGATGGAATACAATGTCGGAAAGTGCGAGGTCATCCACCTTGGGGAAAAAAAACAGTAAAAGGAAATATTATTTGAATGGGGAGAAATTACAACATGCTGCGATGCAGAGGGACCTGGGGGTCCTTGTGCATGAATCCCAAAAAGTTAGTTTGCAGGTGCAGCAGGTAATCAGGAAGGCGAATGGAATGTTGGCCTTCATTGCGAGAGGGATGGAGTACAAAAGCAGGGAGGTCCTGCTGCAACTGTATAGGGTATTGGTGAGGCCGCACCTGGAGTACTGCATGCAGTTTTGGTCACCTTACTTAAGGAAGGATATACTAGCTTTGGAGGGGGTACAGAGACGATTCACTAGGCTGATTCCGGAGATGATAGATTGAGTAGACTGGGTCTTTACTCGTTGGAGTTCAGAAACATTTAAAATAATGAAAGGGATAGACAAGATAAAGGCAGAGAGGTTGTTTCCACTGGTCGGGGAGACTAGAACTAGGAGGCACAGCTTCAAAATACGGGGGAGCCAATTTAAAACCGAGTTGAGAAAGAATTTCTTCTCCCAGAGGGTTGTGAATCTGTGGAATTCTCTGCCCAAGGAAGCAGTTGAGGCTAGCTCATTGAATGTATTCAAGTCACAGATAGATAGATTTTTAACCAATAAGGGAATTAAGGGTTATGGGGAGCGGGCGGGTAAGTGGAGCTGAGTCCACGGCCAGATCAGCCATGATCTTGTTGAATGGCGGAGCAGGCTCGAGGGGCTAGATGGCCTACTCCTGTTCCTAATTCTTATGTTCTTCTGTTCTTATGTACGAAAGGGAAATCATGTTTGATATATTTGCTGGAGTTCTTTGAGGATGTAACTAGCAGGGTGGATAAGAAGGAACCAGTGGATGTGGTGATATATTAGCATGTATAGAGGATTGGCTAACTAACAGCAAACAGAGAGTTGGGATAAATGGGTCATTTTCCGGTTGGCAGCAGTGACTAACAGGGATCAGTGCTGGGGACTCAACTATTTACAATCTATATTAATGACTTGGATGAAGGGACCGAGTGTAATGTAGCCAAGTTTGCTGATGATACAAAGATGGGCGGGAAAGCAAATTGTGAGGAGGACATAAAAAATCTGCAAAGGGATATAGACAGGCTAAGTGAGTGGGCAAAAATTTGGCAGATGGAGTATAATGTGAGAAAATGTGAGGTTATCCACTTTGGCAGAAATAATAAAAAAGCAAATTACAATTGAAATGGAGAAAAATTGCAAAGTGCTGCAGTACAGAGGGACCTGGGGGTCCTTGTGCATGAAACACAAAAAGTTAGTATGCAGGTACAGCAAGTGATCAGGAAGGCAAATGGAATGTTGGCCTTTATTGCAAGGGGGATAGAGTATAAAAGCAGAGAAGTCCTGCTACAATTGTACAGTGTATTGATGAGGCCACACCTAGAGTACTGCGTACAGTTTTGGTCTCCGTATTTAAGGAAGGATATACTTGCATTGGAGGCTGTTCAGAGAAGGTTCACTAGGTTGATTCCAGAATTTGGGGGTTGACTTATGAAGATAGGTTGAGTAGGTTGGGCCTATACACATTGGAGTTCAGAAGAATGAGAGGTGATCTTATCGAAACATATAAGATAATGAGGGGGCTCGACAAGGTGAATGCAGAGAGGATATTTATACTCATAGGGGAAACTAAAATTAGGGGACTTTGTCTCGGAATAAGGGGCCGCCCATTTAAAACTGAGATGAGGAGGAATTTTTTCTCTCAGAGGGTTGTAAATCTGTGGAATTCTCTGCCCCAGAGACCTGTGGAGGCTGGGTTTTTGAATATATTTAAGGCGGAGATAGACATATTTTTGAGCGATCAGGGAATAAAGGGTTATGGGGAGCAGATAGGGAAGTGGAGCTGAGTCCATGGTCACATCAGAAAAATGGTCTACAACTGCTCCTATTTCTTATGTTCTTATGTTTTTAATTGGTATAATTCCCTTTTGAAAGCTATTGAATCTGTACCCACTACCCTATCTGACGGCCTACATCCTAGGGTTCTCACAGAGGTCACTGCAGAGATAGTGGATGCATTGGTTTTGATCTTCCAAAATTCCCTCGATTCTAGAACGGTCTCAGTGGATTGGAAGGTAGCAAATGTAACACCACTATTCAAGAAAGGAGGGAGAGAGAAATCACGGAACTACAGGCCAGTTCGTCTGCGATCAGTCGTTGGGAAAATACTGGAATCTATTGTTAAGGAAGTGGTATCAGGGCACTTGGAAAATCATAACAGAGTCAACATGGTTTTATGAAAGGGAAATCACGTTTGACAAATTTATTAGAGTTTTTTGAGAACGTAATTAGCAGGGTAGATAAAGGTAGATAAAGGTAGAACCAGTGGATGTAGTGTATTTGGATTTCCAAAAGGCACTCGATAAGGTGCCACATAGAAGATTATTACACAAGATAAGGGCTCATGGGATTGGAGGTAATGTATTAGCATGGATAGAGGATTGGTTAATGGACAGAAAACAGAGAGTGGGGATCAACGGATCTTTTTGAGCTTGGCAGACTGCATCTAGTGGGGTACCGCAAGGATCAGTGCTGGGGCCTCAGCTATTTACAATCTATATTAATGACCTAAATGAAGGGACTGAGTGTAATGTATCTAAGTTTGCTGATGATACAAAGCTAGGTTGGACAGTAAGCTGCTAGGAGAACACAAAGCGTCTGCAAAGGGATATAGATAGACTAAGTGAGTGGGCAGTAAGGTGGCAGATGGAATATAATGTGGGACATGTGAGGTTATTCACTTTGGTAGAAAGAATAAAAAAACTGAATATTTTTAAATGGTGAGAAATTCTTAAATGTTGGTGTTCAGAAAGATTTGGGTGTCCTTGACCAAGAAACACAGGAAGTGAGCGTGCAGGTCCAGCAAGCAATAAGGAAGGCAAATGGCATGCTGTCCTTTATTGCAAGGGGATTGGAGTATCAGAGTAAGGAAGTCTTGCTACAATTGGTGAGACCACACCTGGAGTACTGCACGTAGTTTTGGTCTCCTTATCTGAGGAAGAATATACTTGCCTTGGAGGCGGTACAACAAAGGTACACCAGATTGATTCCTGGGATGAGAGGGTTCTTTTATGATGAGTGATTGTGTAGAATGGGCCTATACTGCCTGCAGTTTAGAAGAATGAGAGGTGATCTCATTGAAACATACAAGATTCTGAAGGGGATTGACAGGGTAGATGCAGGGAGGATGTTTCCCCCGGGCTGGAGAGTCTAGAACCAGGGGTCACAGTCTCAGGATAAGGGGTTGGCCATTTAAGACAGAGATGAGGAGGAATTTCTTCACTCAGAGAGTGGTGAATCTTTGGAATTCTCTGCCCCAGAGGGCTGTGGATGCTGAGTCTCTGAATATATTCAAGGCTGAGATCGATAGATTTTTGGGGTCTCGGCGAATCAAGGGATATGGAGATCGGCCGGGAAAGTGGAGTTGAGGTCGATGATCAGCCATGATCTTTTGGAATGGCGGAGCAGGCTCGAGGGGCCGTATGGCCTAATCCTGCTGCTATTTCTTATGTTCTTAACAGGCAGTGCATTCCAAAGCCTAAACACTCGTTGCGTAAAAGAGTTTTCCCTCATGTGGCCTCTGGTTCTTTTGCCAATCACCTTAAACCTCTCCCCTCTGGTTCTCTACCCTATGCCCATTGGAAATAGTTTCTCTTTATTTGCTCTATCCAAACCCTCCATGGTTTTAAGCACTTCTACCATATCTTGTCTTCGCCTTCTCTGCTCCAAGGAGAACCCCGGCTTCTCCAGTCCATCCACATATCTGTAATCTCTCATCATTCGAGCAAATCTCTTCTGTACGCTCTTAAAAAATAACCTTCACATCCTTCCTAAAACGTGGTGCCCTCTGGAGCATACATGATGCTGAGAATGATGTGAATAGCACGTTTAGCGAGTTGGTCACACCGCAGGTAAAGGGTACACAGCCAGATATTAAATGGAAGACCAACAGGGAAGAGCAGTGCAAGGAAGGTAGTGCAGGGGTCCCCTGTGGTCATCCCCCTGCAAAACAGATACAGAGCTTTGCAGTTGAGGGGGATAACTCATCAGGGGGAACAGCAGCAGCCAAGTTCATGGCACCGTGGATGGCTCTGCTGCACAGGAGGGCAGGAAAAAGAGTGGGAGAGCGATAGTGATAAGGGATTCGATTGTAAGGGGAATAGATAGGCGTTTCTGCAGCCGCAACCGAGACTCCAGGATGGTATGTTGCCTCCCTGGTGCAAGGGTCAAGGATGTCTCGGAGCAGGTGCAGGGCATTCTGAAAAGGGAGGGTGATCAACCAGTTGTCGTGGTGCATATAGGTACCAATGATATAGGTAACAAACGAGATGATGTCCTACGAGGCGAATTTAGGGAGCTAGGAGCTAAATTAAAAAGTAGGACCTCAAAGGTAGTAATCTCAGGATTGAACATAAGAACATAAGAATTAGGAACAGGAGTAGGCCATCTAGCCCCTCGAGCCTGCTCCGCCATTCACAAGATCATGGCTGACCTGGCCGTGGACTCAGCTCCACTTACCCGCCCGCTCCCCGTAACCCTTAATTCCCTTATTGGTTAAAAATCTATCTATCTGTGATTTAAATACATTCAATGAGCTAGCCTCAACTGCTTCCTTGGACAGAGAATTCCACAGATTCACAACCCTCTGGGAGAAGAAATTCCTTCTCAACTCGGTTTTAAATTGGCTCCCCCGTATTTTGAGGCTGTGCCCCCTAGTTCTAGTCACCCCGACCAATGGAAACAACCTCTCTGCCTCTATCTTGTCTATCCCTTTCATTATTTTAAATGTTTCTATAAGATCACCCCTCATCCTTCTGAACTCCAACGAGTAAAGACCCAGTCTACTCAATCTATCATCATAAGGCAACCCCCTCATCTCCGGAATCAGCCTCGTGAATCGTCTCTGTACTCCCTCCAAAGCTAGTATATCCTTCCTTAAGTAAAGTGACCAAAACTGCAAGCAGTACTCCAGGTGCGGCCTCACCAATACCCTATACAGTTGCAGAAGGACCTCCCTGCTTTTGTATTCCATCCCTCTCGCAATGAAGGCCAACATTCCATTCGCCTTCCTGATTACCTGCTGCACCTGCAAACTAACTTTTTGGGATTCATGCACAAGGATCCCCAGGTCCCTCTGCACTGCAGCGAGTTGTAATTTCTCCCCATTCAAATAATATTCCCTTTTACTGTTTTTTTCCCAAGGTGGATGACCTCACACTTTCCAACATTGTATTCCATCTGCCACACCTTAGCCCATTCGCTTAACCTATCTAAATCTCTTTGCAGCCTTTCTGTGTCCTCTACACAACCCGTTTTCCCACTAATCTTTGTGTCATCTGCAAATTTTGTTACACTACACTCTGTCCCCTCTTCCAGGTCATCTATGTATATTGTAAACAGTTGTGGTCCCAGCACCAATCCCTGTGGCACACCACTAACCACCGATTTCCAACCCGAAAAGGACCCATTTATCCCGACTCTCTGCTTTCTGTTCGCCAGCCAATTCTCTATCCACGCTAATACATTTCCTCTTACTCCGCGTACCTTTATCTTCTGCAGTAAACTTTTGTGTGGCACCTAATCGAATGCCTTTTGAAAATCTAAATACACCACATCCATCGGTACACCTCCATCCACTATGCTCATTATATCCTCAAAGAATTCCAGTAAATTAGTTAAACATGATTTCCCTTTCATGAATCCATGCTGCGTCTGCTTGATTGCACTATTCCTATCTAGATGTCCCGCTATTTCTTCCTTAATGATAGTTTCAAGCATTTTCCCCACTTCAGATGTTAAACTAATTGGCCTATAGTTGCCTGCCTTTTGTCTGCCCCCTTTTTTAAACAGAGGCGTTACATTAGCTGCTTTCCAATCCGCTGGTACCTCCCCAGAGTCCAGAGAATTTTGGTAGATTATAACGAATGCATCTGCTATAACTTCCGTCATCTCTTTTAACACCCTGGGATGCATTTCATCAGGACCAGGGGACTTGTCTACATTGAGTCCCATTAGCCTGTCCAGCACTACCCCGCTAGTGATAGTGATTGTCTCAAGGTCCTCCCTTCCCACATTCCTGTGACCAGCAATTTTTGGCATGGTTTTTGTGTCTTCCACTGTGAAGACTGAAGCAAAATAATTGCTTAAGGTCTCGCCATTTCCACATTTCCCATTATTAAATCCCCCTTCTCATCTTCTAAGGAACCAACATTTACTTTGGTCACTCTTTTCCATTTTATATATCTGTAAAAGCTTTTACTATCCGTTTTTATGTTTTGCACAAGTTTACCTTCGTAATCTATCATTCCTTTCTTTATTGCTTTCTTAGTCATTCTTTTCTGTTTTTCCCAATCTTCTATTTTCCCACTAACCTTAGCCACCTTATACTCATTGGTTTTTAATTTGATACTCTCCTTTATTTCCTTGGTTATCCACAGCTGGTTATCCCTTCTCTTACCGCCCTTCTTTTTCACAGGAATATATTTTTGTTGAGCACTAAGAAAGAATACCTTAAAAGTCCTCCACTGTTCCTCAATTGTGCCACCGTTTGTCTGTATTTCCAATCTACTTTAGCCAACTCTGCCCTCATCCCACTATAGTCCCCTTTGTTTAAGCATAGTATGCTCGTTTGAGACACTACTTCCTCATCCTCAATCTGTGTTACAAATTGAACCATACTGTGATCACTCATTCCGAGAGGATCCTTTACTGGGAGACCGTTTACTATTCCTGCCTCATTACACAGGACCAGATCTAAGATGGCTTGCTCCCTTGTAGGTTCTGTAACATACTGTTCTAAGAAACAATTCCGTATACATTCTATGAATTCCTCCTCCAGACTACCCCGTGCGATTTGATTTGACCAATCGATATGTAGGTTAAAATCCCCCATGATTACTGCCGTTCCTTTTTCACATGCCTCCATTATTCCCTTGATTATTGCCCTCCCCACCGTGAAGTTATTATTTGGGGGCCTATAAACTACGCCCACCAGTGACTTTTTCCCCTTACTATCTCTAATCTCCACTCACAATGAATCAACATTTTGTCCATTAGAGCCAATATCGTCTCTCACAATTGCCCTGATATCATCCTTTATTAACAGAGCTACCCCACCTCCTTTCCCTTCTTGTCTATCTTTCTGAATCGTCAGATACCCCTGTATGTTTAATTCCCAGTCTTGGCCCCCCTGCAACCACGTTTCTGTAATGGCCACCAAATCATACCCATTTGTAATGATTTGTGCCGTGCTACCAGTGCCACGTGCTAGTCAGAGTAGGAATTGCGGGATAGCTCAGATGAATACGTGACTTGAGGAGTGGTGCAAGAGGGAGGGATTCAAATTACTGGGACATTGGAACCGGTTCTGGGGGATGTGGGACCAGTACAAACCGGACGGTCTGCACCTGGGCAGGACCGGAACTAATGTCCTAGGCGGAGTGTTTGCTAGTGCTGTTCTAGAGGAGTTAAACTAATATGGCAGGGGGATGGGAACCTATGCAGGGAGAAATAAAATGGAGGCAGAAGCAAAAGATAGAAAGGAGAAGAGTAAAAGTGGAGGCAGAGAAATCCAAGGCAAAAAACAAAAAGGGCCACATTACAGAAAAATTCTAAAGGGGCAAAGTGTGTTAAAAAGATAAGCCTGAAGGCTCTGTGCCTCAATGCGAGGAGTATTCGGAATAAGGTGGACGACAGCAGTTAACGGATATGATGTAATTGGCATCACAGAGACATGGCTCCAGGGTGACCAAGGCTGAGAACTCAACATCCAGGGGTATTCAACATTTAGGAAGGATAGGCAGAGAGGAAAAGGAGGCGGGGTGGCGTTGCTGGTTAAAGAGGAAATTAATGCAATAGTAAGGAGGGACATTAGCCTGGATGATGTGGAATCTGTATGGGTGGAGGGCCGGAATTCCAAAGGGCAGAAAACGTGAGTGGGAGTTGTGTACAGACCACCAAACAGTAGTAGTGAGGTTGGGGACAACATCAAACAAGAAATAAGGGATGTGTGCAATAAAGGTACAGCAGTTATCATGGGCGACTTTAATCTACATATTGATTGGGCTAACCTAACTGGTAGCAATGCGGTGGATTTCCTGGAGTGTATTAGGGATGGTTTTCTAGACCAATATGTCGAGGAACCAACTAGAGAGCTGGCCATCCTAGACTGGGTGATGTGTAATGAGAAAGGACTAATTAGCAATCTTGTTGTGCGAGGCCCCTGAGGATGTAACTAGCAGAGTGGACAAGGGAGAATCAGTGGATGTGGTTCATTTGGACTTTCAAAAGGCTTTTGACAAGGTCCCACACAAGAGATTGGTGTACAAAATCAAAGCACATGGCATTGGGGGTAATGTACTGGCGTGGATAGAGAACTGGTTGGCAGACAGGAAGCAGAGTCAGGATAAACGGGTCCCTTTCAGAATGGCAGGCAGTGACTAGTGGAGTGCTGCAGGGCTCAGTGCTGGGACCCCAGCTCTTTACAATATACATTAATGATTTAGATGAAGGAATTGAGTGTAATATCTCCAAGTTTGCGAATGACATTAAACTGGGTGGTGATGTGTGCTGTGAGGAGGATGCTAAGAGGCTGCAGGGTGACTTGGACAGGTTAGGTGAGTGGGCAAATGCATGGCAGATGCAGTACAATGTGGGTAAATGTGAGGTTATCCACTTTGGGGGCAAAAACACGAAGGCAGAATATTATCTGAATGGAGGCAGATTAGGAAAAGGGGAGGTGCAACGAGACCTGGGTGTCATGGTTCATCAGTCACTGAAAGTGGGCATGCAGGTACAGCAGGCGGTGAAGAAGGCAAATGGTATGTTGGCCTTCATAGCTAGAGGATTTGAGTATAGGAGCAGGGAGGTCTTACTGCAGTTGTACAGGGCCTTGGTGAGGCCTCATCTGGAATATTGTGTTCAGTTTTGGTCTCCCAATCTGAGGAAGGACGTTCTTGCTATTGAGGGAGTGCAGCGAAGGTTCACCAGACTTATTCCTGGGATGGCTGAACTGTCATATGAGGAGAGGCTGGATCAACTGGACCTTTATTCACTTGAGTTTAGAAGGATGAGAGGGGATCTCAAGGAAATGTATAAGATTCTGATGGGACTGGACAGGTTAGATGCGGGAAGAATGTTCCCGATGTTGGTTAAGTCCAGAGCCAGGGGACACAGTCTAAGGATAAGGGGTAAGCCATTTAGGACTGAGCTGAGGAGAAACTTCTTCACTCAGAAAGTTGTTAATCTGTGGAATTCCCTGCCGCAGAGAGCTGTTGATGCCAGTTCATTGGATCTATTCAAGAGGGAGTTAGATATGGCCCTTGCGACTAAAGGGATCAAGGGGTATGGAGAGAAAGCAGGAAAGGGATACTGAGGGAATGATCAGCCATGATCTTATCGCATGGTGGTGCAGGCTTGAAGGGCCAAATGGCCTACTCCTGCACCTATTTTCTATGTTTCTATGTTTCTATGTTTCCAGCTGGGGCTGAACTAATGTTTTATATAAGACGTCTTTTATGGCCTTACTAACCTGCGTCACTACTTTCAGTGATTTGTGTATCTGTATCCCCAAATCCCTGTGCTCCTTGTCTCCATTTAGATTCTTATTTTCCAAGGAGTATGTGACCTCCTTATTCTTGCTATCAAGTTCAAGTGCTTCTGCAGGCACCACGAGGTCACCTTGGGCCTCCCCAGCCCCAGGCTTCGCTTTCCCCTTCAATGCCTGCGATCCCTTCGGGCCCCACCCCCCCTCAACACTTACCCTAGTGCCAGGGACCATTCCGTCTGGCCCATCAGTGCTTGACTCCTGCTGCACTCATGCCTGCTGGCCCCCTGGTCCTTTGAGGCGGGTATCAATGCTGCGGTACGGTAGTCATCATCATCATAGGCAGTCTCTCGGAATCGAGGAAGACTTGCTTCCACTCTAAAAGTGAGTTCTCAGGTGGCTGAACAGTCCAATACGGGAATGACAGTCTCTGTCACAGGTGGGACAGACAGTGGTTGAAGGAAAACGTCACCTTGGGCAGAGCAGGTCTCCAGCTGTTCTTGGTTAACCCTTGCCACTGGACCAAGACCTAGCTCTGTCGAGCCCGTGTGGTGGCTGGTGTGCAACGGCCACCACACATTAAAAAAATCCAACCACAGGCATCTTCCACCCTTCAGGATGTAGTTCAGGATCTGGAATATGCTCTCGGCGACGAGACTCGAGGCGCTCAGCGCCCTCCCAGATGCACTTCCTCCACTTAGGGTGGTCTTTGGCCAGGGACTTCCAGGTGTTGGTGGGGATATTGCATTTTTATCAAGGAGGCTTTGAGGGTGTCCTTGAAACGTTTCCTCTGCCCACCGTGGGCTCGCTTGCCGTGAAGGAGTTCCAAGTACAGCGTTTGCTTTGGGAATCTTGTGTTAGGCATGCGAACAATGTGGCCTGCCCAGTGGAGCTGGTCGAGTGTGGCCAGTGCTTCGATGCTGGGGATGTTGGCCTGGTCGAGGACACTAACATTGGTGCGTCTGTCCTCCCAGGGGATCTGTAGGATCTGGGCGCTAATGAGGCCCGAGGATCATACCGAAGCCATCATGGGCGCATAATGCATGACTCCTGCAATTGGTGAAGACTGCTGTAACACAGAGATTGTATTCCCTTGTTGACCCGTTACCTATTTGAGTTCTCATCACTGCATTCTGTGTGGCTGGAATCTCATCATCACAGGCAGTCCCTCGGAATCGAGGAAGACTTGCTTCCACTCTTAAAATGAGTCCTTAGGTGGCTGAACAGTCCAATACGGGAACCACAGTCCCTGTCACAGGTGGGACGGTCAGTGGTTGAGGGAAGGGGTGGGTGGGACTGGTTTGCCACACGCTCCTTCCGCTGCCTGCGCTTGATTTCTGCATGCTCTCGGAGACTCGAGGTGCTCAGCACCCTCCCGGATGCTCTTCCTGCACTTAGGGCGGTCTTTGGCCAGGGTTTCCCAGGTGCCGGTGGGGATGTTGCCTTGTTTTAGGGAGGCTTTGAGGGTGTCCCTGTAACGTTTCCTCTGCCCACCTTTGGCTCGTTTGCCGTGAAGGAGTTCCGAGTAGAGAGCTCACTTTGGGAGTCTCGTGTCGGGCATGCGGACTATGTGGCCCTGCCCAGCGGAGCTGATCGAGTGTGGTCAGTGCTTCAATGCTGGGGATGTTGGCCTGGTCGAGAACGCTGATTTGGTGCGTCCAGGGGATTTGGAGGATCTTGTGGACGCATCGTTGGTGGTGTTTGTTTGGTGGCTCCACAAGCTCCTTAGTCAGACACGCATTGTCCTCTATCACAAATCCTCCTACACCCTCCTGTCCTCCCTCGTGTTAAAATTGCGCCTAATCATTCTCAACTCCATTAAAATGTCTCAAACGTCGAATGAAATTCTTAAATATAGCAAAACATGTCACACACATAATATCCATTTATAATATAGTGTCTTGGAGTTTCTAGGAACTGAACATTAAATCTCCTGGATACTGCTACGAGGAACTCCAGGGACACAAATTCATCAGAACATTGTGGGGTTTTTTTCAGTTTCTTTCACCACATTTTATTTATGAATGCTAAAAATATTGGAGATAAGGTGGGAAAGAAAGGCTGTTTGACTGGGCTGTTGGTGGGAGGTCATGTGATGAAAGCTCCAAGAATATGTCCCACCAGAGTTGGCAACCCAACTCCAAGACGTCTCCGTGAAACCCACCTCTCCGGCCGTGCCTTTACTCACCTTCAATAGTCTCTCTCCTGTTCTTGCGAGGGCCTGACTCCCCACCACCCCCCCGCCGCCGCCCCCGCTCCCCCGCTGTGAATCAACAACAAAAACTTGGATTTATATAGCACCTTTAACATAGTAAAACATCTCAACGCGCTTCACAGGAGGGTTATCAAACAAAATTTGATACTGCGTTGCATGGGGGAGACTTTAGGACAGCTGACCAAAAGCTTGGTCAAAGAGGTAGGTTTCAAGGAGAGTCTTAAAGAAGGTGAGGTAGAGAGGCGGAGAGGTTTAGGCAGGGTGTTCCAGAGTTTGGGGCCCAGGCAACAGAAGACACGGCTACCAATGGTTGAGCGATTATAATTGCGGATGCTCAAGAGGGCAGAATTAGAGGAGCGCAGAAATCTCGGGGGGGTTGTGGGGTTGGAGGAGATTACAGAGATAGGGAGGGGCGAGACCATGGAGGGATTTGAAAACGAGGATGAGAATTTTACAATCGAGGCGTTGTTTAATCGGGAGCCGATGTAGGTCAGCGAGCACAGGGGGGCGGAGGGTGATGGGTGAACGGGACTTGGTGCGAGTTAGGAAACAGGCAGCAGAGTGTTGAATTAGCTCATTTTTATGGAGGGTAGCTGGTGGAAGGCCAGCCAGGAGTGCATTGGAATAGTCAAGTCTAGAGGGAAGAAAGGCATGGATGAGGGCTTCAGCGGCAGAAACATAGAAAATAGGAGCAGTAGTAGGCCATTCGGCCCTTCGAGCCTGCACCACCATTCAATATGATCATGGCTGATCCTCTATCTCAACACCATATTCCCGCTTTTTTCCCATATGAGCTGAGGCAGAACCATCACCTTGGGATGTTTGGCTACATGAAAATGCAATTGTTACTCACTTTGCTCTCAGCCCATGCAATGTGACGCTGTAGCAAACATTAATATCGCATTAAATCTACTCAAACAGCAGCGATAGATTTATCACTGGGAGATTAACTGCTAAATGACACACCTAAAAGACAATCTATAATTAATGTAATAAAGTGTTCTGTCTGCAATCACTTTTGGTCAGCCTGTTCCATTATAAATTCCTGCATTCACCTTTATAATGGCACTGCCTGTGTAAACTGGTCACACTGTAAATGCACGCTTCCATCAGTTCTTCTTAGGTGGTTCCCTCGTATTGAGGATGGCTTGCTTCCACCAAAAAGGGATGAGTTCCCAGGTCCCGAACTGTATGTTGAAGGGGTGGAAGATGCCTGTGTGTGGATTTTTTTAATGTGTGGTGGCCGTTGCATATCAGCCACCACACGGGCTTGACAAAGCTAGGTCTTCGTCCAGTGGCAAGGGTTAACTAAGACGACTGGAGGCCAGTCGAGGCCCTCAGTAGAGGCACGACAGCACCACCACTGGCAGGATGATGTCATTACAGCGTTACGAGCTTACATACGTAGTTACCTGGTACTGGTAAAGGGATTGCAGTAGATGTGGTGCATGGGCATTATCAGAAGATGTCCGATAAAGTGTCTCACAAGAGGCATGTTAGAAAAATTCAGACATATGGCAGAAGATGAAATGTAGCAGGATGGATAGAGAATTGGTTGATGGGTAGGAAACAAGGAATTAAAGCAAATGGGTGGTGCTCAGATTGGAGAAGGGTTGGAGGTGGTGTGCACCAGAGGTACAAAGATCTAGAAGGACAGATGGAAACATATAAACATAGAAAATAGGAGCAGGAGTAGGCCATTCGGCCCTTCGAGCCTGCACCACCATTCAATAAGATCATGGCTGATCATTCACTCAGTACCCCTTTTCTGCTTTCTCGCCATACCCCTTGATCCCTTTAGCCGTAAGGGCCATATCTAACTCCCTCTTGAATATATCCAATGAACTGGCATCAACAACTCTCTGTGGCAGGAAATTCTACAGGTTAACAACTCTCTGAGTGAAGAAATTTCTCCTCATCTCAGTCCTAAATGGCCTACCCCTTATCCTAAGACTGTGTCCTCTGGTTCTGGACTTCCCCAACATCGGGAATAATCTACCCACATCTAACTGTCCCGTCAGAATCCTGTATGTTTCTATGAGATCCCCTCTCAACCTTCTAAACTCCAATGTATAAAGGCCCAGTTGATCCAGTCTCTCCTCATATGTCAGTCCAGCCATCCCGGGAACCAGTCTGGTGAACCTTCACTGCACTCCCTCAATAGCAAGAACGTCCTTCCTCAGATTAGGAGACCAAAACCGAACACAATATTCCAGGTGAGGTCTCACCAAGGCCCTATACAACAGCAGTAAGACCTCCCTGCTCCTATACTCAAATCGCCTAGCTATGAAGGCCAACATACCATTTGCCTTCTTCACCGCCTGCTGTACCTGTGTGCCAACTTTCAATGACTAATGAACCATGACACCCAGGTCTCGTTGCACCTCCCCTTTTCCTAATCTGCCACCATTCAGATAATATTCTGTCTTCGTGTTTTTGCCCCCAAAGTGGATAACCTCACATTTATCCACATTATACTGCATCTGCCATGCATTTGCCCACTCACCTAACCTGTCCAAATCACCCTGCAGCCTCTAAGCGTTCCCTTCACAGCTCACACCACCACCCAGTTTAGTGTCATCTGCAAACTTGGAGATATTACACGCAATTCCTTCATCCAAATCATTGATGTATATTGTAAAGAGCTGGGGTCCCAGCACTGAGCCCTGCGGCACTCCACTAGTCACTGCCTGCCATTCCGAAAAGGACCCATTTATCCCGACTCTCTGCTTCCTGTCTGCCAACCAGTTCTCTATCCACGTCAGTATATTACCCCCAATACCATGTGCTTTGATTTTGCACACCAATCTCTTGTTTGGGACCTTGTCAAAAGCCTTTTGAAAGTCCAAATGAACCACATCCACTGGTTCTCTCTTGTCCACTCTACTAGTTATATCCTCAAAAAATTCCAGAAGATTTGTCAAGCATGATTTCCCCTTCATAAATCCATGCTGACTTGGACCAATCCTGTCACTGCTTTCCAAATGCGCTGCTATTTCATCCTTAATAATTAATTCCAACATTTTCCCCACCACTGATGTCAGGCTAACCAGTCTATAATTTCTATCTCCCTCCCTTTTTAAAAGCGGTGTTACATTAGCTACCTTCCAGTCCAAAAGAACTGCTCCCGAGTTGATAGACTGTTGAAAAATGATCACCAATGCATCCACTATTTCTAGAGCCACTTCCTTAAGTACTCTGGGATGCAGACTATCAGGCCCCGGGGATTTAGCAGCCTTCAACCCCATCAATTTCCCTAACACAATTTCCCGCCTAATAAGGATATCCTTCAGTTCCTCCTTCTCACTAGACCCTCGGTCTCTAGTACTTCCGGAAGGTTATTTGTGTCTTCCTTCGTGAAGACAGAACCAAAGTATTTGTTCAATTGGTCTGCCATTTCTTTGTTCCCCATTATAAATTCACCTGAATCTGACTGTAAGGGCCCTACGTTTGTCTTCACTAATCTTTTTCTCTTCACATATCTGTCAAAGTTTTTACAATCAGTTTTTATGTTTCCGGAAAGCTTCTTCTCATACTCTATTTTCCTCCTCTTAGTTAAACCCTTTGTCCTCCTCTGCTGAATTCTAAATTTCTCCAGTCCTCAGGTTTGTTGCTTTTTCTGGCCAATTTATATGCCTCTTCCTTGGATTTAACACTATCCTTAATTTCCCTTGTTAGCCACGGTTGAGCCACCTTCCCCGTTTTATTTTTATTCCAGACAGGGATGTACAATTGCTGAAGTTCATCCATGTGATCTTTAAATGTTTGCCATTGCCTATCTGCCATCAACCCTTTAAGTGTCATTTACCAATTTATTCTAGCCAATGCACGCCTCAAACCATCGAAGTTACCTTTCCTTAAATTCAGGACCCTAGTTTCTGAATTAACTGTGTCACGCTCCATCTTAATAAAGAATTCTACCATATTATGGTTACTCTTCCCCAAGGGGCCTCGCACAACAAGATTGCTAATGAGTCCTTTCACATTACACATCACCCAGTCTAGGATGGCCAGCTCCTTGTTTGGTTCCTCGACATATTGGTCTAGAAAACCATCCCTTATACACTGCAGGAAATCCTCCTCCACCGCATTGCTACCAGTTTGGTTAGCCCAATCAATATGTAGATTAAAGTCACCCATGACAACTGCTGTACCTTTATTGCATGCATCCCTAATTTCTGATGCTGTCCCCAACCTTACTACTACTATTTGGTGGTCTGTACACAACTCCCACTAGCGTTTTCTGCCCCTTGGTATTCCGCAGCTCCACCCATACAGATTCCACATCATCCAAGCTAATGTCCTTTCTTATTATTGCATTAATTTCCTCTTGAACCAACAACGCCACCCCACCTCCTTTTCCTTTCTGTCTATCCTTCCTAAATGTCGAATACCCTTGGATGTTGAGTTCCCAGCCTTGGTCACCCTGGCGCCATGTCTCCGTGATGCCAATTACACCATACCCGTTAACTGCTATCTGCGCAGTTAACTTGTCCACCTTATTCTCGCATTGAGGCACAGAGCCTTCAGGCTTTTCTTTCTAACACATTTTGCCCCTTTAGAATTTTGCTGTAATGTGGCCCTTTTTGCTTTTTGCCTTAGGTTTCTCTGCCCTCCACTTTTACTTTTCTTCTTTCTATCTTTTGCTTCTGCCCCCATTCTACTTCCCTCTGTCTCCCTGCATAGGTTCCCATCCCCCTGTCATGTTAGTTTAACCCGTCCCCAACAGCACGAACAAACACTCCCCCGAGGACATTGGTTCCGGTCCTGCCCAGATGCAGGCCGTCCGGTTTGTAATGGTCCCACCTCCCCCAGAACCAGTTCCAATGTCCCAGGAATTTGAATCCCTCCCTCTTGCACCATTCCTCAAGCCACGTATTCATCTGAGCTATCCGGCGATTCCTACTCTGACTAGCACGTTGCACTGGTAGCAATCCTGAGATTACTACTTTTGAGGTCCTACTTTTTAATTTAGCTCCTAGCTCCCTAAATTCGTCTTGTAGGACCTCATCCCTTTTTTTACCTATATCGTTGGTACCTATATGCACCACAACAACTAGCTGTTCACCCTCCCTTTTCAGAATGCCCGGCACCCACTCCGAGACATCCTTGACCCTTGCACCAGAGATACATTGATCTAGGAGGACAGAGACACATGTATAGGGGGACAGATACATTGATCAAGGGGATAGATACATTGATCTAGGGGGTCAGATACATTGGTCTAGGGGGTCAGGTACATTGATCTATAGCGACAGAAATGTTATACAGGTCTAGGGGTACAGATAGACAGGTCTGGGGGACAGATACGTTGATCTAGGGCTACAGCGACACAGGTCTAGGGCTAAGCTTCTATAGATATGTAAAGAGAAAAAGGTTAGTAAAGACAAACATAGGTCCCCTGCAGTCAGAATCAGGGGAAGTCATAACTGGGAACAAAGAAATGGCAGACCAATTGAACAAGTACTTTGGTTCGGTATTCACTAAGGAGGACACAAAAAACCTTCCGGATATAAAAGGTGTCAGAGGGTCTAGTTAGAAGGAGGAACTGAGGGAAATCCTTATTAGTCGGGAAATTGTGTTGGGGAAATTATTGGGATTGAAGGCCGATAAATCCCCAGGGCTTGATGGACTGCATCCCAGAGTACTTAAGGAGGTGGCCTTGGAAATAGCAGATGCATTGACAGTCATTTTCCAACATTCCATAGACTCTGGATCAGTTCCTATGGAGTGGAGGGTAGCCAATGTAACCCCACTTTTAAAAAAAGGAGGGAGAGAGAAAACAGGGAATTATAGACCGGTCAGCCTGACATCGGTAGTGGGTAAAATGATGGAATCAATTATTAAGGATGTCATAGCAGCGCATTTGGAAAGAGGTGACATGATAGGTCCAAGTCAGCATGGATTTGTGAAAGGGAAATCATGCTTGACAAATCTTCTGGAATTTTTTGAGGATGTTTCCAGTGGAGTGGACAAGGGGGAACCAGTTGATTTGGTGTATTTGGACTTTCAGAAGGCTTTCGACAAGGTCCCACACAAGAGATTAATGTGCAAAGTTAAAGCACATGGGATTGGGGGTAGTGTGCTGACGTGGATTGAGAACTGGTTGTCAGACAGGAAGCAAAGAGTAGGAGTAAATGGGTACTTTTCAGAATGGCAGGCAGTTACTAGTGGGGTACCGCAAGGTTCTGTGCTGGGGCCCCAGCTGTTTACATTGTACATTAATGATTAAGATGAAGGAATTAAAGGTATTATCTCCAAATTTGCGGATGACACTAAGTTGGGTGGCAGTGTGAGCTGCGAGGAGGATGCTATGAGGCTGCAGAGTGACTTGGATAGGTTAGGTGAGTGGGCAAATGAATGGCAGATGAAGTATAATGTGGATAAATGTGAGGTTATCCACTTTGGTGGTAAAAACAGAGGGACAGACTATTATCTGAATGGTGACAGATTAGGAAAAGGGGAGGTGCAACGAGACCTGGGTGTCATGGTACATCAGTCATTGAAGGTTGGCATGCAGGTACAGCAGGCGGTTAAGAAAGCAAATGGCATGTTGGCCTTCATAGCGAGGGGATTTGAGTACAGGGGCAGGGAGGTGTTACTACAGTTGTACAGGGCCTTGGTGAGGCCACACCTGGAGTATTGTGTACAGTTTTGGTCTTCTAACTTGAGGAAGGACATTCTTGCTATAGAGGGAATGCAGCGAGGGTTCACCAGACTGATTCCCGGGATGGCGGGACTGACATATCAAGAAAGACTGGATCAACTGGGCTTTTATTCACTGGAGTTCAGAAGAATGAGAGGGGATCTCATAGAAACGTTTAAAATTCTGATGGGTTTCGACAGGTTAGATGCAGGAAGAATGTTCCCGATGTTGGGGAAGTCCAGAACCAGGGGTCACAGTCCAAGGATAAGGGGTAAGCCATTTAGGACCGAGATGAGGAGAAACTTCTTCACCCAGAGAGTGGTGAACCTGCAGAATTCTCTACCACAGAAAGTTGTTGAGGCCAATTCACTAAATTTATTCAAAAAGGAGTTATTAGATGTAGTCCTTACTACTAGGGGGATCAAGGGGTATGGCGAGAAAGCAGGAATGGGGTACTGAAGTTGCATGTTCAGCCATGAACTCATTGAATGGCGGTGCAGGCTCGAAGGGCCGAATGGCCTACTCCTGCACCTGTTTTCTCTGTTTCTATGTTTCTATGTACAGAGATGTTAATCTCGGGGCACAGATACAGACATCTCGGGTTGTCTATATCTGGTCATTATCTCTTTGCAGTTATGGACCTTGCTGTGCACATATTGGTTGCTGTGTCTCTTATGATACAACAGTAACTACACTGCAAAAGAAAAGTACTTAATTGGCTGTGAAACGCTTTGGGATGTCCTGTATTAGTGATATGGGTGGAGTGATTAATATCCCCTTGCTCTTCTTTGAAGAGTGCCATGGGATATTTTACGTCTACCTGAGAGGGCCTCGGTTTAAGGTTTCATCGATAAAATGGCACCTCAGCACTGAGAGTTAGATGAGGAAGGATGGGAGGAGGCTCGAGTGCAGCATGAATGCAGGCATGGACTGGTTGGGCCGAATGGCCTGTTTCTGTCCTGTTTATCCTCTGTAAAGCACCGCTCTAAAGGTTAGCCTCGACTTTTGTGCTCAAGTCCCCGGAGTGGAACTTGATACCACAATTTTCTTGATCCAGAGGCGAGAGCGTTACACACTGAGCAAACCTGCTGATGCAAAAATAATCTTTATTGTAGGCCATTTGGCCCCTCGAGCCTGCTCCGCCATTCAACAAGATCATGGCTGATCTTCGACCTCAACTCCACCTTCCCGCACTATCCCCATATCCCTTCATTCCCTTCGTTCCCCAAAATGTGGCTTGAGTACACTCAACGACTGAGCATCCACCTCTCTCTGGGGTAGAGAATTCCAAAGATTCACAACCCTCTGAGTGAAGACATTTCTCCTCGTCTCAGTCCTTTGTTCTGAGACTGTGACTCCGTGTTCTAGATTTCCCAGCCAGGGGAAACATTTTCTCAGCATTAACTCTGTCAAGCCCCTTCAGAATTTTATATGTTTCAATTAGATTATCTCTCATTCTTTTAAACTCTGAGGAATATAGGCCAAGTCTACTCAATCGCTCCTCATAGGGCAATCCCCTCCTGTCAGGAACCAGTCCCGAGAACCTTTGTTGCACGTATGTCTTTCCTCAGGTAAGGAGACCAGAACTGTACAAATGAAAGGACACCATTCTGTCATTACGCAGGTCATTGGTTAGACCACAGCTGGAGTATTGCATCCTGCTTTGGTCCTCTCACAACGTGGGTGATATGGTGGCCTTGGAGAAGGTTCAGAGGAGAGCTGCAAGAATGAGCTCCATGTTAAAGAACCTTAGTTACTCAGATAGGCTCCAGGACCTCGGTCTATTTAACTTTACAGCAGCGCAGACTTCGAGGTGGCCTGATAGAGGTGGTCTATAAAATAATGGAAGGGCTGGGTAGCGATGAGAGATTATCCCAGTTTAACAGATTGGGGAGGACCAGGGCAAGTGAGTTTAAACTGTGTGAGAGTAGGAATAGACAAGATGTTGAGTGGTCCTTCTTCTCGCAGCGAGTAGTGAGCCTCTGGGGTGTGTCGTGGACCAGTGTGGAGCCTCTGCCTCCAAGAGGGAGCTGGGCAGGTTCTTGGGTGGGGCAGAGATCGCATCATAGAGAAGGTAAGTGAATTAACAGTTAACGTAAGCACGACCCATGTGATCGCCTGGAGTGCTTTCCGTCGCCTGAGGGGCTTGGAGAGGAAATTTCCAGAGTTATTTTTTCCCTTATTTGCCCGGGGATTTTTTTCATGTTTTTTTGCCACTCCTGGGAGATTACATTGATGGGGGTGGGGGGGGTGAGGGGAGGGGGTGGGGGTGGGAGGGTGTGGGGGTGGGAGGGTGTGGGGAGGGGGTGGGGGTGGGAGGGGGTGGGGGGAGGGTGTGTGGGTGGGAGGGGAGGGGGTGGGAGGGTGTGGGGAGGGGGTGAGAGGGTGTGGGGGGAGGGTGTGTGGGTGGGGGTGGGGGGAGGGTGTGTGGGTGGGGGTGGGAGGGGAGGGGGTGGGAGGGGGTGGGGGTGGGAGGGTGTGGGGAGGGAGTGGGAGGGGGTGGGGGTGGGAGGGTGTGGGGGGAGGGTGTGTGGGTGGGGGTGGGAGGGGGTGGGGGTGGGAGGGTGTGGGGAGGGGGTGGGAGGGTGTGGGGGGAGGGTGTGTGGGTGGGGGTGGGAGGGGGTGGGGGGAGGGTGTGTGGGTGGGGGTGGGAGGGGAGGGGGTGGGAGGGGGTGGGGATGGGAGGGTGTGGGGAGAGGGTGGGGGTGGGAGGGTGTGGGGGGAGGGTGTGTGGGTGGGGGTGTGTGGGTGGGGGCTGGGAGGGGATGGGGGGAGGTGGGCAGTGTTTCGTCACAATGCTCCAGGTATCGTGAGTGCGGGGCAGGCTTGATCGACCAGCTCGACTCTTACTACCCGTCAGTTTGGTACATCCATATGTAAACATGAGGCTGAAAATAAACCCTTTGGTTCCATTGGAGGGGCGGGGTGCGGGGTGATCGGAGAACCCTCGTCACCTCGCGGTAACTGAAGTCACATATCCAACCTGCGCCTTCTGCCAGATACAGCTCTCGCAGGCAGAATGAACCTGCATCGCAGACTCTGCATGGCCAGTGCAGGACAAAAACCTTCTTTTCCTTCTCAGGCAATCCCTCGGAGTCGAGGATGACTTGCTTCCACACTAATGTGAGTTCTCAGGTGACTGAGGAGTCTGATGCAGGACCTACAGTCTCTGTCACAGCTGGGACAGACGGTGGTTGGAGGGACAGGTGGGTGGGGGTGCTTGGGTTGTCGTACGCTCCTTCCGCTGTTTGCGCTTGGCTTCCGCGTGCTCCTAGTGAAGAGACTCGAGGTGTTCAGTGCCTTCCCGGATGCTTCTCCTCCGCTTTGAGCAGTCCTAGGCCGGGGATTCCCAGGTGTCGGTGAGGATGTTGCACTTTCTCAAGGAGGGTCTGCGAGAATCTTTATGTGTGCGTGTGACCCGCTGAGGTCATTTCACAGAGATTTTATCAGGGGAAAGACAAGACAAGTCGCAAGTCCATATTGTGAGACACATTGCAAATATGAGGAAGTGTAAGGGGCCGTGCCTTGGTAGGCAGTGAGCCACCCCAGATACGGGAGCAGGACTGTACAAATTAAAGGACCGCATTCTGTCATTACACAGGTCATTGGTTAGACCACAGCTGGAGTATTGCATCCAGCTTTGGGCAGACCTGGGACTTCCAGGCGACTGGGAGACGTTGAGAGGAAAAGGTTTTTTTTTTTGGCAAAAGAAGAAGCCTGACTGAGATGTCAGCTGTGGCCCAGTGGATCTGGATCTGAAGGTCAGGGGTTCAAGTGCTATTCCAGGGATTTGCTTAGGATTACATCGGATACACGGCACAGAAACAGGTCATTCGGCCCAACCAGTCCATGCTGGCGTTTTTGCTCCTCTCGAGCCTCCTCCAATTCTAACTCTATCAGCATAGCCCTCTAGTCCCTTCTCTCTCATGGGTTTATCCAGCTTCCCCTTTAATGCGTTTATACTATTTTCCTCAACCCCTCCCTGTGGCAGCGAGTTCCACATTCTCACCACTCTCTGGGTAAAGAAGTTTCTCCTGAATTCCCCATTGGATTTCTGGGTGACTATTTTATATTGATGGCCTCTAGTTTTGCTCCTCCCCACAAGTGGAAATTCTCTCTCTGTATCCTCTCTATCAAAACCTTTCATCATTTTAAAGACCTCTATTAGGTCACCCCTCAGCCTTTCTTTTTTCAAGAGAAAAGAGACCCAGCCTCTTCATCCTTTCCTGATATGTATACCTTCGCATTTCTGGTATCATCCTTGTAAATCTTCTCTGCACCCTCTCCAGTGCCTCTATATCCTTTTTATAACATGGAGATCAGAACTGCACACAGTACTCTAAGTGTGGTCTAACCAAAGTTCGATACAGGTTTAGCATAACTCCCCTACTTTTCAAATTCCATGCCTCTAGAAATAAACCCTAGTGCTTGGTTTGCTTTTTATGGCCTTGCTAACCTGCGTCGATACTTTTAGTGAATTGTGTATTTGTACTCCGAGATCTCTTTGTTCCTCGACCCCATTTAGATTCTTATTTTCAAAGTAACATGCGACCTCTCTATTTTTCTTACCAAAATGTACTACCTGTGTTGAATTTTATTTGCCAATTATACGCCCATTCTGCAAGATTATTAATGTCCTCCTGTAATTTATTGCAGTCCTCCTCAGTATTAACTACCCCTCAATTTGATGCCATCCACAAATTTAGAAATTGAGTTTTTGATTCCAAAGTGTAAATCGTTTATATAAATTGTGAACAGCAGTGGTCTCAGCACTGATCCTTGTGGAACACCACCACCCACCTTCTGACACTGTGAATAGCTGCCCTTTACCCTACTCTCTGCTTTCTGTCTTACAGCCAGCTAGTTATCCGTTCTGTTATGTGTCCCCTGACTCCGTATGCTCTGACCTTATTTATTATGTTTGTTTTGTTTGAGCACAAAATCTGTGTTGACACTCCAGCGCAGCACTGCCTTCCTCAGGCGAACGTAAAGATCCTATGGCACTAGTTCTCCCCGGTCTCCTGGCCAATATTTATCCCATAAACAACATCACTAAAACAGATTATCTGGTCATTACCTCATTGCGGTTTGTGGGAGCTTGCTGTGCGCAGATTGGCTGCTGTGTTTCCCTACTTTACATCAGTGACTACACTTTAAAATGGACTTCATTGGCTGTAAAGCGCGGTTTGAACATCCTGAAGCCGTGAGAGACGCTGTAGACATGCTGTAGTCCTTTCCTTTTCCTTCAAGAATAGCTTCCCAAACAATTAAATGAGCAAAGGTTGCAAAGGGAGTCAGGCAGACAAACAGATGGTCTGTGACACTGGAGGCAGTTGTGTTCAACCAATCCACCTGCCGATTATTAAATTGGTTTAAGTGCTTTGTACAGGAGGGGAAAACGAAGTTGCTGTTTGCAGACATATTTATCTCAGTTTGTTTGCATCTCGCTTTGTTTCTAAAGTAATTAACATTACTCTGAACATCGTGCTTTCTCTCAGATGAAGTTAGATAATTTTTTTCTGGCCGCTGTATACTTGCTATGGTAACCAGTCAATGATCCTACCCGCTATATTAGATTACTATTCAGCCTTCAGCTTTCTCACTGACAGTTGCTTGTCTGAAATATCTTAACCGAACAAGACTCTCGTCGACAAAAGGGGCATTGGATGTGGCCCTGTCATTGGCTCAGAGTCCGATCTATATCGCCATGGAAACAGATGCTTCAAGCCTCAGCAATTACCTTCTTCGTGTTATCAATAAAGACTGTCTCATCATCAGTCATCATTTTACTTATAAAAAGGAAAATAAGTTAACACGATGCTGGGTTCAATTCATAAGAACATAAGAACATAAGAATTAGGAACAGGAGTAGGCCATCTAGCCCCTCGAGCCTGCTCCGCCACTCAACAAGATCATGGCTGATCTGGCCGTGGACTCAGCTCCACTTACCCGCCCGCTCCCCGTAACCCTTAATTCCCTTATTGGTTAAAAATCTATCTATCTGTGACTTGAATACATACAATGAGCTAGCCTCAACTGCTTCCTTGGGCAGAGAATTCCACAGATTCACAACCCTCTGGGAGAAGAAATTCCTTCTCAACTCGGTTTTAAATTGGCTCCCCGGTATTTTGAGGCTGTGCCCCCTAGTTCTAGTCTCCCCGACCAGTGGAAACAACCTCTCTGCCTCTATCTTGTCTATCCCTTTCATTATTTTAAATGTTTCTATAAGATCACCCCTCATCCTTCTGAACTCCAACAAGTAAAGACCCAGTCTACTCAATCTATCATCATAAGGTAACCCCCTCATTGCGACACATATTTGTTTCAAGGAAGGAATTGCATTTCTATAGCACCTCTCGCCACCTACAGACATCCCAAAGCACTTCATAATGAAGTACTTTTGCAATTCGGTCACTGTTGTAATGTGGGAAACATGGCAGCCGAATTGTGCACAGCAAGCTCCCACAAACAGCAGCGTGATAACTGAGCAGATAATCTGTTTTAGTGATGTTGATCGAGGGATAAATATTGGCCCCAGGACACCAGGGGAGAACTCCCTGGCTCTCCTTTGAAATAATGGCCCTGGGAGCTTTTACGTCCTCCTGAGAGGGCAGACATGGCCTTGGTTTTAAGTCTCGTCCGAAAGACAGCACCTCCGACAGTGCAGCGCTCCCTCAATAGTTCCTCGTATGTCTTCATCCTATCGTATAGAAGAGGAAGCCAGCTCATTTGGATCCCAGCGTATTTCATGACTCCCAATGCTTACCATAGAATCTTACAGCACAGAAGGAGGTCATTCAGGAAAGCCAGTGCTGGCGCAGATTAAATCTTCTCAAATGCTTCTTCAGGCATTGCTTCGGCGATGAAAGGGTTAATGGTTAGTGGATAATTCCATCTGCTCGTTAGATCTTGTACTTGACACAAATGCATCACTTGCGTGTCGTTTCATTAGTCTTAATGGAAGTGCTTCAGAATTGCCACATCATATCAGCGTGGAGATTGGAAAAAGTAACCTGTGCCGTCCCAGCTAGAGATAGCAGCCCTCGTTTCTCATATTCATCATTGTGACATTTACGCACTAATGGAAGGTTGTTTTGTCGATCCAAATTAAATGGCCACATGCCTAGTTACATCATTGAGCCATCAAATAACAGGAGAAAAGCATCTGCTCTACCTCCCCAAGGACACTCTTAGACAGGATGACTGGAAGAGTGTTCTCCGATCCTGCCTCATCCTTCGTGCATTCCTCACTTTTCATGACAGCAATTTTTGGTCTCTATCTATTGTGGAAAACGGATGTAAAACCAGTTCTGAGATTTATTGCGACACATATTTAATAATTCATGAGAAAAAGGTGTCATCGTCGTCATCATAGGCAGTCCCTCGGAATCGAGGAAGACTTGCTTCCACTCTAAAATGAGTCCTTAGGTGGCTGAACAGTCCAATACGGGAACCACAGTCCCTGTCACAGGTGGGACAGACAGTGGTTGAGGGAAAGGATGGGTGGGACTGGTTTGCCGCACGCTCTTTCCGCTGCCTGCGCTTGATTTCTGCATGCTCTCGGCGACGAGACTCGAGGTGCTCAGCGCCCTCCCGGATGCACTTCCTCCACTTAGGGCGGTCTTTGGCCAGGGACTCCCAGGTGTCAGTGGAATGTTGCACTTTATCAGGGAGGCTTTGAGGGTGTCCTTGTAATGTTTCCTCTGCCCACCTTTGGCTCGTTTGCTGTGAAGGAGTTCCGAGTAGAGCGCTTGCTTTGGGAGTCTCGTGTCAGGCATGCGAACGATGTGGCCTGCCCAGCGGAGCTGATCGAGTGTGGTCAGTGCTTCAATGCTGGGGATGTTGGCCTGGACGAGGACGCTAACGTTGGTGTGTCTGTCCTCCCAGGGGATTTGTAGGATCTTGCGGAGACATCGTTGGTGGTATTTCTCCAGCGATTTGAGGTGTCTACTGCATATGGTCCATGTCTCTGAGCCCTGCAGGAGGGTGGGTATCACTACAGCCCTGTAGACCATGAGCTTGGTGGTGGCTTTTAGAAAAAGGTGTAGAGCTCTGGCAGATAGCTAACGTAATACCTATATTCAAGAAGGGAGATAGAACATGTTCAGGAAACTATAGACCAGTCAGCTTAACGTCTGTGGTAGGAAACATAATAGAATCCCTACTAAAGGAGAACATCTAGAAACTAAAAATATAATAATGAATAGTCAGCATGGATTTCAAAAGGGAAAGTCTTGTTTGACCAACCTCATTGAATTTTTTGAAGCGGTAACAAAGAGAATAGACCATGGTAACGCAGTAAATGTACTTTATCCAGATTTTTCAAAAGACCGTCGATAAGGTACCCCATAACAGACTGATGAACAAGGTCAGAGAATGCAGAGTCAGGGGACAAGGAGCAGAATGGATCGCTAACTAGCTTCAAGACAGAAAGCAGAGAGTGGGAGTAAAGGATAGCTATTCACAGTGGCAGAAGGTGGGTAGTGGTGTTCCACAAGGATCAGTGCTGGGACCGCTGCTGTTCACCATTTAATCAATGTTTTAGACTTTGGAATCAAAAACACAATTTCTAAAGTAGCGGCTAACACCACATTGGGGGGCAGTTAATACTGAGGAGGAACAGAACAAATTACAGGAGGACATTAATAAACTTGCAGAATGGGCATATCATTGGCAAATGAAGTTCAACACCGACAAATGTGAGGTATTACATTTTGGTAGGAAGCATAGGGAGGTCACATGTTACTTGGAGGGTGAGAGTCGAGGTGGGATAGAGGAGCAAAGGGTCATGGGGGTCACTAAACGTAGTGATACAGATTAACGAGGTCATGGAAAAAAGCAAACCAGGCACTAAGGTTTATTTCTGGAGGGATAGAATTGAAAAGTGATGAAGTTATGCTAAACTTGAATCAAACCTTGGTGAGACCACACTTAAAGGGCTAGACGTTCGGCATCCATCCGTCCATTTACCACCCATTTTACCGCCGAGAAGCTCTTTACTGCCCACATGTGTGTTCAAATAGAAACTACCGCCCGTTTACCGCCCATTTATCGCCGGAGGTAAATTCGGCATTCAATTACCGCCAGCGATGAGCAAAACCGCCCGCCCATTTTTTCTCTCAAATCTGACGTCATTACTCGTGCACCACCTAGAAGACTGTCTATAATGAAAACTACAGCCGAAATACAGCCCAAATTATTGCCGAGCGCTACTTTCGGCATTTTGCCCATAAATCACACATGCATAAAACGGCCGTTATTAGGGACGCCAGCCTTGGACGACGGAATAGACTGCTTCCGCACACTTGCTAGTGCTACCCCCCCCCCCGCAAAAAAAAAGCGAAACTAGCGGTTTTTAAAATGGGCGATATTCTGACGGTTCTTAAAGGTGGGACAGCCACTACCGCCGGAAATATCGCCCATATATGGGCGGTAGCGATCTATGCCGAAAGTCTAGCCCTTAGAGAACTGCGTACAGTTCTGGTCACCATGTTATAAAACGGACATAGCGGCACTGGAGAGGGTGCAGAGAAGGTTTACAAGGATGCTACCAGACATGCAAGGGAAAGGATGAACAGGCTCGGACCCTTTATGCTTGAAAAGAGAAGACTGAGGGGTGATATAATTAAGGTCATTAAAATTATGCAAGGTTTTGACAGAGTAGATACAAAGAGATGTGGGGAAGAGCATAACTAGAGGCCATCAATTTAAAATCGTCACCAAGGAATCCAATAGGGAATTCAGGAGAAACGTCATTATCCAGAGAGTGGTGAGAATGTGGAACTCGCTACCACAGGGAGTAGTTGAGGCAAATAGTATAGAGGCATTGAAGGGGAGGCTACACAAGCATATGAGGGAGAAGGGAATAGGGGGTTATGTTGATAGAGTTAGATGAGAAAAGTCATGAGGAGGCTTGAGTGGAGCATAAACCCTGGCGTGGAATGGCCTATTTTTGTGACATATATCCTATGTAATCCTATGTAATTATATACCTAAACATTTTTAGACATGACATTCACAATTCAAATATCACACTTCAGGTATCTCATTTCTTAGAATCATAGAAAATAGAATCATAGAAATTTACAGCACGGAAGGAGGCCATTTTGGCCCATCGTGTCCGCGCCGGCCGACAAAGAGCTATCCAGCCTAATCCCACTTTCCAGCTCTTGGTCTGTAGCCCTGTAGGTTACAAGTGCACATTCAAGTACTTTTTAAAAGTGGTGAGAGTTTCTGCCTCTAACACCCTTTCAAGCAGTGAGTTCCAGACCCCCACCACCCTCTGGTGAAGAAATCTTCCCTCATATCTCCTCAAAACCTACCCCCAATTACTTTAAATGTATGCCCCCTGGTTGTCGACCCCTCTGCCAAGGGAAACAGGTCCTTCCTATCCACTCAATCCAGGCCCCTCATAATTTTATACATCTCAATCAAGTCTCCTCTCAGCCTCCTCTGTTCCAAAGAAATCAGACCCAGCATCTCCAATCTTTCCTCCTAGCCAAAATTCTCCAGTCCAGGCAACATTCTTGTAAATCTCCTCTGCACCCTCTCCAGTGCAATCACATCTTTCTTGTAATGTGGTGACCAGAACTGCATGCAGTACTCCAGCTGCGGCCTAACCAGTGTTTTATACAGTTCTAGCATAACCTCCCCGCTCTTGTATTCTGTGCCTCGGCTAATAAAGGCAAGTATTCCATATTCCTTCTTAACCACCTTATCTACCTGGCCTGCTACTTTCAGGGATCTGTGGACCTGCACTCCAAGGTCCCGCTGTTCCTCTACACTTCTCAGTGTCATATCATTTAATGTGTATTCCCTTGCCTTGTTGGACTTCCCCAAATGCAATAACTCACACTTATCCAGATTGAATTCCATTTGCCACTGTTCTGCCCACCTGACCAGTTCATTGATATCTTCCTGCAGTCCACAGCTTTCTCCTTCATTATCAACCACACAGCCTATTTTAGTGTCATCTGCAAACTTCTTAATCATACCCCCAACATTCAAGTTCAAGTCATTGATATACACCACAAAAAGCAAGGGACCCAGCACTGAGTCCTGCAGCACCCCACTGGATACAGCCTTCCAGTCACAAAAACACCCATCAATCATTACCTTTTGCTTCCTGCCTCTGAGCTAATTTTGGATCCAACTTGCCACTTTGCCCTGGATCCCATGGGCTTTTACTTTCGAGACCAGTCACACTTCAGAAATGTGATATCAGAAATCACACTTCAGCATTCACACTTCAGTGCTGTGTGGCGGGGGCAGGTTGGTGGAGGACTTCTGTCTTATGGATGTTTAGTGTAAGGCCCATGCTTTTAATCGCCTCAGTGAAGATGTTGACTATGGCTTGGAGTTCAGTCTTTGAATGTACGCAGACGCAGGCGTCATCCTCCTACTGTAGCTCGATGACAGAGGATGGGACGGTCTTGGATCTGGCCTGGAGAGGACGAAGGTTGAACACATTCCCACTGGTTCTGTAGTTCAGCACTGTCCCCCAGTCATCAAGATCCATGGCGTGGCCCTGGACAACGTGGACCACTTTCCATACCTTGGGAGCCTACTGTCAGCAAGGGCAGACATCGATGACAAGATTCAACACCGCCTCCAGTGCGCCAGCGCAGCCTTCGGTCACCTGAGGAAGAGAGTGTTCGAAGATCAGGCCCTCAAACCTGGCACCGAGCTCATGGCCTACAGGGCTGTAGTAATACCCGGCCTCCTGTATGGCTCAGAGACATGGACCATGTACAGTAGACCCCTCAAATCGCTGGAGAAATATTACCAACGATGTCTCCGCAAGATCCTGCAAATCCCCTGGGAGGACAGACGCATCAACGTCAGTGTTCTTGCTCAGGCCAACATCCCCAGCATCGACGCACTGACCACACTCGACCAGCTCCGTTGGGTGGGCCACATTGTTCGCATGCCTGACACAAGACTCCCAGAGCAAGCGCTCTACTCGGAACTCCTACACGGCAAGCAAGCCCAAGGTGGGCAGAGGAAACATTTCAAGGACACCCTCAAAGCTTCCTTGATATAATGCAACATCCCCACCGACACCTGGGAGACACTGGCCAAAGATCTCCCTAAGTGGAGGAAAAGCATCCGGGAGGGTGCTGAGCACCTCGAGTCTTGTCGCCGAGAGCATGCAGAAACCAAGCGCAGGCAGCGGAAGGAGCGTGCGGCAAACCAGTCCCACCCACCCCTTCCCTCAACCACTGTCTGTCCCACCTGCGACAGAGACTGTAATTCCCGTATTGGACTGTTCAGTCACCTAAGAACTCACTTTTAGAGTGGAAGCAAGTCTTCCCCGATTTTGAGGGACTGCCTATGATTATATGGTGATCTCAATTCAGATATCACACTTAAGATATCGCACTTATGATATCACAATTCAGATACAGGTACGACCTTCCAAATCCGGAAACCTCGGGACCGAGGCCATTCTGGATTTCGGGTATTCCAACATACTTCCGACGTCCCAAATCCAGAAATGCCTGGGCCGAGGTTCGGGTATTTCTGGATTTCGGAGATGAAATCCGACGTCCCGAATCCGGAAACTTCTTTGGCTCAGCGGTCACCCATAGATAGAAAAATACCGCTGGGAAAAACCGACATTGTTGCCCTTGGGACAGCGGTAAAAGACTTGCAAAAAAGGCCAGTTAAAGTTTTTATTTTTTAATTCTTTTGCAGCGATTTGATAGTTAAGTGTCTTGTGAATGTTTTGTAATTTTTTATTTTTTGTTTTTTGCTATTTTTTTTGGTGTGTGTATCTGTGCGTGTGTCGGGGGGGGGGGCGGTGGGGGGATGGGGGAATTATTTACTGTTGTGAAAAAACCTCCAGATTTCGGAACTTTTTGGGGATTTTGGACGATGCCTCCACTGATCTGTGCAATGTCCGGATTTTGAAACATTCCGGATTTTGTAACTCTGGATTTTGGAGGTCTTACCCATATCGCACTTCAGAAATCACAATTCAGATATCAGACTTCAGATATTTCACATGTAACCATTCACAATTCAGATAACACATTTCACGTCTCAACTAACTCAAGTTGTTATTTGTCTATCTGCACTAATTTATTAGTCTTTCCAGATTAAACAAGAATGAGAATGAAAGAATTGTCATAACCTTTTTCATAAAATATTTATTCCAGCCAAATTAAGGTAATCGCGCAATTTGTTGAAAGAAGTGGTGTTCAAGAAACGACTATTGTCCAGTAGTAACACTTTTACGGTACCATCTGTGCTGGGTCATCATACTGTACATGCTCTAGGTCCAAATAAGTCATGAAGTGATGTCTTCCCGATGAGTCCTGCATGCTGTTTCTCAAATTGTTCCATAGCAAAATTGAATTGTTTTCTGTAAGAGTACTGAGGGAGTGCTGCACTGTCTTTTGGATGATTTTGAACCCAGGCCCTGTCTGTCCTCTGAGGTGGATGTTAAATATCCCACAATGCTATTCGAACAAGAGCAGGGAGCACTCCCCTGGTGTCCTGGGTCAAGATTTATCCCACCACCAACACCACTAAAACAGATGATCCGGCCATAAGAACGTAATAAATAGGAGCAGGAGTAGGCCTTGCGGCCTTCTCGAGCCTGTTCCACCATTCAGTAAGATCATGGCTGATCTTCCACCTCCACCCCACTTCCCTGCCTGATCCCCGTGTGTCCAAAAAATTATCGATCTCGTATCAGATAATAAAAAATTATGTACTCAACGACTGAGCATCCACAGCCCTCTGGGGAAAAGTATTCTAAAGATTCACAACCCTCTGAGTGAAGAAATTGCTCCTCATCTCAGTCCTAAATGGCCGACTCCTTGACTCGCCAGCCAGAGGAAACAACCTGTCGGCATCTAGCCAGTCAAGCTCGCTCGGAATTTTATGTTTCAATAAGATCACGTCATATTCAGTCAATCAGTCAGACACCAAGAGAAATGATCACCTTCACTGCCTGGGGGATAGACTGGTTGAACAATGGGCCGGTTTCTACAATGGTCAGGAGGTCGGCTCCCTCCAATTGCTGCCTGAGCGGCCCAGGTAACACTTGCCGCCACCGCCTTTGGAAAATTGCCGCTGTAACTCAGGTGGAAGTCCAGCTCAATGCCGGCAGAATTCCACCAAGGCCTGGAGACGCAAGTTTCTGCATTACACAGAAACTATGTGAGAAGTCAGGAACGCTTCCTGTGTCCCTGACGACTATATATGTGGGAGATGTAGCCGCCTGCAGCTCCTGACAGACCACATTGCGGCACTGGAGCTGCTGGTGGATTCACTCTGGAGCATCCACGATTCTGACAATGACGTGACTAGCACGTTTAGCGAGTTGGACTTACCGCAGGTAAAGGTTATGCAGCCAGATAGGGGATGGGTGACCAATAGAAAGAGCAGTGGAAGGAAGGTAGTGCAGGGGTCCCCTCCAGTCATCCCCCTGCAAAACAGATACACCGCTTTGGGTACTGTTGAGGGGGATGACTTATCAGCAGAGGAGAGCAGCAGCAGCCAAGTTCATGGCACCGTGGGTGGCTCTGCTGCACAGGAGAGCAGGAAAAAGAGTGGGAGAGCGATAGTGACAGGGGATTCTATTGTAAGGGGAATAGATAGGCGTTTCTGCAGCCGCAACCGAGACTCCAGGATGGTATGTTGCCTCTCTGGTGTAAGGGTCAAAAATGTCTCGGAGCGGATGCAGGACATTTTGAAGGGGGTGGGTAAACATCCAGTTGTCGTGGTGCACATAGGTACCAACGATATAGGTAAAAAAAGGGATGAGGTCCTACAAGACGAATTTAGGGAGCTAGGAGCTAAATTAAAAAGTAGGACTTCAAAAGTAGTAATCTCAGGATTGCTACCAGTGCCACGTGCTAGTCAGAGTAGGAATCGCAGGATAGCTCAGATGAATACGTGACTTGAGGAGTGGTGCAGAAGGGAGGGATTCAAATTCCTGGGACATTGGAACCAGTTCTGGGGGAGGTGGGACCAGTACAAACCGGACAGTCTGCACCTGGGCAGGACCGGAACCAATGCCCTAGGGGGAGTATTTTCTAGTGCTGTTGGGGACGGGTTAAACTAATATGGCAGGGGGATGGGAACCTATGCAGGGAGACAGAGGGAAGTAGAATGGGGGCTGGAGCAAAAGATAGAAAGAGGAAAAGTAAAAGTGGAGGGCAGAGAAACCCAAGGCAAAAATCAAACAGGGCCACATTACAGCAAAATTCTAAAGGGGCAAAGGGTGTTAAAAAGACAAGCCTGAAGGCTCTGTGCCTCAATGCAAGGAGTATTCACAATAAGGAATTAACTGCGCAGATAGTAGTTAACGGATATGATGTAATTGGCATCACGGAGACATGGCTCCAGGGTGACCAAGGCTGGAACTCAACATCCAGGGGTATTCAACATTTAGGAAGGATAGACAGAAAGGAAAAGGAGGTGGGGTGGCGTTGCTGGTTAAAGAGGAAATTAACGCAATAGTAAGGAAGGGCATTAGCTTGGATGATGTGGAATCTGTATGAGTGGAGCTACGGAATACCAAAGAGCAGAAAACGCTAGTGGGAGTTGTGTTCAGACCACCAAACAGCAGTAGGGAGGTTGGGGACAGCATCAAACAAGAAATTAGGGATGCGTGCAATAAAGGTACAGCCTTTAATTTACATATTGATTGGGCTAACCAAACTGGTAGCAATGTGGTGGTGGAGGATTTCCTGGAGTGTATTAGGGATGGTTTTCTAGACCAATATGTTGAGGAGTCAACTAGAGAGCTGGCCATCCGAGACTGGGTGATGTGTAATGAGAAAGGACTAATTAGCAAACTTGTTGTGCGAGGCCCCTTGGGGAAGAGTGACCATAATATGGTAGAATTCTTTATTAAGATGGAGAGTGACACAGTTAATTCAGAGACGAGGGTCCTGAACTTAAGGAAAGGTAACTTCGATGGTATGAGGCGTGAATTGGCTAGAATAGACTGGTGAGTGATACTTAAAGGGTTGACGCTGGATAGGCAATGGTAAACATTTAAAGATCACATGGATGAACTTCAGCAATTATACATCCCTGTCTGGAGTAAAAATAAAACGGGGAAGGTGGCTCAACCGTGGCTAACAAGGGAAATTAAGGATAGTGTTAAATTCAAGGAAGTGGCATATAAATTGGCCAGAAAAAGCAGCAAACCTGAGGACTGGGAGAAATTTAGAATTCAGCAGAGGAGGACAAAGGGTTTAATTAGGAGGGGGAAAATAGAGTATGAGAGGAAGCTTGCCGGGAACATAAAAACTGACTGCAAAAGCTTCTATAGATATGTGAAGAGAAAAAGATTAGTAAAGACAAATGTAGGTCCCTTGCAGTCAGATTCAGGTGAATTAATACCAGTTAAACAAATACTTTGGTTCTGTCTTCACGAAGGAAGACACAAATAACCTTCCAGAAATACTAAGGGACCGAGGGTCTAGTGAGAAGGAGGAACTGAAGGAAATCCTTATTAGACAGGAAATTGTGTTGGGGAAATTGATGGGATTGAAGGCCAATAAATCCCTGGGCCCTGATAGTCTGAATCCCAGAGTACTTAAGGAAGTAGCCCTAGAAATAGTGGATGCATTGGTAATTATTTTCCAACAGACTATCGACTCTGGATCGGTTCCGATGGAGGGTAGCTAATGTAACTCCACTTTTTAAGAAGGGAGGGAGAGAGAAGGCGGGTAATTATAGACCGTTAGCCTGACATAAGTACTGGGGAAAATGTTGGAATCAATTATTAAAGATGAAAAACCAGCACATTTGGAAAGCAGTGACAGGATCGGTCCAAGTCGGCATGGATTTATGAAAGGGAAATCCTGCTTGACAAATCTTCTGGAATTTTTTGAGGATGTAACTAGTAGAGTGGACAAGGGAGAACCAGTGGATGTGGCATATTTGGACTTTCAAAAGGCTTTTGACAAGGTCCCACACAAGAGGTTGGTGTGCAAAATTAAAGCACATGGTATTGGGGGTAATGTACTGACGTGGATAGAGAACTGGTTGGCAGACAGAAAGTAGAGAGTTGGGATAAATGGGTCCTTTTCAGAATGGCAGGCAGTGACTAGTGGGGTGCCGCAGGGCTCAGTGCTGGGACCCCAGCTATTTACAATATACATCAATGATTTAGATGAGAGAATTGAATGTAATATCTCCAAGTTTGCAGATGACACTAAACTGGGTGGTGGTGTGAACTGTAAGGAGGATGCTAAAAGGCTGCAGAGTGACTTGGACAGGTTAGGTGAGTGGGCAAATGAGTGGCGGATGCAGTATAATGTGGATAAATGTGAGGTTATCCACTTTGGTGGCAAAAACACAAAGGCAGAATATTATGTGAATGGTGGCAGATTAGGAAAAGGGGAGATGCAACGAGACCTGGGTGTCATGGTGCATCAGTCAAGAGGAAGTTAGATATGGCCCTTACGGCTAAGTGGATCAAGGCGTATGGAGAGAAAGCGGGAAAGGGGTACTGAGGTGAATGATCAGCCATGATCTTATTGAATGGTGGTACAGGCTCAAAGGGCCGAATGGCCTGCTCCTGCACCTATTTTCTATGTTTCTATGTTTCTATGAAAGTTAGCATGCAGGTACAGCAGGCGGTGAAGAAGGCAACTGGTATGTTGGCCTTCATAGCTAGGGGATTTGAGTATAGGAGCAGGGAGGTCTTACTTCAGTTGTACAGGGCCTTGGTGAGGCCTCACTTGGAATATTGTGTTCAGTTTTGGTCTCCTAATCTGAGGAAGGACATTCTTGCAATTGAGGGAGTGCAGCGAAGGTTCACAAGACTGATTCCCAGCATGGCAGGACTGACAAATGAGGAGAGACTGGATCAACTCAGCCTGTATTCACTGGAGTTTAGAAGGATGAGAGGGGATCTCACAGAAACATAAAATTCTGACGGGACTGGACAGGTTAGATGCAGGAAGAATGTTCCCGATGTTGGGGAAGTCCAGAACCAGGGGACATAGTCTAAGGATACGGGGTAAGCCATTTAGGACTGAGATGAGGAGAAACTTCTTCACTCAGAGAGTTGTTAACCATGGAATTCCCTGCCGCAGAGAGTTGTTGATGCCAGTTCATTGGATATATTCAAGAGGGAGTTAGATGTGGCCCTTACGGCTAAAGGGAGCAAGGGATATGGAGAGAAAGCAGGAAAGGGGTACTGAGATGAATGATCAGCCATGATCTTATTGAATGGTGGTGCAGGCTCGAAAGGCCGAATGACCTACTCCTGCACCTATTTTCTATGTTCCTATGTTTCTATCAAAGCGCCAAATTTGGGCCAGAGTTTTTATCCGGTCTGTGTGGTGTGTGTATGTGTGTGTCTCTGCATGTGTGTCTATGTGTGTGTGTGTCCGTGTATGTGTATCTGTGTGTGTGTCTGTGTGTGTGAGTGTGCATGTGAGTGTGTCTGTATGTGTGTCTGAGTGTGTGCGTGTAAGAGTGTGTGAGTGTGTGTGTGTATGTGTGCAGGTGTGAGTATGTGAGTGTGTGTGAATGTGTGTATGTGTGAGTGTGTGTGTATGTGTGAGTATGTGAGTGTGTGTGTCTGTGCGTGTGTGAGTGTGTATGTGTGAGTGTGTGAGTGTGAGTGTGTGTCTGCGTGTGAGAGTGTGTGTTTGTGAGGGTGTGTCTGTGTGTGAGTATGTGTGAGAGTGTGTGTCTGTGTGTGAGAGTGTATGAGTGTGAGAGTGTGTGTGTGAGTGTGTGTGAGAGTGTGTGTGTGTGAGAGTGTGTGAGCGTGTGTGTGTGAGAGTGTGTGTGAGTGTGTATCTGTGTGTGAGTGTATGTGAGAGAGTATGTGTGTGAGTGTGTGCCTGTGTGTGTGTGAGTGTGAGAGTGTGCGAGTGTGAGTGTGTGTGTGTGTGAGAGAGAGTGTGTGTGTGAGTGTGTGTCTGCATGTCTGTGTGTGTGAGAGTGTGTGAGTGTGTGTGTGTCTGTGTGCGAATGTGTGTGTGTGAGTGTGTGAGTGTGTGTGTGTGAGTGTGTGAGTGTGTGTGTGTCTGTGTGTGAGAGAGTGTGTGTGTGAGTGTGTGCCTGTGTGTGAGTGTGAGAGCGTGTGTGTGTGAGTGTGTGTCTGTGTGTGAGTGTGAGAGTGTGCGTGTGTGAGTGTGGGTGTGCGTGTGTGTGAGTGTGTGTCTGTGTATGAGTGTGTGTGTGAGAGTGTGTGTGTGAGTGTGTGTATGTGTGTGTGTGTGTGTGTGTGAGTGTGTGTGAGTGTGAGTGTGTGTGTGCCTGTGTGCGAGCGTGAGTGTGTGAGTGTGAGAGTGTGTGTGTGAGTGCGTGTGTCTGTGTGTGAGAGTGTGTGTTTGTGAGGGTGTGTCTGTGTGTGAGTGTGAGAGTGTGTCTGTGTGAGTGTGTGTCTGTGTGTGAGTGTGAGAGTGTGTGTGTGTGTCTGTGTGTGAGTGTGAGAGTGTGTGAGTGTGAGTGCGTGTGTGAGAGTGTGTGTGTGTGTGTGTGTGTGTGTGTGAGTGTTTGTCTGTGTGTGAGTGTGAGAGTGTGTGTAAGTGTGTGTGAGAGAGTGTGTGTGTGTCTGTGTGTGTGTGAATGTATGTGTGTGTGTGTGAGTGTGTGTGTGTATCTGTGTGTGTGTGAGTGTGAGAGCGTGTGAGTTTGTGTGTGTGGGAGTGTGTGTGTGTTAATGTGTGTCTGTGTATGAGTGTGTGTGAGAGTGTGTGTGAGTGTGTGTCTGTGTGTGTGTGAGTCTGCGTGTGTGTATCTGTTTGTGTGTGTGAGAGTGTGAGTGTGAGAGTGTGTGTGTGAGTGTGTGTGTGTGAGAGCGTGTGTATGTGTGTGTGGGAGTGTGTAAGTGTGAGTGTGTGTCTGTGTGTGAGTGTCTGTGTGTGAGTGTCTGTGTGTGAGTGTGTGTGTGAGTGTGTGTCTGTGTGTGTGTGAGTGTGTGTGTGTGTGTGAGTGTGTGTGTATCTGTTTGTGTGTGAGTGTGAGAGTGTGAGTGTGAGAATGTCTGTGTGTGAATGTGTGTGTGTGTGTGTGTGTGGTGTGAGTGTGTGTGAGTGTGAGTGTGAGAGAGAGTGTGTGTGTGAGTGTGTGTGAGTGTGTGTGTGTAAGTGTGTGTCTGTGTGTGAGTGTGTGTGAGAGCGTGTGAGTGTGTGTGTGTGTGAGTGTGTGTGTGAGTGTGAGAGTGTGAGTGTGAGTGTGTGTGTGTGAGAGTGTGAGTGTGTGTGTGTGTGAGTGTGTATCTGTTTGTGTATGTGAGTGTGAGACTGTGTGTGCGAGTGTGTGTCTGCCCAAGGAAGCAGTGGAGGCTAGCTCATTGAATGTATTCAAATCACAGATAGATAGATTTTTAAGCAATAAGGGAATTAAGGGTTACGGGGAGCGGGCGGGTAAGTGGAGCTGAGTCCACGGCCAGATCAGCCATGATCTTATTGAATGGCAGAGCAGGCTCGAGGGGCTAGATGGCCTACTCCTGTTCCTAATTCTTATGTTCTTATGTTCTTATGTCTGTGTCTGTGTGTGTGAGTGAGTGTGAGTGTGAGTGTGAGAGTGTGTGTGAGTGTGTCTGTGATTGTGTGATTGTGAGAGTGTGTGTGTGAGAACATGTGTGAGTGTGTGAGTGTGAGTGTGAGAGTGTATGTGTGAGTGTGTGTGTGTGAGAGTGTGTGCGTGTGTGAGTGTGTGTGAGAGTGTGTGAGTGTGTGTGTGTGTGAGAGTGTGTGCGCGTGTGTGAGAGTGTGTGTGAGTGTGTGTGTGAGTGTGAGAGTGTATGTGTGAGTGTGTGTGTGTGAGAGTGTGTGCGTGTGTGAGTGTGTGTGAGAGTGTGTGCGCGTGTGTGAGAGTGTGTGTGAGTGTGTCTATGCTAATGGCAGTGCAATAATCCTCCTCCAATGAGACCTTGGATTTATTTTGAGGCTCCAAGTCTCGTCAGTTTCTGAAATGCCAGGGGTAGCGAAGGGGCTGAAATTAACAGCACAAGGTGAAGGTTCTACCATGTTGCTGGAACTCTATTGTCTCCAGGCCCATGGGAGCGTCTCTCAATGCTCCTGATAATAATAACTGGAGGTGGAGCTGCCCTGACGGGCCTCGGAGAATCTCACAGCACAGAAGGAGGCCATTCGGCCCATTTTGCATGTGCTAGCATGTGAAAATTGTCACACAACACCCCCCCCATCCCCCACCCCTCCCCCACACCCATTCTTTTCCTACAGCCTTGCAAATTTCTCCTTTTTAGATATTTATCCAATTCCCTTTTGAAAGTTACGATTGAATCTGTTGTGTCTCAAACAAAAGTGATGGAACTGAGTACTGTAGACGTGAGTAAGTGTGACCTTATTCTCTTTATTCTAACTCCAGAGTGTTGGTACAGAATAGGTGGCCTGTTTATATACAGTGCTCCCAAGGGATGCTGGGATCCCTTGGGACTCCAACAGATACGCCCTCTGGTGGCGATAGAATACTGGTTACATAGGGTTACATACATAACATCAATCCCTCCCAAAGTCAATAGTACACTTATTTACAGGCTGAGACGATCTTGGGGCCTTTCGCTCCCTCATCGATCGTCTCGGTACAAATGCCAGTGCAGGTGAGTTAGTTGGTTCTTTGTTGGTCTGCTGCGCAGCTGGCCTTGCTGGGCTGTTGAAGGTGATGAGTTCAGCTTCATGGTCAACCGTGATGTCGGTTGCCACTTGTGTGTGTGTCAGAGGGTCGATGTTGGTGGTGTCCTCTTCAGGTTGCTCGTGGCTGTCTGTGAATCGCAGTTTGGTTTGGTCCAAATGCTTTCTGCAAGTTAGTCCATTTGCAAGTTTGATCTGAAACACCCTACTCCCTTCTTTGGCTATGACCTTGCCAGCGAGCCATTTGGGACCATGTCCATAGTTGAGTACAAAGACAGGGTCATTGACTTCAATATCGCGTGACAAATTTGCGCGATCATGGTACATGCTTTGTTGCTGCCGCCTGCCCTCGACGTAATCATGGAGATCAGGGTGGACGAGAGAGAGCCTTGTTTTGAGCGCCCTTTTCACGAGCAGCTCGGCTGGGGGAACCCCAGTGAGCGAGCGGGGTCTTGTGCGATAGCTGAGCAGGACTCGGGACAGGCGGGTCTGCAGGGAGCCTACCGACACACGTTTCAAGCTTTGCTTGATGGTTTGGCCATTCTGCCTGGCCGTTAGATGCGGGCTTGAACGGGGCAGATGTGACGTGCTTGATCCCATTGCGGGTCATGAATTCCTTGAATTCAGCACTGGTGAAACACGGCCCATTGTCGCTGACAAGGACATCAGGCAAACCGTGCGTGGCAAACATGGCTCGTAGGCTTTCGATGGTGGCAGTGGACGTGCTTACAGACATTATTACACACTCAATCCATTTTGAATAAGCATCCACAACAACCAAAAACATTTTGCCTAGAAACGGGCTAGCGAAGCCAACATGGATCCTAGACCACGGTTTGGAGGGCCATGACCACAAACTTAGCAGTGCCTCCCTGGGTGCATTGCTCAGTTGAGAGCAGGTGTTGCATTAGCGCACGCAAGACTCCAAATCTGAGTCAATGCCGGGCCACCACACATGGGATCTGGTTATAGCTTTCATCATTACTATGCCTGGGTGGGTACTGTGTAGGTCGTGTTCCCTGCCTTTTTTAGGCAAAACCACGCAATTACCCCACAAAAGATGGTCCGCCTGTAAGGACATTTCGTCTTTGCGCCGCTGGAACGGCTTAATCACCTCCTGCATCTCCGCTGCGACGCTGGACCAGCTCCCATGGAGGACACAGTCTTTTACAAGGGACAGTAAAGGATCCTGGCTGGTCCAGGTCCTGATCTGGCAGCTGTAACGGGTGACTTTTCGTTTTCAAATGCATCCTCCACTAAGAGCAAGTCTGCAGGCTGCCATTTCCACCCCGGTGGTGGGCAATGGTAGCCGACTCAGAGCATCAGCGCAGTTCTCTGTGCCTGGTCTGTGGCGAATTACATAGTTATATGCAGACAGCGTGAGCACCCATCTTTGGATGCGAGCAGAGGCTTTGTTATTAATACCTTTGCTCTCTGAGAATAACGATATGAGTGGCTTATGGTCAGTTTCTAATTCGAACGTAAGCCCAAACAGATACTGGTGCATTTTTTTTACCCCGTAAACACACGCCAGAGCTTCTTTTCCAATCATGCTGTAGGCCCTTTCAGCCTTGGCAAACTCCTGGACGCATAAGCGACTGGTTGCGATGTTCCCGATTCATTTGCTTGTTGTAACACACACCCGACCCCGTACGAAGACACATCGCAAGCTAGCACTAAACGTTTACATGGGTCATACAGAACAAGCAGTTTGTTGGAACATAACAGATTTGTGGCTTTCTCAAAGGCAGCCTCTTCTGATTTCCTCCATATCCAGTCATCTCCCTTGCGTAGCAACACATGTAGGGGTTCTAGCAAGGTGCTTAACCCGGGTAGGAAATTACCAAAATAATTGAGGAGTCCAGGAACGACCACAGCTCCGTCACGTTCTGTGGTCTCGGCGTGTTCTTGATGGCCTCCGTCTAGGTGTCAGTGAGTCTGATGCCGTCTAACGCGATTCTTCTCCCTAAAAACTGGACCTCTGGTGCCAGGAAAACACACTTTGAGCGTTTCAACCTGAGTCCCACACGATCTAGCCGACTTAGAACCTCTTCAAGGTTCTTCAAGTGTTTGATGGTGTCCCAACCTGTGATCAATATGTCATCCTGGAAAACCACGGTGCGCGGAACCGACTTTAGCAGGCTCTCCATGTTCCTTTGAAAAACAGCCTCGGCCGATCGAATCCCAAACGGGCATCTATTGTCGATGAACAGACCTTTGTGTGCGTTGATGCAGGTGAGGCCTTTTGAAGATTCCGCTAGTTCCTGCATCATGTAGGCCGAGGTCAGGTCCAACTTGGTGAACGTCTTTCCTCCTGCCAGCGTCGCAAATAGGTCGTCTGCCTTGGGTAGTGGGTACTGGTCCTGTAGCGAAAAACGGTTAATCGTTATTTTATAGTCCCCGCAAATTCTGACCGTGCCGTCACCTTTGAGGACCGGCACAGTTGGATTGGCCGCTTGTTGAACTCCACCGGCGTGATGATGCCTTCTCGTTTCAGTCTGTCCAGCTCGATCTCCACTTTCTCTCACATCATATATGGCACTGCCCGTGCCTTGTGGTGGATGGGTTGTGTACCGGGAATCAAATGGATCTGCACCTTCACCCCTGAGAAACTTCCGATGCCTTGCTCAAATAATGACGGAAACTTGCTTAGAACTTGGGCACATAAGGCGTCATCGACTGACGAAAGCGCTTGGATGCCGTCCTAGTTCCAGCGCATTTTCCCCAGTCAGCTTCGGCCGAACAGTGTGGGGCCATCTCCTGGTACAATCCATAGTAGGAGGTCGTGCACTGCTCTATCATAGGAGACTTTTACTGCTGCACTGCCTGTAAGGGAAATAAATTCCACACCAAGTCCGAGAACGGTGAGGGAAAACGTCACAGTTTATTCGTACAGAGCACTCTGGGAGAAGTGGGGAAACTCCGCAGCTTCACCACACCTTCTCTCCGAGCGAAGTTTCCAAGTTACAATTATACCTTTGGTGGCGGTCCCGCCCCCTTACACCATTGTCCAATTATCTAACATTTTTGTAACGTCTTACCCTATATGGTAATGCTATGACAATCTATCTTTACATTGTGGTAAGTCAAAGGTTAACTAGCATACGCATCACAAGTGGGGTTATTTTCCTTGCATCAGCAGAAAAACAAGGAACTATCTTCCTGTTATTAGTACAAGCGATATACATCTGTTTGCCTCTCCAACTGTCCGTTTCCCTACTTTCTCTATCTTCATGACTCAGGGTCAACGAACTTTAGAGACTACACATGCCTTCTGCTTAAGTATACATTTCTTCCTTGACCACTCTCCCTGTCCCATAATTCATCAGAGAAAGACAGGGGAGCTGGCTACACATTATAAAAGTTACAAAGGTTATACGTTAAGAACTTTCTCTCCAACAGTCCCTCCTTTTGATCTTTTCCCATCTCATGCGGATAAGAACAATCCAATCCTACATTCGGACTGTCTCGTCGTCTTGTGCCAGGGTTCTTGGGCGAGCCTGGAGTTGGTGGTACTGCTGAAAATGGAGGAGCAGCTTCTGATATCTTGCGGGTGGAAGTTGGGTTGTTGTATCGTTGATGCGGGTCCTGGCAGCTATGGGTATCGCGGTACACAACTTGGACATACATATCTTAATCATCATTACCGCGAGGTACAAGGCCAGGCATATGCCCACAATCAAAATCAGCCCCTGTACAATACTTTGTCCCAACTTAGACATCCATCCCCCCCAGCCAGCCAACTTCACCATCCAGGGTGGTTAGTTTCCTCACTTCTCTCCTTATATGGTCGGCTAGGTTGGTTATATTCTCCGAATTATCGGGTATATAAGTGCACCATTTGGCACCAATCAATGCGCAAGTGCCTCCGTTCTGGGCCAATACGTAATCTAGGGCCATTCGGTTCTGAAGTACGGTAGTACGTATGGCTACCATTTCAGCTGTTATGCTCTCCATCGCCTTGGCAGTGTCGTTAGCTATTTGTTCCAGAACCCTCTCTACGTTGCTTAGTTCATCCATGGTGCGCCCTATCCCGTATGGGAACATCACAACTCCAAAGAGTCTTTCTACCGGGGTAATCGCTCGTCTTCGTTGACCTGATTACGCACCTCTGCCAGGGTACGTACCTGCCTGACAAAGGGGACCGCATATCCCAAATAACAGGACCCTGTCCATCGCCTGGGTAACCAGGGATATGCCCTATGCCCGCACACAAAATCCGTGCCGTTATACGCTGCCATTTCATATATTGTGTCGGGGTCCCAAGACTGGGCCCACAGACCTCCACCTGTTTTATTCAGAAGGCGTGAGAGGATAGTGACCCGTGCGCCTGTTGTGCTATTGAGGTTGTGTGGGCAATTGCTGTACCCTATGACACGTCCCCTTCCGCTGGTGTCGTTTCGGGTTAAACATATGGTCCCGGTTGGTCTCCCGGTCCCCGAGGTATTGGTCAGGACTAGGTATGGGGGTTCCCTTTTCTGGTCATAGGGTGGTTGGTACCATCCCTGGAATGTTTGACTAATGGGGTACCCAGCAATCTCCCACTCGGTGACGTCCCCGTGTTTGTCCACACGGTAGCGGTATGATTGTCCTCCTCCCATCCGTGATCCCTCTCTTGACCTGCTTTTCATCCGTCGTTCTTGCATTGGCCCCCCTCCTCTCGTGCCATTCTGGCTCAGAAGCCACTTGACAGTCTCAGTTAGGGTCAGTGGAACGGGGCGCAAAGGAATTCCCCCTTTGGAATGTATAGGGATATGTGAGCACACCCAGCAACTAGAAAAGTTCCCATTTCGCGCATAAATATAAGACATATACAGAAAGGTGTTTACATGGAGCTCTCGCTTCCATCTCGCTTCCCACGTGCTGTACTTGACGTACACCAAGGCTATTATATAGACTGCGGCACACAGTTTCATCTTACCACTCTATATTAACAAATAGTCAAAGGCAAAATGGCCGTATATGTTGCTTGTAGTGTCTCTATTGACCTGTGGGCGAATCAAAGAATAGTGGAAACTACAGGCATTAGTTTTTCGGCTCGAAAACCTTAAGCTGGGTCCAGTGTTTCCACTGCCCCCGTCCTCTCATGTCGACACAGGCACATGTATCTCCGCTAATCATAACCTTGTACGGTCCTATCCATTTTGGTGCAAAGCCAGGCTTCCCAGTGATGACCTTTACCATTATGCGGGTCCCTGCCTGGGGCACATCTGGGAGGGCGGTGGATTCTAATTTCTCGTCCTGTCGGAGCTGCTTATCCCTGACCTGCGTTCTCATCTCCTTAAGACTGTTGCTCATTTCCAGGACATACCTCCTGATCCTATCTCTTAAGGGTCCCACATCAGTCCCCCCCTGTGACGATCCCTTCTGGGAGTTGCATTGCTCTACCCGTCATTAGCTCATAGAGGGACAGCCCAGTCATCCTGTTTGGGACCGCTCTTAACTTCATTTAGAATGAGGGGCAACACGTCAACCCAGGTCCTCCCGGTTTCTCGGATTGCCTTTGCAATTGCCACCTTGAGGGTTCGATTCATCCGTTCTACCATCCCCGAGCTCTGGGGATGAGATGGGACGTGGAATTTCTGTCTTATCCCCATCAGTTTACATACTGCCTTTATCACCCCTCCCGTGAAGTGGGTGCCCTGATCCGAATCCATTTGCACCGGCACCCCCCCATCTGGGGGTGATCTCCTCGGCCAGTATCCTGGCCACTGTAGTGGCCGTACAATGTCGTGTGGGGATCGCTTCCACCCACCGAGTGAATTGGTCAATTACCACCAAGCAGTATCTTTTCCCCACGCGAGTCCGGCAGTGGCCCGGTGAAATCGATCTGTATATTTTCCCATGGCCCCCTTGGTCTCGGTTGATGGGCCATCCGGATCCTAATTGGCTTGCCAGGGTTATGTTGCGCACATGTTATACAGCGCTGACAGTGTTTGGCTATATCCCGGCCCATTCCAGGCCACCACCATTCGCGCATGAGTAGCTCTGTCATGGACCCTCTGCCCAGATGTACCACACCGTGGGGTAGGTCCAACAAAGTGTGCTTAATACAATTTGGGGCTGTGACCTTCCCCTCTACCTCCACACTGAGCCTTTATCCGGGGCGCCTCCCATCGCCTTCCACTCTTCCCGCTCCTCGGGGGAGGTATCCGTGTGAGGTTGGACTATGTGCCAGACTACCCACTCCCTCACACTGCTGTGGCTTCACTGCCCCCGGGAGGCCTTCTGCCGGGTTTTCTCCTATGTCCCTCATGTTCGGGCCCTGGGATGTTTACCGGCGTCATGTCAACGAGGCCCGTGTCCTGCTTGGTTTTGACCCATACCGGCTCTAGGGCCTCGCATTTCACCCCGTCTCCCCCCAACTCTTATCCCTAATCCCGGGCCAGTGGTTTAGCAATGTTTCGGAAGGGCGCGGAGTACTTGCTTTTACGTCCATCCGCTTGCGGCCAGATTATTTTGTTAAGCTCGGCGTCTATTAATAGTTTAAATTCCCTTATTAAGCCTGTTCTTAGAATAATTTTTTCATTATTTGTATCAGGCGAGTATTATTACGTGGGCTTGTTCTGTTTTATTTTATTCTGACTATCCCACCATTTCCTTTATCTGTCAGGTGAGTCTTCTTTATTCTATTAAGAAATCCAAATGAATAATGTCCAATATAAAACAGTTGTCAATGGAAAGGGTTAACTTCTTTACAGGTTTGTAAGAAGGCCTGATGTCATTACGTGACTTCACGTAATCATCCGAATTTCGTTTTTTTTTAAAGTCTTTGTGCTTTCAAAACTTGCTTAAAAATTAGGAATCCGTTAAAACAGCAGAAATCATTAGTAAAGTCGTCATAATAGAAGTCTTCTCATCAGGACAGACAGCATTTTAGATTAAATTTCAATTTTTTCCTTAACTTCTAATTCAAGTACTTGCCAAATATTTTTTTTTAATTGATTTAAAACGATACCACACATTTTTAATAGATATTTTGTTTACTGAACTTCAATTTTCACACAAGCTGCATACATTCCAACATTTCCTATAAAAATTTTAAAATCAGTAAGATTTTCTAATTCCCAATTTTTCTTTCTGTGCTGAGTTCGCATAGCTTAGATCTCTTCTCTTCGTTATTTTCAAAACCCTCCTGCTTGTTTAGACTGTTCGGGACTTTTCTTGATAAACACGTCTATTCTGGAAATTTTTTCAAACTGCAATGAAACTTTCTCATAATTTAAAATCATTTTCAATGGAGAGTGTCTTTTGCCGCTTCCAAAAATCTTTTCAATTAAACCAATATCTTTTTTCTTCACAGCCAATATCAACTAGTATTTAGTAAGTTATGTTCTCTTTTTTTTTGATCTCCTTCCTTCAAATTAGGTTTTGGTATTTTACACAGAGGGCTCGTCTCTCGGTAACTTCGTTAATTCAGACAATCGAAGACACTTTTTCTTTCAATTTCGTTCAATTTGTTTTCTTTCAAGGCTGCATCTTTATCCTTTCTTTTCATAACTAGAACGGAGTCTAGCACGTAGGCTTTGAGGGCTGCTTTTCGTCCTCTCAAATGTCCCAGCTTTTCTTTCTGTTTCTGCATCTCCCACCACTCTCTCTGTTCTTTCACACTTTTTTTTTTCCCGTCGGGGCCCATCCCTCCTTTTGCATTCTATCTATCAATCCCTTTTGGTCGACTAGGTACAGTCTGGTCAGGGACCCCAGGGGGTCCCTCTCCATTTCCTTACCGGACATCGCAGTCTTTCCCGTCGCGGTCTTACTACTGTCAGCGGTCCGTTCAGGACTTGCAGTCTCTATCATCAGAGGTGTTTCAACACACTTGCGATTCGTTAAAAATGGCGCCTCCGCGACCCACTACGATCTTTTCCAGCTGCACCCGCAACTTACTACAACCACGTTAATTGTTCTACACACGACCCCCAATGTCCCGACCTGTGTGACTCAAAGTCGCAAGGAGATTAGTCCCTACTTCACTCACTGTTCCACTTTTCCGTCGCCACTTTGTCCTCTCTATGTTCCCTTCGACCTTAATCCTTGGCCTTCACGTGGGGCATTCGCCCTCTTAATTCCGGCTCAAGTTAGGTGACTGAGATAGTTTGTGACAATCGAAGTGGCGGGGAACACTCGTTTCTTTCACACATCACTCATACCAAGCTAGCTTAGCCTCTAACCCGCGGCTCAACTGTGGTTTTTCTCACCGTTCACGGACGTTTTGTTCTTTGGTGAATCGGGGCTCAGGGGTCGCCCTGTTCCGGGGCCCAATTGACTGGACGGTCAAACCTTGACTACTCGTCCCTCTCCACCGGCTAGGCGACCCGAGGCGACCGTATTCACCCTGCTCGCAGCGCCAAATCTGTAAGGGAAATTAATTCCACACCGAGTCTGAGAACGGTGAGGGAAAACGTCACAGTTTATTCGTACAGAGTACTCTGGGAGAAGTGGGGAAATTCCGCAGCTTCGCCACACCTTCTCTCCGAGCGAAGTTTCCAAGTTACAATTATACCTTTGGGGGCGGTCCCGCCCCCTTACACCATTGTCCAATTATCTACCATTTTTGTAACATCTTACCCTATATGGTAATGCTATGACAATCTATCTTTACATTGTGGTAAGTCAAAGGTTAACTAGCATACGCACACACAAGTGGGGTTATTTTCCTCGCATCAGCAGAAAAACAAGGAACTATCTTCCTGTTATTAGTACAAGCGATATTCATCTGTTTGCCTCTCCAACTGTCCGTTTCCCTACTTCCCCTATCTTCATGACTCAGGGTCAACGAACTTTGGAGACTACACATGCCTTCTGCTTAAGTATACATTTCTTCCTTGACCACTCTCCCCGTCCCATAATTCATCAGAGAAAGACAGGGGAGCTGGCTACACATTATAAAAGTTACAAAGGTTATAGGTTAAGAAATTTCTCTCCAACACTGCCGATTACAGGGATCAGCTCTTTCGTGTAAGTTCTCAGCTTGGTATGAATATGCTCAGCTTGGGCCTGTGTGCCTTGTTGCACCACAGCCTGTCGAAGGCCTTTTTGCTCATGAGAGACTGACTCGCACCCATGTCCAGTTCCATGGATACTGGAATTCCATCCAGTTCAACTTTTATGATCGGTGGATATTTCATGTTGAAGGTGTGTACCCCATACACTTCTGCCTCCTCGGTTTGAGTCTCTAGCTCAGTTTGATCCACCATGGATCGGTCTTCCTCTGCAATGTGGTGATTTGCAGGGTTTGCATCTTGTCTGCGTACTCGCTGGAGGTATCCCATTGTCCCACAGCCTTTGCACGAATAGTGTTTGAAGCGGCATTGATGGGCCCGATGATCACCTCCGCAGCGCCAACAAGATGTTAACTGCCTCGCATTAATGCTTGATGGCGGACTCTGGGGCAGCTGCAGGTGTGTACATTCTGCCATGTATATTCCTGCCTGAAAACGACGTTACTTTGTGTACAGTACTTGCCGAAACATCTTTATGCTGCGAAATTTGTTTGGTGTTATCGCTGGTGAACATAAATGCCTGGGCTATCGTTATGGCTTTGCTCAGGTTCGGTGTTTCAACAGTCAACAGTTTGAGAAGGATAACCCCATGGACAATGCCAAGCATAAAAAAGTCTCTCAGCATTTGTTCCCGGAATCCATCGAATTCGCAATGTCCTGCAAGGCGCCTTAGTTCGGCGACGTAGCTCGCCACTTCCTGACCTTCAGACCGTTGACTTGTGTAAAATCGATATCTTGCCATCAGAACGCTCCCCTTCGGATTTAGGTGCTCCCGGACCAGCGGACACAGTTCTTCATATGATTTGTTTGTTGGTTTCACCGGAACGAGAAGATTCTTCATGAGGCCATAGGTTGTTGCCCCGCAGACGGTGAGGAGGATCGCCCTTCGTTTGGCAGCGTTCTCGTCCCCTTCCAGCTCGTTGGCCGCAAAATATTAGTCGAGTCTCTCCACGAAGGCCTCCCAATCGTCCCCTTCAGAGAATTTCTCCAGGATACCAACAGTTCTCTGCATTTTCGCGCGGTGGTTTGTTATCTTGGCGCCAGTTGTCTCAAATAAAGTGATGTAACTGAATACTGTAGACGTGAGTAAGTCTGACCTTAGTTCCTTTATTCTAACTCTAGAGTGCTGGTACAGCATGGGAGGCCTGCTTATATACAGTGCTCCCAAGGGATGCTGGGATCCCGTGGGACTACAACAGATGCGCCCTCTGGTGGCGGTAGAATACTGTTTACATAGGGTTGCATACATAACAGAATCTGCTTCCACCGCCCTTTCAGGCAGCGCGTTCCAGATCACAGTGACTCACTGCATAGAAAATAAAACCATTTTCTTATCTCCTCTCTGGTTCCTTTGCCAATTACCTTAGATCTGGTGCAGAATTTGAATTTATTGTATCACTCACTTAACGTCCAGCCGTTATCTTGTGATCGAAAGCTCAAGTGGATTTGTTAGCGAGATGCAATTAACCTTCGCGCCACTTTGAAGTCCAAGAAATGATTTGTTGCATCGTATGGAGTTGTAAGATAAACGCAGAACCGCAAAGTGTTTCATATCTTCCAGGACACTGTCAATTCTAAGATGAATTGTGAAGTATATCTGGAAAATCTCACAAGACCAAGTGTTGGGTTTGATGCCGAGGCATTTCAACACTGACATTGTAAACTTGCTGGAACTGTCCAGAATTGACGCTGTTTAATCAGGCAAAAGGCTCTATTTAGCTCGCTGATTAACTGAGGATATAACATTGCGATATCACACGAGGCAAGAGGAGGGGTGGGCAAAATTGGGGTACTTTGCGGCTCCCATAACACCCCGGGCACAGTGGGAACAGCACCTCCAGCTAAATTGGGCGGGAATTTTGCGGTGGTGCTAACACGCAGCTAACACGTAGCGCCCCGCTCGTCTACACCTGGCGATGCTGACGTCATTACCGGGCGCAATGCCCTCCGAAGCAAGCGCTCTACTCGGAGCTCCTTCACGGCAAACGAGCCAAAGGTGGGCAGAGGAAATGTTACAAGGACACCCTCAAAAGCCTCCCTGATAAAGTGTGACATCCCCACTGACACCTGGGAGTCCCTGGCCAAAGACCGCCCTAAGTGGAGGAAGTGTATCCAGGAGGGCGCTGAGCACCTGGAGTCTCATCGCCGAGAGCATGCAGGAATCAAGCGCAGGCAGCAGAAGGAGCGTGCGGCAAACCAGTCCCACCCTCCCCACCTGTGACAGAGACTGTGGCTCTCATATTGGACTGTTCAGGCACCTAAGGACTCATGTTAAGAGTGGAAGCAAGTCTTCCTCGACTCTGAGGGACTGCCTATGATGACGATGATGATATGATGCTCCCTTACTGCCCTGGAAGATAAATTGACCCTTGACCCTTATTACAGCCTGGCACTGAAGACAACAGTTTCAGCTGCCGTGTTTCAGTCAGAGATCGGCTGGAGGAGCGACATTTAATGGCGCAAGCATCGGGTAAATTCTCAGTCGGCCAGTAATGCTGGCGGCCTACTGCCACATAGGCACACAGGCGTTTTGACAGATTTCACCGGTTTACAGTTGAAGGAGTGTTTTGCCTGTTAAAGATTCCTGACTTTCATTGAGGGCAGATTTGAAAGTCCAACATTTATATCGTTTCATGGGGGCTGTGCTGGCACTCGGCCTCCTGCTCCGACATTACCGTCGGAGGATGCTTAGGCAGCGAGAGAGGCAGCAAAATGTGGCCGGAGGGAGAAGGCCCAAGAGGGCTGGCAACAGGAGACCTCACCCTCCCAGGGTATTCCAGCAGCAGTTTCCCTGAGGAACAGTGTGTTCGAAGGCTGCGCTTCACCGAGGACGTGGTCACACAGCTCTGCCACCTCCAGTAACCAGACCTCGAGCCTCAGACCAGGGTGACGACGGCTCTCTCAGTGGCAGTCTAGGCCACCATCGCGCTCAATTTCTACACCAGCGGATCCTTCTAATGTGGAACAGGAGACCTCTCCAACATCTCCCAGTTTGCCGTCCATTGCTGCATCCGTGAGGTCACAGATTCTCTGTACAGAAGGAGGAGGGACTACATCTCCTTCCCCATGACCAGAGAGAAGCAGCACGAGCGTGTATGTGGTTTTACCAGGATAGCGGGCTTCCCCATGGTGCAGGGCACCATCGACTGCACCCACGTGGCTTTGTAGGCACCGCATCACAATCCTGAGATATTCCGTAACCGCAAAGGCTGCCACTCACTGAATGTGCAGTTGGTGTGTGACCACACACACCGAATCCTCACCGCCAATGCCCGCTATCCTGGCAGCAGCCACGGTGCCTTCATCCTGCGCCAGACTGGTGTGCCAGCTCTCTTCCAGCCACCACATCAATCTCGCGGCTGGCTGCTGGGAGACAAGGGCTATCCACTCCCCACCTGGCTCATGACTCCCCTCCACAACCCCACCGCCCCTGCCCAGCACTCGTACAATGAGAGCCATGCCTCCACCAGGAACATCATTGAGCAGACCCTCGGAGTGCACAAGCAACGGTTCCACTGCCTTGACCGCTCGGGAGGGGCCCTCCAGCACTCGGCTGAGCGGGTGTCCCTATTCGTCATCGTCTGCTGCATGCTGCACAGCCTGCCCATCATGAGGGCGCAGCCATTGCCACTAGGCATAGCCGCACCACCTCGGGAGGAGGAGGAGGACGAGCAGGAGGAGGAGCAGGAGGAGGAGGGGGAGGAGGAGGAAGAGGAGGAGGAGGAGGTGCAGGAGGAGGAGGAGGAGGAGGGGGAGGAGGAGGAGCAGGTGCAGGAGGAGGAGGAGGGGGAGGGGGAGGAGGAGGAAGAGGAGGAGGAGGAGGTGCAGGAGGAGGAGGAGCAGGAGGAGGAGGAGGGGGAGGGGGAGGAGGAGGAGGAGGAGGAGAAGTAGGAGGAGGAGAAGCAGGAGGAGGAGGAGGGGGAGGAGGAGGAGGGGGAGGAGGAGGAGGAGGGGGAGGGGGAGGAGGAGGAGGAGGAGCAGGAGGAGGAGGGGGAGGGGGAGGAGGAGGAGGCGGAGGAGGAGCAGGAGGAGGAGGAGCAGGAGGAGGAGGAGGGGGAGGGGAGGAGGAGGAGGCGGAGGAGGAGCAGGAGGAGGAGGAGCAGGAGGAGGAGGAGGACGAGGCGGAGGAGGAGCAGGAGGAGGAGGAGCAGGAGGAGGAGGAGGGGGAGGGGGAGGAGGAGGAGGCAGAGGAGGAGCAGGAGGAGGAGGAGCAGGAGGAGGAGGAGGACGAGGCGGAGGAGGAGGAGGAGGAGGAGAAGCAGGAGGAGGAGGAGCAGGAGGAGGAGGAGGGGGAGGAGGAGGAGGAGCAACGGAGAAGGCAGCTGCACAATCACCATCCTGCAATGGCGGTCCATAACCATCCCATCAGACTTCGGTTCCAATGAATTCCAGCCCACTGCCCGATTACCCGGTACGACCCATCAGCTCATCAATTTCCCCTTCGATACCACAGCTCCAAAACTGAAATGAGAGACAACACCAAATATGCAAAATTCCATTTAAAATTTATCTCATAACATTCACCACAATTATAAACAACAATTACATTTAAGAATCGCCCTTGTGCAATACATTATATCCCCTCTTTACACTGGCTTTCCCTATTTGAGAGCTCCTCCGCAGTGTGTCCCTGTGTCTGCAGCAGGGCTGCTGAAAGGTTGCTGAGTGTCGGTGCCAGAGATACAGATGGCCTTGCAGGATGCCCGCGACCAGCTCTGGGCCTGGTCGGCGATGTAGCTCGCCACATCCTGGCCCTCAGAGCAATGGTGCATATAAAAGCAATTCCTGGCCATTAAGATGCTCTCCTTCGGCTTGAGGTGTTCCCGAACCAGCGTACACAACTCTGCATCTATCTTGTCTGTTTGGTTCGTCGGTGCTAGCAGATTTTTGATGAGGCCGTATATCGTAGACCCACAAACGGTGAGGAGAATCGCCCTGCTCCACTGGCCAGATCCAGCTCGATTGCAGTGAAGTACTGGTCAAGACGCTCAACGAAGGCTTCCCAATCATCACCCTCAACAAATCTCTCAAGAATACCAACGGCAGCAATAACCGCGTGAAAGTTCGGGATCTGTTACTCGTCGCCAATTGTTATGTTCAGAATAACTCCATAAAAATGTGTGCTGTAACCTCAAACCAATGTGACCATAGAAACATAGAAACATAGAAAATAGGTGCAGGAGTAGGACATTCAACCCTTCTAGCCTGCACCGCCATTCAATGAGTTCATGGCTGAACATGCAACTTCAGTACCCCATTCCTGCTTTCTCGCCATACCCCTTGATCCCCCTAGTAGTAAGGACTTCATCTAACTCCTTTTTGAATATATTTCGTGAATTGGCCTCAACAACTTTCTGTGATAGAGAATTCCACAGGTTCACCACTCTCTGGGTGAAGAAGTTTCTCTTCATCTCGGTCCTAAATGGCTTCCCCCTTATCCTTAGACTGTGACCCCTGGTTCTGGACTTCCCCAACATTGGGAACATTCTTCCTGCATCTAACCTGTCTAACCCCGTCAGAATTTTAAACGTTTCTATGAGGTCCCCTCTCATTCTTCTGAACTCCAGTGAATACAAGCCCAGTTGACCTTAGTCTCTTTAATCAAACTCCAGAGTAAAGAAGCAGCATGGCAGACAACCTTTTATACTTGCTTGCACAAGGTGTGCAGGTGACCCTTGGGTCTCAAACACGTGCGCCCCCGATGGCAAGTCTAACACTATTATAAAGTTTACATACATAACATCAGCAGTCTGGGCTGGCTGAGTGATGGGCAGCGACAAGTGCCAGTGGCAGTGGTGGGCTCAGGAATGCTGTCATCCTGAGAGAGGACAGCAGGTTCCTTCTCCACTGACCCACCGCCACTCCCCTTGGGCAGCACCTCAGCATCCCCACCAATCGGCTGGAGCACGGGTTGCTGGCCTGCTGCGACACCGTGAGATCCCCGGTGGACTGTGGTGGTCCCGGCGACGATGGCAGCAGTCAGAGCTTGCGTGACATCCAGCTGAGACTGCGTGAGAGCAGTCTCAGAGTCGATGCCGCCAACCATTGTCTGCAGTACAGCACTAAGACGTTGCGTGGCTTCCGCCTGTGCTGCAATGGAAGCTGCCACGTCGCCCAGGCATCATGAGGTCTGGATCCACACGGTCTCTCTGGGAGTCCACCATCGTCTACACTCTGGCAATGATGGGCTCCATGGTGCGCGCAGAGCTCTGTGCACAGTGCAGGAGGCGGACTCCTCCACGGTCCGTACCACTTGTGACGGGCTCGCGGGCACCCTTGCCTTTGCACCTATCATGTCAGAGTGCATGGCCATCACCCTGTGTGTGCACACCTCCCCATCGAGGTCCTCATCTGAGTCCTGTGCAGCAGGACTTGCGCGCGAACTCACCCTCCGGGGAGCTGGCTCCCGAGGTTTCCTTTCCCCTTGGCCTTGCAGCCGCCCGCAAGGCCCCGGTGCATCACCCAGTGCTGACCCCTCTACTAACCTAACCTCTAAGGACCGCGTAGTGCCAGTCTCTGAGCTGGTGCCTGCGGATGGGAGATGCCGTGACCCCGTGCTTGGGCCCTCCTCCTCTTCTCCCTCATCGCTATCGTGGGGTGGGCTCAGGGACAGGCTGGTCATCTGCCGGCTGATTATCTGAAAGCATAAATGGCGCACGACTCGCGTTAAGGTGGGGGGCAGGAATGGAGCAAGGAAGGCAGATGGTATGAGGAGCTGGAACATGATAAAGCCTTCTTGTGTGAGGGGGAAGTGGGATGAGAAAAGGAGAGGGGATAAAGATACCGTTGTTGCCCCCAGCGGGGTCGATGTCTCCGCTGGCCACTGCGCCCACCACCTGCGGGCCAATGAGCCGCAGTACTCGCTCCTCGTGGTCGGAGAGCTGCAAGTGTTGAGGTTCATCCCCCGCCTGTCCTCTGCTGCTCCCTCCGATTGTGGGCGAAAGGATGGGATTTGTGTGAGTAAAGGTCCAGCAATGTGTATGGGAGATATGCCTGCCATCGTTGAATAGCTGTGAGTGTAGGCCAGGCATGAGATGAGGATGTGAGTTGGAGTGGCTGCACATGTTTGGTGGGGGTGTGGTGGTTTATGCAGTGAGCACAGACAGAGTTTCGGGGGCTGCTATGTTGGAGGTGTTGAAGCAATATACTCACCTTCGCCAACCGGTTGAGGTCATTGAATTTCTTCCGGCCCTGTGCGAGGCTGCGTTGAACGACAGTGCTGGCCGACACCTCCTCTGCCACTTCCGTCCACATGGCCCGGAAGACCGGGGGCAATGGCCTCCTTCCAGTTACCGCGAAGGACGCTTCCCTCCTTCTCACGACTGCCCCCACCAAATGCCTCCAATGCCGTGTCATTGAACCGACAAGCTCTCTCCCTTACACCTGGATTAGCAGCAGCCATCGCAAACAGTCTTCCACTTGCTCTCAGCTCTCCTTCAGATGCAGCGCTGCTAAAAGTGAATGGCTGCAGCTTGATATAACCTCCCCTTTAAGAGCTGGAATGAGCCAGTGAGAAGGATTGAAGGACGATTGCTGTGTACAAGTCACCTGAAGTTGGGTTGCACTCTGGTGAAAGCCCCCCTGCAGGGCCCCACTGAGGTCATTAGCGCTTGATTTACCGCCCCCTTCCTTCCTGGGGCGCTAAAACCTAATTTCGAAGAAGTTTAGTTTTGTTTGCACCTGCCGATAACGTTTCAAAATTTTAAAAAGCAGCACCCCAAACAGGGAGCTACCCAACTTCTCCCTCACAACGTATTATGGGATGTTGAAACTGACTGGGATGGAGTTTGACTTTGTGCGATGATGTAAAACGGGTGATGGGTGAATTGGCACTCCTTTTCACTGCACAGAGTCCACATCCAGCTTCGCTGAATTCAACAAGCCAGAAATCTGTTCCTCAAACCTTCAGCAACGTTTATATTCCAACATCATCAACAACGTGCAATTGTGTGGCATCTTTAACGTAGCGAAACGTTCCAAGGCACTTCACAGCAGCGTTATCAAACAAAATTTGGCATCGAGCCACAGAAGGAGCTATTAGGGCAGGTCACCAAAAGCTTGGTCAAAGAGATAGGTTTTAAGGAACATGTTAAAGGTTTAGTGAGGGAGTTCCAGAGATTAGGACTTAGGCAACTGAAGGCACGGCCTCCGACGGTGGAGAGATTAAAATCGGCGATGTGCTTGAGGCCAGAATTAGAGGAGCACAGAGATCTTAGAAAAGAAAGACTTGCATTTATATAGCGCCTTTCACAACCACCGGACGTCCCAAAGCGCTTTCCAGCCAATGAAGTCCTTTTTGGAGTGTAGTCACTGTTGTAATGTGGGAACCGCAGCAGCCAAGTTGCGCACAGCAAGCTCCCACAAACAGCAATGTGATAACGACCAGATAAGGGGCGGAATTTTCGTTTTTGGCAGGAACAGCAGTTTTACGTCAAAATTACCATTTTTGCTGCACTACCATTTTTAGGCCGGACTCTCGGCTTTTACGTCTGCACCAGGGGAGCATCGGTAAAGGAGGCGTTCCAAGACTATTCGCGGTGCAAACCGCGAGTTTCGGCAACTTTCGTCCGGGGCCGGGAGCACTGCGAGAGAGGCCTTGGGAGGGGGGGAAAAAACAAACAAAAAAAATTCCCAAAAACATTTATAAAACACTTATCTAGCGAATTGCTGAAAAAAATAAAAAAATAAAAACTTGAACTTACTTTTTTTGCAGGTTTTTATACTTACGGCTGCTGGCAGGGCTGCAGCGACAGGTTTTACCTGTCACTATTCTGGGCGCGGTGTAGGGGTCGGGAGTATGCCGAAAGTACGACGCAAACGCAATCCGCATCGTTGCGCGTCGGCGCAGCTCTCCCCGGTGGTACTTGGAAGCCCCGCTGCAAACAGGTACCCGAGGATCCCACTGACCGGGGTTTCGCTGCGGAGAGTCACATCGCGGCGAAAACCCAGTCGCAAAACCTGCCGAAATTCCGGCCCAAACTGTTTTGGTGATGTTGATTGAGGGATAAATATTGGCTTCTACGAAATAGTGCCATGGGATCTGTAACGTCCACCTGAGAGAGCAGACGGGACCTCGGTTTAACGTCTCATCTGAAAGACGGCCCCTCCGACAGCACAGCGCCCCCTCAGCACTGCACTGGAATGTCAGCCTAGATCTTTGTGCTCAAGTCACTGAAGTGAAACTTGAGGGGTGTCGGACTGGAAGAGGTCACTGAGATAGGGAAGGAGTGAGGCCATGGAGGGATTTGAAAGCAAGGATGAGAATTTAAAAATGGAGGTGTTGCAGGACCAGGAGCCAATGTAGATCAGTGAGCACAGGGGGTGATGGGTGAGCGGGACTTGGTGCGAGTTGGGATATGGGCAGCAGAGTTTTGGATGAGTTTAAGTTTATGTTCCATCCAAAGAATTTCTTACAAAAGGTAATGATTCCATGCTGGACTTGTCCCTTGTAAGTAATCATTGTACTTTTAGTATTTGCTTCATCATTTTGTCTATCCTATCCTCTTCAACTTAGGCAGTCTCTCGGAGTCGAGGATGACTTGCTTCCACAACTAATAGTTCTCAGGGGACTGATGAGTCCGATGCGGGACCTACAGTCTCTGTCACAGGTGGGGCAGACGGTGGTTGGAGGGACAGCTGGGTGGGGGGCTGGGGTTGCCGTGTGCTCCTTCCGCCATTTGTGCTTGGCCTCCGCGTGCTCCCGGGGAAGATACTCGAGATGTTTGGTGCCTTCGAGGTCGCTTCTCCTCCACTTTGAGCGGTCTTGGGCCAAGGATTCCCAGGTGTCGGTGGGGATGTTGCATTCTTTCAAGGAGGTTTTGAGGGTGTCCTTAAAGCGTTTCCTCTGCCCCCCCTGGGCTCGCTTGCTGTGTCGGAGATCTGAGTAGAGCACTTGCTTTAAGAGTCTCGTGTCGGGCATACAAATGATGTGGCCCGCTGAACGGAGCTGATCGAATGTGGCCAATGCTTCGATGCTGGGGATGGTGGCTTGAGGGAGTACACTGACGTTGGTGCATCTGTCCTGCCAATGGATTTAGTACATAGTTCATACAGGAGGATGGTTATCAGTACTGCTCTGTAGACCATGGGCTTGGTGCCGGGTTTGAGGTCCTGGTCTTCAAACACTCTCTTCCTCAGGCGACCAAAGGCTGCACTGATGCACTGGAGGTGGTGTTGGACCTCGTCATCGATGTCTGCCCTTGTTGACAGTAGGCTCCTGAGGTATGGAAAATGGTCCACGTTGTCCAAGACCGAGTCGTGGATTTTGATAACCGGGGAGCAGTGCTGTGTGGCAGGGGCAGGTTGGTAGAGGACCTTTGTCTTACGGATGTTTAGTGTGAGGCCCATACTCTTGTATGCCTCGGTGAAGGTGTTGACGATGTCTTGGAGTTCAGCCTCCGAGTGTGCGCAGACGCAAGCATCGTCTGCGTACTGTAATTTGATGACGGAGGATGGGGCGACCTTGGATCTGGCCTGGAGGCAGCGGAGGTTGAACAGATTCCCGTTTGTCCTGTAATTTAGCTCCACTCCAGCGGGGAGCTTGCTGAGGGTGAGGTGGAGCATTGCAGCGAGGAAGATTGAGAAGAGCGTTGGTGCGATGACACAGCCTTGCTTGACCCCGGTCCAGACATGGATTGGGTCTGTGGTGGATCCATTGGTCAGGATCACGGTTTGCATGTCATCGTGGAGCAGGCGGAGGATGGTGACAAACTTTTGAGGGCAGCCGAATTTGAGGAGGACGCTCCATAATCCCTCACAGTTGACAAGGTCTTTGTGAGGTCGAAGAAGGCCATGTACAGGGATTGGTGCCGTTCCCTGCATTTTTTTTGAATTTGACACAGGGTGAAGATCGTGTCCATTGTGCCCCTTAGTGGGCGAAGCCCGCATTGCGACTCTGGGAGGAGCTCTTCAGCCACAGGGAGAAGGCGATTGAGGAGGATTCTTGCGATGACTTTCCCTGTGGCAGGCAGCAGGGAAACACCTCTGTAATTACCACAATCGGACTTGTCACTTTTCTTGAAGATGGTCATGATTACAGCATCTCTGAGATCCCCTGGCATGCTCTCCTCCTTCCAAATAAGAGAAATGAGTTCATGGATATGCGCCAAAAGTGCTTCTCCGCCATGCTTTAGTGCTTCGGTGGGGATTCCATCTGCTCCCGAGGCCTTGTTGTTCTTCAGTTGTTGGATGGCCTTTTTAAGCTCGTGCCGGGCTGGGGTTGTGCTGAGATGGTGGCGGGTAGCATGCTGTGGGATGGAGTCGAGGACACTCACATCGAAGGCAGAGTCTCGGTTAAGGAGATCCTCGAAGTGCTCCTTCTAGCGGGCACTGACTGCCTCTCTGTCCTTAATGAGCACCTCTCCGTTCTTGGCCAGCAGTGAGGTGGGGCCTTGGGTGCTTGGGCCATAGGAGGTCTTGACTGCGCTGAAGAATCCTCGCATGTCGTGGTTGTCGGCCAGCTGCTGGATCTCCTGCGCTTTCTTCACCCACCATCTGTCCTTTAGGTCGCAGGTTTTCTGTTAGACCTCGGCCTTCAGACGTCTGTGGAGCTGCTTTCTTGTCCTCGGGGTGTGTTGCTGTTTCCAGTTCAAGAATGCCCTGCGCTTCCGGCTTACTAGCTCCTGGATCTCCTGGTCATTCTCGTCGAACCAGTCTTGGCGTTTCCTGGTCGAGTGACCGAGCGTCTCTTCGCAGGTGCTGATTATGGAGGCCTTGAGGGCAGACCAGGCACTGTGGGCACTCTGCATCACTGGGTCACTGGGAGTTATCAGGTTGGTTGTGAGGCGCTGGCTGAATAGGGCTTTCTTCGCAGTGACTTTGAGTGCTCCAGCGTTGATTTTCCTGAAGGGGCGTTTCTGTTGGAAATGACGGAGCGAATTCGGTGCTGGTCCATCCAGGAGTCGTCAGCTCCTGTCAAGGCGCGGGTGATGTGCACATCCTTGCGGTCCCTCGCTCGGGCGATGACGTGGTCTAGCAGATGCCAATGCTTGGAGCGAAGGTGTTGCCATGAGGCCTGATACTTTCCAGTCACTGTTTTGCTGTCAGTTGCTGGAATCTGCAGACCTGTAGTCCGTTCCCAGAGATTACATTGAATGTGCAGCACAGAAGCAGGCCATTCGGCCCGACTGGACTGTGCCGGTTTTAATGCCCAACGTGAGCCCCCTCCTGGTTTAGGGAGGATTAACAATGATTCTGTGATAAATCCAATAAACAGATCACTGGAAGTAGTGTCACCGTTCAGCACCCAGCTCTGTACTTCTGCAAAGGTGGAAATTAGACAAACTGTAGCTTCTTAGATGCCTCCGGGATCCTGCTGATGAAGCATTGAGAAATAAAAGGGAATGTAAAAGGGAACTGTGTTCGACATTTGGAGGAGAAATGTGGACAGAAATATCTCACTATTAGGTGCCTTTGGACTAAAGTAGGGCCTTTTAGATTGAGTTTGGACATTTTAAATTGTATGCTGGGTCTGCATAGAGAATTGGGATCCTTATAGGGCTGCTAACCCACCTGGGAGGCAGGCCCCAGGGAGACATTAGCAGTCTAACAAAAGTCCACTTACCAGGGACCCAGATACATACATGTTTTAACAGTTCTTAAAACGGCTATACAGAAAAACCCTGGCATCAGCAAAACACACAATGGAGAGTATCAGGACCTGATTACATTCTAACAGTACCATTCGAAAACCCCATCAACACCTTTGGGAATCTTGTATCAAACAAGAAATTAGGGATGCATGCAATAAAGGTACAACAGTTATCATGGGTGACTTTAATCTACATATTGATTGGGCTAATCAAACTGGTACCAATGTGATGGAGGAGGATTTCCTAGAGTATATTAGGGATGGTTTTCTAGACCAATATGTCGAGGAACCAACTAGGGAGCTGGCCATCCTAGACTGGGCGATGTGTAATGAGAAAGGACTAATTAGCAATCTTGTTGTGCGAGACCTCTTGGGGAAGAGTGACTATAATATGGTAGAATTCTTTATTAAGGTGGAGAGTGACACAGTTAATTCAGAAACTAGGATCCTGAACTTAAGGAAAGGTAAATTCGATGGTTTGAGGCGTGAATTGGCTAGAATAGACTGGCAAATGATACTTAAAGGGTTGACAGTGGATAGGCAATGGCAAACATTTAAAGATCACATGGTTGAACTTCAGAAATTGTACATCCCTGTCTGGAATAAAAATAAAACGGGGAAGGTGGCTCAACCGTGGCTAACAAGGGAAATTAAGGATAGTGTTAAATACAAGGAAGAGGTATATAAATTGGCCAGAAAAAGCAGCAAACCTGAGAACTGGGAGAAATTTAGAATTCAGCAGAGGAGGACAAAGGGTTTAATTAGGAGGGAGAAAATAGAGTATGAGAGGAAGCTTGCTGGGAACATAAAAACTGACTGCAAAAGCTTCTATAGATATGTGAAGAGAAAAAGATTAGTGAAGACAAACGTAGGTTCCTTGCAGTCAAACTCAGGTGAATTAATAATGGGGAACAAAGAAATGGCAGACGAATTGAACAAATACTTTGGTTCTGTCTTCATGAAGCAAGACACAAATAACCTTTAGGAAGTACTAGGGACCTAGGGTCTAGTGAGAAGGAGGAACTGAAGGATATCCTTATTAGGCAGGAAATTGTGTTACGGAAATTGTTGGGATTGAAGTCCGATAAATCCCTGGGGCCTGATAGTCTGCAACCCAGAGTACTTAAGGAAGTGGCCGTGGAAATAGTGAATGCATTGGTGATCATTTTCCAACAGTCTATCGACTCTGGATCAGTTCCTATGGACTGGAGGGTAGCTAATGTAAAAAGGGAGGGAGAGAGAAAGCGGGTAATTATAGACCGGTTAGCCTGACATCAGTAGTGGGGGAAATGTTGGAATCAATTATTAAAGATGAAATAGCAGTGCATTTGGAAAGCAGTGACAGGATCGGTCCAAGTCACCATGGACTTATGAAGGGGAAATCACGCTTGACAAATCTTCTGGAATTTTTTGAGGATGTAACTAGTAGAGTGGACAAGGGAGAACCAGTGGATGTGGTGTATTTGGACTTTCAAAAGGGTTTTGACAAAGTCCCACACAAGAGATTGATGTGCAAAATCAAAGCACATGGCATTGGGGGTAATATACTGACGTGGATAGAGAACTGGTTGGCAGACAGGAAGCAGAGTCGGGATAAACGGGTCCTTCGCAGAATGGCAGACAGTGACTAGTGGAGTGCCGCAGGGCTCAGTGCTGGGACCCCAGCTCTTTACAACACACATCAATGATTTAGATGAAGGAATTGAGTGTAATATCTCCAAGTTTGCAAATGACACTAAACTGGGTGGCGGTGTGTGCTGTGAGGAGGACGCTAAGAGGCTGCAGGGTGACTTGGACAGGTTAGGTGAGTGGGCAAATGCATGGCAGATGCAGTATAATGTGGATAAATGTGAGGTTATCCACTTTGGGGGCAAAAACACGAAGACAGAATATTATCTGAATGGCGGCAGATTAGGAAAAGGTGAAGTGCAATGAGACCTGGGTGTCATGGTTCATCAGTCATTGAACGTTGACATACAGGTACAGCAGGCGGTGAAGAAGGCAAATGGTATGTTGGCCTTCATATCTAGGGGATTTGAGTATAGGAGCAGGGAGGTCTTACTGCAGTTGTACAAGGCCTTGGTGAGGCCTCACCTGGAATATTGTGTTCAGTTTTGGTCTCCTAATCTGAGGAAGGACCTTCTTGCTATTGAGGGAGTGCAGCGAAGGTTCACCAGCCTGATTCCCAGGATGACTGAACTGACATATGAGGAGAGACTGGATCAACACGGCCTTTATACATTGGAGTTTAGAAGGATGAGAGGGGATCTCATAGAAACATATAAAATTCTGACGGGACAGGACAGGTAAGATGCAGGTAGAATGTTCCCGATGTTGAGGAAGTCCAGAACCAGGGGACAAAGTCTTAGGATAAGGGGTAGGCCATTTAGGACTGAGATGAGGAGAAACTTTTTCACTCAGAGAGTTGTTAACCTGTGGAATTTCCTGCCGCAGAGAGTTGTTGATGCCAGTTCATTGGATATATTCAAGAGGGAGTTCAAAATGGCCCTTACGGCTAAAGGGATCAAGGGGTATGGAGCAAAAGCTGGAAAGGGGTTCTGAGGGAATGATCAGCCATGATCTTATTGAATGGTGGTGCAGGCTCAAAGGGCCAAATGGCCTACTCCTGCACCTATTTTCTATGTTTCTATGTTTCTATGTATCATGCTAATGCTCAATCAGCCCACCAAAATTCTCACAAAGGGATCACATTAGAGTTGATCAGCCTGCCAAAATCGCACAAAGGCAGTCATCAAATATCAATTGTGCACCCGAGTTTTGGCGCGAAAGCTTAAGCAGCCTCTCGGGTATAACTGGGGGCCTTGCTGGTAGCTTGAGTGGTCACCGTTGGGCTGAGGAAACACTTTTGAAGAAATGTACCCGAGAACACTCTCGAAAAGCACTTGGACTCTGGGCTCTTTGACACTGGTTTTGAAACATTTAACTTGCCACACGAGGTTACAGCAACGCAACAAGAAGAACCTAACAAGAAGCCTCGGAGTCACTGAAAAACCAACAATCGTCCAGCGTTGACTCAAGGAAAAAACTTATTTACCATCAAAACGTCGACCAGTCCTAATACCGAAGACACCGCAACCAGCCAAAGAATCCACAAGATTGAGGAGAGAGAAAGCAGTGTGCAACTGGTCTAAACTGTGGAGAAATCCTTTGGTGAGCATATCCTGCAATTTCAGAGCCTAACTTAGTTGGTGTATGTGATATATTCCAACATGGCAGGCAGCTCTCTCGGAAGCCTCAGGAAATCTGCCTGGTTCTGTTTATTATTAACCCTGCACTTGCAGTACACAATACGTCCACATCCACAGTGTGGAGCTACAAACATTACAAGCTTACAGACATTACACTTCTCCCTCCTTAATGAAGAAGTTATTATAACAAACATCATACATAATTTTCATGTTTATACATAACACAGGATATAAACTTACTTTTATCCATATTTACAAATTTAACTTTACCACTTGTTTTCTGTTTCGAAGAGGATACCTTCGCTCTCGAACAGAACCTTCCAAACATGCTGTCAATTTCACACTCATTCGAGGCTCATCCTGAGGAATGTTTTCCTCCATGGAATTTCCTTGATTTTCATTTGAACTGACTCTAACTTCAGGCTCTTTGTTTTCCTGACTCGGACTCAGACTTTCATTCTGATTCTCTCCTGGATTTGTTTCCAGTACATTGGATTTAGGATTTGCTACTGGTGTATCAAAACTATCTGATGAGTCAGAAATAATTGAATCATTCCCACCTTTAACTCCTTCTATGTCTGTAGGTAAAATATGATCAATATGAACAAACCTAACCTGTCCATTATCAAACATCTTTGCCAAATATTTGCGAGGACCACATATCTTCACCACTCTTCCTGGTAACCACTTTAACCATTTATGGTGATGGTTCTTCACTCTCGCCTTCTGGTTTAATTTCACACTTCTCTCTTTTACTCTCCCTCTATCATGATTCTCTTTCTGTCTTAATTGTGTCTCTTCTACGGACTGCGCCAAATTTGGCTTTAACAACGAGAATCTGGTTCGTGGCTGTCGTTTGAGAAACAACTCTGCTGGTATTCTACCAGTAGTTGTATGAGGAGTATTTTGATATGTAATCAAAAAATTAGCCAATTTATGATCCAATGACAACTGTCGTTTCCTTGGATTTGGATCTAACATTTGTTTTATGAGGGCACGTTTTACAATTTGTACAGTGCGCTCTGCTGCACCATTCGAAGCAGGATGGTATGGTGGAACCTTGCTATTTTTCACACCATTTTTGCTCGTGAATTGTGCAAATTCTTCTGAACGAAATTGTGGTCCATTATCCGAAACAATCTCTTCAGGTAGGCTAAATGAAGAAAATAATTTTCGCAAAATGTTTTATTTTAATCGACTGACAATCCATTCCTACGAATGAAGAATGGATGTGTATCTTTGTCTGTTACCTGGTTTGGCCATCCATTTGCAATATACTCATACACCTTTGACATCACTGGGTCACGTTTTGTTGCTCGACCAATCTTTTCAGCTGTGACTGATAGGCCCCAAATAATAACTTCACGGTGGGGAGGGCAATAATTAGGGGAATAATGGAGGCATGTGAAAAAGGAACGGCAGTAATCATGGGGGATTTTAACCTGCATATCGATTGGTCAAATCAAATCGCACGGGGTAGCCTTGAGGAGGAATTCAGAGAATGCATACGGGATTGTTTCTTAGAACAGTATGTTACAGAACCTACAAGGGAGCAAGCGATCTTAGATCTGGTCCTGTGTAATGAGACAGGAATAATAAACGATCTCCGAGTAAAAGATCCTCTCAGAATTAGTGATCACAGTATGGTTGAATTTGTAATACAGATTGAGGATGAGGAAGTAGTGTCTCAAACGAGCGTACTATTCTTAAACAAAGGGGACTACAGTGGGATGAGGGCAGAGTTGGCTAAAGTAGACTGGAAACACAGACTAAACGGTGGCACAATTGAGGAACAGTGGAGGACTTTTAAGGAGCTCTTTCATAGTGCTCAACAAAAATATATTCCAGTGAAAAAGAAGGGCGGTAAGAGAAGGGATAACCAGCCGTGGATAACCAAGGAAATAAAGGAGAGTATCAAATTAAAAACCAATGCGTATAAGGTGGCCAAGGTTAGTGGGAAAATAGAAGATTGGGAAAATTTTAAATGACAGCAAAGAATGACTAAGAAAGCAATAAAGAAAGGAAAGATAGATTACGAAGGTAAACTTGCGCAAAACATAAAAACGGATAGTAAAAGCTTTTACAGATATATAAAACGGAAAAGAGTGACTAAAGTAAATGTTGGTCCCTTAGAAGATGAGAAGGGGGATTTAATAATGGGAAATGTGGAAATGGCTGAGACCTTAAACAATTACTTTGCTTCAGTCTTCACAGTGGAAGACACAAAAACCATGCCAAAAATTGCTGGTCACAGGAATGTGGGAAGAGAGGACCTTCACTATCACTATCACTAGCGGGGTAGTGCTGGACAGGCTAATGAGACTCAAGGTAGACAAGTCCCCTGGACCTGATGAAATGCATCCCAGGGTATTAAAAGAGATGGCAGAAGTTATAGCAGATGCATTCGTTATAAACTACCAAGAGTCTATGGACTCTGGGGAGGTACCAGCGGATTGGAAAGCAGCTAATGTAACGCTTCTGTTTAAAAAGAGGGGCAGACAAAAGGCAGGTGATTATGGGCCAGTTAGTTTAACATCTGTAGTGGGGAAAATGCTTGAAACTATCATTAAGGAAGAAATAGCGGGACATCTTGATAGGAATAGTGCAATCAAGCAGACGCAGCATGGATTCATGAAGGGGAAATCATGTTTAACTAATTTACTGGAATTCTTTGAGGATATAACGACCATGGTGGATAGAGGTGTACCGATGGATGTGATGTATTTAGATTTTCAAAAGGCATTCGATAAGGTGCCACACAAAAGGTTACTGCAGAAGATAAGGGTACACGGAGTCAGAGGAAATGTATTAGCATGGATAGAGAATTGGCTGGCGAACAGAAAGCAGAGAGTTGGGATAAATGGGTCCTTTTCAGGTTGGAAATCGGTGGTTAGTGGTGTGCCACAGGGATCGGTGCTGGGACCACAACTGTTTACAATATGCATAGATGACATGGAAGAGGGGACAGAGTGTAGTGCAACAAAATTTGCAGATGACACAAAGATTAGTGGGAAAGCGAATTGTGTAGAGGACACAGAAAGGCTGCAAAGAGATTTAGATAGGTTAAGCGAATGGGCTAAGGTGTGGCAGATGGAATACAATGTCGGAAAGTGTGAGGTCATCCACCTTGGGAAAAAAAACAGTAAAAGGGAATATTATTTGAATGGGGAGAAATTACAACATGCTGCGGTGCAGAGGGACCTGGGGGTCCTTGTGCATGAATCCCAAAAAGTTAGTTTGCAGGTGCAGCATGTAATCAGGAAGGCAAATGGAATGTTGGCCTTCATTGCGAGAGGGATGGAGTACAAAAGCAGGGAGGTCCTTCTGCAACTGTATAGGGTATTGGTGAGGCCGCACCTGGAGTACTGCATGCAGTTTTGGTCACCTTACTTAAGGAAGGATATACTAGCTTTCGAGGGGGTACAGAGACGATTCACGAGGCTGATTCCGGAGATGAGGCGTTACCTTATTATGATAGATTGAGTAGACTGGGTCTTTACTCGTTGGAGTTCAGAAGGATGAGGGGTGATCTTATAGAAACATTTAAAATAATGAAAGGGATAGACAAGATAGAGGCAGAGAGGTTGTTTCCACTGGTCGGGGAGACTAGAACTAGGGGGCACAACCTCAGGATATGGGGGAGCCAATTTAAAACCGAGTTGAGAAGGAATTTCTTCTCCCAGAGGATTGTGAATCTGTGGAATTCTCTGCCCAAGGAAGCAGTTGAGGCTAGCTCATTGAATGTATTCAAGTAAGAGAAAGATAGATTTTTAACCAATAAGGGAATTAAGGGTTACGGGGAGCGGGCGGGTAAGTGGAGCTGAGTCCACGGCCAGATCAGCCATGATCTTGTTGAATGGCGGAGCAGGCTTGAGGGGCTAGATGGCCTACTCCTGTTCCTAATTCTTATGTTCTTATGTTCTTATGACTGGCATTTCATCAATGTATGAAAAATAAAAAACTTCTTCCCTATTGGGTGTAACTTGCAATAGGGAAGGCCATCTAGACACTGCATCAGCATTACTGTGATCAGCTGATCATCTGTATTCACTATCATATGTATATGCTAACAAAATCAAAGCCCATCTCTGCATTCGGGCTGCAACTAATGTTGGAACTGGGGACTTTGGATGGAGGATTGCTGTTAGGGACTTATGGTGAAACATCTTGAACCCCAAAATTAATGCCAAAGCTTTCCTTTCAATTTGCGCATAATTACTCTCACTGGCACTGAGAGTGCGTGAAGCAAAAGCAATTTGTCTCTCCTCTCCACTACATGATACATGAGAGATTACTGCCCCAACTCCATACGGAGAGGCATCACATGCTAGCTTAATCTCCTTCGATATGTCATAGTGAACTGACATGGTGCTCTCTACCAATTTGCTTTTACACTCCTTGAATGCTGTATCGCATTCTTTTGACCACTTCCAATGGACCTGTTTTTTCAAAAGTTCATTCAGTGGATGTAGTACTGTAGCCAAATTTGTTAGGAACTTCCCATAATAGTTCAAAAGACCCAAGAATGAACGAAGTTCAGTGACATTCCTGGGAGTGGGTGCATTTCTAATTGCATCCAATTTTTCCATGGTTGGATGTAAACCATCTTTGTCTACTCTGTACCCTAAGTACTCCACTGAGTTTTTAAATAATCTCACTTATGAGCAGACACTCGTACTCTGTGCTTCTCTAGCCGTTTGAGGACTTCATTCAATATGTTATTATGAATTTGCCTATTTGGTGCTGAAATTAGTATGTCATCCAAATAACATACTACCCCTTCAATACCTTGCAAAATCTGGTTCATTACCCCTTGGAATATGGCAGGGGCGGAAGACACTCCAAACGGTAGCCTATTAAATTGATATAGGCCTCGATGAGTATTTATAGTCAAACATGACTTGGACTCCTCATCTAGGTAGGCATTCGTAAGATCTAGTTTTGAGAAGATCTGACCACCTGTCAGTGCTGTGAACAAATCTTCTATAATCGGCAATGTATTGGGGACATTACCCTCTAGAACCTGGTTTACGGTTACTTTATAATCACCACACAATCTTACCTTACCATCGGACTTAGGTACAACAACAATGGATGTAGCCCAATTACATCGATCTATCTTACAAATAATGTTCTCAGTCTCTAGTCTTTTGAGTTCTTGCTCAAATTTCTCCTTGAGTGCATATGGTACGGAACGTGGCTTGTCGTAAACCGATCTAGCGTCCTTCTGTACCCTGACACTCGCCTTGAAGCCTTGGATCGGTCTGCCCGTTTTGCAGAACACCTTCGGATACTGCTTGATAACCTCATCCGTTGATGAAAATCTTGCTTCCACACAGAAAATCTTACTCCAATCCAGCTTCAGTGAGCTCAACCAATTTCTTCCTAGTAAGGCAGTCTTGTCTCCTTTCACTACTATTAGAGGCAAGTCCTGAAATTGATCTTTATATTTCACCGGTACGGTGATACGGCCTACTACAAGAATTTTCTCTCCCGAGTAGCCTCGCAGCTCCATCTTGGATTTCTCCAGTTGAAAATCACACAATTTGTCGAGGTACAGCAACTCCGGTACTACACTCACGGATGCACCCGTGTCAATTTCCATTGGTATCTTGAATCCCACAACATCCATGAGGATTTTGAGGCTTTCTGAATTGCTGTCCGTTAACCTCGTGCTCCTGATGATGTGTAACTCTAACGTCTCCTCGTCCTGTTGTTGTTCTTCCATGCTATGTAGTTTCTTTGGGTTTCTACTCATAGCTTTGAACGCTGGACTCATACCTTTAAAAACTGGTTTACCCTTCAGTCGGCATGCCTTCGCAAGATGCCCAGTCTTTCTGCAGAAGAAACACTCTGCCTTCACGTATGGACAACTTTGAGCAATGTGTTGTCCCAGGCACCTATAGCACGACTTCAACACTCTGGTAGAATTTCCAGTTTCTGAGACTTTCGGCCCCCACCGTCTTTTACTTTGAACCTGCAGGTGATTTACCTCAGTTGACTGACGACCATAATCATTATTTAAGTCTCAGTAATATTGTTCGGCCATGCTCATCAACCTCGTTGTCTGACAAGCAATCTCAAAAGTCAAGTCATCCATCGTCAATAACTTCCTTCTGATTGCATCATTTTTCACTCCACAAACAAATAGATACCGTAATGCTCGGTTTTGAAAGTTTCCAAAATTACAGCGCATCGATAGCTTTTGTAATGCTACGATGTAATCATTGATACTTTCATCAGCCTTTTGATTCTGAATCCTGAAACGATAGCTTTCAGCAATTTCTAATGATTTGGGGTTATAGTGCTGCTCCAGCTTTGTTAAAATCTCTTTAAGCGTTGTGTCCTTTGGCTCATCAGGCACAAGCAGATTTACAAGGGTTTCGTATAATGCCAGACCTGCCTCCGATAAGAAGATCGCTTTCTTACATTCCAACGCAGCCCGGTTCTGGACTGCATTGTCTGGAACTTCGATTATGTTATTTGCAATGAAATACATTTCTAGCCGATCCACATATGCTTTAAAATGTTCTCGGTTGTGTCTATATTCTCCCAAATGTCCCAATACACCTGCCATTTTAATCTCTAGCTGTTCACACCATGTGCTGTATTTTAGCTCGGATTTTGTAGCTTTTTCCAAAGGCAGAAACTTCCAAAATCTCTCTGTTGGCTTGCTGAATCCTTCACCAACAAAATTTAAGCTTTAAATCATCCGAAAAATCCCATCTCAGTTGCCAAATGTGATATCTTCACAGAGACAGCACACACAGTTTCCTAACATGGCAGGCAGCTCTCTCGGAAGTCTCTGGAAATCTGCCTAGTTCTGTTTATTATTAACCCTGCATTTGCAGTACACAATACGTCCACATCCACAGTGTGGAGCTACAAACATTACAAGCTTACAGATGTTACACCGATAAATGCGAAGTTGCGTACCTACACCAAAGAGCTCATACCAGTGATTGGTAGTGCAGCAGTAAGAGTATCGTATGAGGGAACAGTTCATGATATTCCGTTATGGATTATCCCGGGCAACGGCCCATCGTTATTCAGCAAGAGCTGGCTCGAGAAAGTAATCATGGAAATGATACGATATCAAAGCTTTGTCATCAGCGGATGATGATTTGTGTGATCAAGTGCTGAGCAAATTTCCCTCACCGTTTGAACCAGGAATTGGCAGCTTCAAGGGAGCCAAGGTGCAGAGTCACCTAGGCCCAGAAGCAAGGCCCATCCATCACAAAGCCAGGGTGGTCCCGCTCATGAGGAGAGAAAAGGTCAAGCTTGAATTGGACAAGCTTCAACGCAAGGGGATCATCTCACCGGTCGAATTTAATGAATGGGCCAGTCCCATTGTTCCGGTGTTAAAGAGCGACAACACGGTCAGGATTTGTGGAGACTACAAGGTCACGATCAACCAAGTTTCGAAACAAGCCTGCTACTGAAAGCTGATGAACTGTTTGCAACGCTAGCCGGGGGGAAAATCGTTCACCAAATTGGATCTAACGTCGGCCTACTCATGTAGGAACTGGTCAAATCATCAAAGAAATGTACGTGCATCAACACGCACAAAGGTCTGTTTATTTACAACAGGAGCCCTTTTGGCATTCGTTCGACGCAGCCATATTTCAGAGAAACATGGAGAGCCTATTGAAATCCATCCCCAGGACCATGGTATTCTAAGACGACATCCTATTCACAGGGACATCGCCGAGCACCTGCACAATCTGGAAGAGGTTCTGCGTCATCTGGACAAAGTGGGACTGAGGCTGAAACATTCAAAGTGCGTCTTCATGGCACCAGAGGTCAAATTCCTTGGACTAAAGATTGCTGCAGACGGTATCAGGCATACAGACACGAAAACAGAGGCCATCAACAATGCACCCAGGCCCAAGAATGTGATGGAGCTGCGTTCGTTCCTGGGTCTTCTCAACTACTTCGGTAACTTCTTACCCAAATTGAGCACAGTATTAGAGCCTTTGCACAAGCTGCTCAGGAAAGGAGACGACTGGGTGTGGGGTGAACTTCAAGACAGAGCCTTTGAGAAGGCTAGAAATCTGTTGTGTTCCCACAAGCTACTGGTACTGTATGACCCACGCAAGCATCTGGTTTTGACCTGTGATGCGTCGTCCTATGGGGTCGGCTACATACTCCAGCAAGCCAATGAGTCAGGCAAACTACCAGTAGCAATTGCGTCTCGAAGCCTGTCCAAGGTGGAAAGAGTCTATGGCATGATAGAGAAAGAGGCTTTAGCATGTTTATGGGATTAAAAAAATGCACCAGTACCTGTCGGGAAACCGATCACAAGCCGCTTATATCGTTGTTCTCGGAACATAAAGGTATCAATACCAACGCGTTGTCCCACATCCAGAGGTGGGCACTGACATTATCTGCCTATGATTATGCCATTCGCCATAGACCAGGCACCGACAACTGCGCTGATACATTGAGCTGGTTACCGTCGCCCTCACTGGAGGTGGAAACTGTTGTGTATGGAGAAAGAGTCAGACTGAACACTGTGAGCTCAAAGTAAAGTGTGACCTTAGTCTTTTATTGCAGGTCTCCAGAGTCCCTCTCCAACCTGTGAAGCCTCCTTAAATACCTGTGCTCCCAAGGAATTATAGGATCCCTTGGGACTCCAGAGGATGAGCCCTCTGGTGGCTGTACAGAGTAAATACAAGTCCACATATAACAGAAACACCAATGCCCGCAGACCTACTCATGGCCATGGATGCCTTTGAGAGTGAAGGGTCGCCTGTCACTGCTCAACAAGTTAAGACCTGGACCAACCAGGATCTGAGCCGATCGGTTGTAAAACATTGTGTTCTTAACGAGGACTGGTCGACCATCCCCAAGGAAATGGCTGATGAAACCAAACTGTACAGCCAAACTGATGAGCTTTCCATCCAGTCCGACTGTTTACTGTGGGGTAATCGTGTTGTAATTCCCAAGAAAGGCAGGGCGAGATTTGTACGGGAGTTACATAGTACGCATCCCTGTATTGTCATGATGAAGGCCATCGCCAGGTCCCATGTTTGGTGGCCTGGCATTGACTCGGACTTAGAGTCATGCGTGCATCAGTGCAGTTAAGCAATGCCCCAAAGGAAGCTCCGCTCAGTCTGTGGTCATAGCCATCCAAACCGTGGTCTGGAATCCACATCGACTTTGCGGGCCCCTTCCTCAGTAAAATGTTTTTGTGGTGGTGGATGCACACTCCAAATGGATAGAATGTGTGATCATGTCATCCAGCGCTTCCACTGCCACCATTGAGAACCTGAGAGCCATGTTTGCCACACATGGTTTGCCAGACATCGTTGTCGACAACAACGGACCGTGTTTCACGAGCCTGGAGTTTCAAGAGTTCATAATACGCAACGGCATAAAACACGTGAGGTCAGCCCTGCTCAAACCCGTGTCCAATGGTCAAGTGGAACGGGCAGTTCAAACCATCAAGCAGAGCCTGAAATGCGTAACTCACGGTTCCTTGCAGACTTGCCTGTCACGCATACTGCTCAGTTACAGGTCAAGGCCACACACGCTTACCGGGGTCCCGCCTGCAGAACTATTGATGGAGAGGCCTCAAAGCCAGGCTCTCTCTAGTCCATCCTGACCTTAATGATCATGTCGAAACCCGACGTCAATGCCAGCAGTGGTATCACGACCGTGCCCCAGTGTCATGCGACATATCTGTAAATGACCCAGTGTATGTAATTAACCATGGTCAAAGGCCCAAGTGGCTCCCGGGCAATGTTATGTATAAGGAGGGTAACCGGGTGTATATGGTTAAGCTCAAGAATGGGCAGAGGTGCAGGAAACAAATTGATCAAATCAAACTAAGACACATTGATGAACCGGAACAGTTGGAAGAAGACGACCAACCAATTCACATCCAACCATCAGAAGAACCCACTGTGGTCAACGCCCAGCCCCAAGTCGTGAGAGGCTCGGAAAGTACTGGGATTGTACTACGAGGGTCAACCAGGGAGCGAAGGGTTCCGGACCGTCTGAACTATCGATTGGTCAAATCAAATCGCACAGAGTAGCCTGGAGGAGGAATTCATAGAATGCATATGGGATTGTTTCTTAGAACAGTATGTTACAGAACCTACAAGGGAGCAAGCTATCTTAGATCTGGTTCTGTGTAATGAGACAGGAATAATAAATGATCTCCTCGTAAAAGATCCTCTCGGAATGAGTGATCACAGTATGGTTGAATTTGTAATACAGATTGAGGATGAGGAAGTAGTGTCTCAAACGAGCGTACTATGCTTAAACAAAGGGGACTACAGTGGGATGAGGGCAGAGTTGGCTAAAGTAGACTGGAAACACAGACTAAACGGTGGCACAATTGAGGAACAGTGGAGGACTTTTAAGGAGCTCTTTCATAGTGCTCAACAAAAATATATTCCAGTGAAAAAGAAGGGCGGTAAGAGAAGGGATAACCAGCCGTGGATAACCAAGGCAATAAAGGAGAGTATCAAATTAAAAACCAATGCATATAAGGTGGCCAAGGTTAGTGGGAAAATAGAAGATTGGGAAAATTTTAAACGACAGCAAAGAATGACTAAGAAAGCAATAAAGAAAGGAAATGTGGAAATGGCTGAGACCTTAAACAATTATTTTGCTTCGGTCTTCACAGTGGAAGACACAAAAACCATGCCAAAAATTGCAGGCCACAGGAATGTGGGAAGGGAGGACCTTGAGACAATCACTATCACTAGCGGGGTAGTGCTGGACAGGCTAATGGGACTCAAGGTAGACAAGTCCCCTGGTCCTGATGAAATGCATCCCAGGGTATTAAAAGAGATGGCGGAAGTTATAGCAGATGCATTCGTTATAATCTACCAAAATTCTCTGGACTCTGGGGAGGTACCAGCGGATTGGAAAGCAGCTAATGTAACACCTCTGTTTAAAAAAGGGGGCAGACAAAAGGCAGGTAACTATAGGCCGGTTAGTTTAACATCTGTAGTGGGGAAAATGCTTGAAACTATCATTAAGGAAGAAATAGCTGGACATCTAGATAGGAATAGTGCAATCAAGAAGACACAGCATGGATTCACGAAGGGGAAATCATGTTTAACCAATTTACTGGAATTCTTTGAGGATATAACGAGTATGGTGGATAGAGGTGTACCGATGGATGTGGTGTATTTAGATTTTCAAAAGGCATTCGATAAGCTGCCACACAAAAGGTTACTGCAGAAGATAAAGGTACGCAGAGTCAGAGGAAATATATTAGCATGGATAGAGAATTGGCTGGCGAACAGAAAGCAGAGAGTCGGGATAAATGGGTCCTTTTCGGGTTGGAAATCGGTGGTTAGTGGTGTGTCACAGGGATCGGTGCTGGGACCACAACTGTTTACAATATACATAGATGACCTGGAAGAGGGGACAGAGTGTAGTATAACAAAATTTGCAGATGACACAAAGATTAGTGGGAAAGCGGGTTGTGTAGAGGACACAGAAAGGCTGCAAAGAGATTTAGATAGGTTAAGCGAATGGGCTAAGGTTTGGCAGATGGAATACAATGTCGGAAAGTGTGAGGTCATCCACCTTGGGAAAAAAAACAGTAAAAGGGAATATTATTTGAATGGGGAGAAATTACAACATGCTTGGTGCAGAGGGACCTGTGGGTCCTTGTGCATGAAACTCTTTTGAGTTTACCTGAAAAGAAAACATAAACATTAAACCGTGCCACCCACCTGGGTGACACAGCAGACATTTTCAAGGCCCCTTTTTTTTTTTTTCCTTTTTTTGTGTTTTTTTTTAGTTTTTCTTTTTTTTTTTTTGGTTTTTTTTTTTGGGCGCTAAAATCACATTTTTCCAAGTGCCCCCTATAAAAGGGGAGGGGGACACTAAAAGCACCGGCAATTAAAACAAATTAAACTTTAAAACGTAAAATCAAATTAAAATTTGGTTGCCGGGCGTGATGATGCACTCCAGTCCCTCCGGTGCCCACCTCTCGCGGAAGGCCGCGAGCGTACCGGTGGACACCGCGTGCTCCATCTCCAAGGACACCCTGGACCGGATGTAAGAGCGGAAGAGAGGCAGGCAGTCAGGTTGAACGACCCCCTCGACCGCCCGCTGCCTGGACCGGCTGATGGCACCCTTGGCCGTGCCCAGGAGCAGTCCTACGAGGAGGCCTTCGGACCTACCCGCTCCCCTCCGCACAGGGTGTCCAAAGATCAGGAGAGTGGGACTGAAGTGCAGCCAGAATTTCAGGAGCAGCCCCTTCAAATAATAAAACAGGGGCTGCAACCTTGTGCATTCCATAAAAACATGGAACACGGACTCTTCCAGACCGCAGAAATTGCAGGCGGCCTGGGAGTCCGTGAACCGGCTTAAAAAGTTGTTGCACGGCACTGCTCCGTGCACCACCCTCCAGGCCAAGTCCCCGATGAATAGTGGGAGGACCCCTGCATAGAGTGCCCTCCATCGGGGACCCCCGCCTCCTCCGGACGGCAAGATGGTACGCCATGGCGTGTCCGGATGGCCGGCGAGGATGGCAAAGTTGAGAGTGTGCAGGAGCAGCCCGTACAGGAAACCCCTCCGCGCGGAACTGAAAGGCACGGAGGGGATTTCCCTGAGGCGGCTCAAGTTGTGAGGCGCCGGCTCCTTGTGCATGAATCCCAAAAAGTTAGTTTGCAGGTGCAGCAGGTAATCAGGAAGGCAAATGGAATGTTGGCCTTCATTGCGAGAGGGATGGAGTACAAAAGCAGGGAGGTCCTTCTGCAACTGTATAGGGTATTGATGAGGCCGCACCTGGAGTATTGCGTGCAGTTTTGGTCACCTTACTTGAGGAAGGATATACTAACTTTGGAGGGGGTACAGAGACGATTCACTAGGCTGATTCCGGAGATGAGGGGGTTACCTTATGATGATACATTGAGTAGACTGGATCTTTACTCGTTGGAGTTCAGAAGGATGAGGGGTGATCTTATAGAAACATTTAAAATAATGAAAGGGATAGACAAGATAGAGGCAGAGAGGTTGTTTCCACTGGTCGGGGAGAATAGAACTAGGGGGCACAACTTCAAAATACGGGGGAGCCAATGTAAAACCGAGTTGAGAAGGAATTTCTTCTCCCAGAGGGTTGTGAATCTGTGGAATTCTCTGCCCAAGGAAACAGTTGAGGCTAGCTCATTGAATGTATTCAAGTCACAGATAGATAGATTTTTAACCAATAAGGGAATTAAGGGTTATGGGGAGCGGGCGGGTAAGTGGAGCTGAGTCCACGGCCAGATCAGCCATGATCTTGTTGAATGGCGGAGCAGGCTCGAGGGGCTAGATGGCCTACTCCTGTTCCTAATTCTTATGTTCTTATGTTCTTATGAACTTGTAATATGGAGTTGTGCCAAGAACTGGGGGAGGGGGGGGGGCGAAATGATGTAATGTATGTACATAAGGTCTGCCCACCACCAGGGGGCACTACCGTCAGAGGTCCTAGGATCATAGGTAGACTCGTGCTGGGCCCGGTATATAACCTGAACTTCACCTTTGTATTGTGACCTTCTGGAAGCCATTAAAGACCGACCAGGTTACACCTAGTCACTGGCTCACAGTACGGAGTTCAGTGAATCATTTCACACACAACTTTTGGCAGTTTGTACCGTAGGTGGCCTTGACTGCGATGAAGAATCCTCGCACATCAAGTGAGTGGAGAGTATTCCATCGCACTCCTGATTTACATTTAATCCAGATTTGCTTCACCTCCCTGATCTGTCTCCTTTGAATGCAGGAAATTAAATCCAGCGTTGACCATTGCTGGTACAGTGTTATCTGCGACTTATTTAATGGGACACCAGTATCAGTTCCTGGCCATGAAAACCAATGATTTCAGTGAAAACCAGATTCCATCTTTACCTTCTGAAAGTTGACTCCGCTATCTACAGCCAGTTATTTCCTGCTAATATAGAAACACAAAATAAATCTGTACAGACAGAGGACAGCTGGGAATCATTCCACTGAGGAACCGATTAGCCAGAGTTCTTCCCCTATCACACGAATGAGCAAAGACATCCATTAGTCAGTGCGTGCATTAAATCTACAAGAACAACAATGATCTTGTTAACTTTACAAGCAATCTCGTCCAGTGAAAATCGCAGAAAGCTGGAAACAACATGTTTATCTTTCTGGAAGCCGCTGCCAATTAAGACAAGGGGAGATTTTTAAGAGGCCTGCTGCCTCTGGTCGCCCTTAGCATTTCAGACTGCGAGGGTTGCTTCAGAGACATGTCTGGGGAAGTTACACTCTATTTCAAAATGTCAACACGGATACCAGAAGCATTTTGCAAAGTCAGAACTGTTCAGGGTAAAAGGATCACTGAGGTGTTACGCTTAAAAGGGGCACTGTCCTGCCGTGTCGCCGATTTTCCTGTTAGGTTGGGTCCATTGACTTCTTATATTGTCAGCTGTGGCTCAGTGGGCAGCACCCCCCTGCCTCTGAGTCAGAAGGTTGTGGGTTCAAATCCCACTCCCAGGAGCTTGAGTGCATAAATCTAGGCAGACGCTCCAGTGCAAGGCCCTGGATAATTATATCTAAGGAAGAGGGACTGGGTACGGTACAGCTCGCCTGTGTCTTGGTGTCAGCTCCTGTGTATTGTAGAGTAGGCAGTGCAGGCAAAATGGATCAATTCACTGCTGAACGGCCCTGTGCCTTGACGGGGGCGGACTTTACCATTATAGGTTGGTTGACCGGGGGGGGCGGGCGGGCAGCAGGAACCGAGGAGCTGCCTGTCCCACACGGGTGTCCCCGGTGCCGCTCACTGTATTGGAGACGGTGTGATATTGGGCGGCACAAAACCAGCTCAGCCGACAGAAGAGTGAGTTCCGGCGGTGGGGAGCAACTCGATTGTTGTTTTTTTTTATTTTATTCGTTCCCGGGATGTGGGCGTGGCTGGCAAGGCCGGCATTTATTGCCCATCCCTAATTGCCCCTTGAGAAGGTGGTGGTGAGCCGCCGTACATAGAAACATAGAAAATAGGTGCAGGAGTAGGCCGTTCGGCCCTTCGAGCCTGCACCACCATTCAATAAGATCGTGGCTGATCATTCTTGAACTGCTGCTGTCCCGTGTGGTGAAGGTGCTCCCACAGGGCTGTTAGGGAGGGAGTTCCAGGATTGTGACCCAGCGACGATGAAGGAACGGCCGATATATTTCCCAGTCAGGATGGTGTGTGACTGGGAGGGGAACGTGGAGGTGGCGGTGTTCCCATGCGCCTGCTGCCCTTGTCCTTCTAGGTGGTAGAGGTCGCGGGTTTGGGAGGTGCTGCCGAAGAAGCCTTGGCGAGTTGCTGCAGTGCATCTTGTAGATGGTGCACACTGCAGCCAGGGGGCGCCGGTGGTGGAGGGAGTGAATGTTGAAGGTGGTGGATGGGGAGCCGATCGAGCGGGGCTGCTTTGTTCTGGAAGGTGTCGAGCTTCTTCATGTTGTTGGAGCTGCAACTCATCCAGGCAAGTGGAGAGTATTCCATCACACTCCTGACTTGTGCCTTGGAGATGGTGGAAAGGCTTTGGGGAGTCAGGGGGTGAGACGCTTGCCACAGGATGGGGTCCGGGAGATCCTGTCAGTGCGGGTCCCTGCCTCTATGCCTCGCTCTTCACCCTTCGGACCCTTGGGAAAACTCACCACGCTTTCGATCACCCCTCCTAGCAATCTCCTTCGATGGCCCGGAGTCCAATTTACCCAATTACCCTCCTGCTCAGTACCTTGTGACGTTGTTCATTAAAGGCAGCAAATAAATAGAAGTTGTTGTTGGCGTGTATGCGAGTGCACCTTCAGCTGGTCCTCAGAATTATTCACTGTGCTTCCTGTTTTAATATCACCTGAACATTTGAACACCAGTTCCTCTTGCATTGTATCTAAATCCTTGATATACACCGTGAATAGAATTGACCGCTATGGGCCACCACTCGTTTCCACCCATCATGCCTCACTCCCAGGGGCTGAAATCGCCCCCTTCTGTAAGAGCCGTCACCACCTCAAACAGGCGGCCACGGGTTGGTAAGGACTTGGTCAGCGCAGCGGGGCCGCCATTTTGTAAATTGCCCTACTTTTATTTTTGGAGCGGTGTACGGGACTGCCCCGCCCATCTCCCCGCCCCCTCGGGCACGCGCCGACCCCTTACTGACCCCTGTGGGAAATTGCCGCGAGCGGAATTGCCCCGCGGGAGTGTTGCCGCCACCGGTCGGTGCCACTGACAGCTTTTCCCCGGCGGGAAGCTGTGTGAGGCTGGACGGCGCGTCCGCCCTTAAAGGAGAGGTCGCGGTGCTGGCGACACCATTTAATTTTTTTCTTGTCGGTGACTGCCAGGTCGGGCCGACAATTATATCCCCCGGGATCGGTCGGGCCGCCAACAGGCAACACCGGCACCCTGGTGTCAGGCCGCTGGCTCAGCCGGAACCCTCCCGGATGGCCCAGTGTTTGCCACTAAAGTGGCTGCAGAGTTTGCAGCTGCCCCTCCCCTTTAACCGAAGGGCAATGTTGTGACACGTCAACGCGGCATTGGTGACTCGGGGCAATGGCCACGCTGACCCGCCACCACTCCCGCCCCTCCCCCCACACCAACACCGCTCCGACCTGCCCCCACTCCCGCCCCTCCCCCCACACCAACACCGCTCCGACCTGCCCCCACTCCCGCTCCTCCCCCCACACCAACACCGCTCCGACCTTCCCCCACTCCCGCTCCTCCCCCCACACCAACACCGCTCCGACCTGCCCCACTCCCGCCCCTCCCCCCACACCAACACCGCTCCGACCTTCCCCCACTCCCGCTCCTCCCCCCACACCAACACCGCTCCCATCCACACCCACTCCCGCCCCTCCCCCCACACCAACACCGCTCCGACCTGCCCCCACTCCCGCCCCTCCCCCCACACCAACACCGCTCCGACCTGCCCCCACTCCCGCCCCTCCCCCCCACACCAACACCGCTCCGACCTGCCCCCACTCCCGCCCCTCCCCCCACACCAACACCGCTCCGACCTGCCCCCACTCCCGCCCCTCCCCCCACACCAACACCGCTCCCATCCACACCCACTCCCGCCCCTCCCCCCACACCAACACCGCTCCGACCTGCCCCCACTCCCGCCCCTCCCCCCACACCAACACCGCTCCCATCCACACCCACTCCCGCCCCTCCCCCCACACCAACACCGCTCCGACCTGCCCCCACTCCCGCCCCTCCCCCCACACCAACACCGCTCCGACCTGCCCCCACTCCCGCCCCTCCCCCCACACCAACACCGCTCCCATCCACCCCCACTCCCGCCCCCCCCCCCACACCAACACCGCTCCGACCTGCCTCCACTCCCGCCCCTCCCCCCACACCAACACCGCTCCGACCTGCCCCCACTCCCGCCCCTCCCCCCCACACCAACACCGCTCCGACCTGCCCCCACTCCCGCCCCTCCCCCCACACCAACACCGCTCCGACCTTCCCCCACTCCCGCTCCTCCCCCCACACCAACACCGCTCCGACCTCCCCCCACTCCCGCCCCTCCCCCCACACCAACACCGCTCCGACCTTCCCCCACTCCCGCTCCTCCCCCCACACCAACACCGCTCCCATCCACACCCACTCCCGCCCCTCCCCCCACACCAACACCACTCCCATCCACCCCCACTCCCGCCCCTCCCCCCACACCAACACCGCTCCGACCTGCCCCCACTCCCGCCCCTCCCCCCACACCAACACCGCTCCGACCTGCCCACACTCCCGCCCCTCCCCCCACACCAACACCGCTCCGACCTGCCCCACTCCCGCCCCTCCCCCCCACACCAACACCGCTCCAACTGGAAACAAGAAACAAAATGCCAAAAATCACCGGATTATCCGCCCCATGCATTGGGGAGGACGAAACACTTAAAAATCGGTAGATGCGCCCCATTTTGGGGCGGAGGACAAATTCGGTCCCCGACTCCCTGTTTCCTCCCTTCTGACCTATTTTTAATTCAAGTTGTGACGCTTCTTCTAATGCATGTTCCTTAATCTTCGCCAATAGTCTTCTGTGTGGTACATTGTCCCAGGCTTTCTGAAAATCCCCATGTCCCCAACTATCCCGTCTGTCATCCCTTCAATGGCTCCATCACCACAATCCTCCTTTCTACAATCCGTCTTCACTACTTGCAATTATTTGCTCTTCAACTGCATATCTAGAAGAACAAGGCAGTTCTCCTGGTGTCCTTCAGCCAATACAGAGGATCTGATCCTTTATCTCATTGCTGTTTGTGGGAGCTTGCTGTGCGAAAATTGGCTGCCGTGTTTCCCACATTACCATAGTGACGACACCTCAAAAAGTGCTTCATTGGCTGTAAAGCGCTTTCGGATATCCTGAAAGGTGCTATAGAAATGCAAGTTCTTCTTGCCGCCATATCCAGAAAGTCAGGAAACTCCGTGCCCTCCTTGATCCTCTCTGCAGCTGTTGACAGTGATGGGGAATGGAAGGGTATACGGGAGTTGTCTTTCTCTGCTGGCCACAATGCTCTCTCACACCTGCCAAGCAAGAGGGGGTTAAGAACATAAGAACATAAGAAATAGGAGCAGGAGTAGGCCATTTGGCCCCTTGAGCCTGCTCCGCAATTCAAAAAGATCATGGCTGATCTGATTACAGACTCAGCTGCACTTCCCTGCCTGCTCCCCATAATCCTTCACTCCCTTCTCGCTCAAATATCTGTCTATCTCCACCTTAAATATATTCAATGACCCAGCCTCCACAGTTCTCTGGGGCAGAGAATTCCACAGATTTACAACCCTCTGAGAGAAGAAATTCCTCCTCATCTCAGTTTTAAATAGGCAGCCCCTTATTCTGAGACTATGTCCCCTAGTTTTAGTTTCCCCTATGTGGAAATATCCTCTCTGCATCCAACTTGTTGAGCCCCCTCATTATCTTATATGTTTCTATAAGATCACCTCTCATTCTCTGAACTCCAATGAGTAGAGGCCCAACCTACTCAACCAAAGTCAACCCCCTCATCTCCAAAATCAACCTAGTGAACCTTCTCTGAACAGCCTCCAATGCAAGTATATCCTTCCTTAAATAAGGAGACCAAAACTGTACGCAGTACTCCAGGTGTGGCCTCACCAATACCCTGTACAGTTGTAGCAGGACTTCTCTGCTTTTATACTCTATCTCCCTTGCAATAAAGGCCAACATTCCATTTGCCTTCCTGATCACTTGCTGTGCCTGCATACTAACTTTTTGTATTTCATGTACAAGGACCTCCAGGTCTCTCTGTACTGCAGCACTTTGCAATTTTCCTCCATTTAAATTATAATTTGCTTTTCTATTATTTCTGCCAAAGTGGATAACCTCACATTTCCCCACATTGTAATCCATCTGCCGTGTAGAGAACGAGACAGAGTCAGCTGTCCGTTGGGTTTGAACCCCTTTGGGGTCTGTACGGAGTGCTCGGGCTTGCCAGCAAATACCTGCCATACTTCATCTGCCGCGTGACACTGGGCTCTGAGCACTGCGCTTTAGAAAGGACATATTGCAGCGCAGATTCACCAGAATGTTACCAGGGCTCCAACAGTGAGATAATGAAGAGAGGTGACATAATCTAGGTTTGTATTCCCTGGAACATCGAAGGTTCAGGGGGTGATTTGATTGAGGTTTTTTTTAGAATTTTTGAAAGGAATTGATAGGGTCGATAAAGTGAAGCTTTATCTGCTGGTGGGTGACTCTAGGTCAAAGGGACCTAACCTTAAAATCAGAGCCAAGTCAGGGAGAAGTTGGGAAACATTTCTACACACAAAGGGTGCTAGAGGTGTGGAACTCTCTCCCACAGAAAGCAGCGGATGCTGGGGTTCAATTAATTATCTCAAATCTGAGACCGCTAGATGTTTGCGAGCCAAGGGTACAAAAGGATAGCGAGCCAAGGCGGGTGGATGGAGTTAAGATACAGATCAACCCTGATCTCATTGAATGGCGGAACAGGCTCGAGGGGCTGAATGGCCTCCTACATACCCTATGTTCCTACCATCCTCTGATTGGCTGGAAACTTAACTCATGAGGTCAGTTTGCATAAACTTGGCTTGTATTCCCTGGAGTATATAAGATTGTGCGGTGATCAGATCGAGGTCTTCAAAATGTTAAAATGTTTCGACAGGATATAGAGAGAGAGACTATTTCCTCTAGTGGTGGAATCCAGAACAAGGGAGCATGGCCTTAAACTTAGAGCCAGGCCATGTAGAAAGAAAGACGTGCATTTATATAGTGTGCTTTGCAGCCAATGAAGTGCTTTTGGAGTGTAGTCACTGTTGTAATGTTGGAAAAGCGGCAACCAATTTGCGCACAGCAAGCTCCCACAAACAGCAATGTGATAACGACCAGATAACCTGTTTTAGTGATGTTGATCGAGGGATAAATATTGGCCAGGACACCGGGGAGAACTCCTCTGCTCTTCTTCAAAATAATACCATGGGATCTTTTATGTCCACCTGAGAGGGCAGATGGGGCTTTGGTTTAATGTCTTATCTGAAAGTCGTTACTTCTGACAGTGTAGCACTCCCTCAGTACTGACCCTCCAACAGTGCAGCGCTCCCTCAGTATTGCCCCTCCGACAGTGCAGCACTCCCTCAGTACTGACTCTCCAACAGTGCGGCGCTCCCTCAGTACTGCCCCTCCGACAGTGCAGCACTCCCTTAGTACTGCCCCACCGACAGTGCAGCGCTCCCTCAGTACTGTCCCTCCGACAGTGCAGCGCTCCCTCAGTACTGCCCCTCCGACAGTGCAGCACTCCTTCAGTACTGCCCCTCCGACAGTGCAGCACTCCCTCAGTACTGCCCCTCTGACAGTGCGGCACTCCCTCAGTACTGCACCTCCGACAGTGCAGCGCTCCCTCAGTACTGCCCCTCCAACAGTGCAGCACTCCCTCAGTACTGCCCCTCTGACAGTGCAGCGCTCCCTCAGTACTGCCCCTCTGACAGTGCAGCACTCCCTCAGTACTGGCACTGGACTGTCAGCCTAGATTTATGTGCTCAAGTATCTGGAGTGGGAACTTCAACCCACAATCTTCTGACTCAGAGGCGAGAAAACGACCCACTGAGGAGTGAACTCAGGAAACCCTTCTTCTCACAAAGGGTTGTGTAAATCTGGAACTCCCTCCCCCAAAACTTTGTGGATGCTGAGAGTCAATTGACATGTTCAAGACTGAGCTTGTTGGATTTCTGTTGAGTATCAGGCGATATGGAGCTAAGGCGAGTAAATGGGGTTGAAGTGCTGATCAGCCATGAACTGATTGGATGAAAGAGTAGGCTCGAGGAGCTGAATGGCCTCCTCCTGTTCCCCTCAATCAACTGAACAAAAAAACAGATTATCTGGTCGTTATCACGATGCTGTTTGTGGGAGCTTGCTGTGCGCAAGTTGGCTGCCGCGTTTCCTACATGACAGCAGTGACTGCACTCCAAAAGTACTTCATTGCTGTAAAGCGCTATCAGACATCCGGTTGGTCATGAAAGGCGCTATATAAATGCAAGTCTTTCTTTCTTTCTCGATGTTTATTATAAATGAGTTCCCTATAAACCCTTGTGAAAAACAGCACTGAATATCTTTGCGCTGTGCTTACTCCATAGATCCCCGTTATGACGGGAGCGTTCATGGATTCACCCATCGATGAATGCAACACCGAGTTCTCGCTTTTCAATTCATCGACCAATGTGAACGAGGTACCCTCAGCTCTCAACCAGCCCGAGGAACCAGCTCCCTCCTCCAACGATGCCATTTGGCTATGGATTGCGATAATAGCGACCATCGGGAACATTGTGGTGGTCGGCGTCGTGTATGCCTTCACCTTTTAGGACGATCGGGGGCCGGGCAGCCTGAGTGCCCTGTCCTGCCAACAGCCTGCCCACAGGCCGGAGGAATGGCTATGGCGTCCAACTCAATCGCTGTGGAGTCTGCATGTTTAAATGGCGTCCTGTAGCCATGTAACACGCGTGCTCTGTCCTGGTCACTCGGCAATCAACAACTCGAAATCTATTGGCCTCTTCGACGTCACGTCTCCGGGCAGCCCGGCATTCTTTATCGGGCGTGTTGCGATCTGCTCTTTGTGAAGAGACCCTTGTACAAAGCAACAACATATTCCGAGGGAATTCGCAATGCAATTCTCAATTACCCAAGTATTCAGCACATTCCAATAGGCCAAACCAGTTGGTGGCAGTGCCAACTTTCGCTTCGATAATTAAATAGAAACAGCGACAGGGTTATTTTTGAAATACAATACTTTTTTTTTTAAAATGCAGGCTCACTTTACCTGGGGGAGAAACTGCTGGGATAAGAATCAGGTTCTGGATCAAAAAGTGCCCTTGGGTTTTTATTGAGGTCGACTTGAGTCCCCCTGACGATTCTTCCCAGCTGCCTGAGGGAGATATGATGCAACAGGGTCAACTTGGATGTGCCAAAGAAAGGTGGGGCGCTTGACCGAATGGATGCCCTGTACCTGAATCACACTGGCTCGCTTTGTATATTACAGGAATATTTTGCTGTCGGGTAATATTGGTGTTACATTCCTTTGTTGCGTTCTTTCTGGGTGCTCTCCTGTTGTGTGATTTGAGGACTGCGGGTATGTTGATTGAGACGTTTGGCTATGCTGGAGCAGGCAGTGCGGGGTGGGCTGGTTAAACACGGTGGGGTGGAATTTCCACTGGGGTTCTCCCATCATCCTCCAAAAAAACTTCGGCAGAAGATTGGCGGGAAACTCCAGAGAACTGGCGTCGCCGGTAGAAATGATTGGCCGATGAAGATAGGTAACATAGAAAACATAGAAACATAGAAAATAGGTGCAGGAGCAGGCCATTCGGCCCCTCGAGCCTGCACCACCATTCAATAAGATCATGGCTGATCATTCACCTCAGTACCCCTTTCCTGCTTTCTCTCCATACCCCTTGATCACTTTAGCCGCAAGGGCCATATCTAACTCCCTCTTGAATATATCCAATGAACTGGCATCAACAACTCTCTGCGGCAGGGAATTCCACAGGTTAACAACTCTCTGAGTGAAGAAGTTTCTCCTCATCTCAGTCCTACATGTCTTACCCCTTATCGTAAGACTGTGTCCCCTGGCTCTGGACTTCCCCAACATCGGGAACATTCTTCCCGCATCTAACCTGTCCAGTCCCATCAGTATCTTATACGTTCCTATGAGATCCCCTCTCATCCTTCTAAACTCCAGTGTATAAAGGCCCAGTTGCTCCAGTCTCTCCTCATGTCAGTCCAGCCATTCCTGGAATCAGTCTGGTGAACCTTCGCTGCACTCCCTCAATAGCAAGAATGTCCTTCCTCAGATTAGGAGACCAAAACTGAACACAATATTCCAGGTGAGGCCTCACCAAGGCCCTGTACAACTGCAGTAAGACCTCCCTGCTTCTATACTCAAATCCCCTAACTATGAAGGCCAACATGCCATTTGCCTTCTTCACCGCCTGCTGTATCTGCATGCCAACTTTCAATGACTGATGAACCATGACACCCAGGTCTCGTTGCACCTCTCCTTTTCCGAATCTGCCGCCATTCAGATAATATTCTGCCTTCGTGTTTTTGCCCCCAAAGTGGATAACCTCACATTAATCCACATTATACTGCATCTGCCATGTATTTGCCCACTCACCTAACCTGTCCAAATCACCCTGCAGCCTCTTAGCGTCCCCCTCACAGCTCACACCACCACCCAGTTTAGTGTCATCTGCAAACTTGGAGATATTAGACTCAATTCCTTCATCTAAATCATTAATGTATATTGTAAAGAGCTGGGGTCCCAGCACTGAGACCTGCGGCACTCCACTAGTCACTGCCTGCCATTCCGAAAAGGACCCGTTTATCCCGACTCTCTACTTCCTGTCTGCCAACCAATTCTCTATCCATGTCAGTATATTACCCCCAATACCACGTGCTTTGATTTTGCACACCAATCTCTTGTGCGGGACCTTGTCAAAAGCCTTTTGAAAGTCCAAATACACCACATCCACTAGTTCTCCCTTGTCCACTCTACTAGTTACATCCTCAAAAAATTCCAGAAGATTTGTCAAGCATGATTTCCCTTTCATAAATCCATGCTGACTTGGACCGATCCTGTCACTGCTTTTCAAATGCGCTGCTATTTCATCCTTAATAATTGATTCTAACATTTTCCCCACTACTGATGTCAGGCTAACCCGTTTGCTCTCTCCCTCCTTTTTTAAAAAGTGGTGTTACATTAACTACCCTCCAGTCCATAGGAACTGATCCAGAGTCGATAGACTGTTGGAAAATGATCACCAATACATCCACTATTTCTAGAGCCACTTCTTTAAGTACTCTGGGATGCAGACAATCATGCCCCGGGGATTTATCAGCCTTCAATCCCATCAATTTCCCCAACACAATTTCCCGCCTAATAAGGATATCCTTCAGTTCCTCCTTCTCACTAGACCCTCGGTTCCCCAGTACATCCGGAAGGTTATTTGTGTCTTCCTTCATGAAGACAGAACCAAAGTATTTGTTCAATTGGTCTGCCATTTCTTTGTTTCCCATTATAAATTCACCTGAGTCCGACTGCAAGGGACCTACGTTTGTCTTCACTAATCTTTTTCTCTTCACATATCTCGAAGCTTTTGCAGTCAGTTTTTATGTTCCCGGCGAGCTGCCTCTCGAACTCTATTTGCCCCCTCCTAATTAAACCCTTTGTCCTCCTCTGCTGAATTCTAAATTTCTCCCAGTCCTCAGGTTTGCTGCTTTTTCTGGCCAATTTATATGCTTCTTCCTTGGATCTAACACTATCCTTAATTTCCCTTGTTAGCCATCGTTGAGCCACTTTCCCTGTTTCATTTTTACTCCAGACAGGGATGTACAATTGTTGAAATTCATCCATGTGATCTATAAGTGTTTGCCATTGCCTATCCACCGTCAACCCTTTAAGTATTATTTGCCAGTCTATTCTAGCCAATTCACTCCTCATGCCGTCGAAGTTAGCTTTCCTTAAGTTCAGGACCCTAGTTTCTGAATTAACTGTGTCACTCTCCATCTTAATAAAGAATTCTACCATGTTATGGTCACTCTTCCCCAAGGGGCCTCTCACAACAAGATTGCTAATTAGTCCCTTCTCATTACACATCACCCAGTCTAGGATGGCCAACTCTCTAGTTGATTCATATTGGTCAAGAAAACCATCCCTAATACACTCCAGGAAATCCTCCTCCACTGCATTGCTACCAGTTTGGTTAGCCCAATCTATATGTAAATTAAAGTCACCCATGATAACTGCTGTACCTTTATTGCACACATCCCTTATTTGTTGTTTGATGCTGTCCCCAACCTCACTACTACTGCTTGGTGGTCTGTACACAATTCCCACCAGCGTTTTCTGCCCTTTGGTATTCCGTAGTTCCACCCATACAATTCCACATGATCCAAGTTAATGTCCTTTCTTACTATTGCATTAATTTCCTCTTTAACCAGCAATGCCACCCCACCTCCTTTTCCCTTCTGTCTATCCTTCCTAAATGTTGAATACCCCTCGATGTTGAGTTCCCAGCCTTGGTCACCCTGGAGCCATGTCTCTGTGATGCCAATTATATCATATCCGTTAACTGCTATCTACGCAGTTAATTCATCCACCTTATTTCGAATACTCCTCGCATTGAGGCACAGAGCCTTCAGGCTTGTCTTTTTGACACACTTTGCCCCTTTAGAATTTTGTTGTAATGTGGCCCTTTTTGTTTTTTGCCTTGGGTTTCTCTGCCCTCCACTTTTACTATTCTCCTTTCTATCTTTTGCCTCTGTCTCCTTTTTATTTCCCTCTGTCTCCCTGCATAGGTTCCCATCCCCCTGCCATATTAGTTTAACTCCTCCCCAACAGCACTAGCAAACACTCCCCCTCGGACATTGGTTCCGGTCCTGCCCAGGTGCAGACCGTTCGGTTTGTACTGGTCCCACCTCCCCCAGAACCGGTTCCAATGTCCCAGGAATTTGAATCCCTCCCTTCTGCACCACTCCTCAAGCCACGTATTCATCTGAGCTATCCTGCGATTCCTACTCTGACTAGCATGTGGCACTCGTAGCAATCCTGAGGTCCTACTTTTTAATTTAGCTCCTAGCTCCCTAAATTCGTCTCGTAGGACCTCATCCCGTTTTTTTCCTATATCTTTGGTACCTATATGCACCACGACAACTGGCTGTTCACCCTCCCTTTTCAGAATGGCCTGCACCCGCTCCGAGACAACCTTGACCCTTGCACCAGGGAGGCAACATACCATCCTGGAGTCTCGGTTGCAGCCACAGAAACGCCTATCTATTCCCCTTACAATTGAATCCCCTATCACTAGCGCTGTCCCACTCTTTTTCCTGCCCTCCTGTGCAGAAGAGCCACCCATGGTGCCATGAACTTGGCTGCTGCTGCCTTCCCCTGATGAGGTACGAAGCTTCAAATAAGGCCCTATTGTAGAACCTATTCTTCGTTGCTCCAATGGTGGTTTAGTCAATACTTAAATTAGCAAACAGCCCAGGGGACAGAATGGGGGATAAATGTGTCTTGAGTGGCAGCACAAATCAGGTGAGAGTGAATTGGCATCCTGTTTTACACACATTGTTGAAATTAATCGAACAGACGATTGGGCGGGTGACGTAAACAGAGTTACAAAGTATGTACAGCACAGAAACAGGCCATTCGGCCCATCTGGTCCGTGCCGCTGTTTATACTCCACACCAGCCTCCTCTTCACCTCACCCCCGTCACCATATCCTTCTCTTCCTTTCTCCCTCATGTGTTTATCCAGCTTCCCCGTAAATGCATCGATACTATTTGCCTCAACCCCTCCCTGTGGCAGCGAGTTCCACATTCTCACCACTCTCTGTGTAAAGAGGTTTCTCCTGAATTCCCTGTTGGATTTATTATTGACTGTCTTATATTGATGGCCCCTCGTTTTGGTCTCCCCCACAAGTGGAAGCATCCTCTCTATGTCTACCCTATCGAACCCTTTCATAATCTTAAAGACCTCTATTAGGCCTCCTCAGTCTTCTCTTTGCTAGATAAAAGAGCCCCAAGCTGTTCAATCTTTCCTGATAGGCATTCTCATAAAATATTTTTGCACCCGCTCCAGTGCTGCTATATCCTTTATAACATAGAGACCAGAATTGTACACAGTACTCCAAGTGTGGACTAACTTAGGTTCGATACAAGTTTAACATAATGTCTCTGCTTTTCAATTCTATCCCTCCCGAAATGAACCCGAGTGATTTGTTTGCTTTTTATGGCCCTATTTACCTGCTTCGTTATTTTTAGTGATCTGTGTATCTGTGCCCCCAGGTCCCCTTGTTCCTCTATCTCATTTACATAGGGAGTATGTGGCCTAAATGTATTAACTCACACTTATCGATATTGAAGTTCAGTTACCATTCTGTAGATTTATTAATGTCTTCCTGTATTTTGTCACAGTCCTCCTCTGTGTTAACCACACACCCCTCAATTTGCTGTCATTTGCAGATTTTGAAATTGTACTTCCGATTCCCGAATCCAAATGGTCTATGCAAATGGTGAACGACAGTGGCCGGCCCCAGCACCAATCCTGGTGGAACACCACTGCCCACTTCCTGCCAGTCTGATTGGCTACCTGTAACCTCCACTCTATGTTTTGTGTTTTGTAGCCAGCCTGCTCTCCATTCTGCTCCCTGTCCCCTGACGTCACATGCTCTGACCTTCATCAGAATTTACCCGCTATTGCCCGTTTAAAGCTCCCTCTCCCCCCCCCCCCGAGACGGATTTCACCCCCATCTTCACCTCTGGCCACTCCGTGATTTGGCCTCGATCCAAAGGTTCCCTATCTTTCCCCTTTCTCTTTAATTCCCCCTGGCGACAGCAGGCAAAAGAATGTTGCCAAGATCAAAGGTTTTTATTTTTATTCGTTCATGGGATGTGGGCATCGCTGGCAGGGCCGGCATTTATTGCCTGACCCTAGTTGCCCTCGAGAAGGTGATGGTGAGCCGCTGCAGTCTGTGTGGTGACTTCCTTGTCCTTGTATACTTCTTTGTAGCAGTTTGGTATAACTGAGTGTCTCGCTGGGCCATTTAAGAGTCAACCAGATTGCTGTGGGTCTGGAGTCACATGTAGGCCAGACCGGGTAAGGGCAGCAGATTTCATTCCCTGAAGGACATGAGTGAACCAGATGGGTTTTTACGACAATCCGGTAGTTTCATGACCGCCATTACTGACACGAGCTTTTTATTCCAGATTCATTTAATTGACGGAATTTAAATTCCCCAGCTGCCATGGTGTGATTTGAACTCAGATCTCTGGATCATTAGCTCAGGCCTCTGGATTACTGGTGCAGTAACATAACCACTACGCTACCGTTCCCGTAATCAGACACGGATCTCTGGAGTTGAAACGTCTCCAACCGGACCTCCCAATAGCGTCCCTGACTCAACGGTCTTTGGATGGAGGAGCACAAGATAGTGAATCGGTGACCCCTGGTTCACACCCACTTCACCCAACCTTCTTTTCCATTGAGGTCAGTTTGGCCGGGGTGTAAAACAGGCGGCTTGTTTTTGCAGGACTGCACAGGACCATTTGCACCCATGAAACGCCTTGAAATGACACTGGGTATCTATTAGCATAATATTACCTCAATAGAGTCCTTTCCTGAGAATTCCCTTCTCTGATAGATCATCACCCCCCAACCTGTTTGGACAGTGTTCCTCTGTCTGCTATTTTAAAAGAAAGAACTTGCATTTCTATAATATCCTTCACATTCGTCGGATATCACAAAGCGCTTTACAGCCAATTAAGTACTGTTGTAATGCAGGAAATGCAGCAGCCAATTTGTGCACAGCAAGCAATGTGATAATGACCAGATAATCTGTTTTAGTGATGTTGATTGAGGGATAAATATTGGCCCAGAACACCAGGGAGAACTCCCCTGCTCTTCTTCGAAATAGTGGGATCTTTTCCGTCTACCTGAGAGAGCAGACGGGGCCTCGGTTTAACGTTTCATCCAAAAGATGGCATTTCCGACAGTGCGGCGCTTCCTCAGCACTGCACTGGGATGTCAGCCTAGATTATTGTGCTTAAAGTCCCTGGAGTGGAACTTGAACCCATAACCTTCTGACTTGGAGGTGAGAGTGCTGCCCACTGAGCCACAGCTGACACCATGATCAAAGCCTTACTCTCTGAATTAGTATCTCTGTTAGACGACTGAACGAAGGATCAATATATGCCGGGTATATGATCAGGCGAGCACTACATCTGCCTCCCTTCCGACATCCTCCCAATAACATCTCATGAGGGGCCAAGAAAACCAACTCTCCAAGGGGTGAGGCGGGTGGGCGACATATCTCCCCGGTAGTGTGCAAACCCATCCTGGCTCAGTGCGTTTTCCGCCTTTTCCCATGCATGCAGTTATTCCCATCTCTCTTCTCCAGAGGTTAGTCATCAAGGGGCACATTTCCCTTTCCGTGCTCCCGTAGGGCAGGCCATTCCGCTGGGAGCTCACACTCGGAATACCAGCTCCACCAAAGTGCCCGTTCTTCGTCTGTCACTGCTCGATATTGAGTGCAGGCGGGCTATTCAACCATACATGTCTTCACAATCAATCGGGGACTTCCTCCTGCTGAGGTTCGGGGGGGGGGGGTGGCGAGGTGAAATTCGAATGCTCCACTTCCCATTGGGGCAGTATCCGGTGCGCTACTCGAGTGCGTCCGTCAGCGCTACGTGGCTGCTGGCACATAGCGCCGACACGTTTCCACGTCCCTCTCCTTCAGTTAAAGGGGGAGGGCTGCCGAGCCCCTGACAGCCTCCACTGGGCCACCATGGGGGCGTGGTGCTGAGGCCACAAAACCCGGCACCACGGTGGCCTGGGCCGCGCCACAGAAACACAGAAGGGGCCGACCGGGGAGTCAGCTGGAAAAAAAAATGCCGGCGCATGGCGCTCCCCAGCTGCCCTTTAACTTCTGCCCCCTCAAGCAGATGTTGGCCCCAGTCCGCGACCCACGAGGCTGGCGCTGACACCGCTCGCAGCAAGCTTGGAGCAGCCTCGGAGCAGTCTCGGAGCAGCCTCGGAGCAGTCTCGGAGCAGCCTCACAGCAGCCTCGGAGCAGCCTCGGAGCAGCCTCGGAGCAGTCTCGGAGCAGGCTTGGAGCAGTCTCGGAGCAGCCTCGGAGCAGTCTCGGAGCAGGCTTGGATGGAGCAGTCTCGGAGCAGCCTCGGAGCAGTCTCGGAGCAGTCTCGGAGCAGCCTCGGAGCAGTCTCGGAGCAGTCTCGGAGCAGCCTCGGAGCAGCCTCGGAGCAGTCTCGGAGCAGGCTTGGAGCAGCCTCGGAGCAGCCTCGGAGCAGCCTCGGAGCAGTCTCGGAGCAGGCTTGGAGCAGCCTCGGAGCAGCCTTGGAGCAGTCTCGGAGCAGCCTCGGAGCAGTCTCGGAGCAGCCTCAGAGCAGCCTCACAGCAGCCTCGGAGCAGCCTCGGAGTAGTCTCGGAGCAGTCTCGGAGCAGTCTCGGAGCAGCCTCGGAGCAGCCTCGGAGCAAGCTTGGAGCAGTCTTAGAACAGCCTCGGAGCAGTCTCGGAGCAGCCTCACAGCAGCCTCGGAGCAGTCTTAGAACAGTTTTGGAGCAGCCTCGGAGCAGCCTCACAGCAGCCTCACAGCAGCCTCGGAGCAGCCTCGGAGCAGCCTCGGAGCACTCTCGGAGCAGCCTCGGAGCAGCCTCGGAGCACTCTCGGAGCAGCCTCGGAGCAACCTCGCAGCAGGCTTGGAGCAGCCTCGGAGCAGTCTCGAAGCAGCCTCGGAGCAGCCTCGGAGCAGCCTTGGAGCAGTCTCGGAGCAGCCTCGGAGCAGTCTCGGAGCAGCCTCGGAGCAGCCTCGGAGCAGCCTTGGAGCAGTCTTGGAGCAGCCTCGGAGCAGCCTCGGAGCAGCCTCGGAGCAGCCTCGGAGCAGCCTCGGAGCAGTCTCGGAGCAGCCTCGGAGCAGCCTCGGAGCACTCTCGGAGCAGCCTCGGAGCAGCCTTGGAGCAGTCTCGGAGCAGGCTTGGAGCAGCCTCGGAGCAGCCTCACAGCAGCCTCGGAGCAGCCTCGGAGCACTCTCGGAGCAGCCTCGCAGCAACCTTGCAGCAGGCTTGGAGCAGCCTCGGAGCAGCCTCGGAGCAGCCTTGGAGCAGTCTTGGAGCAGCCTCGGAGCAGCCTCGGAGCAGCCTCGGAGCAGCCTCACAGCAGCCTCGGAGCAGCCTCGGAGCAGCCTCGGAGCAGCCTCGGAGCAACCTCGCAGCAACCTTGCAGCAGGCTTGGAGCAGCCTCGGAGCAGCCTCACAGCAGCCTCGGAGCAGCCTCGGAGCAGCCTCGGAGCAGGCTTGGAGCAGCCTCGGAGCAGCCTCGGAGCAGTCTCGGAGAAGTCTCGGAGCAGTCTCGGAGAAGTCTCGGAGCAGCCTCGGAGCAGCCTCGGAGCAGCCTCACAGCAGCCTCGGAGCAACTTCGCAGCAGGCTTGGAGCAGTCTCGGAGCAGCCTCGGAGCAGTCTCGGAGCAGTCTCGGAGCAGTCTCGGAGCAGTCTCGGAGCAGCCTCGGAGCAGGCTTGGAGCAGCCTCGGAGCAGCCTCGGAGCAGTCTCGGAGCAGCCTCGGAGCAGTCTCGGAGCAGCCTCGGAGCAGCCTCGGAGCAGCCTCGGAGCAGCCTTGGAGCAGTCTTGGAGCAGCCTCGGAGCAGCCTCGGAGCAGCCTCGGAGCAGCCTCACAGCAGCCTCACAGCAGCCTCGGAGCAGCCTCGCAGCAACCTTGCAGCAGGCTTGGAGCAGCCTCGGAGCAGCCTCACAGCAGCCTCGGAGCAGCCTCGGAGCACTCTCGGAGCAGCCTCGCAGCAACCTTGCAGCAGGCTTGGAGCAGCCTCGGAGCAGCCTCACAGCAGCCTCGGAGCAGCCTCGGAGCACTCTCGGAGCAGCCTCGCAGCAACCTTGCAGCAGGCTTGGAGCAGCCTCGGAGCAGCCTCACAGCAGCCTCGGAGCAGCCTCGGAGCACTCTCGGAACAGCCTCGCAGCAACCTTGCAGCAGGCTTGGAGCAGCCTCGGAGCAGCCTCACAGCAGCCTCGGAGCAGCCTCGGAGCACTCTCGGAGCAGCCTCGCAGCAACCTTGCAGCAGGCTTGGAGCAGTCTTAGAACAGCCTCACAGCAGCCTCACAGCAGCCTCGGAGCAGCCTCGGAGCAGCCTCGGAGCAGCCTCGGAGCAGCCTCGGAGCACTCTCGGAGCAGCCTCGGAGCAGCCTCGGAGCAGCCTCGGAGCAGTCTCGGAGCAGTCTCGGAGCAGGCTTGGAGCAGCCTCGGAGCAGCCTCGGAGCAGTCTCGGAGCAGTCTCGGAGCAGGCTTGGAGCAGCCTCGGAGCAGCCTCGGAGCAGTCTCGGAGCAGCCTCGGAGCAGCCTCGCAGCAGGCTTGGAGCAGTCTCGGAGCAGCCTCGGAGCAGCCTCGGAGCAGTCTCGGAGCAACCTCGGAGCAGTCTCGGAGCAGTCTCGGAGCAGTCTCGGAGCAGCCTCGGAGTAGCCTCGGAGCAGTCTCGGAGAAGTCTCGGAGCAGTCTCGGAGCAGCCTCGGAGCAGCCTCGGAGAAGTCTCGGAGCAGTCTCGGAGCAGCCTTCGAGCAGGCTTCGAGCAGCCTCGGAGCAGCCTCGGAGCAGTCTCGGAGCAGCCTCGGAGCAGCCTCGGAGCAGTCTCGGAGCAGTCTCGGAGCAGCCTCGGAGCAGTCTCGGAGAAGTCTCGGAGCAGTCTCGGAGCAGCCTTCGAGCAGCCTCGGAGCAGCCTCGGAGCAGCCTCGGAGCAGTCTCGGAGCAGTCTCGGAGCAGTCTCGGAGCAGCCTCGGAGCAGTCTCGGAGAAGTCTCGGAGCAGTCTCGGAGCAGCCTCGGAACAGTCTCGGAGAAGTCTCGGAGCAGTCTCGGAGCAGCCTCGGAGCAGGCTTGGAGCAGTCTCGGAGCAGCCTCGGAGCAGCCTCGGAGCAGTCTCGGAGCAGCCTCGGAGCACTCTCGGAGCAGCCTCGGAGCAGCCTCGGAGCAGCCTCGGAGCAGTCTCGGAGCAGCCTCGGAGCAGCCTCGGAGCAGTCTCGGAGCAGTCTCGGAGCAGGCTTGGAGCAGCCTCGGAGCAGCCTCGGAGCAGTCTCGGAGCAGTCTCGGAGCAGGCTTGGAGCAGCCTCGGAGCAGCCTCGGAGCAGTCTCGGAGCAGCCTCGGAGCAGCCTCGGAGCAGTCTCGGAGCAGTCTCGGAGCAGCCTCGGAGCAGCCTCACAGCAGCCTCGGAGCAGCCTCGGAGCACTCTCGGAGCAGCCTCGCAGCAACCTCGCAGCAGGCTTGGAGCAGTCTCGGAGCAGCCTCGGAGCAGCCTCGGAGCAGTCTCGGAGCAACCTCGGAGCAGTCTCGGAGCAGTCTCGGAGCAGTCTCGGAGCAGCCTCGGAGTAGCCTCGGAGCAGTCTCGGAGAAGTCTCGGAGCAGTCTCGGAGCAGCCTCGGAGCAGCCTCGGAGAAGTCTCGGAGCAGTCTCGGAGCAGCCTTCGAGCAGGCTTCGAGCAGCCTCGGAGCAGCCTCGGAGCAGTCTCGGAGCAGCCTCGGAGCAGCCTCGGAGCAGTCTCGGAGCAGTCTCGGAGCAGCCTCGGAGCAGTCTCGGAGAAGTCTCGGAGCAGTCTCGGAGCAGCCTTCGAGCAGCCTCGGAGCAGCCTCGGAGCAGCCTCGGAGCAGTCTCGGAGCAGTCTCGGAGCAGTCTCGGAGCAGCCTCGGAGCAGTCTCGGAGAAGTCTCGGAGCAGTCTCGGAGCAGCCTCGGAACAGTCTCGGAGAAGTCTCGGAGCAGTCTCGGAGCAGCCTCGGAGCAGTCTCGGAGAAGTCTCGGAGCAGTCTCGGAGCAGCCTTCGAGCAGCCTCGGAGCAGCCTCGGAGCAGTCTCGGAGCAGCCTTCGAGCAGCCTCGGAGCAGTCTCGGAGCAGCCTCGGAGCAGTCTCGGAGAAGTCTCGGAGCAGCCTTCGAGCAGCCTCGGAGCATTCTCGGAGCAGCCTCACAGCAGCCTCACAGCAGCCTCGGAGCACTCTCGGAGCAGCCTCGCAGCAACCTCGCAGCAGGCTTAGAGCAGCCTCGGAGCAGACTCGGAGCATTCTCGGAGCAGCCTCGCAGCAACCTCGCAGCAACCTCGCAGCAGCCTCGCAGCAACCTCGCAGGGGCGCCGGCCAATTTCTGCCACGGGACGGAATGGGGTCGGTGCGTGGTGCTAAGGGGTCGCCGTCCAGGGTGATGATGTCATGGACAATTACGCAGCGGTCTGGGATGCAACAGCAGCGGGTGGCAGCACCTTCGCTAACTCCCGCGTCATTTTGCAGCGGCCTGTAGCACCCTCTCCCAACCCACCACCCCCACCCCCACCCCACACCCTGGTGAAAATAGTTTTGCGCCCCTACAGCGCCCCCCCAGAGGCACTAAAGGGAGTCACGAATCAGGGCAAGTGCAGCCGCCATATGTGTGTGCAGGGAATAGATTTTTCTAAATTAGAGGTCCCAACACAGAACTCCTTATAGCGAGAGTTTGGGCTCTCATAATTTCCTGCTCATTTCTCCTCCTGAACTCCTGATAAAGTATGAACCTTTTTCTGCATTGCTGGCTCAGAAAATATTTACCTGTAATGCCCAGATGGTGATCTCGAGCAAGGACTTTATATGGTGCCTTTAACATAGTAAAAAGTCCCAAGATGTTTGACACCAAGCCACATAAGGAGACAAAAGCTTGGACAAAGAGGTAGGTTTTAAGGAGAGTCTTAACTGAGGAGAGGCGGAGAGGTTTAGGGAGGGAGTTCCAGAGCTTGGAGCCCAGGCAGCTGAAGGCACGGCCACCGATGGTGGAGCGATTATAATCAGGGATGCTCAAGAGACCAGAATTAGAGGAGTGCAGACATCTCGGGGGTGGTGGGGCTGGAGGAGATTACAGAGATAGGAAGGGGCGAGGGCCATGGAGGGATTTGAACATGAGGATGCCAAATTTGAAATCGAGACATTGCTTAACCGGGAGTCAATGTAGGTCAGGGAGCACAGGGGGTGATAGGTGAGCGGGACTTGGTGCGAGTTGGGACATGGGGCAGTGAGCACAGGGGGTGATAGGTGAGCGGGACTTGGTGCGAGTTAGGACATGGGGCAGGGAGCACAGGGGGTGATGGGTGAGCGGGACTTGGTGCGAGTTAGGACACAGGGCAGTGAGCACAGGGGGTGATGGGTGAGCGGGACTCGGTGCGAGTTAGGACATGGGGCAGTGAGCACAGTGGGTGATGGGTGAGTGGGACTGGATGCGAGTTAGGACATGGGGCAGTGAGCACAGTGGGTGATGGATGAGTGGGACTGGGTATGAGTTAGGACATGGGGCAGTGAGCACAGGGGGTGATGGGTGAGCGGGACTTGGTGTGAGTTAGGACATGGGGCAGTGAGCACAGGGGGTGATGGGTGAGCGGGACTTGGTGCGAGTTAGGACATAGGTCAGGGAGCACGGAGAATGATGGGTGAGCGGGACTGGGTGCGAGCAAGAACATGGGGAAACAGGAATTATAAATGAGGAGGAAATAAATTAGAGGTCACGACAAATGAATGTGAGGGAATGGTGGCTGCATTCGGAAACTCAAACCTCCATGTCAAGCTACTATTTTCAAACAAACTCGAGGAAGCTTTAAGCCGTCATCCTGTTCAATGTCTGGAGACTAAGCACTTTAAAATGTCTTCTGAGAAGTGGAGATTTGAGCCAGATGTTTCTAACAGGAGTTATTTTCCCTCTTGGCGGTTTGCATTCCGATGTCACATCCATGAGCTGAAACTTCAATCCGTTAATAACATGATCGATGCAACATGCCAGCCAGCCTTGCCTTGAACCAGGGTCCCAGTGAGTCACACGCACATCAGAGCTGATCGGCTCTGACAGCGCCTGATGCTGCCCAGCACATAGCAGGAAAATCACCCGGCAAATTATCCATCGGCAAGGCAGTTGTTCCGTGCCAGCCCCACCACTGCACTCACGCACCCGGGAAGAAGGTTTGCGGAGATAATGGGCTGGAGCTGGACCGACCCGAGTTCTTCTTTGTGAACAGTCGGCTGAATAGAGGAGTGACACTGTAAGGAGGGGTGGAAGATGCCCATGCGTCAGTTCTTTTAACGTGGGGTGGCCGTTGTACACCGGCTACCAGACGGGCTTTAGCTGAGCAAGGTCTTGGTCCAGTGGCAAGGGGGCCCAAGACGACTGGCGACCAGGCACTGCTGTATGGGCCTAGTTGCCTACGGTGAGGTGTTGGCTGCAAGCTCCTGTAACGGTTACTCCCCCGACGCTTTGTCACTCCCCCCTTGCTGCTGTCGCTCTGATGCTCTGAAGGAGAGCTGGGGAGACCCCTGCAGTATCCTGGGGCCAATATTTACCCCTCGACAAACATCACGAGAAAGCGGACGATCTGGTCATTTATCTCATTGCTGTCTGTGGGAGCTTGCTATGTGAAAATTGGCTGGCGCACTTTCCCTACATTACAACAGTGACAACACTCCATGGGTCTGAAATTCCCCTCCGCCAAAAATGGGGCGCACCGACCGATTTCCAAGTGCACCTTCATGGGGCGAACAATCCGGCGGTTTTCGGCACTTTGTTTTTTGTTTCCGGTGGGAACAGTGTTGGTGTGGGGAGAGGGGCGGGAGTGGGAGTGTGTCGGAGTGGTGTTGGTGTGGGGCGGGGGGCGGGAGTGGTGTTAGTGTGGGGAGAGGGGCTGGAGTGGTGTTGGTGTGGGGAGGGGGGCGGGAGTGGGGGCGTGTCGGAGTGGTGTTGGTGTGGGGAGAGGGGCGGGAGTGGGGGCGTGTCGGAGTGGTGTTGGTGTGGGGAGGGGGGCGGGAGTGGGGGCGTGTCGGAGTGGTGTTGGTGTGGGGAGGGGGGCGGGAGTGGGGGCGTGTCGGAGTGGTGTTGGTGTGGGGCGGGGGGCGGGGGTGGTGTTAGTGTGGGGAGAGGGGCTGGAGTAGGGGCGTGTCGGAGTGGTGTTGGTGTGGGGAGGGGGGTGAGAGTGGTGTTGGTGTGGGGAGAGGGGCGGGAGTGGGGGGGTGTCGGAGTGGTGTTTGTGTGGGGAGGGGGGCGGGAGGTGGGGGGGTGTCGGAGTGGTGTTGGTGTGGGGAGGGGGGTGGGAGTGGTGTTGGTGTGGGGAGAGGGGCTGGAGTGGGGGCGTGTCGGAGTGGTGTTGGTGTGGGGAGGGGGGGTGTCGGAGCGGTGTTGGTGTGGGGAGGGGGGTGGGAGTGGTGTTGGTGTGGGGAGAGGGGCTGGAGTGGGGGCGTGTCGGAGTGGTGTTGGTGTGGGGAGGGGGGGTGTCGGAGTGGTGTTGGTGTTGGGAGAGGGGCGGGAGTGGTGTTGGTGTGGGGAGGGGGGCGGGAGTGGGGGCGTGTCGGAGTGGTGTTGGTGTGAGGAGGGGGGTGGGAGTGGTGTTGGTGTGGGGAGGGGGGGTGTCGGAGTGGTGTTGATGTGGGGAGAGGGGCGGGAGTGGGGGGGTGTCGGAGTGGTGTTTGTGTGGGGAGGGGGGCGGGAGGTGGGGGGTGTCGGAGTGGTGTTGGTGTGGGGAGGGGGGTGGGAGTGGTGTTGGTGTGGGGAGGGGGGTGGGAGTGGTGTTGGTGTGGGGAGAGGGGCTGGAGTGGGGGCGTGTCGGAGTGGTGTTGGTGTGGGGAGGTGGGGTGTCGGAGTGGTGTTGGTGTGGGGAGGGGGGGGTGTCGGAGTGGTGTTGGTGTGGGGAGGGGGGGGTGGGAGTGGTGTTGGTGTGGGGAGGGGGGTGGGAGTGGTGTTGGTGTGGGGAGGGGGGTGGGAGTGGTGTTGGTGTGGGGAGGGGGGTGGGAGTGGTGTTGGTGTGGGGAGGGGGGTGGGAGTGGTGTTGGTGTGGGGACAGGGGCTGGAGTGGGGGGGTGTCGGAGTGGTGTTGGTGTGGGGAGGGGGGCGGGAGTGGGGGCGTGTCGGAGTGGTGTTGGTGTGGGGAGGGGTGTGGGAGTGGTGTTGGTGTGGGGGGGGGGGGTGTCGGAGTGGTGTTGGTGTGGGGGGGTGGGTGGGAGTGGTGTTGGTGTGGGGAGAGGGGCTGGAGTGGGGGCGTGTCAGAGTGGTGTTGGTGTGGGGAGGGGGGTGGGAGTGGTGTTTGTGTGGGGAGAGGGGCTGGAGTGGGGGCGTGTCGGAGTGGTGTTGGTGTGGGGAGGGGTGTGGGAGTGGTGTTGGTGTGGGGGGGGGGGTGTCGGAGTGGTGTTGGTGTGGGGGGGGGGGTGGGAGTGGTGTTGGTGTGGGGAGGGGGGTGGGAGTGGTGTTGTTGGTGTGGGAGAGGGGCTGGAGTGGGGGGGTGTCGGAGTGGTGTTGGTGTGGGGAGAGGGGCTGGAAGTGGGGGGGTGTGGGAGTGGTGTTGGTGTGGGGAGGAGCCGGGAGTGGTGTTGGTGTGGGGAGAGGGGCTGGAGTGGGGGGGTGTCGGAGTGGTGTTGGTGTGGGGAGAGGGGCTGGAGTGGGGGGGTGTGGGAGTGGTGTTGGTGTGGGGAGGGGGGTGGGAGTGATGTTGGTGTGGGGAGGGGGGGCGGGAGTGGTGTTGGTGTGGGGAGGGGGTGTCGGAGTGGTGTTGGTGTGGGGAGGGGGTGGGAGTGGTGTTGGTGTGGGAGAGGGGCTGGAGTGGGGGCGTGTCGGAGTGGTGTTGGTGTGGGGAGGGGGGGTGTCGGAGCGGTGTTGGTGTGGGGAGGGGGGTGGGAGTGGTGTTGGTGTGGGGAGAGGGGCTGGAGTGGGGGCGTGTCGGAGTGGTGTTGGTGTGGGGAGGGGGGGTGTCGGAGTGGTGTTGGTGTGGGGAGAGGGGGCGGGAGTGGTGTTGGTGTGGGGAGGGGGGCGGGAGTGGGGGCGTGTCGGAGTGGTGTTGGTGTGAGGAGGGGGGTGGGAGTGGTGTTGGTGTGGGGAGGGGGGTGTCGGAGTGGTGTTGATGTGGGGAGAGGGGCGGGAGTGGGGGGGTGTCGGAGTGGTGTTTGTGTGGGGAGGGGGGCGGGAGGTGGGGGGTGTCGGAGTGGTGTTGGTGTGGGGAGGGGGGTGGGAGTGGTGTTGGTGTGGGGAGGGGGGTGGGAGTGGTGTTGGTGTGGGGAGAGGGGCTGGAGTGGGGGCGTGTCGGAGTGGTGTTGGTGTGGGGAGGTGGGGTGTCGGAGTGGTGTTGGTGTGGGGAGGGGGGGGTGTCGGAGTGGTGTTGGTGTGGGGAGGGGGGGGTGGGAGTGGTGTTGGTGTGGGGAGGGGGGTGGGAGTGGTGTTGGTGTGGGGAGGGGGGTGGGAGTGGTGTTGGTGTGGGGAGGGGGGTGGGAGTGGTGTTGGTGTGGGGAGGGGGGTGGGAGTGGTGTTGGTGTGGGGACAGGGGCTGGAGTGGGGGGGTGTCGGAGTGGTGTTGGTGTGGGGAGGGGGGCGGGAGTGGGGGCGTGTCGGAGTGGTGTTGGTGTGGGGAGGGGTGTGGGAGTGGTGTTGGTGTGGGGGGGGGGGTGTCGGAGTGGTGTTGGTGTGGGGGGGTGGGTGGGAGTGGTGTTGGTGTGGGGAGAGGGGCTGGAGTGGGGGCGTGTCAGAGTGGTGTTGGTGTGGGGAGGGGGGTGGGAGTGGTGTTTGTGTGGGGAGAGGGGCTGGAGTGGGGGCGTGTCGGAGTGGTGTTGGTGTGGGGAGGGGTGTGGGAGTGGTGTTGGTGTGGGGGGGGGGGTGTCGGAGTGGTGTTGGTGTGGGGGGGGGGGTGGGAGTGGTGTTGGTGTGGGGAGGGGGGTGGGAGTGGTGTTGGTGTGGGGAGAGGGGCTGGAGTGGGGGGGTGTCGGAGTGGTGTTGGTGTGGGGAGAGGGGCTGGAGTGGGGGGGTGTGGGAGTGGTGTTGGTGTGGGGAGGGGGGCGGGAGTGATGTTGGTGTGGGGAGGGGGGCGGGAGTGGTGTTGGTGTGGGGAGGGGGGGTGTCGGAGTGGTGTTGGTGTGGGGAGGGGGTTGGGAGTGGTGTTGGTGTGGGGAGGGGGGTGGGAGTGGTGTTGGTGTGGGGAGGGGGCGGGAGGTGCCGGTGGATCAGAGCGGCCGTCGCTCTGAGTCATCAACGTCGCGTTGACGCGTCACAACGTTCCTCCCGCTTCAGTTAAAGGGGAGGGGCCACTGCGAACTCTGCAGCCACTTTAGTGGCAAACACTGGGCCACCAGGGAGGGTCTCGGCTGGCCGACAGTCAGCCGACAATTAAATCAAAATGGCGGCCGCAGCAATGCGCCCTCCCCTTTAAGGGCAGATGCACAGCCAAGCCACAGGAAGGTTCCCGTCAGGAAAAGCTGTCCGTGGCACCGACCTGGGGCTAATCCGCTACCGTTGGGCAATTTTCCGTGGGACAATTTCCAGTGGGGAAATTTATAGTAGAATAATTTCCCGTTGGACAACTTCCTGTTGGACAATTTCCAGTGGGACAATTTTCTGTTGGACAATTTCCCGTTGGACAATTTCCAGTGGGACAATTTTCTGTTGGACAATTTCCCGTTGGACAATTTCCAGTGGGACAACTTCCTGTTGGACAATTTCCAGTGGGACAATTTTCTGTTGGACAATTTCCCGTTGGACAATTTCCCGTTGGACAATTTTCAGTGGGACAATTTCCTGTTGGACAATTTCCAGCGGGGCAATTTCCCAGTGGGACAATTTCCCGTTGGACAATTTTCAGTGGGACAATTTCCTGTTGGACAATTTCCAGCGGGGCAATTTCCCAGTGGGACAATTTCCCGTTGCACAATTTCCCGTTGGACAATTTCCAGTGGGACAATTTCCCGTTGGACAATTTCCAGCGGGGCAATTTCCCAGTGGGACAATTTCCTGTTGCACAATTTCCCGTTGGACAATTTCCAGTGGGACAATTTCCAGTTGGACAATTTCCAGCGGGGCAATTTCCCAGTGGACAATTTCCAGTTGGACAATTTCCCGTTGGACAATTTCCAGTTGAACAATTTCCAGTTGAACAATTTACCGTTGGGGCAATTTCCAGTTGAACAATTTCCAGTTGAACAATTTCCAGTTGGACAATTCCCCGTTGGGGCAATTTCCCGTTGGGGCAATTTCCCGTGGGACAATTTCCAGTTGGACAATTTCCCGTGGGACAATTTCCAGTTGAACAATTCCCCGTTGGGGCAATTTCCCGTTGGGGTAATTTCAGGCAGGTTAATTTCCGGTGGGGGGACAATTTCCAGCGCGGGGCGGACACGGGGTCATCGCCGGTCACTAAGGGGTCGACGGGGCCGCGACACGGGTGGAACCGAGACCTTTTCCGCCCGGAAAATCCACGAGGGCAATTTTCAAAATGGCAGCCCCTCCGCACCGACCGAGCGGCGAGTGCTTACCGACACGTGGCCGCTACTTTCAGTCAGCCACGACTCTCAATGAAAGAGGCAATTTCGGTCCCAAAACTGCTGATTGGCTGTAAGGTGCATTGGACGTCCAGTGGTCATGAAAGATGCCACAGTATTGATTATACTGCTGCAGTGCTATCGTAAGTTATTGTTACATCTCGTTAACCCTTTTGTTGCTGATGGTTTCTTATTCACTACTAGCCCTCAATCTATTTCTGTTTCCTGGGGTCACTCAAGACATGCTAAAGTAGAATGGGGCTATATTCTCTGGAGTTTAGAAGAATGAGAGGTGATCTCATTGAAACATATAAACCTTTTAGAGGGCTTGACAGGGTAGATGCAGAGAGGGTGTTTCCTCTGGCTGGGGAGACTAGAACTAGAGGTCACAGTCTCAGGATAAGGGGTCAGCCATTTAGGACTGAGGTGAGGAGGAATTTCTTCACTCAGAGTGTTGTGTATGCATGCCTGTTTACTGTGTGATGTCTGTAACACTGTTGTGCCACATTGAATGTACCCTCATACTGCACACACCTTACAGGTACACCAGAGGGTGCTGCTGCTGGAGACCTAGGGGTTGCCTGCACACGGCAGGTAGCCCAGTATAAAAGGGAGCTCACAGCTTGTTGTCGTCACTCAGGAGCTGCAAATAAAGGACTACAGGTCTGCACAGTTTAAGTATCATACCCTGCCTCGTGGAGTCATTACTAAAGGTGCCTACATCCACTACAACTGGCGACGAGGATGGGATACAAGGTCACGAACTACATGCTCAACATGTCTAACCTCAGCAACTTTCAACAATTTACAGAGGGGGAAGATCGGAACGCTTTTGTGGAAAGATTGGAACACTTCTTTATAGTCAACGACCTGGATGGGGGCACACCGGCTACAGGACTGAACAAACGCAGGGCCATCCTGCTTAGCAATTGTGAATGTGTTAATGAAGCACTAAGGGACATATTTGCCATCAGAATCAGCCACGAAGGCCTCCTACACAAATTGCTTTCGGCTGACATCATGGTCACCCTGCAGAAAGCAATCCAAGTGAGCCAGGCCTACATGGTTTCGGCCAGCGACTCCAGGCGAATACTGACCCAGGACTCTAAACCGGCGAGCGCAGTGCACCGCATGGATACTTCTAAGGGCAGAAATTCTGCCCCGAGTCCCGCAACCCTGAGTCCGCCACGTGGGGCAAACCGGATGGCCCCGTGGTGGCGCTGTGGAGGAAACTACAGGGCCCACCAGTGCCGCTACAAAGACTATGCATGCAAAGAGAAAGGGCACCTTCAGAGAATGTGCAGGAAGGGCTGCACTCACTGTGTCTCTGATGAGTTGGCTGATCACCGGGGCTCCGACACAGATGAAGATGAAGCTGTTCAAACACTGGAAGAAGAGTATGGAATCTTTACCTGCTCTACCGAAAATTCTCCGTGGGCGATGAAAGTAGACGTCGACGGGGTCCCAGTTTCTATGGAGAGTGACTCAGGGGCGAGTCAGTCTGCGATGAGCCAAGCGACCTTCGAAGAACTTTGGATGAATCCCGGCAATCGACCACAACGGCAGCCTGTCCAAGCGAAGCAACTCCCAGGCCTCCGGGCTCCGGCAATTGACCTCGAACATGGATCCATTGCTGTATCCGGAGGTTCCACCGTCCAGCTCGACTGCCCACAGCACCCCGGCAAAATCTCCGAGACCGAGGATCCAAACTCCACTTTCTGGGCCGGGGCAGCACTCCAAGAGGTGAACATCGACGAAAGAAATGGATTCCCAACATCCAGGATCGAACCTGTGGAAGAAAAGAGCACCACAGCCTACCTACAGCAAGACCAGAAAATGGCTGCAGCACCACAAGCAGCAGAACCTGTAATCAAAATGGCCTCCGCCATGCCACGAATCAACATGGAGGAGCATCATGTGACATCGAGTGGCCAATCGGATTTGAAGGCTCCGTTAAAGGAGACCGGTAACCAAAGAAATTTAACGGGTAAGTTTCAACTATTTGAGTACACGGACTTTAAAGCTAAAGATGCGATTAAAGGGTGCAAGTATGAAAATGTATGCAATGTATGACAATTTCCCGTTGGACAATTTCCCGTGGGGCAATTTCCCGCGGGGCATTTTCCTGTGGCGCAATTACAGTGGGACAATTTCCCATTGGGGCAATTTCCCGTGTGGCAATTTCCAGTGGGACAATTTCCCATTGGACAATTTCCAGTGGGACAATTTCCCATTGGACAATTTCCAGTTGGACAATTTCCCATTGGACAATTTCCAGTGGGACAATTTCCCATTGGACAATTTCCAGTTGGACAATTTCCCATTGGACAATTTCCAGTGGGACAATTTCCCATTGGACAATTTCCAGTTGGACAATTTCCCGTTGGGGCAATTTCCAGTTGGACAATTCCCCGTTGGGGCAATTTCCCGTGGGACAATTTCCCATTGGACAATTTCCAGTTGGACAATTTCCCGTTGGGGCAATTTCCAGTTGAACAATTCCCCGTTGGGGCAATTTCCCGTGGGGTAATTTCCGGTGGGGCAATTTCCAGTTGGACAATTCCCCGTTGGGGCAATTTCCCGTGGGACAATTTCCCATTGGACAATTTCCAGTTGGACAATTTCCCATTGAACAATTTCCAGTTGGACAATTCCCCGTTGGGGCAATTTCCCGTGGGACAATTTCCAGTGGGGCAATTTCCCGTTGGACAATTTCCCGTTGGGCAATTTCCAGTTGGACAGATTCCCGTTGGGGCAATTTCCCGTGGGACAATTTCCAGTGGAGCAATTTCCCGTTGGACAATTTCCCGTGGGGCAATTTCCAGTTGGACAGATTCCCGTTGGGGCAATTTCCCGTGGGGCAATTTCCGGTAGAGCAATTTCCCGTTGGACAATTTCCCGTTGTGGCAATTTCAGGCAGGTTAATTTCCGGTGGGGGGACAATTTCCAGCGCCGGTCACTAAGGGGTCGAGGGGGCCACGACACGGGTGGAACCGAGACGTTTTCCGCCCGGAAAATCCACGAGGGCAATTTTCAAAATGGCAGCCCCTCCGCACCGACCGAGCGGCGAGTGCTTACCGACACGTGGCCGCTACTTTCAGTCAGCCACCGACTCTCAATGAAAGAGGCAATTTCGGCCCCAAAACTGCTGATTGGCTGTAAGGTGCATTGGACGTCCAGCGGTCATGAAAGATGCCACAGTATTGATTATACTGCTGCAGTGCTATCGTAAATTATTGTTACATCTCGTTAACCCTTTTGTTGCTGATGGTTTCTTATTCACTACTAGCCCTCAATCTATTTCTGTTTCCTGGGGTCACTCAAGACATGCTAAAGTAGAATGGGGCTATATTCTCTGGAGTTTAGAAGAATGAGAGGTGATCTCATTGAAACATATAAACCTTTTAGAGGGCTTGACAGGGTAGATGCAGAGAGGGTGTTTCCTCTGGCTGGGGAGACTAGAACTAGAGGTCACAGTCTCAGGATAAGGGGTCAGCCATTTAGGACTGAGGTGAGGAGGAATTTCTTCACTCAGAGTGTTGTGTATGCATGCCTGTTTACTGTGTGATGTCTGTAACACTGTTATGCCACATTGAATGTACCCTCATACTGCACACACCAGAGGGTGCTGCTGCTGGAGTCCTAGGGGTTGCCTGCACACGGCAGGTAACCCAGTATAAAAGGGAGCTCACAGCTTGTTGTCGTCACTCAGGAGCTGCAAATAAAGGACTACACAGTTTAAGTATCATACCCTGCCCCGTGGAGTCATTACTAAAGGTGCCTACGTACACGAGACAGAGGGTGGTGAATCTTTGAAATTCTCTGCCCCAGCTGGCTGTTGAAGCTCAGTCGTTGAGTATATTCAAGGCAGAGATCGTTAGATGTTTGGACTCTAGGGGAATCGAGGGATATGGGGATCGGGTGCGAAAGTGGACTTGAGGCCGAAGATCAGCCTTGATCTTATTGAATGGCGGAGCAGGCTCGAGCGACTCCTGCTGCTAATTCTTAAGCTCTTATTGCCTGTGGATGAAGGGCGAGCGACACCCGAGACATCACCACTCGGGATGTCCACTCAATGGGCTGGAACCTGCGAAATAACCGGGAAATGTGCAATCAGACTGGAAGCAGGCGGGGAGGCCAGCTGGAAAGTGCCAGAGGAGAAGAGCGAGTTAATGTTTAGGGGGTTGAGCCTCTTTTCCTCCGAGAGCTGCAGGCTTTGGGTTCTCTGCCCCTGAAGCAGCAGACTGCGGTTTTCCAGAATGTTCTTGTGTTTTTAATACTTGCATTGTGGAGGGCAGAGGAGCGGGAAGGGAGGGAGAGAAATGGGGCAAAATTGACAGATAAATTAATAGATGGGGGGAGGGGGGGGGCGCAATTATGGAATAGAGAAGTGGAACTGTGTCTTCCTGACTGTGGACATGTGGAGGGGAAGGTACGGATTTTGAGAATCGCAAGCACCCGGTACAGATTGTATTCAGATTTTAGTGTCAAAATTCAATTTAAAGGAGTAATGACCTTTGAATGATGGTGTCGAGTGGCTGTACAATCACTGTTCTATACTGGCGGTCTCCCCGCGATTTTGCCGTATTTGTGCAATGTGGCTCTTTGATCATTCCCACTGCTGTAACTAAATATTTTCTTCTTGTACGTGTTAAAATGCTGTAGTTTCAATACAATAAAGTTTTCAAAGTGGAGGGAAATTAAACAATGTGAATGACTGTGCAATGGATTGGAAATCATTCTTTTCAACCAAAGGCAGATTTGACTGAATAACCATGCTCTGTAAAAGATTCCAGAACTCCTTCAGACTCTGCACTGAATTCTAGAACTCCCTCAGACTCGGGTCTGAATTCTAGAAATCTCTCAGACTCAGGACTGAATTCTAGAACTCCCTCAGACTCAGGACTGAATTCTAGAACTCCCTCAGACTCAGGACTGAATTGTAGAACTCCTTTTCTGATTCGGGTCTGAATTGTAGAACTCCTTCTCTGATTCAGGTCTGAATTCTAGAATTCCCTCAGACTCAGGACTGAATTCTAGAACTCCCTCAAACTCAGGACCGAATTCTAGAACTCCTTCTCTGATTCAGGTCTGAATTCTAGAATTCCCTCAGACTCAGGACTAAATTCTAGAACTCCCTCAGACTCAGGTCTGAATTCTAGAACTCCCTCAGACTCAGGTCTGAATTCTAGAACTCCCTCAGACTCAGGTCTGAATTCTAGAACTCCCTCAGACTCTGGACTGAATTCTAGAACTCCATCAGACTCGGGACCGAATTCTAGAACTCCCTCAGACTCGGGAGTGAATTCCAGAATGCCCTCAGACTCTGGAATGAATTCCAGAATGCCCTCAGACTCAGGTCTGAATTCTAGAACTCCCTCAGACTCAGGTCTGAATTCTAGAACTCCCTCAGACTCAGGACTGAATTCTAGAACACCCTCAGACTCAGGACTGAATTCCAGAACTCCCTCAGACTCAGGACTGAATTCTAAAACTTCCTCAGACTCAGGACTGAATTCCATAACTCCCTCAGACTCAGGACTGAATTCTAGAACTCCCTCAGACTCAGGACTGAATTCTAGAACTCCCTCAGACTCAGGACTGAATTCCAGAACTCCCTCAGACTCAGGACTGAATTCTAGAACTCCCTCAGACTCAGGACCGAATTCTAGAACTCCCTCAGACTCAAGTCTGGATTCTAGAACTCACTCAGACTCAGGACCGAATTCTAGAACTCCCTCAGGCTCAGGACTGTATTCTAGAACTCCCTCAGACTCAGGACTGAATTCTAGAACTCCCTCAGGCTCAGGACTGTATTCTAGAACTCCCTCAGGCTCAGGACTGTATTCTAGAACTCCCTCAGACTCTAGACTGAATTCTAGAACGCCCGCAGACTATGGACCGAATTCTAGAACTCCCTCAGACTCTGGACCAAATTCTAGAACTCCCTCAGACTCAGGTTTGAATTATAAAAACCCCACCCAGGTAAAGGACTGAATTGGTGCTGATTTTCATCCGCTGATCCTGGTGCCAAAGAGGCACTTAATAGCCTCAAGCTGGGATTGGTAGCCTTACTGTCCCCGGTAACCCTGACGATGCTGCCACCGTCATTTTGAAGGGGGCCTACTGCCTGTTTCAGGTGATGGGCCCTTTCTAAGGTGCAAATTGGCATTGAGGCCCCCAATCCGGGCCAGAATGCGGAGTGTGAGCCTGTAATTTGAGGCCCAGAGATGTCGTTCAGCTGGGCCGTAGGTAGCAGCTGAAGGTATGTCCATTGGTGGGGGGGAGAGAGGACGGGCGAGTGGGTGGGGGTGGGGACCAAGCCAGTGCTCCTGCTCCTCCAGTCCTCGCAATAATAAACATAGACTTACCCACTGATACTGGACGGAGTGCACACGGCATATGCTCCGTCTAAGGCACTGATAAGTAGATTTCCCAAAGTCTTTCCACCATCTATAAGGCACAAGTCAGGAGTGTGATGGAATACTCTCCACTTGCCTGGATGAGTGCAGCTCCAACAACACTCAAGAAGCTCGACACCATCCAGGACAAAGCAGCCGCTTGATTGGCCCCCCATCCACCACCTTCAACATTCACTCCCTCCACCACCGGCGCACCGTGGCTGCAGTGTGTACCATCTACAAGATGCACTGCAGCAACTCGCCAAGGCTTCTTCGGCAGCACCTCCCAAACCCGTGACCTCTACCACCTAGAGGGACAAGGGCAGCAGGCGCATGAGATATACACCATCCTGACTTGGAAATATATCGGCCGTTCCTGCACCGTTACTGGGTCAAAATCCTGGAACTCCCTCCCTAGCAGCACCACACGGACTGCAGCGGTTCAAGAAGGCGGCTCACCACCACCTTCTCAAGGGCAATTAGGGCTGGGCAATAAATGCTGGCCTTGCCAGCGACGCCCACATCCCATGATCGAATAAAAAAAAAAGTCGAGTTTGTGGTTGTCTCACTTGAGGTGCACTTGTATCAATTCATCCACCTTGTATAAAGCCAGAGGTGTTTGAGGGATGATCTAAGCGAGGTGCTTACGATGATAGAAAGGGTTCAATACAGATAGCTTCTTAAGTCACATGCTGCTTTCTAACCGCCCACCCACCCGGCCAGGGTTAAACGCCCCCTTCCCCTTCCTACTTTAGTAAAATAAAGTTAGACGGTTAAATGCGGGTTAATCCCATAAACTGGATAACCAAGGATAGCACTGCGCGGACCCAGGGCAGAGGGGCATTCAAAGCGATTATTCAAAGCGAATCGTGAGAGTTTAGAACCATGGAATATTACAGCACCGAAGGAGGCCCTTTGGAGTCTGTGCCTTCTACCACTCTCTCTGCTGGGTGTGAGTATAGAATCCAAGCTTCTTACTATCTCACTTATCCTTTGACAATGCGGAGAGGGCAGAATAATGTCTGGATCTCAGTCCGTGGAATAGAAGTAGCTGCGATGTTTTCTTTAAGCGGGACTCACACCAACAGCAACAACACTTTGCCTTGATATAGCGCCTTTAACGCAGTGAAACGTCCCCAGGCGCTTCACAGGAGATAAAAAAATTTGACACCGAGCCACATAAGAGGAAATTACGGCAGGTGACCAAAAGCTGGGTCAAAGAGGGAGGTTTTATGGAGTGTCTTGAAGGAGGCGAAAGAGGTAGAGAGGCGGAGAGGTTTAGGGAGGGAGTTCCAGAGCTTGGGGCCCAGGCAGCTGAAAGCACGGCCACCGATGGTGGAGCGATTATAATCGGGGATGCTCAAGAGGGCAGAATTAGAGGAGCGCAGACATCTCGGGGGGTTGAAGGAGATTAGAGAGATAGGGAGGGGTGAGGCCATGGAGGGATTTGTAAACAAGAATGAAGAATTTTGACATTTTGACTCACCTCACGTGTCCCTGGAATCTGGAGACTGTGGAGCCTCTTGTCCCTGAAGTGACTGAAAAGCCAGACTGACGTTTTACTCAGTCCCTTATCACGGTGTGCAGAATTATCTCAGGGATTCTGTCTGTGTTGCCACTGCTGCAATGTGGGCAAACTGCAGACAGACAGATCCCACACACAAAAAAATTGAGGTGAGCGATTAGTTAATTTAGTGGAACAAAAGCAAAATACTGCGGACGCTGGAATCTGAAGTAAAAGCAGGAAATGCTGGAAATCTCAGCGGGTCAGGCAGCATCTGTGGAGAGAAACAGAGTTAACGTTTCGGGTCAACGACCCTTCCTCAGAACTGGCGAATGTTCGAAATGAACAGATTCTTAAGGAGCACTGAAAGGGGGAGGGGAGAAAAGAATGAAAGGGAAGGTCTGTGATAGGGTGGAAGACAGGAGAGATTAGAGAGACAAACAGGGTGATGGGCCGACTTGAGATGGTAATGGCAGGAGTTAGAAAAAAGTTAGTCTAGATAGGGTGTGAATGGCAGGATAATTGCCAGCTGCCATTGGAGACACAGAGAGAGAAAATACATTAGATGAGGAGGGGAGTGGGGGGTTTAACAATAGGAGTAAAGGGAGAAAAATATGGGCAAACATTATGGCCTGAATTTGGTGGTGTTGGTTTAGGGATAAATATTGGCCGAGATGTTGGGGAGAACCTCCCCTGCTCTTTTTCCAGTGCCGTGGGATTTTGTACATCCACCCGAGAGGGCAGACTTGGTTTAACGTTTCATCCGAAGGTCATCACATTTGATAATGCAGCACTCCCTCAAGTAGGAGTCAGAGAGAAACCATTTCCTCTGGTGGGGGGAGTCCAGAACAAGGGACGGTAACCTTAAAATTAGAGCCAGGCCGTTCAGGAGTGATGTCAGGAAGCACTTCTTCACACAAAGGGCTGTGGGAATCTGGAACGCTTACCCATAAAAAGCAATTGAGGCCGGGAGGGTAAAGTGAAGATTTCAAAACTGAGATTGATAGATTTTGGTTGGGTAAGGGTATTAAGGGTTACGGAACCAAGGCGGGTAGATGGAGTTAAGATACAGATCAGCCGCGATCTAATTGAATGGCGGAACTGGCTCGAGAATCTGAATGAACTTTATCCTGATGTCTACGTTCCCAAAGCAAGGGGATAAACTCTGCTGCTCTTCTTCCATAAGTGCAATGGGATCTTTTACATCCACCAGAGAGAGAAATTGGGGCCCCGGATTAACGTCTCATTCGGTCATCATTTCTGGTATTGCAGAACTTCCTCAATACTGCACTGAAGCATCAATTTAGGTTACCTACTCAAATCCATTAATATAAGCGGGCTTTGAAAATTAGAAGGATGCAGCGCATCCTAGCGTGAGACCATGCCACGATTAGTGGGGCTTTGGCAGTTTGAGGGCATATCCCCCATTACAGGAGAAGACCCATCCCAATGGAAGGCGCCTTTCTGAAGATGAATTTCCACCCCCTCAACTTTGAGGTTGCAGACATCGGCTATTCCTGACCTGGACCACCCCCACAACTGGACCCCGTACACGCTTCCCCCCTCCCCCGTCAGTGAAGCACACCTGGTGAGACCAGGTGTACCCCTCCCAACCCAAAGCCATGTCGCGAATGGGGTTCTGGGCTGAGTGGCTTCCCTCATTTTACTGGCTTCCACTCATCATTTTTAACCATGGTAGAAACTCACGTTCCCCGGATTATTGGGATCGTAGAATGGTTACAGCACAGAAGGAGGCCATTCAGCCCGTTGAGTCCGTGTGACGACTCTCAGCTAGTCCCACTCCCCCGCCCTTTCCCCGTACCCCTGCTATTTTTTTTCCTTCAGATACTTATCTTACTCGCTGCGTAAAAAAGTTTTTTCTTACGTCGCCTTTAAGTTTTCTGCCAATCACCTTAAATCTGTGTCCACTGGTTCTCGACCCTTCTGCCAATGGGAACAGTTTCTCTCTCTCTACTCTGTCCAGACCCCTCATGAACCCCTCTATCAAATCTCCTCCCAATCTTCTCCGAACAACCCCAGCTTCTCCAGTCTATCCATGTAACTGAAGTCCCTCATCCCTGGAACCATTCTCGTAAATTTTTTCTGCACCCTCTCTAAGGCCTTCACATCCTCCCTAAAGTGCGGTGCCCAGAATTGGACACCATACTCCAGTTGAGGTCAAACCAGTGTTTCATACAGGCGCACCATAATTTCACACTTTTGTACTCTATTTATTAAGCCCAGTATCCCGTGAGCCTTTTTAACTGCTTTTTCAACATACCCTGCCATCTTCAACAATTTATACCCGCCCCAGGTCTCTCTGTTCATTAGTGATTATTGGTCCAGTAATGTAACCACTACTCTACCTCACCCTGGAAGGAAATAATGCTTCAGGCGAATAACACAGATGCGTTTGAGAAGAAGCTGTACAAACACTTGCGGGAGAAAGGAATAGAAGGATATGCCGATAGTGTTGGATGACGGTGGGTGGGAGGAGCTTGGAGCCATTGGGCCGAATGGACTGCTTCAGTGCTGCAGACTCGATATAAGCCCAGGAGGTGAGAAGTTCCACAATCTTGAGATCATTGTTAAGTTTAAGTCGCGAGTTCAACACGGGGAGGAGGTAACGGTTTATAGAGGCAAGGGGTGGTCTAAAAATATCTACAACATTGCCCAACACTTTACATGTGACACCACTGAATAATGAGGTGATCACATCACCAATTTAAACAACTAATTTTTTATAAAGTGATTATCTGCAAGAATATGAGTGCGTCCTTCTGCACATGCACAGGGTCAGCCCCGCCCCCGTTCGCGCCCGCACGCTGTCACCGAGGCCGCGCATGCGCAGTAACCGTGTGGGCCACGCGTTGTTCATCTCCGGGGGGCGGGGGGAGGAAAGGCAGGGGCGGAGGAGGGGGGATCCCTGTCACTGGATCCATGATGGCTGGGGAGAGCGGGGGGGGGAAGTGAGGGGGCACAGAGAGAGAGGGACAGACAGAGAGAGAGATGGAGAGAGAGAGAGGGGACAGAGAGATAGAGAGATAGGGACAGAGAGAGAAAGTGATAGAGAGAGCGAGGGAGAGAGAGAGGGACAAAGAGAGAAAGAGAGAGAGAGTGACAGAGAGAGGGAGTCAGACAGAGAGAGAGAACATAAGAACATAAGAACATCAGAAATAGGAGCAGGAGGCCATTCGGCCGCTCGAGCCTGCTCCGTCATTCAATAAGATCATGGCTGACCTGATCCTGGCCTCAACTCCACTTCCCCGCCCGCTCCCCATAAGCCTTCACTCCCTTATTGCTCAAAAATCTGTCTATCTCCACCTTAAATATATTCAATGACCCAGCCTCCACAGCTCTCTGGGGCAGAGAATTCCACAGATTTACAACCCTCTGAGAGAAGAAATTTCTCCTTGTCATGTATTCAACTGTCATTGTAACCCATGTATAAGCTGACCTAAGTTGTATACCTTGAGAACATTGACCTCAAGGGGGTAAACTTGTGGGAGACACTCCTAACCTGGACTTTCAGGTATAAAAGGGGAAGCTCCACCCACCTTCATCACTTGAGGTCTTGTTAATAAAGGTAACTGGTCACAGAGTGACCTTCTCTCAAGTATGGGCCTCGTGTGCATTTATACTGTATAGTAAGGACATATCATTGGCGACGAGAAACTGGGATTTAAACTATGCGAGCATGGCCACTAGCAGCACAGAAGAGAGGTACTGTGTTGGTGATGATTGGGATGACTTTATTGAGAGACTACAGCAAAGTTTTGTCACTAAGGAATGGTTGGGACAGGATTCGGCCGACAAACGCAGGGCTCATCTCCTGACGGTTTGTGGATCCAGGCCGTACTCCCTGATGAAGGACCTTCTAGCGCCAGAGAAGCCGACAGACAAGACTTTTGAAGAGCTCAGTAAGTTGATCGGGGAACACTTTAAACCGGCGAGCAGCATGCACATGGCGAGACATCGGTTTTACACGCACCGGCGGCGAGAAGGGCAAAGCGTTCCAGACTTCGTGGCAGACCTCCGGTGACTGGCGAGCCTATGTAAGTTCCCAGATGCATGCAGAGCGGAGATGCTGCAAGACTTTTTTATTGAGGGCATCAGGCATGCTGCGGTTTTCAGGAAACTGATTGAGACCAAAGACTTGACCTTGGAAGTGGCGGCTCTGATAGCCCAGACATTTATCTCAGGGGAGGAAGAGGCCAGAATGATGTATGACAAAAATCTTGGCTCAAATACGGCAAACGACCAGGGAGTCAACATTGTCAACGCGGCACACAGTTCTCTAGGCAGATAAGGGCAATCGGACATGCCCCAGCATGTAGTCGAACCCAAATGGCTAGCTGAACGGCAATTCATGCCATCGCAATGGACAATGCGGTCAGTAATGGGGCCATCAACACCTGTTAATGGTGCACTTAAGGACAGTTACAGAGACAGTCAGAGACGATCGACTGGTAATGGACCTTTTGTTTCCAACAGCAGGGCCTCAGGCTCATGCTGGAGGTGTGGAGGCAAACACACAGCCAGAGCTTGCAGGTATCAGCAATATACCTGCAGAAACTGCAACGTCAGCGGTCACTTGGCGCGTATGCACAGGAAGCCTGCAGCCAGGTTGATGTACGAGGAGGACGGGCCTGATGTAAGCCCTACGAGGCCAAATGAATACTGGGGGAAATCGCTGGAAGCTGAAGTTCAGCGAGTTCATGTGGAGCACATATACAGTTCATACACCAGGACGCCACCGATAATGAGGAAAGTGCTCCTCAATGGCATCCCAGTATTAATGGAGCTAGACACGGGGGCCAGCCAGTCCCTGATGAGTATCAAACAGTTCAACAAGTTGTGGGCGTCCAAGGCCAGGAGGCCAAAATTATTGCCGATTGACGCACAGCTACAGACATATACAAAGGAGATCATTCCGGTGCTAGGCAGCGCCACGGTAGTCGTGACCCACAAAGATTCGAAGAACAGGTTGCCACTCTGGATTGTCCCGGGGGACGGTCCTGCACTACTGGGGAGGAGTTGGCTTGCTGTCATGAACTGGAAATGGGGCGATGTCAATGCAATTTCTTCTGTGGAGCGAGTATCATGCTGACAAGTCCTGGACAAATTTGACTTATTGTTTCAAGCTGGCATCGGTAATTTCATGGGGGCCAAGGTAGTGATTCACATAAGCCCGGACGCCAGGCCAGTACACCACAAGGCCAGAGCGGTGCCATACGTGATGCGGGAAAAGATGGAATGCAAATTGGACCGCCTGCTGAGGAAAGGCATCATCTCGCCAGTCGAATTCAGTGACTGAGCGAGCCCGATCGTGCCGGTGCTCAAGGCGGATGGGTCGGTGTGTGGCGATTACAAGGCCACCATCAATCGGGTGTCACTCGCAAAACATAAAAACAGATAGTAAAAGCTTCTACTGATATATAAAATGGAAAAGAGTGACTAAAGCAAATGTTGATCCCTTAGAAGATGTGAAGGGGGATTTAATAATGGGAAATGTGGAAATGGCTGAGACCTTAAACAATTATTTTGCTTCGGTCTTCACAGTGGAAGACACAAAAACCATGCCAAAAATTGCTGGTCACGGGAATGTGGGAAGGGAGGACCTGGAGACAATCACTATCACTAGGGGGGTAGTGCTGGACAGGCTAATGGGACTCAAGGTAGCCAAGTCCCCTGGTCCTGATGAAATGCATCCCAGGGTATTAAAAGAGATGGCGGAAGTTATAGCAGGTGCATTCGTTATAATCTACCAAGGGGAGGTACCAGCGGATTGGAAAGCAGCTAATGTAACGCCTCTGTTTAAAAAGGGGGGCAGACAAAAGGCAGGTAACTATAGGCCAGTTAGTTTAACATCTGTAGTGGGGAAAATGCTTGAAGCTATCATTAAGGAAGAAATAGCGGGACATCTAGATAGGAATAGTGCAATCAAGCAGACTCAACATGGATTCATGAAGGGGAAATCATGTTTAACTAAATTACTGGAATTCTTTGAGAATATAACGAGCATGGTGGATCGAGGTGTACCGATGGATGTGGTGTATTTAGATTTCCAAAAGTCATTCGATAAGGTGCCACACAAAAGGTTACTGCAGAAGATAAAGGTACGCAGAGTCAGAGGAAATGTATTAGCATGGATAGAGAATTGGCTGGCTAACAGAAAGCAGAGAGTCGGGATAAATGGGTCCTTTTTGGGTTGGAAATCGGTGGTTAGTGGTGTGCCACAGGGATCGGTGCTGGGACCACAACTGTTTACAATATACATAGATGACCTGGAAGAGGGGACAGAATGTAGTGTAACAAAATTTGCAGATGACACAAAGATTAGTGGGAAAGTGGGTTGTGTCGAGGACACAGAGAGGCTGCAAAGAGATTTAGATAGGTTAAGTGAATGGGCTAAGGTTTGGCAGATGGAATACAATGTCGGAAAATGTGAGGTCATCCACCTTGGAAAAAAAAAACAGTAAAAGGAATTATTATTTGAATGGGGAGAAATTACAACATGCTGCGGTGCAGAGGGACCTGGGGGTCCTTGTGCATGAATCCCAAAAAGTTAGTTTGCAGGTGCAGCAGGTAATCAGGAAGGCGAATGGAATGTTGGCCTTCATTGCGAGAGGGATGGAGTACAGAAGCAGGGAGGTCCTGCTGCAACTGTACAGGGTATTGGTGAGGCCGCACCTGGAGTATTGCATGCAGTTTTGGTCACCTTACTTAAGGAAGGATATACTAGCTTTGGAGGGGGTACAGAGACGATTCACTAGGCTGATTCCGGAGACGAGGGGGTTACCTTATGATGATAGATTGAGTAGACTGGGTCTTTACTCGTTGGAGTTCAGAAGGATGAGGGGTGATCTTATAGAAACATTCAATATAATGAAAGGGAGAGACAAGATAGAGGTGGAGAGGTTGTTTCCACTGGTCGGGGAGACTAGAACTAGGGGGCACAGCCTCAAAATACGGGGGAGCCAATTTAAAACCGAGCTGAGAAGGAATTTCTTCTCCCAGAGGGTTGTGAATCTGTGGAATTCTCTGCCCAAGGAAGCAGTTGAGGCTAGCTCATTGAATGTATTCAAATCACAGATAGATAGATTTTTAACCAATAAGGGAATTAAGGGTTATGGGGAGAGGGCGGGTAAGTGGAGCTGAGTCCACGGCCAGATCAGCCATGATCTTTTTGAATGGCGGAGCAGGCTCGAGGGGCTAGATGGCCTACTCCTGTTCCTAATTCTTATGTTCTTATATCAAGAAGCGCTGAGCACACCGGATACAGAAAAGGCTATGGACCCTGACAACATCCCGGCTGTTGTGCTGAAGACTTGTGCTCCAGAACTAGCCGCACCTCTAGCCAAGCTGTTCCAGTACAGCTGCAACACTGGCATCTACCCGACAATGTGGAAAACTGCCCAGGTATGTCATTTCCACAAAAAAGAGGACAAATTCAATCCATCCAATTACCGCCCCATCAGTCTGCTCTCAAGCTTCAGCAAAGTGATGAAAGGTGTTGTCGACAGTGCTATCCGGTGGCACTTACTCACCAATAACCCGCTCATTGATGCTCAGTTTGGGTTCCACCAGGACTACTCGGCTCCAGACTTCGTTACAGCCTTGGTCCAAACATGGACGAAAGAGCTGAATTCCAGAGGTGAGGTGAGAGCGACGGCCCTTGACATCAAGGCAACATTTGACCGAGTGTGGCATCAAGGTGCCCCAGTAAAACTGAAGTCAATGGGAATCAGAGGGAAAACTCTCCACTGGCTGGAGTCATACCCAGGAAGATGGTTGTGGTGGTTGGAGGCCAATCATCTCAGCCCCAGGACATCGCTGCAGGAGTTCCTCAGGGCAGTGTCCTCGGCTCAACCATCTTCAGCTGCTTCATCAATGACCTTCCCTCCATCATAAGGTCAGAAGTGGGGATGTTCGCTGATGACTGCACAGTGTTCAGTTCCATTCGCAACTCCCCAGATAATGGATCAGTCCATGCCCACATGCAGCAAGACCTGGACAACATTCAGGCTTGGGCTGATAATTGGCAAGTAACATTTGTGCTACTGAGTGCCAGGCAACGACCATTTCCAACAACTGAGAGTCTAACCACTTCCCCTTGACATTCAACGGTATTACCATCGCCGAATCCCCCACCATCAACATCCTGGGGGTCACCATTGAACATAAATTTAACTGGATCAGCCATATAAATACTGTGGCTACAAGAGCGGGTCAGAGGCTGGGTATTCTGTGGTGAGTGTCTCACTTCCTGACTCCCCAAAGCCTTTCCACCATCTACAAGGCACAAGTCAGGAGTGTGATGAAATACTTTCCACTTGCCTGGATGAGCGCAGCTCCAACAATATTCAAGAAGCTCGAAACCTCCCAGGACAAAGCAGTCACTTGATCGGCACCCCATCCACCACCTTCAACATTCACTCCCTCCACCACCGGCGCACCGTGGCTGCAGTGTGTACCATCTACAAGATGCACTGCAGCAACTCGCCAAGGCTTCTTCGGCAGCACCTCCCAAACCCACGACCTCTACCGCCTAGAGGGACAAGGGCAGCAGGTGCATGGGAACACCACCACCTCCAAGTTCCCCTCCAAGTCACACACCATCCTGACTTGGAAATACATCGTCCGTTCCTTCATTGTCGCTGGGTCAAAATCCTGGAACTCCCTCCCTAACAGCACTGTGGGAGCACCTTCACCACACGGATTGCAGCGGTTCAAGGCGACTCACCACCACCTTCTCATGTGCAATTAGGGATGGGCCAATAAATGCCGGCCTTGCCAGCGACGCCCACATCTCGTGAACGAATAAAATAATATGCCGTTCACTTCACTTCCAGAACTGGGCATCTTGCAGAATCACACAGAACATGCAGCTCAGAAACTGTCCATTCGGCACAACTGGTCCACACCCGTGTTTCTGCTCCACACGAGCCGCCTACCACCCCTTTCCATCCAACCCCATCAGGACATCCTACTGTTCCTTTCTCCCCCATGTGTTTATCCAGCTTCCCCTTCAATGCATCCAAGTTATTTGCCTCAAACCACTCCCTGTGGTAGCGAGTTGCACATTCCCACCACTCTCTGGGTGAAGAAGTTTCTCCTGTTGTATTTATTGGTGACTATCTTATATCGATGACCAATGTTCCCTTTAAGCTGCACGGCTATGCTGTCACACAGCGCTCTGGGGGTCCCGCACAGCCAACGAGCGGCTTCAAATTGAAAAAAAAACGGCCAGCGCAGATTTTTGAATGAGTCGTGCAGCCCGTAAAAGCCCCTCCCCCACCCCCGCAAATTACAGGGAACATTGTTGATGACCCCAGGTTTTCAATTCCCCCACAAATGGAAACATCTTCTCTATGTCTACCCTATTGTAATGTATATAGCTGTGAGCATGCTCACAAGTTTGTAGAGCTGTTGAGTTGTGAGTGGCTTAGCCAGTCATGTGATGTTCACACAACACAATAAAACCCCAACCAGTTGGGTCTGGGCTATCCACGATGAGGTATGTAGTTGTGAGCTTTGTGGATGAACTGGTAATGTGTCGTGTGATTGTTAAACATTTGTTAATAAACCAATGTGTTGCTATGAATTCTTCAGCAAAGAACCCATGAAGCAAACACATGACACCGATCAAACCCCTTCATAATGCTCATACACAGCATCGAAGCACTGACCACACTCGATCAGCTCCGCTGGGCAGGCCACATTGTCCGCATGCCAGACACGAGACTCCCAAAGCAAGCGCTCTACTCGGAACTCCTTCACGGCAAACGAGCCAAAGGTGGGCAGAGGAAACGTTACAAGGACACCCTCAAAGTCTCCCTGATAAAGTGCAACATCCCCACCGACACCTGGGAGTCTCTGGCCAAAGACTGCCCTAAGTGGAGGAAGCGCATCCTGGAGGGCGCTGAGCACCTTGAGTCTCATCGCCGAGAGCGTGCAGAAACCAAGCGCAGGCAACGGAAGGAGCGTGCGGCAAACCTGTCCCACCCACACTTTCCCTCAACCACTGTCTGTCCCACCTGTGGTTCTCGTATTGGACTGTTCAGCCACCGAAGGACTCATTTTAAGAGTGGAAGCAAGTCTTCCTCGATTAAGAGGGACTGCCTATGATGATGATGTTAATGTTAAAAACCTCTGTCAGGTCACCCACCCCCTCAGCCTGCTCTTTCCAGTAGCCCCCAGCCCGTACTGTATCAGCTCCTTCCTTGATGCTGGAAACTTTGACTCTGTCGACTCGAGACCTCCCAGCCCCGGGTGATGTACAGGGACAGATGTGAGCAACATGTCGCCTCCCATGGTCACACAGCAGCTGGTGCGATACAGATGTGTTGGTGCACCCAGCCACCATCAGGCGGACAGTCCAGGCAGCACCTGTCTCTGCTCGATTAGGCAAAGTGCCAAAGATGCTCTCCGACAGGAGCAGGGTCTCGTGGCCGAAAGCCAGCCTTGGCTTGTCTGAAAATGTTTGGCCTCTGGAGCCAGTCCTTCAGCCAGTCAGGCGATTAATTTTCTGCAACTGCTCCCAGCTCCGAGCAGCATTGAGTGACGAACACGCGACAATGTGTAACAACAGCGAAATACTCCGGATGCTGGAAATCTGAAATACAAACAGAAAGTGCTGGAAAACACAAACCAAGTCGGGCAGCGTCTGTGGAGAGAGAGGGAAAGTTACTGTCTCAGGTGGGTGACCTTTTGTCAGAACGGGAACCAGCTTTAGTTCCTGTACCTGCCCCATTACCACCCACCGTTTGTCTCGCACCATCGTCCCTTTTGTCATTTAATCTCTCCTGCCTTCCACCCTATCACAGACCTTCCCTTTCGCTCTTTCCCCGGCCTACGGACATGGTTTCAACCGTTAAATCTCTGAGATCATCCAGTTCTGACCAAAGTTCACCCACCTGAAACTTTAACTCTGCCTCTCTCCCCACAGATGCTGCGTGACCTCTGAGTGTTTGCCATGACAATGTATGTGTCCCTTCGCTCCATTTATTGAATGTTATTACAGGCTCCTACTGTCCCAGAGCCTCCCTCCCAGTCCTCGAACAAACCAAGTTCCAAACACCTTTTAATGTCCATACGGTTATACCGATCAGGGAAGGGTCGCTTTTCTCTTGAGGGGTGACCTAATAGAACCTTTTAAAATGATGAAAGGTTTTAGAGAGGATACAGAGAGAGTGTTTCCACTTGTGGGGAAGAGCATAACTAGAGGCTATCAATATAAGATAGTCCCAAAAATCCGATAGGGAATTCAGAAAAAACTTCTTTATCCAGAGAGTGGTGAGAATGTGGAGCTCGCTGCCACAGGGAGGGGTTGAAGTGAACAGTATCGATGCATTTAATGGGTGGTTAGATATGAGGGTGAAGGGAATAGAGGGTTATGCTGATAGATTTAGATGAGGAAAGATGGGAGGAGGCTCGAGTGGAGCATAAACGCCGGCATGGACTGGTTGGGCTGAATCTGTGCTGTAAATTCTCTGTCACTCCATGTAATTCCAGAACCCACAGCACACCCACACAACACATCATTCAGCTCTCCAACTCCCAGCCTCATTCAGGCCTCACTGTGCCCAAACCTACTGCCGTGATATGCTCACCCGGTTGGGGAAACGCTCCTCCCTCTCCAGGTGCAATTATCTTAAAGGGGAGGTTCTTAAAGGGACCACCCCCTTCCTCTGGGATCTGGGCCCTCATTGGCTGGTGGCGGACATACCGGCAGCTAATCATCCTGCTATATAAAAGAATCAGATGATGACACACAAGGTCGATCGGACTGTGGGGGACCAACATCCATGAGCCAGCCCTTGGTGTTTTCATGACCAAACTCAGCTCCCTTGTTCCGGCATCATTGACCATATGTTGATGGTATTAAGGGAGGCAGATTTGGTTGCGTCAACACCAGGAGGTGTCAGACATTCTGTCATTGTTAAAATCATAGAATGATACAGTACAGAATGAGGCCATTGAGCCCAATATACCTATCCTAGCATCTTGAAAGTGCTATCCAATTAGGCCCATTCTCCCCAGCTCTTTTCCCATAATCCTGCACAATGTTCCTTTTAAATATTTATCCAATCTCCTTTTGAACGTTACTATTGAATCTGCTTCCAGAGAGATAGAGAGACAGAGCAAGAGAGAGGGAGAGAGAGGGAGAGAGAAAGAGAGAGAGAGACAGTCACAGAGAAAGAGAGAGGGACAGAGAGAGAGAGAGAGAGAGAGAAGGGCACAATTCTTTATTAAGATGGAGAGTGACACGGTTAATTCAGAGACTCGGGTCCTGAACTTAAGGAAAGGTAACTTCGCTGGTATGAGACGTGAATTGGCTAGAATAGACTGGCAAATGATACTTCAAGGGTTGATGGTGGATGGGCAATGGTAAACTTTTAAAGATCACATGGATGAACTTCAACAATTGTACATCCCTGTCTGGAGTAAAAATAAAACGGCAAAGGTGGCTCAACCGTGGCTAACACGGGAAATTAAGGATAGTGTTAAATCCAAGGAAGAGGCATATAAATTGGCCAGAAAAAGCAGCAAACTTGAGGACTAGGAGAAATTTAGAATTCAGCAGAGGAGGACAAAGGGTTTAATTAAGAGGAGGAAAATAGAGTATGAGAGGAAGCTTGCTGGGAACATAAAAACTGACTGCAAAAGCTTCTTTAGATATGTGAAGAGAAAAAGATTAGTAAAGACAAACGTAGGTCCCTTGCAGTCAGATTCAGATGAATTTATAATGGGGAACAAAGAAATGGCAGGCCAGTTGAATAAATACTTTGGTTCTGTCTTCATGAAGGAAGACACAAATAACCTTCCGGAAATAGTAAGGGACTAAGGGTCTAGTGAGAAGGAGGAACTGAAGGATATCCTTATTAGGCAGGAAATTGTGTTGGGGAAACTGATGGGATTGAAGGCCGATAAATCCCCAGAGCCTGATATCTGCATCCCAGAGTACTTAAGGAATTGGCCCTAGAAATAGTGGATGCATTGGTGATCATTTTCCAACAGTCGATAGAATCTGGATCAGTTCCTATGGACTGGAGGGTAGCTAATGTAACACCACTTTTTAAAAAAGGAGGGAGAGAGAAAACGGGTAATTATAGACTGGTTAGCCTGACATCAGTAGTGGGGGAAATGTTGGAATCAATTATTAAAGATGAAATAGCAGCGCATTTGGAAAGCAGTGACAGGATCGGTCCAAGTCAGCATGGATTTATGAAAGGGAAATCCTGCTTGACAAATCTTCTAGAATTTTTTGAGAATGTAACGAGTAGAGTGGACAAGGAAGAACCAGTGGATGTGGCGTATTTGGACTTTCAAAAGGCTTTTGACAAGGTCCCACACATGAGATTGGTGTGCAAAATTAAAGCACATGGTAATGTGGGTAATGTACTGATGTGGATAGAGAACTGGTTGGCAGACAGGAAGCAGAGAGTCGGGATAAGCGGGTCCTTTTCAGAATAGCAGACAGTGACTAGTGGGGTGCCGCAGGGCTCAGTGCTGGGACCCCAGCTATTCACAATATACATTAATGATTTAGATGAAGGAATTGAGGGTAATATCTCCAAGTTTGCAGATGACACTAAGCTGGCTGGCGGTGTGAGCTGTGAGGAGGACGCTAAGAGGCTGCAGGGTGACTTGGACAGGTTAGGTGAGTGGGCAAATGCATGGCAGGTGCAGTATAATGTGGATAAATGTGAGGTTATCCACTTTGGGGGCAAAAACAGGAAGGCAGAATATTATCTGAATGGCGGCAGATTAGGAAAAGGGGAGGTACAACGAGACCTGGGTGTCATGGTACATCAGTCATTGAAAGTTGGCATGCAGGTACAGCAGGCGATGAAGAAGGCAAATGTAATGTTGGCCTTCATAGCTAGGGGATTTGAGTATAGGAGCAGGGAGGTCTTAATGCAGTTGTATAGGGTCTTGGTGAGGCCTCACCTGGAATATTGTGCTCAGTTTTGGTCTCCTAATCTGAGGAAGGACATTCTTGCTATTGAGGGAGTGCAGCGAAGGTTCACCAGACTGATTTACGGGATGGCTGGACTGACATATGAGAAGAGACTGGATCAACTGGGCCTGTATTCACTGGAGTTTAGAAGGATGAGAGGGGATCTCATAGAAACATATAACATTCTGACGGGACTGGACAGGCTAGATGCAGGAAGAATGTTCCCGATGTTGGGGAAGTCCAGAACCAGAGGACACAGTCTAAGGATAAGGGGTAGGCCATTTAGGAATGAGATGAGGAGAAACTTTTTCACTCAGAGAGTTGTTAACCTGTGGAATTCTCTACCGCAGAGAGTTGTTGATGCCAGTTCATTGGATATATTCAAGAGGGAGTTAGATATGGCCCTTACGGCTAAAAGGATCAAGGTGTATGGAGAGAAAGCAGGAAACGAGTACTGAGGTGAATGATCAGCCATGATCTTATTGAATGGTGGTGCAGGCTCGAAGGGCCGAATGGCGTACTCCTGCACCTATTTTCTGTGTTTCTGTCCTTCAGAGAGACAGTCACAGAGAGGGACAGAGAGAGAGAGAGACAGTCACAGTGAGAGGGGGACAGAGAGAGAGAGAGACAGACAGAGAGAGAGAGGGGCACAGAGAGACAGACAGAGAGAGAGGGACAGACAGAGAGAGAGAGGAGGGCATAGAGAGACAGTCACCGGGAGATGACAGGGAGAGAGGGACAGGGAGAGAGGGACAGAGATAGAGAGACAAAGACAGAGGGACAAAGAGAGAGGGACAGAGAGAGAGGGACAGACAGTGAGAGAGAGGGACAGAGAGCTAGAGAGAGAGGGATAGAGACAGAGTGAGGGACTGGGAGAGAGAGAGGAGGAGACAGAGAGAGAAAGAGAGATGGAGGGAGAGACAGAGAAAGAGACACACCGCCCCCAACGTATGCCCTTCTGTTGCTGTCACCACCGTGTCTTTGCCCCTCAGGTATAGACACCACCCCTCATTTACACCGACTTTCCAATCAAAACAAAAAAAACAAGAAGTGTTATTTCGCCAAAGAGACGACCTGACCCACAGCTGTGGGAAAAAACATAGAAATGGATGGGGGGTAAGCTCTACCCCTATATCTCTATCTAGACCTGGCCACCATAAGTAACTGCGTGCAAAACTCTTGGTCAAACACATTCCCGGGTGCTGGTCATGAAGATCGAACAATTTGGACCTGAATTTATTTGGTATAACCACTCTTGCAACCCACATGATACAATCTTTATCCACTGATAATTCATTCTGACAAACAAAGTATGAGTGAATATCTTTCTCTGATACCTGGTTTGGCCAGCCATTTGCTATGTAATCATACACCTTTGACATAACTGAGTCACTTTTGGTTGCTCTACCAATCTCTTCAGCTGCGACTGGCAGTTCATCACTGTATGTAAAATAGAACACTTCTTCCCTATTGGGTGTAACTTGTGATGGGGATGGCAACCTGGACATAGCATCAGCATTACTGTGATCAGCTGATCGTCTGTATTCAATGTCATATGTATATGCTGACAAAATCAAAGCCTATCTCCGCATTCGGGCTGCAGCTAAGGTTGGATCTGGGGACTTTGGATGGAGGATTGTTATCAGGGGCTTATGGTCAGCAACAATGGTAAACTTATGTCCATACAAGTATTTGTGAAACTTCTTGACCCCAAAAATCAATGCTAATGCTTCCCTTTCGATCTGCGCAGAATTACGCTCACTGGCATTGAGAGTGCGTGAGGCAAAAGCAATTGGTCCCGCCTCCCCACTAACTAGTACATGACAGATCACTGCCTCAACTCCATACAGAGAGGCATCACTGGCTAGCTTGATCTCCTTAGATACGTCATAGTGAACTAACATGGTGCTCTCTACCAACTGGTTTTTACACTCCTTGAATGCTGCGTCGCATTCTTCTGACCACTTCCAATGGAACTGTTTTTTCACCAGCTCATTCAGTGGATGTAACACTGTAGCCACATTTGGTAGGAACTTCCCATAATAGTTCAAAAGACCCAAAAATGATCTAAGTTCAATGACATTCTTTGGAGTGGGTGCATTTCTGATTGCATCCAGCTTTCCCTTGATTGGATGTAAACCATCTTTGCCTACTCTGTGCCCTATTGAAATAATAATAAAGCGAAAGAAGATAATGAGAGTAAACTAGCAAGAAATATAAAAAGAGATAGTAAGAGTTTCTACAGGGATATAAAAAGGAAGAGAGTAGCTAAAGAAGTCATTGGTCACTTAGACGATGAGTCTATGGAATTAATAATCATCATCATCATAGGCAGTCCCTCGGAATCGAGGAAGCCTTGCTTGCACTCTAAACATGAGTCCTTAGGTGGCTGAACAGTCCAATACGAGAACCACAGTCCCTGTCACAGGTGGGACAGACAGTGGTTGAGGGAAGGGGAGGGTGGGCCTGGTTTGCCGCACGCTCCTTCCGCTGCCTGCGCTTGGTTTCTGCATGCTCTCGACGATGAGACTCGAGGTGCTCAGCGCCTTCTCAGATGCACTTCCTCCACTTAGGGCAGTCTTGGGCCAGGGACTCCCAGGTGTCGGTGGGGATGTTGCACTTTATCAGGGAGGCTTTGAGGGTGTCCTTGTATCGTTTCCGCTGCCCACCTGGAACTCGTTTGCCGTGAAGGAGTTCCGAGTCGAGCGCTTGATTTGGGAGTCTCGCGACTGGCATGCGAACTATGTGGCCTGCCCAGCGGAGCTGATCGAGTGTGGTCAGTGCTTCAATGCTGGGGATGTTGGCCCGGTCGAGGACGCGAACGTTGGTGCGTCTGTCCTCCCAGGGGATTTGTAGGATCTTGCGAGACATCGTTGGTGGTATTTCTCCAGCGACTTGAGGTGTCTACTGTACTGTTCTGTCCATGTTTCAGAGCCATACAGGAGGGCGGGTATTACTACAGCCCTGTAGAGGGGAACAGGGAAATGGCAGAGACGTTGAACAAATATTTTATATCGGTCTTCATTCTAGGGGACACTGCAAACATCCCAATAATGGATATTCAAGGGGCTACATGGAGGGACGAGTTTAAAACAATCACTATCACTAAAGAAAAAGTACTCGGTAAAATAATGGTAGTAAAGGTGGACAAGTCCCCTGGACCTGATGGCCTGCATCCTAGGGTCTTAAAAGTAGTGGCTGCAGAAATAGTGGCTGCATTGGTTGTAATCTAGCAAAATCCCTTGGATTCTGGAGAGGTCCCAGTCGATTTGAAAATCGCAAATGTAACACCCCTATTCAAAAAAGGAGGCAGACAGAAAGCAGGAAACTATAGACCGGTTAGCCTAACATCTGTCGTTGGGAAAATACTGGAGACCTTTATTAAGGAAGCAATAGCGGGACATTTGGAAAAGCATAATACAGTCAAATATAGAAACATAGAAACATAGAAAATAGGTGCAGGAGTAGGCCATTCGGACCTTCGAGCCTGCACCACTATTCAATAAGATCATGGCTGATCATTCACCTCAGTACCCCTTTCCTGCTTTCTCTCCATACCCCTTGATCCCTTTAGCCGTAAGGGCCATATCTAACTCTCTCTTGAATTTATCCAATGAACTGGCCTCAACAACTCTCTGCGGTAAGGAATTCCACAGGTTAACAACTCTGAGTGAAAAAGTTTCTCCTCACCTCCGTGCGAAATGGCTTACCCCTCAACCTTAGACTGTATCCTCTGGTCCTGGACTTCCCCAAAATCGGGAGCCTTCTTCCTGCATCTAACCTGTCCAGTCCCGTCAGAACTTTCTATGCTTCTATGAGATCCCCTCTCATCCTTCTAAACTTCAGTGATTACAGGCCCAGTCGATCCAGTCTCTCCTCATATCTCAGTCCCGCCATCCCGGAAATCAGTCTGGTGAACCTTAGCTGCACTCCCTCAATAGCAAGAACGTCCTTCCTCAGACTAGTAGACCAAAACTGAACACAATATTCCAGGTGAGGCCACACTAAGGCCCTATACAGCTGCATTAAGACTTCCCTGCTTCTATATTCAAATCCCCTAGCTATGAAGGCCAACATACCATTTGCCTTCTTCACCGCCTGCTGTACCTGCATGACCACTTTCAGTAACTGATGAACCATGACACCCAGGTCTCGTTACACCTCCCCTTTTCCTAATCTGCCGCCATTCAGATAATATTCTGCCTTCGTGTTTTTGCCCCCAAAATGGATAACCTCACATTTATCCACATTATACTGCATCTGCCATGCATTTGCCCACTCACCTAAACTGTCCAAGTCATCCTGCAGCCTCTTAGCATCCACCCAGTTTAGTGTCATCCGCAAACTTGGAGATGTTACACTCTATTCCTTCATTTAAATCGTTAATGTACATTGTAAACAGCTGGGGTCCCAGCACTGAGCCCTGTGGCAATCCACTAGTCACTGCTTGCCATTCTGAAAAGGACTCGTTTATCCCGAATATCTGTTTCCTTGTCTGCCAACCAGTTCCCTATCCACGTCAGTATATTACCCCCAATACCATGTGCTTTGATTTTGCACATCAATCTCTTGTGCGGGACCTTGTCAAAAGCCTTTTGAAAGTCCAAATACACCACATCTACTGGTTCTCCCTTGTCCACTCTGCTAGTGACATCCTCAAAAAATTCCAGAAGATTCGTCAAGCATGATTTCCCTTTCATAAATCCATGCTGACTTGGTCCGATCCTGTCACTGCTTTCCAAATGCGCTGCTATTTCATCCTTAATGATTGATTCCAACATTTTTCCCACTACTGATGTCAGGCTAACCAGTCTATAATTACCCGTTTTCTCTCTCCCTCCTTTTTTAAAAAGTGGTGTTACATTAGCTACCCTCCAGTCCATCGGAACTGATCCAGAGTCAATAGACTGTTGGAAAAAGATCACCAATGCGTCCACTATTTCTAGGGCCACTTCCTTGAGTATTCTGGGATGCAGACGATCAGGCCCCGGGGATTTATCAGACATCAATCCCATCAATTTCCCTAACACAATTTCCCCCTAATATGGATATCCTTCAGTTCCTCCTTCTCACTAGACCCACTGTCCCCTAGTGCCTTCGGAAGGTTATTTGTGTCTTCCTTCGTGAAGACAGAGCCGAAGTATTGGTTCAATTGGTCTGCCATTTCTTTGTTCCCCATTATAAATTCACCTGATTCCGACTGCAAGGGACCTACATTTTTCTTTACTAATCTTTTTCTCTTCACATATTTAATGAAGCTTTTGCAGTTAGTTTACATATTCCCTGCAAGCTTCCTCTCATACTCTATTATCCCCCTCCTAATTAAACCCTTAGCCCTCCTCTGTTGAATTCTAAATTTCTCCCAGTCCTCAGGTTTGTTGCTTTTTCTAGCCAATTTATATGCCTCTTCCTTGGCTTTAACACTTTCCTTAATTTCCTTTGTCAGCCATGGTTGAGCCACCTTCCCAGTTTTATTTTTACTCCAGACAGGGATGACAATTGCTGAAGTTCATCCATGTGATCTTTAAATGTTTGCCATTGCTTATCCACCGTCAACCCTTTGAGTATTCTTTGCCAGTCTATTCTAGCCAATTCACGCCTCATACTCTCAAAGTTAACTCTCCTTAAGTTCAAGACCCTAGTTTCCGAATTCACTTTGTCACGCTCCATCTTAATAAGGAATTCGACCATATTATGGTCACTTTTCCCCAAGGGGCCTCGCACAACAAGATTGCTAATTAGTCCCTTCTCATTACACATTGCCCAGTCTAGGATGGCCAGCTCCCTGGTTGGTTCCTCGGCATATTGGTCTCGAAAACCATCCCTAATACACTTCAGGAAATCCTCCTCCACCGCATTGCTACCAGTTTGGTTAGCCCAATCAATATGTAGATTAAAGTCGCCCATGATAACTGCTGTACCTTTATTGCACACATCCCTTATTTCTTGTTTGATGCTGTCCCCAACCTCACTACTACTGTTTGGTGGTCTATACACAACTACCACTAGCGTTTTCTGCCCTTTGGAATTCTGCAGCTCCACCCATACCGATTCCACATCATCCAGGTCAATGTCCTTCCTTACAATTGCATTGACTTCATCTTTAACCAGCAACGCCACCCCGCCTCCTTTTCCTTTCTGTCTATCCTTCCTAAATGTGAATACCCCTGGATGTTGAGTTTCCAGCCTTGGTCACCCTGGAGCCATGTCTCCATGATGCCAATCACATCATATCCGTTAGCTGCTATCTGCGCAGTTAATTCATCCACTTTATTCCGAATACTCCTTGCATTGAGGCACAGAGCCTTCAGGTTTATTTTTTTAACATAATTTGCCCCTTTAGAATTTTGCTGTAATGTGGCCTTTTTTGTTTTTTGCCTTGGGTTTCTCTGCCCTCCATCTTTACTATTCTCCTTTCTATATTTTGCTTCTGACTCCATTTTGTTTCCCTCTGTCTCCCTGCATAAGTTCCCATCCCCCTGCCATATTTGTTTAACTCCTCCCCAACAGCACTAGCAAACACTCCCCCTAGGGCATTGGTTCCAGTCCTGCCCAGGTGCAGACGGTCCAGTTTGTACTGGTCCCACCTCCTCCAGAACCGGTTCCAATGTCCCAGGAATTTGAATCCAGCTTAGTGTCATCTGCAAACATGGAGACATTACACTTAATTTCTTCATCTAAATCATTAATGTATATTGTAAATAGCTGGGGTCCCAGCACTGAGCCCTGCGGTACCGCACTAGTCACTGCCTATCATTCTGAAAAGGATCCATTTATCCCGACTCTCTGCTTCCTGTCTGCCAACCACTTCTCTATCCATGTAAGTACATTACCCCCTATACCATGTGCTTTAATTTTTGCACACCAAACTTTTGTGTGGGACCTTGTCAAAAGCCTTTTGAAAGACCAAATACACCACATCCACTGGTTCTCCCTTGTCCAATCTACTAGTTACATCCTCAAAAAATTCTAGAAGATTTGTCAAGCATGATTTCCCTTTCATAAATCCATGATGACTTGGACCGATCCTATCACTGCTTTCCAAATGCGCTGCTAATTCATCTTTAATAATTGATTCCAACATTTACCCCACTACTGATGTCAGGTTAACCGGTCTATAATTACCCGCTTTCTCTCTCCCTCCTTTTTAAAAAAGTGGTGTTACATTAGCTACCCTCCAGTCCATAGGAACTGATCCAGATTCTATAGAATGTTGGAAAATGATCACCAATGCATCCACTATTTCTAGGGCCAATTCCTTAAGTACTCTGGGATGCAGACTATCAGGCTCCGGGGATTTATCGGCCTTCAATCCCATCAGTTTCCCTAACACAATTTTCCGCCTAATAAGGATTTCTTTCAGCTCCTCCTTCTCACTAGACCCTCGGTCCCCTAGTATTTCCAGAAGGTTATTTGTGTCTTCCATCGTGAAGACAGAACCAAAGTATTTGTTCAACTGGCCTGCCATTTCTTTGTTCCCCATTATAAATTCACCTGAATCTGACTGCAAGTGACCTATGTTTGTCTTCACTAATCTTTTTCTCTTCACATATCTATAGAAGCTTTTGCAGTCAGTTTTTATGTTCCCAGCAAGCTTCCTCTCATGCTCTATTTTCCCCCTCCTAATTAAACCCTTTGTCCTCCTCTGTTGAATTTTAAATTTCTCCCAGTTCTCAGGTTTATTGCTTTTTCTGGCCAATTTATATGCCTCTTCCTTGGATTTAACACTATTCTTAATTTCCCATGTTAGCCACGGTTGAGCCACCTTGCCCATTTTATTTTTACTCCAGACAGGGATGTACAATTGTTGAAGTTCATCCAGGTGATCTTTAAATGTTTGCCATTGCCTATCCGCCGTCAACCCTTTAAGCATAATTCGCTAGTCTAATCTAGCCCATTCTCGTCTCATAGCATCGAAGTTACCTTTCCTCAATTTCAGGACCCTAGCCTCTGAATTAACTGTGTCACTCTCCATCTTGATAAAGAATTCTACCATATTATGGTCACTCTTCCCCAAGGGGCCTTGCACAACAAGATTGCTAATTAGCCCTTTCTCATTGCACATCACCCAGTCTAGGATGGCCAGCCCACTAGTTGGTTCCTCAACATATTGGTCTCGGAAACCACCCCTAATGCACTCCAGGAAATCCTCCTCCACCGTATTGCTACCAGTTTGACCAGTCAAGCAGAATCAGCATGGTTTTATGAAAGGGAAATCATGTTTGACAAATGTTCTGGAGTTCTTTGAGGATGTAATGAGCAGGCTAGATAAGGGAGAACCAGTGGATGTGGTGTATTTGGATTTCCAGAAGGCATTCGATAAGGTGCTATATAAAAGGTTACTGCACAAGATAAGAGCTCAGGGAGTTGGCGGTAATATATTAGCATGGATAGCGGATTGGCTAACTAACAGAAAACAGAGAGTCGCGATAAATGGGTCATTTTCCGATTGCAAACAGTAACTAGTGGGGTGCCAAAGGGATCGATGCCTCAACTATTTACAATCTATATTAATGACTTGGATGAAGGAACCGAGTGTAATGTAGCCAAGTTTGCTGATGATACAAAGATGGGTGGGAAAGCAAATTGTGAGGAGGATACAAAAAATATGCAAAGGGATAGAGACAGGCTAAGTGAGTGGGCAAAAATTTGGCAGATGGAGCATAATGTGGGAAAATATGAGGTTATGCACTTTGGAAGGAAAAATAAAATAGCAATTTATTATTTAAATGGAGAGAAATTACAAAATGCTGCAATATAGAGGGACCTGGGGGTCCTTGTGCATGAAACACAAAAAGTTAGTCTGCAGGTACAACAAGTGATCAGGAAGACAAATGGAATGTTGGCCTTTATTGCAAGGGGGATAGAGTATAAAAGCAGAGAAGTCCTGCTACAACTGTACAGGTTATTGCTGAGGCCATAAGTACTACGTATAGTTTTGGTCCCTTATTTAAGGAAGGATATGCTTGCATTGGAGGCTGTTCAGAGAAGTTTCACTAGGTTGATTCCTGAGATGAGGGGGTTGACTTATGAAAAAAAGTGAGTAGGTTGGGCCTATACTCAATTAGGGTTCGGGTCAGAGGACGAATGAGAGATGATCTTATTGAAACATATAAGATAATGAGGGGGCTCGACAAGGTGGATGCAGAGAGGATATTTCCACTCAAAAACTAAGAGGCATAGTCTCAGAATAAGGGGCCGCCCATTTAAAACTGAGATGAGGAGGAATTTCTTCTTTCAAAGGTTTGTAAGTCTGTGGAATTCTCTGCCCGAAAGAACTGTGGAGGCTGGGTCATTGAATATATTTAAGGTGGAGATCGGCAGATTTTTGAGCGATAAGGGAGTGAAGGATTATGGGGAGTGGGCAGGGAAGTGGAGCTGAGTCCATGATCAGATCAGCCATGATCTTATTGAATGGCGGAGCAGGCTCGAGGGGCCAAATGGCCTGCTCTTGCTTCTATTTCTTATTTTGTTTCTTATGTAAAATAGTCCATTTTCTTTCTAACACCAACCGGTTACAGTTTTCATCATCGGAGGCTTTGCCGATACTATTTGCGGTGAAAAACATTTCTAGCCGCTCCACATATGCTCTGAAAGTCTCTCGGTCACCATGGACCTCACACAACCACCCTATTATTCCCATCGGCGCGGCCATCTGGATTCTGGCAGTTCAACAAGTCTGCTTGAAATTTACCTTGGATATTTAGCTCTGCTGCAAAACAAAGAACCTCTCCAAGCCTCTCTGTTGGTTGGCTGGAACATCCACCAACAAAAAATACAGCAAGGGAATCCAATTATCCCATCCTCATTCGCCAATGTGATATATTCTTTATAATATCACAAACACACACAAACACAAGATGGCTCCACAGGAACTTGTCATGTGAACTTGTCATATGATCCTTTTATTATATACATCAAATAGTTGCATTACCACAGTAGTACACTAGATCGAGCTCTATTCCACCTCCCTAAACCTCTCCACCTCTCTCTCCTTTAAGACACTCCTCAAAAGCCAACTATCACCTGTCCCAATGTATCCTTATGTGGTTCAGTGTCAATTTTTTTTTTCCGTTAACATTCCTGTGAAAGGCCTTGGAATGTTTTACTCGCCAAAAGGCACTTTATAAATTACGGCTTCCGGAATAATTTCCCACATTTTCCTCGGATCAAAGTCTTCGATTTTGCCACCAGATTGTACAGAAAATGAATGTATTTTGCCAGATTATGGAGAAAGTGCAGGGGAGGGAGATGAATTATATCACTCTTTCAGATGTCTAACACAGGCATGATGGGCCTCCTTCTGCGCTGTCTGATTTTATGACCCAATGAATACTTTTTCACCAAGATGTCGCCCTCTCCCTCTTCTTCTCTCTCCCTCTCGTGTGTACAATGATTAGGTAATGGTTAAATACTTTACATTCCGTTCCAAGTTGTCTGTATTAAACATTATATTTACACCATATCTTAAAGAAAGATTTGTATTTACATAGTACCTTTCATGACCACCAGACGTCTCAAAGCGCTTTACAGCCAATGAAGTACTTTTCAAAGTGTATTCACTGCTGTAATGTGGGAAACACTGCAACCAAAATTGTGCACAGCAAGCTCCCACAAACAGCAATGTGATAATGACCAGAAAATCTGCTTTTGTTATGTTGATTGAGGGATAAATATCGGCCAGGACACCGGGGATAACTCCCCTGCTCTTTTTCGAAAGAGTGGCCGTGGGATCTTTTGCAGCCACCTGAGAGAGCAGACTCAGTTTAATGTCTCATCTGAAAGACGGCACCTCCAACAGTGCGGCGCTCCCTCAGCACTGCACCGGAGTCTGAGCCTAGATTTTTGTGCTCAAGTCTCTGGAGTGGGACTTGAACCACAACCTTCTGACTCAGAGATGAGAGTGCGACCCACTGAGCCACAGCTGACATCTTTTTCCATTACCCATTATTAATAGAAAATCTTCCCTTCCCACATGACCCCATTTTTCTCTCTCCCTCTCTCCCGGAGCTGTGCGTAGTTCCATTAGCATCAATGACCCAGCAGTATCTTGGCAATCTGTTGTGAGCCAAGCGTCAACAGGCCAATGAACCATGGGGGGGGCATCGTGACGGCCGAGCTCAATCGTGTCCTTGTTTGATGTCCAGCACGGGCACCTTGCACTAGGAATCGTGGGATGGCGATAGGCAGCTCCTTTGCTAACAGTTTCCTTCCTAGCCCAAGGGCACTGAGGGATATGCTAGCGCCCCTCCTGATGGCCTCGCTGAGACCAGTTAACTCGGCACAGTTGGGGGACAGACCCTGGGAACCTCACTGATGTGTCTGTTACATTTTATTACTTTTGTTTTGATTAACAAAATGTACATGCATTGTCCAACAGAACTTCCCATCAGCCACAGGAAGAATAAATATCACAACAAACAGTGTCACCCCATCAGGTGTGGGAGGGCAGGCCACTTATGTCAGGGTAGGAGAGGGCTCTCTTCATGCTTGCCCCCCCATTCTGCTCTTCGCCCATTTCTGTAACCTTGGTCGAGAAGAAGGCACTGAAGTTCATCGATGACTTCCTACTGCCGATGGATTGGACGTACAGCTCCTTTGCCTTTTTCCTGAATTGCTTCCCCACAATGACGTAGAGTACGGGGTTGATGCAGCTGTTGGTGCATCCCAGGAAGGTTGTGATCTGATTGCCGTTCTCGATCAGCTTTCTCCAGGTGCAGCTCGACAGTAAACCTGCGTACTGGAAAATGCTGAAGAAGCGGAGGAGCTGGAAGGGTATCCAGCAGATGACGAAGACCAAGAGGACAATGAGGACCAGGTTGGCTGCCTTGCTCTCCCTGTCCACTTGCTTGAAGCGTTGCATCTGGTTGTTCCTCAGCACCTTCAGGATCTTGCAGGTGCAGGTGGTGATGATGCCGGCAGGTACCAGGAAGACAATGACTATCAGCATCGTGTCCACCTTCACTTTCCAGGCTGGGTGGGGATAGCTGAGCACACAGGCGGAGATGTTCAACTCTGGCATGTAGACCACTCTTCGGAATACGATGGCGGGGCTGATCATCAGCAAGCTGAGGACCCAGATGAAGAAGCAGTTGATTTTGGCACAGGAGAGTGTCCGCATTCTGCCGTGGGCTAAGACTTTCACTAGAGCTAGGTAGCGGTCGATGCTGACCATCACCAGGAAGTAGACACTGCTGTAAAGGTTTATGTAAATCACCGAGTTGACACAATGGCAGAGGAAGTCGCCAAAGGGCCAGTCAAAGCGCCGGGCAATGTTGGTGGCCCAGAAGGGGAGGCAAGCGAGGAGGAGCAAGTCAGCACCGGCCAGGTTCCCCAGGTAGATCTCCGGCACCGTGCAACGGCTTTTGTGTAAACACATGACCATCAGGACAAAGATGTTTCCGACAAGACCGGTGATGCACACCACCATTATGTAAATTGGCTGAAAGGTGAAGAGCCAGTCCCAGAAAAGGTCGTCAGGGCAATGATGTGAACTGTTGAAGCTGTCGACGGTGCTGAGATTGGGAGATGCCATCAGGGAATGGTTCTGTGTTGTGTTGTCAATCATTAGGACGCTGTTAGCAAGGAAACATATGGCATTAAGGTTACAGTTTGTGTCAAGGACACATAATGGTGACAAGAACATAGAAATGTAAGCACAGAGCGACATAGATAATTAGCCACATAGGTGTCAGCCGTGGCTCATTGATAGCACTGTCACCTCTGAGCCAGTTAGGTTGTGGTTCAAGGTCCACTCCAGTGACTTGAGCACATAATCCAGGCTGACACTCCCAGTGCAGTGCTGAGGGAGTGCCACACTATCGGAGGTGCCGTCTTTCAGATGAGACGGTAACTTCGACGGTATGAGACGTGAATTGAGTAGAATAGACTGGCAAATGATGCTTAAAGGGTTGACGGTGGATAGGCAATGGCAAACATTTAAAGATCACATGGATGAACTTCAACAATTGTACATCCCTGTCTGGAGTAAAAATAAAACGGGAAAGGTGGCTCAACCGTGGCTAACATGGGAAATTAAGGATAGTGTTAAATCCAAGGAAGAGGCATATCAATTGGCCAGAAAAAGCAATAAACCTGAGAACTGGGAGAAATTTAAAATTCAACAGAGGAGGACAAAGGGTTTAATTAGGAGGGGGAAAATAGAGTATGAGTGGAAGCTTGCTGGGAACATAAAAACTGACTGCAAAAGCTTCTATAGATATGTGAAGAGGAAATGATTAGTGAAGGCAAACGTAGGTCCCTTGCAGTCAGATTCAGGTGAATTTATAATGGGGAACAAAGAAATGGCAGACCTGTTGAACAAATATTTTGGTTCTGTCTTCACGAAGGAAGACACAAATAAGCTTCCGGAAATACTAGGGGACTGAGGGTCTAGTGAAAAGGAGAAACTGAAGGAAATCCTTATTAGGTGAGGAATTGTGATAGGGAAATTGATGGGATTGAAGGCCGAAAAATCCCTGGGGCCTGATAATCTGCATCCCAGAGTACTTAAGGAAGTGGCCCTAGAAATAGTGAATGCATTGGTGATCATTTTCCAACAGTCTATCGACTCTGGATCAGTTCCTATGGACTGGAGGGTAGCTAATGTAACACCACTTTTTAAAAAGGGAGGGAGAGAGAACATGGGTAATTATAGAGCGGTTAGCCTGACATCAGTAGTGGGGAAAATGTTGGAATCAATTATTAAAGATGAAATAGCAGCGCATTTGGAAGCAGAGATAGGATCGTTCCAAGTTAGCATTGATTTCTGAAAGGGAAATCATGCTTGACAAATCTTCTGGAATTTTTTGAGGATGTAACTAGTAGAGTGGACAAGGGAGAACCAGCGGATGTGGTGTATTTGGACTTTCAAAGGCTTTTGACAAGGTCCCACACAAGAGATTGGTGTGCAAAATCAAAGCACATGGTATTGTGGGTAATGTACTGACGTGGATAGAGAACTCGTTGGTAGACAGGAAGCAGAGAGTCGGGATAAACAGGTCCTTTTCAGAATGGCAGACAGTGACTAGTGGGGTGCCGCAGGGCTCAGTGCTGGGACCCCAGCTATTTACAATATACATTAATGATTTAGTTGAAGGAATTGAGTGTAATATCTCCAAGTTTGCAGATGACACTAAATTGGGTGGCAGTGTGAGCTATGAGGTGGATGCTAAAAGGCTGCAGGGTGACTTGGACAGGTTAGGTGAGTGGGCAAATGCATGGCAGATGCAGTATAATGTGGATAAGTGTGAAGTTATCCACTTTGGGGGCAAAAACACGAAGGTAGAATATTATCTGAATGGCGGCAAATTAGGAAAAGGGGAGGTGCAACGAGACCTGGGTGTCATGGTACATTGAAAGCTGGCATGCAGGTACAGCAGGTGGTGAAGAAGGCAAATAGTATGTTGACCTTCATAGCATGTTGGCTTCATAGCTAGGGGATTTGAGTATAGGAGCAGAGAGGTCTTACTGCAGTTGTATAGGCCTTGGTGAGGCCTCACCTGGAACAGTGTGTTCAGTTTTGGTCTCCTAATCTGCAGAAGGACGTTCTTGCTATTGAGGGAGTGCAGTGAAGGTTCACCAGACTGATTCCCGGGATGGCTGGACTGACATGTGAGGAGAGACTGGATCGACTGGGCCTGTATTCACTGGAGTTCGAAGGATGAGAGGGGATCTCATATAAAATTCTGACGGGACTGGACAAGTTAGATGCAGGAAGAATGTTCCCGATGTTGGGGAAGTCCAGAACCAGAGGACACAGTCTAAGGATAAGGGGTAAGCCATTTAGGACTAAGATGAGGAGAAACTTCTTCAATCAGAGAGTTGTTAACCTGTGGAATTACCTACCGCAGACAGTTGTAGATGCCAGTTCATTGGATATATTCAAGAGGGAGTTAGATATGACCCTTACAGCTAAAGGGATCAAGGGGTATGGAGAGAAAGCAGGAAAGGGGTACTGAATTGAATGATCAGCCATGATCTTATTGAATGGTGGTGCAGGCTCGAAGGGCCGAATGGCCTACTCCTGCACCTATTTTCTATGTTTCTATGTTTTTAATCTGAGGCCCCTTCTGCCCTCTCAGGTGAATATAAAAGATCCAGCGAAGAAGAGCAGGGGAGTTCTCTCCGGTGTCCTGGCCAATATTTATCCCTCAACCAATAGCACCAAAACAGATTATCTGGTCATTTATCTTATTGATACTATACTTGGGAACATAGACACATAGGAACAGTGGTACATAGGAACATAGAAGCAAGCTGTGTGGGACCTTACTGTTTATAACATTACAAGAGGCATATAAGATAAAGAAAGTCTTGCTACAATTGTACAAGGCTTTGGTGAGACCACACCTGGAGCACTGAGCACAGTTTTGGTTTCCTTATCTGAGGAAAGATATACTTGCCTTGGAGGCAGTGGAACAGAGATTCACTAGAGTGATTCATAAGAACATAAGAAATAGGAGCAGGTGCAGGCCATTTGGCTCCTCGAGCCTGCTCCGCCATTCAATAAGATCATGGCTGATCTGATCATGGACTCAGCTCCACTTCCCTGACTGCTTCCCATAACCCTTTACTCCCTTATCGCTCAAACATCTGTCTATCTCTATCTTAAATATATTCAATGACCCAGCTTCCACAGCTCTCTGTGGCAGAGAATTCCACAGATTTACAACCCTCTGAGAGAAGAAATTCCTCCTCATCTCACTTTTAACTGGGGGGCCCCTTATTCTGAGACTATGTCCCCTAGTTTTAGTTTCTCCTATGAGTGGAAATATCCTCTCTGCATCCACCTTGTCGAGCCCCCTCATTATCTTATAAGTTTCAATAAGATCACCTGTCATTCTTCTGAACTCCAATGTGTATAGGCCCAACCTACTCAACCTATCCTCATAATTCAACCCCCTCATCTCCAGAATCAACCTAGTGAACCTTCTCTGAACAGTCTCCAATGCAAGTATATCCTTCCTTAAATACGAAGACCAAAACTGTACGCATACTCCAGGTGTAGCCTCACCAATACACTGTACAGTTGGAGCAGGACCTCTCTGCTTTTATACTCTACCCCCCGAGCAATAAAGGCCAACATTCCATTTGCCTTCCTGGGATGAGAGGGTTTTCCTGTGAGGAGAAATTGAGTAGATTCGGCCCATACTCTCTGGAATTTAGAAGAGTGAGAGGTGATCTCATTGGAACAAACACGAGTCTGAGATAGATTGACAAGGTAGATGCTGAGAGGTTGTTTCCTCCGGGCTGGAGAGTCTAGAACTAGGGGGCATAGTCTCAGGATAAGGGGTCGGCTATTTAAGACAGAGATGAGGAGGAATTTCTTCACTCAAAGGGTTTTTTAATCTTTGGAATTCTCTGCCCCAGAGCGCTGTGGATGCTGAGTCTCTGAGTATATTCAAGGCTGAGATCGATAGATTTTTGTACACTAGGCAGAATCAAGGGATATGGGAATTGGGCGGGAAAGTGGAGTTGAGGTCGAAGATCAGCTGTGAACCTATTGGGCCTGAAATCCCGGTGCTGGGCTTCCCGCGGGCACTCGCCTGAAAATACGGAACAAGATCGGCGCCTACCTTTTGCTCCTGCACCCTCCAGCGATCCTGGTCTGAGGCCTCCTTTCCCTGCACATCGGAGCACGTTCACGTCTCGGAAATGCGGAGGGAGAAGCTGGAGTCACAGGGCACTGGACAGCCAATCAAGGTACAGTATTCTCCATCATAATAATGGGAACGCCGTCAGTTGGAGTACTCATTATTATGAATGAGAAACCGCCACCCACCAACCCAACCCCCGGCCAAACACCCAAACACAAATAAAAACATTTAAAAACTCACATATTTAACATTCATTTAAATTAAAGTTCATAAATGTAGTAGAAAAAAATATATTTTTGGGTTTTTAAAATATTTTGTAATTAGGGTTTAAAATAAACTTACTTTAGTCCGTAGGGTTTTTAATGTAAAAATGTGTTTTAAAATTTTATTTTGATGTGTTTTTTATATGTTTTAAAACTCTTACGCTGGTAAAAAGTAGGCTGTGTGCCTGCTTTTACCAGGCACCAGAGTTTTAAGGACATTCGCATGGCCAGAGATGGGCAAATAGCCCAATCTCTGCCGTGGGAAGGTCCTTCTCCTCGAGATGCGTGGATCTGTCAAGCCAGCACTTGACAGATCAGAAAAGTCGGTTTTTGGCGCGTGTGCATTGCCCGCCAAAAAACGGCTTTTGCGATGCCTTCCCGGGTCCCCGTACACAGTTCGTACACAGTCCATACGCACCTCATACTCACCCCGTATGGACCCGGGGCAGGCCGGGATTTCCAGGCCCATTTAATGGTGGAGCAGGCTCGAGGGGCCATATGGCCTACTCCTGTTCCGAATACTTATGTTGAATTTAATTTGATTTAAGTAACTATTTTGCAGGTTCCTTCAATCTCTTCCAATTTGGTGGAATGACGTTTCTTTCTTAAACAAAACTTTTACATTTAGGTGTCAGCTGTGGCTCAATGGGCAGCACTCTCTCACCTCGGAGTCAGAAGGTCATGGGTTCAAGTCCCACTCCAGGGACTTGAGCACACAGTCTAGGCTGACACTCCCAGTGCAGTGCTGCGGGAGTGCTGCGTTGTTGGAGGTGCCGCCTTTCAGATGAGACGTTAAACCTCTCGGGAAGACGTAAAAGATCCCATGGCACTATTTGAAAGAAGAGCAGGGGAGTTCTCCCCGGTATCCTGGTGAATATTTATCCCTCAGTCAATATAACAAGTGCAGAATATTTGGTCATCATCACACTGCTGTTTGTGGGAGCTTGCTGTGCACAAATTGGCTGCTACGTTTCCCACATTACAACAGTGACTACGATGCAAAAGTACTTCATTGTCTGTAACAGTGCTTTGGGATGTCCTGTGGTCATGAAAAGTAGGTCTTTCTTTCATCTGCTCCTGAGTAAATCCTGCCGCTGTAATGGATATTGTAGGGCCACCTTATGTCAAGCATCCAAAAGTCATTAAAAATACTACCAAAAAAGAAGTGAACTTCAGGCTTAATGAAGATTTTAAAATAAAGAAGGCAAGAATTGGGAATGGAAGGTCTGATAGAAAGTTAAACTGTACTGATAACTGATCCTTCTGTACATTAAAGACAGGAGACAGAAAGAAAGACTTGCAATTATATAGCGCCTTTCACGACCTCAGGGCATCTCAAAGTGCTTTACAGCCAATGAAGTACTTTTCAAAGTGTAGTCACTGTTGCAATGTGGGAAACGCGGCAGCCAATTTACGCACAGCAAGCTCCCACAAACAGCAATGTGATAATGACCAGATAATCTGTTTTTGTGATGTTGATTGAGGGATAAATATTGTCTACACCACCAGGGATTACTCTACTGCTTTTTTCAAAATAGTGGCCGTGGGATCTTTTACATCCACCTTAAAGAGCAGATGGGGCATCCGTTTAACGTCTCAATATGGCACCTCCGACAGTGCAGCACTCCCTCAGTACTGCACTGGAGTGTGAGTCTACATTTGTGAGAATCGAACCCACAACCTTCTGACTCCGAGGCGAGAGTGTTACCCACTTAGTTAGCCACAGCCGACACTTTGACACTATCGCACAATGTCTACATTGCACACCGACAGCTTAACGTTTGGGCTCAGAATCCACTGTCACAACCCAAGTTGTTAACCTGCCGTGACTTCTCTCTCAGAGGTTGACACTTTGCACTCCCAGCAAGTTATCCACTTCTGTCTCTCTTTACTGCTGTCGCCCAAGCCTTGCTGGGATATTGCGACAGGCACTTGACCTTTCTTGTACGGACCTGCTGGATATCTGCCTGCGCACTGTGCCGGGAAGGGCAGGTGTTGCGAGAGGCACTGGCGGAGACGGGCTCATCCATCGGGTCACACAGACCCGTGATCTCCCGGAGCATCGCTCTGCCGCTTAGCAAGGGTTACCCTGCGGTGCCAATCACAGTTATCGATCGCCCCAAACTCTGCCACAGAAGAAGATCAGAAATAGGAGCAGGAGTAGGTCATTTGGCTCCTCGAGCCTGCTCCGCCATTTAATAAGATCATGGCTGATCTCATCTTGGCCTCAACTCCACTTCCCTGCCCGCTCCCAATAACCCTTGACTCCCTTATCATTTAAAAATCTGTCTAGCTCCACCTTAAATATGTTCAATGGACCAGCCTCTGGGGTAGAGAATTCCAAAGATTCACAACCCTCTGAGAGAAGAAATTCCTCTTCATTTCCGTTTTAAATGGGCGACCCCTTATTCTGAAACTATCCCCCCTAGTTCTAGATTCCCCAATGAGGGGAAACATCCTCTACCCTGTCAAGCAGCCTTGGAATCTTATACGTTTCAATAAGACCAACCACAAGGCAACGTGCAACACACAGGTTACAAACTAGAGCACCAGACTCTTACCGTGTGCAGAGCTTCACAGTGAGACTTTGCCTGAGCTTCTTTCCCTAGAACCTTCAGAACCCGGTGCGGGAGCTGGTCTGCCCCCTCCCCTCCCGCGCCCCCCGGGTTATGTTTAAACTAACCTCAGCGGAGAAACAGCTGTGCGTCTGTGCTGCTGACATTCGCGGCTCTGTCTTTTTATCAGCGTTAGCTCCCCCGGGGGCTGAACACTTAAGCTAGCTGTTTCATCATGTAAATATTTAACAGAGGAAGTTGCTCCCCCACCCCGCCTCCCTCCGAACCGGCTGCATTCCGTTCACTTGAGCTTCAGAAGAGAGTGAGCATGTGAATAACTTAGACTTACCACGCCTGACATCATCAATTCATTCCATTTGTCTCTGAGTGCAGATGGCTGCATAAACAGCAATTAGACTGTTTGTTAAGTAAATTGGCAGTGCGCATACCTGTTATCCCTGGTGTGTGCATTCAGATAAAACCAAGCCTGCTTCTCCCCGTCCTTCCTGGGATTTCAGCTATTGGACTGGGTGGGAAATGGCTGATTTCTGGCCTCCTGCAGTGGGTATCAGGCACAAGTCTATCAGCGGCAGTCGTGGAACCTCCAACACCGATTGAGGCCGGCAGCAACCATATTCTTTCACAGCACTTCTGTTCGAAGCTCCTGTAGCACTTGTAGCCTCCCTTAGAACTCCGAGGCCAAGTGGGGGAAAGTTGGGTGCTTGCAAAGGCATCAGTTAGAATCATAGAATGGTTACAGCACAGAAGGAGGCCATTCGGCCCATCGAGCCCGTGCCGGCTCTCTGCAAGAGCACCTCAGCCAGTCCCACTCCCCCGCCCTTTCCCCATAGCCCTGCAATTTATTTTCCTTCAGGTACTTACCCAACTCCCTTTTGAAAGCCACCATTGAGTCTGCCTCATTTGAAACATAGAAAATAGGTGCAGGAGTAAGCCATTTGGCCCTTCGAGCCTGCACCGCCATTCAATAAGATCATGGCTGATCATTCACCTCAATACCCCTTTCCTGCGTTCGCTCCATACCCCTTGATCCCTTTAGCCGTAAGGGCCATATCCAACTCCCTCTTGAATATATCCAATGAACTGGCATCAACAACTCTCTGCGGCAGGGAATTTCACAGGTTAACAACTCTCTGAGTGAAGAAATTTCTCCTCATCTCAGTCCTAAATGGTTCACCTCTTATCCTTAGACTGTGTCCTCTGGTTCTGGACTTCTCCAACATCGGGAACATTCGTCCTGCATCTAACTTGTCCAGTCCCGTCAGAATCTTATATGTTTCTATGAGATTCCCTCTCATCCTTCTAAACTCCAGTGAATACAGGCCCCGTCTCTCCTCATATGTCAGTCCTGCAATCCCGGGAATCAGTCTTCGCGGCACTCCCTCAATAGCAAGAACATCCTTCCTCAGATTAGGAGACCAAAACTGAACACAATATTCCAGGTGAGGCCTCACTAAGGCCCTGTACAACTGCAGTAAGACTTCCCTGCTGCTATGCTCAAATCCCCTAGCTATGAAGGCCAACATACCATTTGCCTTCTTCACCGCCTGCTGTACCTGCATGCCAACTTTCAATGACTGATGTACCATGACATCCAGGTCTCGTTGCACCTCCCCTTTTCCTAATCACGTGCCATTCAGATAATATTCTGCCCTCGTGTTTTTGCCACCAAAGTGGATAACCTCACATTTATCCACATTATACTGCATCTGCCATGCGTTTGCCCACTCACCTAACCTGTCCAAGTCACCCTGCAGCCTTTTAGCGTCCTCCTTACAGCTCACTCTGCCACCCAGCTTAGTGTCATCTGCAGACTTGGAGATATTACACTCAATTCCCTCATCTAAATCATTAATGTATATTGTAAAGAGCTGGGGTACCAGCACTGAGCCCTGTGGCATCCCACTAGTCACTGCCTGCCATTCTGACAAGGACCTGTTTATCCCGACTCTCTGCTTCCTGTCTGCCAACCAGTTCTCCATTCACGTCAGTACATTACCCCCAATACCATGTGCTTTGATTTTGCACACCAATCTCTTGTGTGGGACCTTGTCAAAAGCCTTTTGAAAGTCCAAAAACACCACATCCACTGGTTCTCCCTTGTCCACTCTACTAGTTACATCCTCAGAAAATTCCAGAAGATTTGTCAAGCAGGATTTCCCTTTCATAAATCCATGCTGACTTGGACCGATCCTGTCACTGCTTTCCAAATGTGCTGCTATTTCATCTTTAATAATTGACTCCAACATTTTCCCCACTACTGATGTCAGGCTAACCGGTCTATAATTACCTGCCTTCTCTCTTCCTCCCTTCATAAAAAGTGGTGTTACATTTAGTCACCCTCCAATCCATAGGAAACGATCCAGAGTCGATAGACTGTTGGAAAATGATCCCCAATGCATCCACTATTTCTAGGGCCACTTCCTTAAGTACCCTTTCAGGCCGTGCATTCCAGATCCTAACCACTCATTGCATAAAAAAGTTTTTCCTCATGTCGCCTTTGGTTCTTTTGCCAATCACCTTAAATCTGTGTCCTCTGGTTCTTGACCCTTCCACTAATGGGAACAGTTTCTCTCTCTCTACTCTGTCCAGACCCCTCATGATTTTGAACACCTCGATCAAATCTCCTCTGCTCTAAGGAGATCAACCCTAGCTTCTCCAGTCTATCCATGTAACTGAAGTTGATGGGGTGAGATGTGTGGAGCAGAAACACCGGCATGGACCTGTTGGGACAAATGGCTGGTTTCTGTGGTGTAAATACTTTGTAAATCCTGAATTGAGCAGGGCAAAGCTTCAGCTCGGGGATCCTTGAAATAGCAAACACTTGTACCCTGTACCAGGAAAGTAGAGATCCAACAATAAATTATAAATGCACAAGTGAAAAGAACCTGAGTACTGTAGCATTAGAGAGACATTAAATCACAAATACGCTTAAAAATTCATACTTTGAGGCAAGTGTTCCTTCCTGTATCACAATGGTTTGATAATGGCCGTACATTAGCCACTCTATTCACGTTAAGTTTTTGGCAAGTAGTACATACCATTGTTCTGCTAACTTTATAAATCATTATTGTAACATCATTGTATCTGTTGTAATTATGTAGATCCGTAGGATAGCTGTCAACCGATAAGGAAATAAGGAGTTATGGGTGCGGGCGGGGAAGTGGACCTGAGTCCATGATCGGATCAGCCATGATCATATTAAATGTCAGAGCAGGCTCGAGGGGCTGTATGGCCTACTCCTGCTCCTATTTCTTATGTTCTTATGACTGCTGATAGATGTGCATGTGTGTGTTTTTAATAAACTATTCCAAATTGTTTGTTATAATTCCAAACAAATGTAATGCCAGAGATTTAGATATTTTACACAAGTTCTGTAACTCTCTTCCTAAACCTCTCCACCTTGCTATCTCTCTATCCTCCTTCAAGACGCTCCTTAAAACCTATCTCTTTGATCAAGTATTTGGTTACCTGCGCTAATTTCTACTTATGTGGCTCGGTGTCAAATTTTTATCGTATAATACTGTGAAGCGCATTGGGACATCTCACTGTGTTAAAGGAGCGATATAAATACAAGCATTAGTTGTTGAATTCCTTATTGGATCTATTAGTGACTGTTTGGGTACACTCGTGGGAAGGGTCCCATGAAATGAGTGCCTATTTCTAGTCTTTATATGGCTTGTCGATGGTGTCAGAGTCCATCAAATCACCACAGGCCCAGGAGGGCTGCGGGTACCCGGGTGCTGGGAACACCGGGTGGATTTTCGGGAATACGGGCGGCCAACAGAGGCCTGACCAAGTATGGAAACCACCACCGAGTTAGAGGCAGTGTGCTGAGGTTAAGGTTAATCGCCCTTTAGTCATCGTCTGATGCGTACGAAGCTTTATTACAATAGACACGCGCTATTATAACAAACAATACATCAATGATAATGAACAAATAACCGTCCAGGTACGACAACAACTATTTACACTTACAGCCCCATATGGAATCCGACCTGGACCCATACCCACATCTTGGGGCTCTGGTAGTGAAATCTCAGACTGCTTTTGGATGACGCAGTCTCTTCGCCTGTAGAGGTGCTTCTGTTCAGTGTCCTGTTTGACATCATCATCTTGGAGAATCTACTCGTGGCCCCTGATCCCTTGGAGCGGTGACTGTGATATCTTCTGTACGACCTCACAAACACACAGGCTTTAAGATGGCTGATAACTTCAGGAAGCTGTCAGGTTCCTGTTCCCTCTTTATTCAGGTAAACAGCAATGGCTGCATTACCACTGGTGGAGCTATATATATTGCACTTACATAAGAACATAAGAAATAGGAGCAGGAGTAGGCCATTTGGCCCTTCAAGCCTGCTCCGCCATTTAATAAGATCATAGCTAATCTGATCTTGGGCTCAGTTCCACTTCCCTGCCCGCTCCCCATAACCCTTATCGCTCAAAAATCTGTCTATCTCCACCTTAAATATATTCAAGACCCAGCCTCCACAACTCCACACTCCCTCCTTAATGAAGAAGTAATTATAACAATCATCACACATAACTTGCATGGCTTTACAAAATAAAGGATATAGGGCTAGAATCTCCACTTTTTTTGCATGCTTAACTCCTGCTCCTGCTCCTGCTCCTATTTCTGATGTTCTTATGTAAGTGCAATACATATAGTTCCACCAGTGGTAATGCAACCATTGCTGTTTACCTGAATAAAGAGGGAACAGGAACCTGACAGCTTCCTGAAGTTATCAGCCATCTTAAAGCCTGTGTGTTTGTGAGGTCGTACAGAAGATATCACAGTCACCGCTCCAAGGGATCAGGGGCCACGAGTAGATTCTCCAAGATGATGATGTCGAACAGGACACTGAACAGAAGCACCTCTACCGCTGAAATGACGTATAACACCCATATAATCGCCCATTGTGGCACAAAATGGAAACTGACGGGCTTTTTTAGGAGGCTTATCACAGAGCATTATTTTCCCAATAGGCTTAATGCGGGGAAAAAATATTACTGCCCGCCCACTTTTTGGGCGGAATCAGCAGAACGGGCGAAATCAATGCCCATAATATCACTCAGCGTTACTTTCCGCACGGAATTAACACCGAGATTCAATATGAACGCCTGCCCACTGTTTTTTGTCATAAAAAGCCTATTTACCCAAACTAGCGACCATGGAAATTGCCCATCATCAATTTCACCACCTCGCGCACGTAATCACCCACAATGTCGCTTGCTCAAAAAGCCGCCCACAAAAAGTGGAACTAACCAGAACGAATGCCAGCGGTGTGGCTGGCATTTGTTAAATCCCACTCTTACGTGAGGAGCTGATATTGGAAAGATTTGCCCTAAAGAGCGCTGATGTGAGTAACAACACTGGCACACTGTACAGCTCAGACATCAATGGTGCCCATCACCTTGGTGCCAGTTAAAGATTAAATTGATTGATGTTAAATTGTATTTAACCCTTTCATGGTAAGGAATCACCAGTGAGTAACGGTCCAGCTATCTGAGACAATGCGCAACAAGGTTATGTTCAATAACAAAAGTTTAATACCAACATTGGTCTGAAATCATAAGTAACACAGCCACTAACACCCAACCCCCGCCCACATCCCGTTTTTCCATCATTGACATAAGTCACATGGTCAACATGTCCAGCAGTACATAATACAAAGGCAAGGCAGGAGCATGGTCCCCAGTCCCCATACATTGCAACAAATTGCATCACCCAGATGGAGATATAACACAACCATCACCTGCGCACATGCACCTCACTTTCCTTCCCCCCTGTCCTTCTTCTCTCAACCTCTACCCCTTCCCCTCCTCGCTCCCCAAAGCCTGGCTGAGGAGCTCCTCAGGCAGTGCCTCATTGAGGGGGTGAAGGCAGATGCGGCCGTTGCACGGGTACAGAATTGGGGTGTGCCGAGGGGGCAACATTCTCCGATCCAGAAGCAGGATCTTGGTCCTTGTTCTCATCTGTCGTTCGCAGTGGTGGTGCGGAACCGAGGGGTGGAGTGCCGCGCTCGGGGACCACTGGGAGGCCTGTGGCAGCAGTGTTCCTGGCTATCGCATCCAGGGACTCCGCCATGCGCAGAATGCACTCGGTCATGGTGGCCAGCTGTCGGGATATGCCCCCCAATGCTTCGATGAGCTGGTCACCAATGTCTACAGTCCTCCTGCACAACTGTGCCATCTCTCTGCTGTCATGTGGCACTCGTGGAACAGACCTGCCGCGTCCACGAGGCCTCCGCGGGGTCGGCGCCGTCCTGGGGACAAATGGGGTGCCCTGTGACGAGGTGCTTGGGGCCGGTACCTCCAGAGTGGAGGCGGGAATGACCGGAGGACCACGAGATGGCCTTGGGGTGGAATGGGTTCTGAAGCGTACCGATGCAGGTTCTTCGAAGTCCGCGCTCTCATCCGTCGAGAACAGACCCAGCGGATTGACGGGCGACAATCGGAGCTCCTCAACACCAGATGTAATAGGATCGTCCACCGACTCCTGCCCCGTGCCCCCACCTTCTGGCCTCTGTGGCCTTGCCTGGGGCCGCACTGCTGGCTGAGCTGCAAAACACAAATGAGGTTATTAGAGGAGAAGGGGGTGCTAGGGTAACAAGGTGAGTCCAGCGCTACACACAGCATATGCACAACCAAAGCACCACCGCTCTCAAAATCATCGCAGACATCACATTTCATGACCATCAACACATTGTGCATTGCAATGATTTTCATTAGGCCAGCATTATTTCTATGACACTTTTAGAAATCATCTATTATATATGATTGTTCGGATATGAGTGGGTGTGGCATCTATTGACCTTACATCACGCAATGGTGTAAGCTTTACTCACGTGGCATCACTTCAGGGTCTGCAGATGTGTCTGTGGCTGTCCGTGGGTGCTTCCCCACGAGCGCAAGCACTCACTCCTCCATCTCTGTGATGTCGCTGGGGACTGGTGGCCCCTCACCCATTCGCCTCTGCACAGACCTCATCGTCGATAGCTTCTTCTGTAAAAGGTGGCATGAGATCATTGCGTGATATTATTGTTAGGTACTGATACAGAGACTGATACAACACATAACCGACAGATGTAATCATGATTATTAAGATTATTATCATTCTTTACCTAAAGACGTACACCGTGACCGCAGGCTTTGAGTAAAACATTCCCGATAAAAGTGCAAGATGTCACATCTGCTGATAGTCACTCATGACTGTTACAAATCAAATTATATAAATACATAAGTACATGTAAATCAATGTAATACTTACTCTTGCGGATCCCACAAGGTCGTTCCATCGTTTGCGGCATTGGTTGCCCTCATGCACCTCGTTGGTCGCTGATGAGACCACCTCTGCTATTTTGGTCCATATCCTCTTTGGGATGGGCTTCCCACACCCTCCCTGTGTCAGATCATCCCAGCGTGACTCGACCCCCTGCAGGAGGGAGGCAGTTGTCTCGTCCGAGACCCTCCTGGCTCTTTTGCGCCCTCCAATGTGTTCCTCTCCCACCTCACTGCTCTCTCCAGCATCAGTCTCCACAGTGTGCTGTGATGCCTCCTCCTCTCCCTCCATTATAGGCCAAATTCGGTTAAATATGTGGCTGGTAACAGCTGCCTTTTGTTTGCCTACTTGCTGTGAAGCTCTAAAGTCTCCCTCCTTCCTCCCAAAGCAGCCACACCACACCCAGACATGCCTTCAGTCCCTCTGAGCTCCCTCTCCCTCTGTCTCTTCTGTACATGTCATGGTTGCCCTTGACCTCCAGAATCGCAGGAATCGAACGTTGCCATGCCGTTGCAAGTATGGCCACACTTTACGGCAGAAGGTCAAAAAAATATAATGCTACCGCCCATTTGATATCGTTCGCTGTAATGCCCATTTTCAAAAAAGTAAACTAGGTGTTTTGAGAATGGGCGAGAAGCCGGCGATCTGAAAACCCCTTTTTACCGCCCACGCCGAAATAATGCCCATTTTTGGGTGATAAGCACAAAAGTGGAGGTTCTAGCCCATGGACTTATTACAAATCAAGCTTAACCACTTGTTTTCTGTTTCGAAGAGGGTGCCTTCGCTCTCGAACAGAACCTTCCAAACATGATGTCAAACTTAGACTCATTCAAGGCTGATCCTGAGGAAAGTTTTCCTCCAAGGGATGCCCTTGATTTATATTTGGATTCTCTACAACTGACTGTTTGTCTGCCTGACTCAGACTTAAATTCTGACTTTCACTTGGATTTGTTTCCAGTACATTTGATATAGGATTTGCTCCTGGTACTTTACTTGTATCAAAACTATCTGATGAGTCAGAAATAATCGAATCATTCCAACCTTCAACTCCTTCCACGTCTGTAGGTAAAATATGATCAATGTGAACAAACCTAACCTGTCCATGAGCAAACATCTTGACCAAATATGTGCGAGGACCAGATATCTTCACCACTCTTCCTGGTAACCACTTTAACCATTTATGGTGATGGTTCTTCACTCTCAACTTCTGATTTAATTTCACGCTTCTCTCTTTTACTCTACCTCTATCATGATTCTCTTTCTGTCTTAATTGTTTCTCTTCTATGGATTGTGACAAGTTTGGTTTTAACAACGAGAGTCTGATTCGTGGTTGCCGTTTGAGAAACAATGCTGCTGGTGTTCTACCAGTAGTTGTATGAGGAGTATTACGATGAGGAGTTATTAGAAAATTATCCAATTTGCGGTCCAATGACAACTGTCGTTTCTTTGGATTTGGATCCAATATCTGTTTGATGAGGGCACGTTTTGCAATTTGTACAGTGCGCTCTGCTGCACCATTTGAAGCAGGGTGATATGGTGGAACCTTGGTATGTTTCACACCATTTTTGATTGTGAACTGTGCAAATTCTTCTGACAAAAATTGTGGTCCATTATCAGACACAATTTCTTCTGGAAGGCCATATGAAGAAAATAATCTTTGCAAAATGTCTAATGTTTTGTTGATATTTTCCACATTGGAAATACCTCTACCCACTTCGAATGGCTATCAATCACAATGAACAATTGCTGTCCTTCTAGCTCAGCAAAATCTACATTAGCCTTTGCCAAACCCTGGGAGGCCATTTCCATGGCGGTTATGGTAATGATGAGGATTTCTTGCTTACTGATTGACATGTCATACACTGACTGATGATGTACTCTATATCTTTATCTAGACCTGGCCACCATAAGTAACTGCATGCAAAACTCTTGGTCAAGCACATTCCCAGGTGCTGGTCATGAAGATCTTCTAATAATTTGGACCTGAATTTATTTGGTATAACCACTCTTGCACCCCACATGATACAATCTTAATCGACTGATAATTCATTCCTATGAATGAAGAGTGGATGTGTATCTTTCTCTGATACCTGGTTTGGCCAGCCATTTGTGATGTAATCATACACCTTTGACATAACTGGATCACGTTTAGTTGCTCTACCAATCTCTTCAGCTGTGACTGGCAGCTCATCAATGTATGAAAATAGAACACTTCTTCCCTATCGGGTGTAACTTTTGATGGGGGTGGCAATCTAGACATAGCATCAGCGTTGCTGTGATCAGCTGATCATCTGTATTCAATATCATATATATATGCTGACAAAATCAAAGCCCATCTATGCATTCGGGCTGAAGATAATATTGGAACTGGGGACTTTGGATGGAGGATTGCTCTATGCCTGTTTTCATAAAGGAAAGGGGCAATGCAGATATTGCTATCGAGGAGGAGTGTGAAATTCTGGATGAAATAAATATAGTGAGAGAGGAGGTATTAAGGGGTTAAGCAGCTTTGAAAGTGGATAAGTCCCCAGTCATGGATGAAATGCATCCCAGGCTGTTGAGCAAAGCAAAAGAGGAAATAGTAGAGGCCTTGACCATCATTTTCCAGTCCTCTTTGGATTCAGGAATGGTGCTGGAGGATTGGAGGACTGCTAATGTGGCAACCTTGTTTAAGAAGGGAGAAAGGGATAGGCCGAGTAATTACAGGCCTGTCAGCATAACCTCATTGGTGGGAAAATTATTGGAAAAAATCCTGAAGGACAGGATAAACCTACATTTAGAAAGTCAAGGATTAATTAGTCAGCACGGATTTGTTAAGGGAAGATCGTGTTTGACTAACCTGATTGAATTTTTCGAGGCGGTAACCAGGAGGGTCAATGAGGGTAGTGCATACGATGTAGTGTATATAGATTTTAGCAAAGCTTTTGATAAGGTCCCACATGGCAGACTGGTCACGAAGGTAAAAGCCCATGGGATCCAGGGCAAAGTGGCAAGTTGGATCCAAAATTGGCTTAGAGGTAGGAAGCAAAGGGTAATGGTTGATGGATGTTTTTGTGACTGGAAGGATGTTTCCAGTGGAGTTCTGCAGGGCTCAGTGCTGGGTCCCTTGCTTTTTGTGGTATACATCAATGATCTAGATTTCAATATAAGGGGTATGATTAAACATTTGCAGATGACACTAAAATTGTCTGTGTGGTTGATAATGAAGATGAAAGTCATGGACTGCAGGAGTATATCAATCAACTGGTCACATGGGCAGAACAGTGGCAAATGGAATTTATTTTGGAGAAGTGTGAGGTCCTTGAAGTTGAGGAGGGCTAATAAGGAAAGGGTATAAATAGAACATGTCTTCTACATCGGGTATAACTTTTGATGGGGATGGCAATCTAGACATAGCATCTGAAGGGGTGCAAAATTCACAAGAACCCCCCCTTTGTTTGGGCTCATTCGAAAGGAAATTTAATTTGGGACTATCTACCGAAAAGTTTGGAACCCTAAAGTGCTTATGAAAGAAACTACGAACTTTAATCGAATTTTGGATTTTAAAAGACAAATTCAAGGCCGTGGGCGGGCCTATAAGAATTAACAGGAGACAACATGATCAGTGAGACCATCTGGGTGCGAGGACTAAAGTAACCCATCTGGAGAAATGGGTATTCGAGAATACTTCTCCACAAGATACTAATATTTCCATCAGGAAACAGTTTTCGAACATCAACCCGCCCAAGACATATTAACTTTTAACGAGCCCGCCAAAATATTACAAAGAAGAGTCAAGCCCGCCAAATTTAAACAAAGAATTCTGAACTGATTTGGTGCCAAGATTAGAACCACTCTCACCGTATAACTGCCCCCTGTTTCAACAGAGGGTATGACATACTAGTACCACACTACGCTGGTGTCATCAAGACAAGGAGAGAAACCAACACGACAGTTGGAAACTAACTTCTCCAGCTTCAAAGTCCTGAAGTCCTGAAGGAAGGAAGAACATCACCATCGCGGCAGCAACCGACCACCGCCAACGTGGTATCAACGGAAAACCACCGCGATCGACCAAACTCGAAACAAAACTCCAACGGGAAGAAACCGAAGAATCGAAAAGTTTCCACTCTACAAACTAATCCTGACTTACCAACGGGTAAAACATTACCTAACAGACTATAGAAACCTATTTCTAACCAAAGAAAACGGGTACTTACCCCACAGATCCAAAACGTGCCTTACTGCATCAGCGGACTCAACCCAACTGAAGATTGTGCAGCTAGAAGTCTTCTCCGACGTTCGGGGTACGGCAAGCAGACCCTACCACATCCAGTGAACCCTGAAACCGTGATCTAGCGCTAACTGTCAAAAGGATTGATAAGCATAGTCCCTACCTGCCCTGGAATCCAACCTTGCTAGAATTAGGTATTGGGAGGGGGAAGGTGTAATTTTACTGTAACTCCCTTTGAATGTGTAGTGTATGGTTCTTTATTAGAGTGATTATAACTTTGACCTTGTACCTTTCCTTGTATTGTTCCTTATTAGAGCGATTGTAAGTTTGACATTGTACCTTCTTACTCGAGTAATTATAAGTTTGTATTTCCTTGACTGTAATAAAATCAAAGTTCTTTTGCATCAAACCGGTGTCACATCCCCCAAATAAATCCAGAGTCTAAAACCCAAGGGAGGGGGAGCGATTCGAACCGCTCAAGTTGGTCAGAAGGGGACCTGACCCGCTCATGGAGACCACCCCCCTACAAAATGGCGACTGTGGCAGAATTCTGGTACAAGTTGTGTGATGCGGAGAGTGCTGGTTTGGGGCAAAGAGCCAAGATGAAAGAGAGGATTGCCTCCTATGTGTAAACGAAGGTCAATGTAACTAAAGAATGGGTGCTTAGTCTATTACGCGCTGAGCATCCAGCTGACGCTGCAGCCCAGTGGACAGCAGGCAAAGATCACAAGGAAGCAGTAGAGAAGGCAATTTGGTTGGTGTGTCTTCAACGACAGGTCCAACTGCTAGATAAAACCAATGAGACACTATAGGCAGAGTTATGGGAATGCGCAGAGAACTACCAGGAAAGAGTTATGTCAGAAGAAAGATTATCGGGTAAACTAAAACAGGAAAGGACCCAGATAATGGAAAGGTTTAAAAACAGTCAGAACTATTTTAAATGTCAGGTTACCGAGGCCAAAAGTAATGAAAAGTCACTGAGGGAGGAAAGCACTCGCCTCACCCTACAAGTGAAAGAGCTCCAGGAGAGATTAAAAGATGTGCAGGCAGCATATAAAGTAGCTAGCACTAATGGGTTTAAATCGGGAGACCACGGTCCCTGCCAGCAACAAATTAAAAGTTTAAACCTTGCTCTGTCCAAGGCAAAAGGCATGTATGTCTAATAAGCCCGGATACACCCCAGGTGAACCTGGAAGAGAAGCAGGAAACTACCCGGCCACCACCTGTAGCACCGGTGACTACACCGGTGAAGCAGCAGGAGGGGCAAATCAGTTGCGGGGCGGACAGGGATAGTGAACCACCACCACCTGTAGCACCGGTGACTACACCGGTGAAGCAGCAGGAGGGGGGATCGAGTTGTGGGACGGACAGGGATAGTGAACCACCACCACCTGTAGCACCGAGTTTCAGCTCGGCTTGGCCACAGGGAGGAGAGGGAGGCGAGCCAGAACAGGGAGAGCCAGAACCAGGGCCAATGTGCCCGGTCTGGCAACAGAGGTTTGGCCCGCCCACCCTTAATGGGGATCCAGGGCCCCTGGAAAGTCAGTTTGTGGTTCCCCCACACGCCCCACCAGCTTAGGGCTATGATAAGCCACCTGGGAAAGCTCACTCCAAAGGGAGAACCCTCGGTTCACTTTGTGGAGGTGGAACAGGCAGGGGATACTAATGGGTGCGATGATGCAGAAATGGCAAAGATGCTTCTCCTATCTCTAGACAACAAACTGTACCAGTCCCTCTCTACTGAGAGCAAAAGAGGACGGAAAACATCACCTGCCGTCCAGAAAGATATTCTAGAAGCTATGGGCTGCGATGACGGGAGTCCCTTCTCTAGAGTAGAGAAAACGGTGCAGCTCACAGGAGAAACCCCACAGGCTTTCGCAGACCGACTGTGGCCTGTGTACCAAAGCGCCTGTAGTGGGGATATAGACAGCGATAACTTAAGCCCGGGCGAGTTAGCACACTGGCTCCAAAGCCTAGTAGCTAACAGTTTACCCCAAATAAGAACCAAGGCTGAGGCCTGGTTCGACCCAAGAGATCCCCAAACCACAGAACAGGGAGTGCTTAGGCAACTGACCCTAGCTTACAGAAATGGCAGAGGGACAGAAGAGCCCCCACAAAAGGGAAGGGTTCACGAAATCTGACCTAGCCAGGATAAGAGGGAATGGTCCCACGAGAGGGGCAACCCCTCCGATACAAAACGTACCTGCTTCGGCACTGGAGAAAGGATTGTAAAAATCCATGGAAGAGTAGCGCAGGAAAGAATTCTCCAGCCCCTGCCCAAAAGACCGAGACAGATAAGCCAGTCCCTCCCCACTCATTCGATACCTTCCTAACCGCACTCCGAGCCATGTTAGATGACCCTGGGAAGGTAGCCACCACCACCGGTACTGAAACCCCATCTGCCCCATCCTAAGCAAAACCATGACTATGACAGGCACAGCCTGTCCACCTGTGTGCCCTCGAGTATGATGCGGGGGGAGACCGACTGTTCAGATGGAAGTGGAAAAGGTGAAAGGGACTTACCTGCTGGATATTGGTGCCTCAAGCACCCTTGTCTATGCAGCTAACCCCACTGTCTCACCTCTATCTAACGGGGTCCCCTACAGCTTGGTGGGTTTCACAGGCACTGAACAGACTGGCTCATTCTCCGTTCCGCTCTCCATTTATTTAGGTACACTCCACACTAAGTGGTCTTGTGTCCTGGTGAAATGGGAGCAGGAAGGGAGAGGGATCCTGGGGGCTGACTTCATCCTAGGCCACAGGATCCTAGTGGATTTAAGAAACCACTGTCTTTGGGGGTCAGTCTGTACGGGACAGGAGAGTGAGGTGATGGTTATCCCGGGAAAACAGGGAAAAAGGACGGTGTGCACCATGAAACCAAAGGAGGGTTATGACCTTGAATCACTGGTCAGTAACACTCCGATAGAATACCAGGAATATGTGAGGAAAAACCTTGCAGCTTTTGCCACTCACAAACACGACTGTGGAAGAATAAACGGGGTCGAGGTTAGCATAGATGGGGACCCCATGACCCGACCACAGAAACAGTACAACTTCCCCAGGGATGCGGAGGCAGACTTGGAAACAGCCTTGGGTTCTCTGGTTAAACAGGGGGTATTGAGACCAATAGCTACCCATGTGAATTCTCCATTGTGGCCGGTTAAGAAACCGGACAACTCCTGGAGAGCCACGGTGGACTATCGAGTACTCACCGTAACATCCCCGCCTGTGCACCCACTGTTGCTGCTGTCGCCGACCTCATTGGAAGTATCCCAGCCTCCGCGACCACCTTCACGGTGCTGGATATTTCCAACGGGGGTCTGGTCCATACCTTTAAGAAGGGAAGATCAGTACAAGTTTGCTTTTACCTTTAAAGGACAGCAATACACTTGGAACTGTCTCCCTCAGGGCTTCCACAACAGCCCCAGTATTTTCCATCAGTGTATGGCCAACTGTTTAAAGAGTTTCAGCAGACCCCAGCAGCTGGTACAGTATGTGGACGACCTGTTCCTGTTCACCGATGAGGGAGAGGAGCATGGCCCACTGCTGGCTGAGCTGCTGGAGCTGCTGAAAGAAGAAGGGTTTAAAGTAAATCCCAAGAAGGCACAGATCGGCCTGAAGGGAGTAAAATTCCTGGGACTGGCTGTGCGCGCTGGGGAAAGGGTCATTGACAAAGCTAGAAGGGAAGCAGTGCAGGAGTTACCCGCCCCCAACACAGTAACAGGAGTAAGAGCTTTTCTAGGGCTAACCGGGTACTGCAGAGACTTCATTGAGGATTATACAGCCACAGTAGCCCCTCTGCTCCGACTCCTACACAGGGAGTGGAGTGGGAATGGGACAAAGGTTGCGAGGCAGCATTTATCCAACTCAAGAAAGACCTGCAGACAGCGTCAGCTCTAGGGGCCATAGATGGGGGTAAAGAGTTTTTCCTGGAGGTAGCAGCCAGTGGGGACAGCCTGAGCGCAGTACTGCTCCAAGAACGGCACGGCCGGCTGAGACCAGTGGTCTACTTCTCCAGGATATTCACGGATGTGGAGAAGGGATACTCCAACTGTGAGCGGCACCTCCTAGCCACTCACTGGGCTGTGAAAAGATCACTGATGCTCACAGTGGGATCCTCTATCACACTCCTTACCCACCATACACCCACCCAAATGCTCCTGGACGGGAGAATCAAGGACGGGACAGTGAGCAGTGCCCGCATTGCTCGCTGGACCCTGCTCCTCTCTCAATGGACCTAAAGGTAAAGGGTCTCTGGGAGCCAAGACTCGCAGCCAACATGATTTATCCAGGGACTGCCCACCCGTGTTCCGTAGAAGGGGTATTGGAAATTAACATCGACTTTCGGGCTGGGTTACACCCCACAGGCCGAGAGATCTATGTGGACGGTTCAAGCACAGTATCTGCAGGCGAACGACTCACAGGCTGCGGAGTTTATGACCTTGAGGCAGGCATTGCCCTGGCGATTAAACTCCCCAGAACTATGAGCGCCCAGCACGTTGAACGGTCTGCGGTGGTGTGCGTAGTCACACACCCCGAAGAATTCCCTACCCCATACACGATTTGCTCGGACAGTAGATTCACATGCAATTCGTGTACGGAGTACCTGGCTATCTGGTCCCGCGATACACATCCGCAGACGGGAGATCCCTGATGATTAAGCCCCTACTGGAAAAGATCATGAAAGCCATAGGGGAGGAAGGGAATATCTACATACATAAAGTGAAGGCACATTCCACCACAGAACCCCGTAGCGAGGGAAACCAGCAGGCTGACATGTTGGCCAAGCAAGGTGCTCGTACAGGCAAGCCCTGGGATCCGTACAACCCAGGTCCCATTGCAGCAGTCAGGGGCAGGATGGGGACGGCAGGGAAGGCAGGGATAGCTTTGCCCCTGGAGCTAAAAATGGTCCAGACCCAAGACCCCGTCCTCAAAACTGTCCTGAACACGCTAGCAAAAGGGGAAAAGATAGACGGCTCGTACGGCAGCGCAGCGATTACCATTAAAGGAGGCATGCTGTTCAGGGGGGAGCAATGGGTAGTACCGCAACAACACCGGAGAGAATTCCTCCAGCTGGCCCACGAGGGTCCAGGAGCAGGACACCCCGGACCTGAGACCACTTGGCAATGGGTGGAACAGGCAGTGTGGTGGCCAGGACTCAGGGAAGATGTCCGCGAGTTCTGCGCTAGCTGTCTGGTGTCCGCGGCCAACAACCCCGACCCCCAGAAAAGAAAGGTGTCTATGGGACATATCAGGAGGGTAGAGGGACCCTGGCAGTCGATCCAGATCGATTACATCAGGCCCCTACCCATTGCCCAGGGAGGCTACAAGTGCTGCCTAGTGTTGGTGGACGTATTCACCAAATGGGTGGAAGCCTTCCCATGCCGAACAACCACAGCCCTGGGAACAGCTAGGATCCTGGTCAGAGAAGTGTTCCCTCGATGGGGACTACCACAATACGTGGAGTCCGACCAAGGGAGTCACTTCACCGGGCAGGTGATGCAGGAGACCCTTAAGGTACTCGGCATCAAAGGAAAATGGCATGTCGCCCACAACCCGCAGTCATCCGGGCCTGTGGAGCGCTTAAACCGTACCATCAAAGAAAGGCTGCGCAAAGAGACAGGGGACTCATCCAAAGGGTGGATAGAGGTCCTACCACTGGTCCTCATGGGGATCCGGGCCAGCCAGTCAAAGAGCACGGGGTACTCCCCGTACGAGCTCATGATTGGCAGAGCCATGCAAACCCCGACCCATGTGTTAGCCCCGGGACTCACGGAAGGTCAGCTTAGGGAAGCGAGCCGGGACAGCTTTGTCAGGAATCTGTGTGAACACCTTAAACGGATTCACTGGCAGGCTGCTAACAACATGGGAAAACAGCATCGGAGCAACTGACTGCTGCTAGAGCCCCGCAAACACCACGAGTGGGAGATAGGGGACCAGGTCATGGTGAGGAACTACGCGAGAGTAGGGTCTTTGAGGCACTGTACATGGGACCGTACCACATTGTCGACAAGGCGAGCCCCATGGTCTATGCCATAAAACTGCCCCGCCGAACAAAGTGGTTCCACATAAACCAGTGCAAACTTTACAACCCAGGGGCAGCAGCTAAACGTAAGAAGCAGCCAAAAACAGTAAACCGCACTAAAGACAGCAACCCCCAGCCAACAGCCCCCGACTGTGGAAATCCCACAGGGGACATGGCAGACCCTCAGACTGCACCTAGAGGGGCGGTGGACTGTGTTACTGGAGGAGCTGTCCCCCCAATCATTTGGGACTCGGACGCACCCCCAGCAGTCGGAGCCTTAAGAAGGACTCCCCGCACACCACGGCCAAAGACACCGTGGTCACCAGCGCTCTGATTTAAATGGTTCAGCCCCGGGAAAGGGACCAGCCGCGAAAGGGCACCCAAGGTCAGAGAGCAGCCCACGAGCAGGGACTCCCAGCCGGTAGCCTCAGGAAATAAGGGACCCCCGGAAGAGATAGTGGTGGACCAGCCACCAAATGGGAGTCCCCAGCCTGTAGCCCTCAACCAGGCAGAACCTCCAGGGGAAGAAACCAACCAGGCAGCCACCCCCAAAGGAGCGATGTGCTGCAGCACCAGAGAGGACGTTCCCCCGATAGTGTGGGACTCGAACCCACCTCCGGTCAGGGTACTTAGGGTTAGACGGTGCAGACCAACCTATTACCGACCTCGCTGGACACCCAGCGGGAGAAGAAGAAAGAGAGAAGGCAGGAATTAACCTGGCCACCCAGAGACGGGTGGCAGATGTACATATATAAAACAATATGAATTTAAGTATGTTTGGTAATTTAGAGTAGTGAAAGATTATGTGTAATGATAAGTATATATGTATTAGTTACTGGGGTAAGAAAAGGAATCTACCTGTGCAGCTATTAAAAGAGGCACAGGCTGGGTAATCTCCGGGAGTAAGAAGAATCTACTGGTACAGCTATTAAGGAAGCACCGGTAAGATAAGAACAAAATGGCTGTGAGATAAAAGTTAGAAGCAGACATCCGTCCACAAGGAACTGAATAAGACAGCCAGTCGATTAAAGACTATGAGCCCAAATTGGAACTCGGTCACGCTTGTCAAGCCAGAGAACTTTCTCAGGGCTAGACAATCTGTTTTATGTGCCCCCACAGGGAAGAGAACAACATGGGAAGGATCCTGTTCCTGCTCGCCCTGATAAGGATGAGCACCAGCGACCGAGAGGATGTGGAAGAATCCCTCATTTACGGGTGTTCAGGAGAAAAAGCACCGATTGTAACCCACCCCAGGCGTGGAAGAACTCGCCGTTTACGCCCACGAGGGAAGATGGCCAGAGTGGCTGGGATCTAATTCTACCCGCTACTCCAGCCAGGAAGGTTTTACCTACGGGAAGGCCTCCCTTCCAGGCCCCCTGGGTACGGATCGTCGCTGCCCGAGTCAGTGTTACAGAGGGAAAAGCGTGTGTGTTTGACTTGCAAAGGAAACAGTCCCCTAGGAAGATGGTAGTGGCTCAGAAAACTCAGCAAGGACACATGGGACCAAGAATCTGGGAAAGACCCAGTAATGATACGTACCGCACCATCACGGGGAGAAGTAAAAGTGTGTTGGGACAAATGGTGGGAATCCGAACAAGGAATTTACGTTTGCATGTGGGGATCAGAGAGTATTTGTCCCGCAGGCATATCGATCGCCTTCGCCAGGCAATGGCACGATGAAGGGGAAGGGATGGGGTGGGATTCTAGCCTACACGGTGCGCGGTCCCACACTCCCCACTCCCAATTAACACCACCGAACTAAGAGCACACATTAAGAAACCCCTGCCCACAACCCCGCCAATACACACAGTAATAGAAAGGTGTCCGACCACCACCAAGGGACCTGGGAACGGATTAGTATTGGTACCGACCGAAAAGGTGTTATACCAGGGGGTACATTATGCAGTAGCTTCAGTAATATTAAACCTTACCGAGGTACACCTGCCTGCATGGTGTCCAAAGGAAACAGAGCTGCTATACCAGGCCCTACTTAGAGACATGTTCAAGAAATTTTATGAGTTAGACTTTGGAAATGTAGACAAAGCAGACCTATACACCCTAAACGCTAGGGACACCATGGGCTCGGGGAGACCTAGAAGGGGAATCATAAACGTCGATTTCACTACCTACAATACAGCATCCTCTGTAACAAATAGCCTAGATGACATAGAACTACAAACACAGATAAACGGCTAAAAGAATCAATTGAGAAAAATCCTGAAACAAGAGAATACAGTAGTAGGTTCAGAACTACACGAGGACCAGGCTATGACTGTCCATTTAAAAGAAATAGTGGCTGAGCTGGAAAAACATGCAGACAGTGAATGCACTCATACGGGAGGATAGAAACGCTTCTGACCAGGCTGCACAGAACGAGGTGTGCGTACTGTATGGGGCATGGTTGTTGGGCGAGGGTCGCAACAAGCTGGAGGATGTAAAACAAGGTTCAGTCCCTTCTCGGACCAGGAACAAGCACCTCGCAGCCCTCCACCCGTACAGCGATTCACTAAGCCCGTGCCAACTCCGCCTAGCCTCTGAAGCCTACCCTGTCCCAGTAGACTGTGGGAAATCTAACCACACCATTATGGGAATAGTACTAAGGACAGCATGGGTTGGGACAGCACGACCCACACCGGTACACCTGGTGGAGAACATTGGAGTTATTCAGGGAGGTGCACACATTCATTTCACAGCGGTCCCACCCTATGTCATAAAGTGGGAGCACGCTGTGACGGGTACTGACCTCTCTGGGTGCCGGAGCCAGGCTGCACACGTAATACTGTGTCCCCAGTACTTGAGTGTCCATTCAAAGTCACAGTGTGGGTTTAAAGCTGCTGGCACACAGCCTATTAACTGTACCATGGAGGTAATGACACAAGAACACGTCCCTCCACAGGTGGCATACACAGGTAGCATAGGGGGTGGGACATATTGTGTCACCACCAGTGCGCCCCACTACCAACATGGACACTTCTGGTGTCCAGTGAGTGACAGCAGATTTTGCTTCAAACCTGAGGCATCATTTTAAGTAGCTCAGGAACGGATTGTCCCCATTCCTGAACCCTCCACTGTCCACCTCACTGTGAAGGAACACATTACAAGCCTGCAGGATTATGTTGTACATTTTGGCTATGCAATTCCACCTCTACCCGAACATCTTACCGCTCTGCTAAAAGCTGTAATTATCTCACAAAAACACTTCTACACTCTAGAACAGAAATCCATTGAGATAGGGAAAAAGATTCTCGAGATCACAATTCCGCCTTGGTGAGACCTTTTCAGAAATATAAAAGTCCCAGTCTGGATCCGAATCGCTTCCCACACTTTAGTTATCTGCCAACTCGTGATTATTCTTTACTTGTGGTGTCTCACTTGCCGAGTGAAATGCAGAGGCCGTCAGTTCAGGCACCAAAGGGTGCTATACGCTCCTTGGCCGAACTTGGGAATCGCGCAGGGAGGGGTGACACCATACTACCATGTTTAATTTGTGTTGATTTTACCTGCTTGTGGAACGCAAATATCGAGTGTTGTAAGGGTGTTACTTAAAAATGTTTTGACAATGTAGCTTTATTTTACTGAACTTAAAACGTGTTTGGCTAAGGACCTTTATGTTACTTGAGAATGTGTTTGACTATGTGCTTTTATTTTACTTAAACTGTGTTTGACTGTATACCGTTATTTTACTGTGAAAACCGAGTAAAGGAGGGACATCATACCCACTCTATGCTGTAACCCGAATTGTAATCATTGTATTTGCCTGTAAATTGCATTGCATTTCAACGGGGGCTGCAGGGTAATGTTTAGCCAGTATAAATGCAGGGAAGGTTGACTCTCGGGAGCAGGAATTTTGCTTACCTTGATTGACACTCAAGAGTGTGGAGTGTCAACAGGGGGGACTGAAGGGGTGCAAAATGCATAAGAACCCCCTCCCAGTGTTTGGGCTCATTCAAAAGGAAATTTAATTTGGGATTATTCACCGAAAAGTTTGGAACCCTAAAGTGCTTATGGAAGAAACTACGAACTTTAATCGAATTTTGGATTTTAAAAGACAAATTCAAGGCTGTGGGCGAGCCTAAAAGAGCTAACAGGAGGCAACGTGATCAGTGAGACTACCTGGGTGTGAGGACTAAAGTAACCTGTCTGGAGAAATGGGTATTTGAGAATACTTCTCCACAAGAGACATTAATATTACAAATCACTCAGAGATAGCTAACCATCAACATGAATCTGAAAACCATTTCAGCATATACATCACAAAGAGGCCCAATCCAGCTTGTATGCGAGAAACTAAGCACAAAAGGACACTGCAATTACCAAATGAATATTTCCATCAGGAAACAGTTTTCGAACATCAACCCACCCAAGACATATTAACTTTTAACGAGCCCGCCAAAATATTACAAAGAAGAGTCAAGCCCACCAAACTTAAACAAAGAATTCTGAATTGATTTGGTGCCAAGATTAGAACCACTCAAACCGTATAACTGGACCCCTGTTTCAACAGAGGGTATGACATACTAGTACCACACTACGCTGGTGTCATCAAGACAAGGAGAAAAACCAACGTGACAATTGTAAACTAACATCTCCAGCCTCAAAGTCCTGAAGTCCTGAAGGAAGGAAGAACATCACCATCGCGGCAGCAACTGACCACCACCAACATGGTATCAACGGAAAACCACCGCGATTGACCAAACTCGAAACAAAACTCCAACGGGAAGAAACCAAAGAATCAAAAAGTTTCCACTCTACATTCTAATCCTGACCTACCAACGGGTAAAACATTACCTAACAAACTATAGAAATCTATTTCTAACCAAAGAAAACGGGTACTTACCCCACAGATCCAAAACGCACCTTACTGCACCAGCGGACTCAACCCAACTGAAGATTACGCAGCAGAAAGTCTTCTCCGACATTCGGGGAACAGCAAGCAGACCCTACTGCATCCAGTGAACCCGGAAACTGCGATCTACCACTAACTGTCAAAAGGATTGGTAAGCCTAGTCCCTGCCTGCCCTGGAGTCCAACCGAGCTAGAATTGGGTATTGGGAGGTGGGCGGTGTAATTTTACTGTAACTCCCTTTGAATGTGTAGTGTATGGTTCTTTATTGGAGTAATTATAAGTTTGACCTTGTGCCTTTCCTTGTATTGTTCCTTATTAGAGCGATTGTAAGTTTGACATTGTACTTTCTTACTAGATTAATTGTAAGTTTGTATTTCCTTGACTGTAATAAAATCAAAGTTATTTGCATCAAACCAGTGTCACATCCCCCAAATAAATCCAGAGTCTAGAACCCAAGGGAGTGGGAGTGATTCGAACTGCTCAAGTTGGTCAGAAGGGGACCTGACCCCCTCATAGAGACCACCCCCTTACACATCAGCGTTGCTGTGATCAGCTGATCGTCTGTATTCAATATCATATATATATGCTGACAAATTCAAAACCCATCTCTGCATTCGGGCTGCAGATAATATTGGTACTGGGGACTTTGGGTGGAGGATTGCTGTCAGGGGCTTATGGTCGGTAACGATGGTAAACTTACGACCATACACGTATTTATGGAACTTCTTTACCCCAAAGATTAATGCCAAAGCTTGCCTTTTCATTTGTGCATAATTATGCTCACTGGCACTGAGAGTGCATGAAGCAAAAGCAATTGGTTTCTCCTCCCCTCTACATGAGAGATCATTGCCCCATGCTAGCGTCACAAGCTAGCTTGATCTCCTTAGATACATCATAGTGAACTAACATGGTGCTCTCTACCAACTGGCTTTTACACTCCTTTAATGCTGTATCACATTCTTCTGAACACTTCCATTGGACCTGTTTTTTCAACAGCTCATTCAGTGGATGTAACAGTGTAGCCAAATTTGGTAGGAACTTCCCATAATAGTTCAAAAGACCCAAAAATGATCGAAGTTCAGTGACATTCTTGGGAGTGGGTGTATTTCTGATTGTATCCAACTTTCCCTTGTTTGAATGTAAACCATCTTTGTCTACTCTGTGTCTTAAGTATTCCACTGAGCTTTGAAATAACTCACACTTGGGAGCAGTCCTCGTACTCTATGCTTCTCTCGCCGTTTGAGCACTTCATTCAATATGTTATTATGGATTTGTCTGTTCGGTGCTGAAATTAGTATGTCATCTAAATAACATACTATCCCTTCAATGCCTTGCAAAATCTCGTTCATCACCCCTTGGAATATGGCGCAAATAAAGAAAAAAAGGGAAGCTTATGTCATATACTGAAGGCTAAATACTGTAGAATCTCTGGAGCAATACAGGAAGTCCAGAGCTGAAATTAAAAAGGATATTAGGAATGTTAAGAAAGAGCATGAAAGATTCTTGGCAAGTAAAATCAAGAAAAACCCAAAGATGTTCGATAAATATATTAAGAGCAAGAGGATCACCAAAGAAAGGGGAGGGCCTATTAGAGACCATGAGGATAATCTGTGTGTGGAGGCGGAAGATGTGGGTATGGTTCTCAATGAATACTTTGTGTCTGTTTTCACAAAGGAAAGGGGCAATGCAGATACTGCTATCGAGGAGGAGTGTGAAATTCTGGATGAAATAAATATAGTGAGAGAGGAGGTATTAAGGGGTTAAGCAGCTTTGAAAGTGGATAAGTCCCCAGGCCCAGATGAAATGCATCCCAGGCTGTTGAGCGAAGTAAAAGAGGAAATAGCAGAGGCCTTGACCATCATTTTCCAGTTCTCTTTGGATTCAAGAATGGTGCCGGAGGACTGGAAGACTGCTAATGTGGTACCCTTGTTTAGGAAGGGAGAAAGGGATAGGCCGAGTAATTACAGGCCTGTCAGCCTAACCGCAATGGTGGGAAAATTATTGGATAAAATTCTGAAGGACAGGATAAATGTACATTTAGAAAGTTAAGGATTACATAGAAACATAGAAACATAGAAAATAGGTGCAGGAGTAGGCCATTCAATAAGATCATGGCTGATCATTCCCTCAGTGCCCCTTTCCTGCTTTCTCTCCATATCCCTTGATCCCCTTAGCTGGAAGGGCCATATCCAACTCCCTCTTGAATATATCCAATGAACTGGCATCAACAACTCTCTGCGGTAGAGAATTCCATAGGTTAACAACTCTCTGAGTGAAAAAGTTTCTCCTCATCTCAGTCCTAAATGGCCCTTATCCTAAGACTATATCCCCTGGTTCTGGACTTTCCCAACATCGGGAACATTCTACCCGCATCTAACCTGTCCAGTCCCGTCAGAATCTTATACGTTTCTATGAGGTCCCCTCTCATTCTTCTAAACTCCAATGAATAAAGGCCCAGTTGACCCAGTCTCTCCTCATATGACAGTCCAGCCATCCCTGGAATCAGTCTGGTGAATCTTCGCTGCACTCCCTGAATAGCAAGAATGTCCTTCCTCAGATTAGGAGGCCAAAACTGAACACAATATTCCAGGTGAGGCCTCACTAAGGCCCTGTACAACTGCAGTAAGACCTCCCTGCTCCTATACTCAAATTCCCTAGCTATGAAGGCCAACATACCATTTGCCTTCTTCACCGCTTGCTGTACCTGCATGCCCACTTTCAGTGACTGATGAACCATGACACCCAGGTCTCGTTGCACCTCCCCCTTTCCTAATCTGCCGCCAGTCAGCATGGATTTGTTAAGGGAAGATCGTGTTTGACTAATCTGATTGAATTTTTCGAGGAGGTAACCAGGAGGGTCGATGAGGGCAGTGCGTATGATGTAGTGTATATGGATTTTAGCAAAGCTTTTGATAAGGTCCCACATGGCAGACTGGTCATGAAGGTAAAAGCCCATGGAATCCAGGGCAAAGTGGCAAGTTGGATCCAAAATTGGCTTAGAGATAGGAAGCAAAGGGTAATGGTTGATGGATGTTTTTGTCACTGGAAGAATGTTTCCAATAGGGTTCAGTACTGGGTCCCTTGCTTTTTGTGGTATACATCAATGATCTAGATTTCAATGTAGGGAGTATGATTAAATGTTTACACATGACACTAAAATTGGCTGCGTAGTTGATAATGAAGAGGAAAGTCATGGACTGCAGGAGGATATCAACCTACCGGTCAGGTGGGCAGAGCAGTGGCAAATCGAATTTATTTCGGAGAAGTGTGAGGTAATGCACTTGAGGAGGGCTAATAAGGAAAGGGTATACACATTAAATGGTAGGCCACCTAGAAGTGTATATGAACAAAGGGACCTTGGAGTGCTTGTCCACAGATCCCTGAAAGTAGCAGGCCAGGTGGATAAGGCTGTTAAGAAGGCATACGGAATGCTTGCCTTTATGGGCCGAAGCATATAATACAAGAGCAGGGAGGTTATGCTTAAATTGTATAATACATTAGTTAGGCCACAGCTGGAGTACTGCGTGCAGTTCTGGTCGCCATATTATAGGAAGGACGTGATTGCACTGGAGATGGTGCAGAGGAGATTCACTAGGATGCTGCCTGGAATGGAAAATCTTAGCTCTGAGGACAGATTGGATAGGCTAGGTTTGTTCTCCTTGGAACAGAGGAGGCTGAAAGGAGACCTCATTGAGGTGTATAAAATTTTGACGGGCCTGGATATAGTGGATAGCAAATCCTATTTCTCTTGGTGGAAGGGTCAATTAAGAGGGGGCATAGTTTTAAGGTGGTTGGTGGAAGACTTAGAGGGGATTTGAGGGAGGCTTCTTCACACAGAGAGTTGTGGAGGTCTGGAAATCACTGCCTGCAAAGATGGTAGAGGCAGAAACCCTCATCACATTTAAGAGATGGCTGCATGGGCACTTGCAGGGTTACGGACATAGAGTTGGTAAGTGGGATTAGACTGGATAACCTCTTGTTGGCTGGTGCAGATATGATGGGAAGTACTGCAGGGAATCGAATACGGCCAGAATGATTTCCTGGACTAGTTTCGATCGCCTGGATGGGTCGGAGAGGAATTTTCCCAGATTTTTTTCCCCAATTGGCCTGGGTTTTTATCTGTTTTTTTGCCTTTAGGAAGGATAGACAGTGAGGAAAAGGAGGCGGGGTGGCGTTGCTGTTTAAAGAGGAAATTAATGCAATAGTAAGGAGAGACATTAGCCTGCATGATGTGGAATCGGTATGGGTGGAGCTGCAGAATACCAAAGGGCAGAAAACGCTAGTGGGAGTTGTGTACAGACCAGCAAACAGTGGTAGTGAGGTTGGGGACAGCATCAAACAAGAAATAATGGATGTGTGTAATAAAGGTACAGCAGTTATCATGGGCGACTTTAATCTACATATTGATTGGGCTAACCAAACTGGTAGCAATGCGGTGGAGGAGGATTTCCTGGAGTGTATTAGGGATGGTTTTCTAGACCAATATGTCGAGGAACCAACGAGAGAGCTGGCCATCCCTGACTGGGTGCTGTGTAATGAGAAGGGACTAATTAGCAATCTTGCTGTGCGAGGCCCCTTGGGGAAGAGTGACCATAATATGGAGATGGAGAGTGACACAGTTAATTCGGAAACTAGGATCCTGAACTTAAGGAAAGTAACTTCGACGGTATGAGGCGTGAATTGGCTAGACTAGACTGACAAAGGATACTTAAAGGGTTGATGGTGGATAAGCAATGGCAAACATTTAAAGATCACATGGATGAACTTCAGCAATTGTACATCCCTGTCTGGAGTAAAAATAAAACAGGGAAGGTGGCTCAACCGTGGCTAACAAGGGAAATTAAGGATAGTGTTAAAACCAAGGAAGAGGCATATAAATTGGCCAGAAAAAGCAACAAACCTGAGGACTGTGAGAAATTTAGAATTCAACAAAGGAGGACAAAGGGTTTAATTAAGAGGGGGAAAATAGAGTACGAGAGGAAGCTTGCTGGGAACATAAAAACTGACTGTAAAAGCTTCTATAAATATGTGAAGAGAAAAAGATTAGTGAAGACAAACGTAGGTCCCTTGCAGTCGGATTCAGGTGAATTTATACTGGGGAACAAAGAAATGGCAGACCAATTGAACAAATGCTTTGGTTCTGTCTTCACGAAGGAAGACACAAATAACCTTCCGGATGTACTAGAGGACAGTGGGTCTAGTGAGAAGGAGGAACTGAAGGATATCCTTATTAGGAGGGAAATTGTGTTAGGGAAATTGATGGAATTGAAGGCCGATAAATCCCCGGGGCCTGATAGTCTGCATCCCAGAGTACTTAAGGAAGTGGCCGTAGAAATAGTGGATGCATTGGTGATCATTTTCCAACAGTCTATTGACTCTGGATCATTTCCTATGGACTAGAGGGTAGCTAATATAACACCACTTTTTAAAAAAGGAGGGAGAGAGAAAACGGGTAATTATCAACCGGTTAACCTGACATCAGTAGTGGGGAAAATGTTGGAATCAATCATTAAGGATGAAATAGCAGCGCATTTGGAAAGCAGTGACAGGATCGGTCCAAGTCAGCATGGATTTATGAAAGGGAAATCATGCTTGACGAATCTTCTGGAACTTTTTGAGGATGTAACTAGTAGAGTGGACAAGGGAAAACCAGTGGATGTGGTGAATTTGAACTTTCAAAAGGCTTTTGACAAGGTCACGCACAAGAGATTGGTGTGCAAAATCAAAGCACGTGGTATTGGGTGTAATGTACTGACGTGGATAGAGAACTGGTTGGCAGACAGGAAACAGAGAGTCGGGATAAACGGGTTATTTTCAGAATGGCAGGCAGTGACTTGTGGGGTGCCACAGGGCTCAGTGCTGGGAACCCAGCTATTTACATTATACATCAATGAATTAGATGAAGGAATTGAGTGAAATATCTCCAAGTTTGCAGATGACACTAAACTGGGTTTCAGTGTGAGCTGTGAGGAGGATGCTAAGAGGCTGCAGGGTGACTTGGACGGGTTAGGTGAGTGGGCAAATGCATGGCAGATGCAGTATAATGTGGATAAATGTGAGGTTATCCACTTTGGGGGCAAAAACACGAAGGCAGAATATTATCTGAATGGCGGCAGATTAGGAAAAGGAGAGGTGCAATAAGACCTGGATGTCATGGTACATCAGTCATTGAAAGTTGGCATGCAGTTACAGCAGGCGGTGAAGAAGGCAAATGGTATGTTGGTCTTCATAGCTAGGGGATTTGAGTATAGGACCAGGGAGGTCTTATTGCAGTTGTACAGGGCCTTGATGAGGCCTCACCTGGAATATTGTGTTCAGTTTTGGTCTCCCAATCTGAGGAAGGACGTTCTTGCTATTGAGGGAGTGCAGCGAAGGTTCACCAGACTGATTCCAGGGATGGCTGGACTGACATATGAGGAGAGATTAGATCAACTGGGCCTTTATTCACTGGAGTTTAGAAGGATGAGAGGGGTCTCAAAGAAATGTATAAGATTCTGACGGGACTGGACAGGTTAGATGCCGGAAGAATGTTCCCGATGTTGGGGAAGTCCAGAACCAGGGGACATAGTCTTAGGATAAGGGGTAGGCCATTTAGGACTGAGATGAGGAGAAACTTCTTCACTCAGAGTTGTTAACCTATGGAATTCCCTGCCGCAGAGAGTTGTTGGTGCCAGTTCATTGGATATAATTCAAGAGGGAGTTAGATATGGCCCTTATGGCTAAAGAGATCAAGGGGTATGGAGAGAAAGCAGGAAAGGGGTACTGAGGGAATGATCAGCCATGATGTTATTGAATGGCGGTGCAGGCTCAAAGGGCCGAATGGCTTACTCCTGCACCTATTTTCTATGTTTCTATGTTTCTACCATGAGATCGCATGGCTCTGGTTTGGGTGGAGTGTATAAATGTTGCGATACATGGGGTATCACAGCTGTGTGGGGCGGGCTGGTTGGACCGGATGCTCTTTACCTGTCGCCATTGTTCATTGTTCATATGTGACCTTCAGGGCTACTGACCGAGGGCCGTGTGGCTCTTTGTCGGTCGGTGTGGATACGATGGGCCGAAATGGCCTCCTTCTGCACTGTAAATTTCTATGGGCCCGAATTTGGTGGAAGCCAAGTTCTGCCCAAGTGCCGCACAAAGGACCGCCGAGATACCTGATGGTACTTTGGGTGGGAGTTTCGTGAAAAAGTCCTGGAAAGACCGCCCGGCGGCAAAAAACCGATTTACGCCCTGAATCTGGCCGGCAGCTGGCGGGAGCTCCCAATCTCGGCGGCAAATGTGATCCTCGGCAAATTATCACCGAGGATTGAGTCAGGTCCAGGGGGGGAGCACATAGAAATAAAAATTTTCACAAAAAATAACATTGGAAGATATTCTGGTGACCCCACACTCATAAATCGCTGAAAAAAAATTAATAACAGAAGTTCACTAACCTTTTTTTGCAGGTCTTCTTACTTACCGTTGGCGTTAGGCCTGCCTTCAGGCGCCGGTCCTTCCCAAAGCTGCCGCCGACTCCCGCCCGTACCAAATTGGCAGCTCGGCAGGCGGGAGGACACTTACGCGCGTTGTGCACCAGCAGCCGTCAGCGGGCATTTCCCAGCGGTCCTCCCCTCCCGCCGGCGGGGGCCTAATGTGGAAAATGTCACCGAGGGGAGACTGCCGAAAAAACTCGGCGGCAGCCGGCGGTAAGGCCAGCAGGTGCGGGCCCAATGTTTCTATGTTTCTATGTTTCTATGAATATGGCGGGGGCAGAAGACATTCCAAATGGTAGCCTATTCAAGTGATTATAGGCCTCGATGAGTACTTATAGTCAAGCATGACTTGGACTCCTCATCTTACTTACCCGGTGAGGCGGGGAGGCGAACCCTGAGGGGCTCTCGCTTCTGGTCGGAAGCACCCGGGCGGAGATGTAGTCCTTACTACTCGGGGGATCAAGGGGTACGGCGAGAAAGTAGGAATGGGGTACTGAAGTTGCATGTTCAGCCATGAACTCATTGAATGGCGGTGCAGGCTCGAAGGGCCGAATGGCCGACTCCTGCACCTATTTTCTATGTTTCTATGTTTCTATGTTTCTATCTAGTTTAAGTTGCAAATAGGCAATTGTGAGATCTAACTTTGAGAAGATCTGACCACTTGTCAGTTTTGTGAACAAATCTTCTACATTTGGCAATGTATTGGGGAGATTACCCTTTCGAACCTGGTTTACGATTACTTTATAATCACCACACAATCTTACCTTACCATCGGACTTAGGTACAACAGCAATGGTGTAGCCCAATTACATCGGTCTATCTTAGAGAAAATATTCTCAGTCTCTAGTCTTTTGAGTTCTTGCTCAACTTTCTCCTTGAGTGCGATATGGTGCAGGACGTGGCCTGCAGTAAACTGATCTAGTGTCCTTCTGCACCCTGACACTCGCCTTGAAGCTTTGGATTGATGTTTTGCAGAACACCTTCAGATAATTCTTGATGACATCATCCTTCGATGCAAATCTAGTTTCAACACGAAAAATCTCATTCCAATCCAGCTTCAGTGATCCCAACCAATTCCTTCCGAGTAAGGCAGGCTTGTCTCCTGCCACTACTAAGAGAGACAAGCTCTGAAATTGATCCTTGTATTTCACTGGTCCGGTGATACGACCGACCACAGGAATGTTCTCTCCTGAGTAGCCCTGCAACTCTACCTTGGATTTCTCCAATGGGAAATCATGCAATTTGTCGAGATAGAGCGATTCTGGTACAACACTCACGGATGCACCAGTGTCGATTTCCATGGGTATCTTGGTTCCTGCAATGTCTACGTGGGTGATGATACTTTTTGAATCGCTGTTGGATACCTCATGCTTCTGATGACGTGTATCTCTTCATCCTGTTGCTTTTCTTCCATGCTAGATAGTCTCTGGGGATTTCTACTTATAGCCTTGAAAGTTGGTTTACTCTTCAGTCGGCACGCCTTCGCAAGACGCCCAGTTTTCCTGCAGAAGGAACGGTCTGCCTTCATATATGGACAACTTTGAGCAATGTGTTGTCCCAGACACTGATAGCATGACTTCAATGTATTTTTACCATGGCCAGTTTCTGAGACCTTGGGGCCCAACTGCCTTTTACTTTTAACCTGCAGGCGATTCACCTCGGTTGTGTGATGACTGGAAATGGTGCGAAATTCTCGGGAATATTGGTCGGCCATATCCATCGACATGGCTGTCTGACAAGCTAAATCAAAAGTCAAGTTAGGGGTTGCCAATAAATTTCTTCTGATTGCTTCATTTTTCATTCCACAAACAAAACGCAATGTGCGGTCCTGAAAATTTCTGAAATGGCAGCTTCTTTAATGCTACAATGTACTCACTCATACTTTCGTCAATTAACTGATCTCGTGTTCCAAAACGATAACTTTCAGCAATTTCCAGGGGCTCAGGACTGTAGTGCTGTTCTAACTTCCTTAGAATCTTCCTTAGAATTTCCTTTGGCTTGATGGGAACAAGCAAACTTTTCAGGGTTTCATACACCTCAGGCTCTGCTTCAGTCAGGAAAATAGCCCGTTTTGTTTCCAACACCACCTGGTTACGGTTTTCATCATTGGGGACTTTAATGATACTAGTCGCGGTGAAAAACATTTCTAGCTGCTCCACATATGCTCCGAAAGTTTCACGGTGACGTTGAAACTCAGCCAAGCGCCCTATTATTCCCATAGGCCATCTGGACTCTGGCAGTTCAGAAACGTGTGCTTGTAATTTATCTTGGATTTTTAGCTGTTAATCAAAACAAAGAAGCTCTCAAAGTCTCTCTGTCGGTTGGCTGAATCATCCGCCAACAAAAATTTCAAACAAGTTATCCAAAAATCCTATCCTTAGTCGCCAATGTGATATCCTCTGCACGACCTCACAAACACACAGGCTCTAAGATGGCTGATAACTTCAGGAACCTGTCAGGTGACCTGTTCCCTATTTATTCAGGTAAACAGCAATGGCTGCATTACCACAGTAATCCACTGGGTGGAGCAATATACACCTATTACTGTGGTGACTTCCTACCCGGGGTACCCCGAGTTAATTAACCGCAGTTGGTTGTGTTCAAATGGTCTCTACTCTCACCTGGTCACGACGTTGATTGGCGGAGTCTGCTTTGGTCAGCCCTGTAGGGACGGGCCTGACCTGGGCTTCTGTCTGAGCCCTGTCCCAGTTTGAACAACCGAAGGGTATCAAACCAGATGATGTTAATTAGGTTTGCTATCCCCTCCTCCGGGAAGCATGATCGCCACTGATCGCACTCTGAGTTACGCGGCCAGTAAATTTGGTGCCGGGGCGACCGGGTACAGGTCTGACTCACTGTGACTTGGAACGCAAAAGATAGCCACAGCTACACCATAGCCCTTGACTCCCCAACATTAAGACGGAAGACTTACGGGCTTGAGGCATCCGCAAAAGCCCTGCGGTAACTCTTCCGAGGTTGAGGCAGTTGTGATTACCCTGCCTATTTTTAGTTACTTGGCCAGTCGTTTAGCCAACATCAGACTGATTCCTGGGATGGCAGGACTGATATATGAGGAAAGACTGGATCAGCTAGGCTTATACTCACTGGAATTTAAAAGAATGAGAGGGGATCTCATAGAAACATATAAAATTCTGACGGGACTGGACAAGTTAGATGCAGGAAGAATGTTCCCGAAGTTGGGGAAATCTAGAAACAGGGGACACAGTCTAAAGATAAGGGGTAAGCCATACAGGACTGAGATGAAGAGAAACTTTTTCACCCAGAGAATTGTGAACCTGTGGAATTCTCTGCCACAGAAAGTTGCTGAGTCCAGTTCGTTGGACATATTCAAAAGGGAGTTAGATGTGGCCCTTACGGCTAAAGGGATCAGGGGGTATGGAGAGAAGGTTGGGGTGGGGTACTGAGGTTGAAACATAGAAACATAGAAAATAGGTGCAGGAGTAGGCCATTCGGCCCTTCGAGCCTGCACCGCCATTCAATGAGTTCATGGCTGAACATGCAACTTCAGTACCCCATTCCTGCTTTCTCGCCATACCCCTTGATTCCCCTAGTAGTAAGGACTACATCTAACTCCTTTTTGAATATATTTAGTGAATTGGCCTCAACAACTTTCTGTGGTAGAGAATTCCACAGGTTCACCACTCTCTGGGTGAAGAAGTTTCTCCTCATCTCGGTCCTAAATGGCTTACCCCTTATCCTTGGACTGTGACCCCTGGTTCTGGACTTCCCCAACATCAGGAACATTCTTCCTGCATCTGACCTGTCTAAACCCGTCAGAATTTTAAACGTTTCTATGAGATCCCCTCTCATTCTTCTGAACTCCAGTGAATACAAGCCCAGTTGATCCAGTCTTTTTTGATATGTCAGTCCCACCATCCTGGGAATCAGTCTGGTGAACCTTCGCTGCACTCCCTCAATAGCAAGAATGTCCTTCCTCAAGTTAGGAGACCAAAACTGTACACAATACTCCAGGTGTGGCCTCACCAAGGCCCTGTACAATTGTAGTAACACCTCCCTGCCCTTGTACTCAAATCCCCTCGCTATGAAGGCCAACATGCCATTTGCTTTCTTAACCGCCTGCTGTACCTGCATGCCAACCTTCAATGACTGATGTACCATGACACCCAGGTCTCGTTGCACCTCCCCTTTTCCTAATCTGTCACCATTCAGATAATAGTCTGTCTCTCTGTTTTTACCACCAAAGTGGATAACCTCACATTTATCCACATCATACTTCATCTGCCATGCATTTGCCCACTCACCTAACCTATCCAAGTCACTCTGCAGCCTCATAGCATCCTCCTCGCAGCTCACACTGCCACCCAACTTAGTGTCATCCGCAAATTTGGAGATACTACATTTAATCCCCTCGTCTAAATCATTAATGTACAATGTAAACAGCTGGGGCCCCAGCACAGAACCTTGCGGTACCCCACTAGTCACTGCCTGCCATTCTGAAAAGTACCCATTTATTCCTACTCTTTGCTTCCTGTCTGCCAACCAGTTCTCAATCCACGTCAGCACACTACCCCCAATCCCATGTGCTTTAACTTTGCACATTAATCTCTTGTGTGGGACCTTGTCGAAAGCCTTCTGAAAGTCCAAATACACCATATCAACTGGTTCTCCCTTGTCCACTCTACTGGAAACATCCTTAAAAAATTCCAGAAGATTTGTCAAGCATGATTTCCCTTTCACAAATCCATGCTGACTTGGACCTATCATGTCACCTCTTTCCAACTGCGCTGCTATGACATCCTTAATAATTGATTCCATCATTTTACCCACTACCGATGTCAGGCTGACAGGTATATAATTCCCTGTTTTCTCTCTCTCACCTTTTTTAAAAAGTGGGGTTACATTTGTGGGATCAGCCATGATCATATTGAATGGTGGTGCAGGCTCGAAGGGCCGAATGGCCTGCTCCTGCACCTATTTTCTATGTTTCCATGTTTCTATGTAACGTTACCCAGCGGGACCAGTTGGAGGTACGACTCACTGTGCCTTAGATCTCAAAAGATGGCCACAGCTACTTTGTAACCCTAGACTGCCCGAAGTTAAGAGAGTCACAGTTACTCCTGTTGTTTATGGCTTCTCGTTCTGGTCTCGCCCGCAAGTGGAAACATCTTCTCCACATCTACCCTTTCAAACCCTTTCATAATCTTAAAGACCTCTCTCATGTTCCCCCCTCAGTCTTCTCTTCCCTTTCATAGAAACATAGAAACATAGAAAATAGGTGCAGGAGTAGGCCATTCAGCCCTTCTAGCCTGCACCGCCATTCAATGAGTTCATGGCTGAACATGCAACTTCAGTACCCCCTTCCTGCTTTCTCGCCATACCCCTTGATCCCCCGAGTAGTTCAATCTTTAGAACCATTCAAAATCCAAACTTACTGTCACTTCATCACTGCATGTTGAAAGTTCCCCATCTTCTTCGCAAACTTGACGGTGCCCTGGACTCAGCTATTAACCCCGTTTTCCCACAAGCCATCACTAATTGAATTCCTGCAGACTATTCTCAAGGTTTGTGCCCCATTTCAGGATGTTTGACACATGGAGCTGGATTTGGGGCATTTTGGATTTCGGAGCGTTAATCGCGGCAGGGCGTTAAAGCTAGCACCTGAAAATAGGTTGCGCCTTCGACTGCAAGTTTCGGTGAGAATGTAAGTTGGAGGAGCGTTGGCGCTAAGTCAGGCGTTGCCTAAGACAAAACTTGCTCCTTTAAAGGAGGCGGCCATTTTGCTCATGCGCAGTGACATTTTTTGTTTCCCTGTGCGCAGGCGCATATAAAGCGCCCCACTTCAGTCGGGGCCCATAGCCTTTGCTGTATCCAGTGCGCTCAGCTGTTTCTTGATATCACGTGGAGTGAATCGAATTAGCTGAAGACTGGCTTCTGTGATGGTGGGGAGCACAGGAAGAGGCCAAGATGGATCATGTACTTGGCAATTCTGGCTGAAGATGGTTGCAAATGCTTCAGCCTTGTCTTTTGCACACACATGCTGGGCTCCGCCATCATTGAGGATGGGGATATTCATGGTGCCTCCTCCTCCCGTTGGTTGTTTAATGGTCCACCACCATTCACGACTGGATGTGGCAGGACTGCAGAGCTTTGATCTGATCCGTTGATTGTGGGATCGCTTAGCCCTGTCTATGGCATGCTGCTTCCGCTGTTTAGCATGCATGTAGTCCTGTGTTGCAGCTTCCCCTGTTGGCACCTCTGGTGCTGCTCCCAGCATGCTCTTCTGCACCCCTCATTGAACCAGGTTTGGTCCCCTGGCTTGATGGTAACGGTAGAGTGAGGGATATGCCGGGCCATGAGGTTACAGATTGTGGTGGAATACAATTCTGCTGCTGTTGATGGCCCACAGCGCCTCATGGATGCCCAGTTTTGAGCTGCTGTATCTGTTCTGAATCTACCCATTTAACACAGTGGTAATATCACACAACACAATGGAGGGTGCCCTCAGTGTGAAGACAGGATTTTGTCTCCACAATGACTGTGTGGTGGTCACTGCTACCAACGCTGTCATGGACAGACCCACCTGCGACAGGTAGATTGGTGAGGACGATGTCAAGTAGATTTTTCCCTCGTGTTGGTTCTCTCACCACCTGCCGCAGGCCCAGTCTGGCAGCTATGTCCTTCAGGACTCGACCAGCTCGGTCAGTAGTGGTGCTACCGAGCCACTCTTGGTGATGGACATTGAAGTCCCCCACCCAGAGTACATTCTGTGCCCTTGCTACTCTGTGCTTCTTCCAAGTGGTGTTCAACATGGAGGGGTACTGATTCATCAGCTGAGGGAGGGCGGGAGGTGGTAATCAGCAGGAGGTTTCCTTGCGCACGCTGGACCTGGAGCCAAGAGACTTCATGGGGTCTGGAGTCAATGTTGAGGACTCCCAGGGCCACTCCCTCCTGACTGTACACCACTGTGTCGCTACCCCTGGTGGGTCTGTCCTGCCGGTGGGACAGGACATACCCAGGGATGGTGATGGAGGAGTCTGGGACGTTAGCTGAAAGCTATGATTCTGTGAGTACGACTTTGCCAGGCTGTTGCTTGACTAGTCTGGGGGACAGCTCTCCCAATTCTGGCACAAGTCCCCAGATATTGGTGAGGAGGACTTTGCAGGAGTCGACTGGGTGCCGAGGCCGATGCTGGGTGGTCCGTCCGGTTTAATTCGGATTGTTTATCCCGGTGGTGTGATAAAACTGAATGGCTTGCTAGGCCATTTCGGAGGGAAGTTAAGAGTCACCCACATTGCTTACATGAGTGACGTAAAGACAGGAAACAGATGTGAGCTTCTCTTTGGCGTGGGGCCATTTGCAAATGAGGGTTTGGGCAGATGCATCCCCGGAAATGGCGCATCCGATGGCGATAGAATGGCGCTGTATCGCTCCCGCGCCGTAGTTACACCCAGCAGCTTCAGGAAATTCTGGGCCAATGCGTCCTCTGAGCTGTGATTGATGGAGGTGGAGGAACAAGAGAGACTTAGTTGGATTGAGTGGGTTTTGATCGAATCGAGACCGATTGCTTCCGATTGCACATGAGGCAACAAACGTTAGTGAAGTATGTTCTTCAGTGTGGTCACATCCGCGATGACTCAGGAATGTAGAGTTTGAAATAAAACAGGCAGCCTGCAAGCTCTCAAACTATTTTTAACTTAAGTGGGTAGAACTGGGAACAGTGACCCCAAAATATTGACCGAAGTTGGCTATCCTGGAAATTTTAAGTAATTAACTTTGTGGCCAATGTTTCTAGCTGAAAGTGTTACTTGAACTCATTCCCTCTTTCTATTTTATTGAAACGACTAAACAGTCGCGTCGAGTGTCTCCATGGCGACCGTTGTGGATCAGTGGGCAGCACTCTCTCCTCTGAGTCAAAGGTTGTGGGTTCAAGTCCTGCTCCATGAACTGAGCATAAAATCTAGGCTGACACTCCCAGTGCAGTACCGTTGGGCGGGCCACATTGTCCGCATGCCCGACACGAGACTCCCAAATCAAGCGCTCTACTCGGAACTCCTGCACGGCAAGCGAGCCCCAGGTGGGCAGAGGAAACGTTACAAGGACACCCTCAAAGCCTCCATGATAAAGTGCAACATCCCCACCGACACCTGGGAGTCCCTGGCCAAAGACCGCCCTAAGTGGAGGAAGTGCATCCGGGAGGGCGCTGAGCACCTCGAGTCTCGTCGCCGAGAGCATGCAGAAATCAAGCGCAGGCAGCGGAAAGAGCGTGTGGCAAACCTGTCCCACCCACCCCTTCCCTCAAACACTTTCTGTCCCACCTGTAACAGAGACTGTAATTCTCGTATTGGACTGTTCAGTCACCTGAGAACTCACTTTGAGAGTGGAAGCAAGTCTTCCTCAATTTCGAGGGACTGCCTATGATGATGATGATGATGAGTACCGAGGGAGTGCTGCACTGTCGGAGGTGCCGTCTTTCGCATGGGACGTTAAACCGAGGCCCCGTTTGCCGTCTCAGAGGGAAGCAAAAGATCCCACGGTTGGTCTACAGCTGGGAGGATCATTCCTGTTTCTCCTGGTCCCACAAGGGTGTCTCACTCTCCCTCCACCATATCCCTCCTGCCCACTGATCGTAGACTTTCCAACCCATTTCTCTCCTCCCACAGTTCCTCACTTACCTTGCCGAGGCTGCTTCGGTGGGTTCCTGATCCCCTTTGGACTCCCCCAACTCCCGATTAATATTTCCCACCCAGCTTCGTGTGAGAGTCAGTATCGGAGCCTGTAAAAATCTCATGCCCTGGGTGGGCCGTATGGGTCCCCTGCTTCACCCCCCCACCCCCCGCCCTCACCCCCGCTCCCCCCAGCCCCACAACATCTGATTGCCCCACCCTGAGTTACAATAGGAAAAAAAACACCCTCAGCTCTGAATCCCAATCGTTGTTTGTTCCCTCTCACTGCACGCACACAAACTTCCTACAACTGATTTATTTTTTTATTGCACATTCATTTGGCATTTTCATTTTTTGCAAATACAACTGGCGCCGTCTCAAAGTTTAATTCCAGCTTCGAACCTTCTCCAACACCAAATCCTTCCAAATATGGGGAAACGGAGGCCCGAAGCCGGAATGTGTGTTTAGTGTAAAATTAATCCAGGGGGCCAAATAACTGGTGGGTCGGTTACAGCGAGAACAACGCGAGCAGTTGCTGCTCCATAGACCACTCACTGAATCATCCAATCACAGCACAGAAGGAGGCCATTCGGCCCATCGTGCCTGTGCCGGTTCTTTGAGTGAGCGATTCAGTTAGTTCCCCATCCCCCAGTCCCTTCCCCAAAGCCCTGCTACATTTTCCTTTACAAGTATATATCCCATTTTATTTTGACAGTTATTATTGAATCTGCCTCCACCACTCACTCAGGAAGCGAATTCCAGATCATAACAACTCGCTGTGTAAAATAATATCTCCTGATGTCATCACTGCTTGGTATAGAACTTGAATCTGTGTCCTCTGGTTACCGACCCTACTGCCAGTGGGAACAGTCTCCTTATTTACTCGATCAAAACCCTTTGTAATTTTGACCAGCTCTGTTCAATCTCCCCATTAACCTTCACTGCTCTGAGAACAAACCCAGCTTCTCCAGTCTCTCTCATCATCATCATCATCATCACAGGCAGTCCCTCGGAGTCGAGGATGACTTGTTTCCACACTAAAAATGAGTTCTCAGGTGACTGAAGAGTCCGATGCGGGACCTACCCTTTCTGTCACAGGTAGGGCAGACGATGGTTGAAGGAAAGGGTGAGTGAGGAGCCTGGATTGCCGCATGCTCCTTCCGCTGTCGACGCCTGGCCTCAGCGTGCTCTCGACGAACAGAATCGAGGTGTTCAGCGCCTTCCCGGAAGTTTTTCCACCACTTTGGACGGTCTTGGGCCAAGGATTCTCAGGTATCGTTGGGGATGTTCCATTTTTTCCAGTCTATCCACATAACTGAAGTCCCTCATCCCTGGTACCATTCTAGTAAATCTCCTCTGTTACCTCTCCAAGGCCTCAGCATCCTTCCTAAAGTGTGGTGCCCAGAATTGACCACAATACTCCAGCTGGGGCCTAACCAGTGTTTTATAATGTTTCACCATAACTGTCTTGTTCTTGTACTCTATGGCTCTATTAATAAAGCCAAAGATCCCGATCGCTTTTTCTTATAATCAGACTTCTCAACTTATCCTGTCATCTTCAGCGGGTTGTGTGTGTGAATCCCCAGATCTCTCTGTTCCTGCGCCCCCATCCTATCTCTGTTGACATTCTGTACATGTTAATAATTAAATGATACATCAATCCTTTCATCATTTACTGATCCCCTTATCCTCTTTTATTCTCTGCAGAGCTGGAAGCTGCACTGTTTGTTGTACCCTGTGCAGCAATGACTCTCCTTAGAGCCCCACCGCCTCACCTATTTTACCTTCACATTGAAGAACCTTTTCAAAATCTATATTTTTGACCAACAAAGCATCAACAACTTGTGTTTATAGAGCACCTCTAATGTAGTAAAACATCCCAAGGGGCTGCACAGGACTTTTAGAAGACAAATTTGACACCAAGCCACACAAGGGGAATTTAGGGCAGCTACTAGGTCAAAGAGGTAGGTTTTAAGGAGTGTCTAAAGGGAGGAAAGAGAGGTACAGAGGTGGAGAGGTTTAGGGAGGGAATTCCAGGGCTTGGGGCCCAGGCAACAGAAGGCACGGCCACCGATGTTTGAGCGATTATAATCAGGGATGCTCAAGGGGCTAGAATTAGAGAAGCGCAGACATCTCAAGGGATTGAGGGACTGGAGCAGATTACAGAGATAGGGAGGGGTGAGGCCATGGAGGGATTTGTAAGCAAGGATGAGAATCCGTTGCTAAAGAGCCGGCTTCAGAGCACCCTAAGAGAGGCCTCCCTGGAAAAAAAATTGGCACAGAAAACACAAAAAAAATTGCTCACCTCACATAACGATAAATCGCAAAAATGAAACAAAAAAACCCAATCGCACTTGCCTCATGCAATCATTTCGTACCTCACCACCACCGGGACAGCTCTGACCACCCGCTCTCTCTGGCGTGTTGGCTACGGGGCGCTGCGGAGTCAACGCAAAACACATTTTGAGCTCAGAACATAAGAACATAAGAATCAGGAACAGGAGTAGGCCATCTAGCCTCTCGAGCCTGCTCCGCCATTCAACAAGATCATGGCTGATCTGGCCGTGGACTCAGCTCCACTTACCCGCCCGCTCCCCGTAACCCTTAATTCCCTTATTGGTTAAAAAGCTATCTATCTGTGACTTGAATACATTCAATGAGCTAGCCTCAACTGCTTCCTTGGGCAGAGAATTCCACAGATTCACAACCCTCTGGGAGAAGAAATTCCTTCTCAACTCGGTTTTAAATTGGCTCCCCCATATTTTGAGGCTGTGCCCCCTAGTTCTAGTCTCCCCGACCAGTGGAAACAACCTCTCTGTCTTGATCTTGTCTATCCCTTTCATTATTTTAAATGTTTCTATAAGATCACCCTTCATCCTTCTGAACTCCAACGAGTAAAGACCCAGTCTACTCAATCTATCATCATAAAGTAACCCCCTCATCTCCGGTATCAGCCTAGTGAATCGTCTCTGTACCCCCTCCAAAGCTAGTACATCCTTCCTTAAGTAAGGTGACCAAAACTGCATGCAGTACTCCAGGTGCGGCCTCACCAATACCCTGTACAGTTGCAGCAGGACCTCCCTGCTTTTGTACTCCATCCCTCTCGCAATGAAGGCCAACATTCCATTCGCCTTCCTGATTACCTGCTGCACCTGCAAACTAACTTTTTGGGATTCATGCACAAGGACCCCCAGGTCCCTCTGCATTGCAGCATGTTGTAATTTCTCCCCATTCAAATAATATTCCCTTTTACTGTTTTTTTTTCCAACATTTTATTTCCGACATTTGTTCCATCTGCCAAACCTTAGCCCATTCGCTTAACCTATCTAAATCTCTTTGCAGCCTCTCTGTGTCCTCTTCACAACCCGCTTTCCCACTAATCTTTGTGTCATCTGCAAATTTTGTTACACTACACTCTGTCCCCTCTTCCAGGTCATCTATGTATATTGTAAACAGTTGTGGTCCCAGCACCGATCCCTGTGGCACACCACTAACCACCGATTGCCAACCCGAAAAGGACCCATTTATCCCGACTCTCTGCTTTCTGTTCACCAGCCAATTCTCGATCCATGCTAATAAATTTCCTCTGATTCCGCATACCTTTATCTTCTGCAGTAATCTTTTGTGTGGCACCTTATCGAATGCCTTTTGGAAATCCAAATACACCACATCCATCGGTACACCTCTATCCACCATGCTCGTTATATCCTCAAAGAATTCCAGTAAATTAGTTAAACATGATTTCCCCTTCATGAATCCATGCTGCGTCTGCTTGATTGCACTATTCCTATTTAGATGTCCCGCTATTTCTTCCTTAATGATAGCTTCAGGGACGATAACAGGGGCATTGCACACTGACTCCACGTTCCTGGGCGAAGGAAAATCCAGCCCCTTGCCTTTTCTGGGATCCCCAGTTTCCTGCGGAGAGAAAACCAGAACATTGGTTTCATATCACAATCTGATCCTGTTCCTGAGCTTGGGCCTGTTGAATCGCTGAAGAATATTCCCGCTGCAGGAATACGCGCGAAGGGGCCACGGCCAATTCCATCCACGTATGTTTGCTTATATTTGCTGCACCCGCTAGCTGAGGGGTTGCCCACTGCGGATGGCCATATTCCTGGAGGCTTCATCAGGTGACCGCCCGGCCCCTGCTCTCCCGCCATTGGTCGGCCGACACGTCCATCCTCACAGCGCACCGCCTTCCCACAGCCAATCAGGAAATAAACTGACTCTTCCTCACCCTGATTGGATGATTCTTGACACGCGGTCAAACAGCTTTCTTTCCCCCCAATATTTTTATAACAATAGTCTTCACAGAAAGTGATTAAAAAAACATTCCATTAATGCGCCCTATGATTTTTCTCCCGGGAGTTGCTCGCGGCAGTGTCCAGGAGATTTAATCTTCAATCCCTGCCGACTCCAGGGCAATGAGAGGAACATAGGAACAGGAGGGGGTCATTCAGCCCCTCGAGCCTGTTCCGCCATTTAAGGAGATCGTGGCTGATCTGCGACCTAACTCCATATACCCAGCTTTGGCCCATATCATGAGAACATAAGAAATAGGAGCAGGAGTAGGCCATACAGCCCCTCGAGCCTGCTCTGCCACTTAATAAGATCATGGCTGATCCGATCATGGGCTCAGGTCCACTTCCCCATCCGTTCCCCATAACCCTTTATTCCCTTATCGGTTAAGAAACTGTCTTAAATTTATTCAATGTCCCAGCTTCCACAGCTCTCTGAGGCAGCGAATTCCACAGATTTACAACCCTCCGAGAGAAGAAATTCCTCCTCATCTCAGTTTTAAATGGGCGGCCCCTTATTCTAAGATCATGCCCTCTAGTTCTAGTCTCCCCCATCAGTGGAAACATCCTCTCTGCATCCACCTTGTCAAGCCCCCTCATATCCTTTAATACCTTTCGTTAACAACAACAACAACTTGTATTAATATAGCGCCTTTGACATAGTAAAACATCCCAAGGCGCTTCACATGAGTGTTACAAGAAAATAAATTTGACACCAAGTGAGATAAGAAGAAATTACGGCAGGTGAGGGTCACGGAGGTAGGTTTTTAAGGAACGTCTTGAAGGAGGAAAGAGAGGTAGAGAGACGGAGAGGTTTAGGAAGAGCGTTCCATAACTTGGGGCAGAGGCAGCTGAAGGCACGGCCACCGATGGTGGAGCGATTAAAATCAGGGATGCTCAAGGGACTAGAATTAGAGAAGCGCAGACATCTCAGGGGTTGTGAGTCTGGGGAGATGACAGAGATAGGGAGGGGTGGGCTGCCTTACTCTTACAGTGCAAGCTGTGGCTCAGTGGGTAGCACTCTCTTGGTGGGAGGGGCCAGGAGTGAGCACTCTCTCGGTGGGAGGGGCTAGGAGTGAGCACTCTCTCGGTGGGAGGGACTAGGAGTGAGCTTTCTCTCGGTGGGAGAGGCTCGGAGTGAGCTTTCTCTCGGTGGGAGGGGCTAGGAATGAGCACTCTCTCGGTGGGAGGGGCTAGGAGTGAGCACTCTCTCGGTGGGAGGGGCTAGGAATGAGCACTCTCTCGGTGGGAGGGGCTAGGAGTGAGCACTCTCTCGGTGGGAGGGGCTAGGAGTGAGCACTCTCTCAGTGGGAGGGGCTAAGAGTGAGCTTTCTCTTGGTGGGAGGGGCTAGGAGTGAGCACTCTCTCGGTGGGAGGGGCCAGGAGTGAGCACTCACTCAGTGGGAGGGGCCAGGAGTGAGCACTCTCTCGGTGGGAGGGGCCAGGAGTGAGCACTCTCTCGGTGGGAGGGGCTAGGAGTGAGCACTCTCTCGTGGGAGGGGCTAAGAGTGAGCACTCTCTCGGTGGGAGGGGCCAGGAGTGAGCACTCTCTCGGTGGGAGGGGCTAGGGGTGACCACTCTCTTAGTGGGAGGGGCTAGGAGTGAGCACTCTCTTGGTGGGAGGGACCAGGAGTGAGCACTCTCTCGGTGGGAGGGGCTAGGAGTGAACACTCTCTCGGTGGGAGGGGCCAGGAGTGAGCACTCTATCGGTGGGAGGGGCTAGGAGTGAGCACTCTCTCGGTGGGAGGGGCTAGGAGTGAACACTCTCTCGGTGGGAGTGGCCAGGAGTGAGCACTCACTCAGTGGGAGGGGCCAGGAGTGAGCTTTCTCTCGGTGGAAGGGGCGAGGAGTGAGCACTCTCTCGGTGGGAGGGGTCAGGAGTGAGCACTCACTCAGTGGGAGGGGCCAGGAGTGAGCACTCTCTCGGTGGGAGGGGCTAGGAGTGAGCACTCTCTCGGTGGGAGGGGCTAGGAGTGAGCACTCTCTCGGTGGGAGAGGCTCGGAGTGAGCACTCTCTTGGTGGGAGGGGCTAGGGGTGAGCACTCTGTTGGTGGGAGGGGCTAGGAGTGAGCACTCTCTTGGTGGGAGGGGCTAGCAGTGAGCACTCTCTCGGTGGGAGGGGCTAGGAGTGAGCACTCTCTTGGTGGGAGGGGCTAGGAGTGAGCACTCTCTCGGTGGGAGGGGCTAGGAGTGAGCACTCTCTCGGTGGGAGGGGCTAGGAGTGAGCACTCTCTCGGTGGGAGGGGCTAGGAGTGAGCTTTCTCTCGGTGGGAGGGGCTAAGAGTGAGCTTTCTCTCGGTGGGAGGGGCTCGGAGTGAGCACTCTCTCAGTGGGAGGGGTCAGCAGTGCGCACTCACTCAGTGGGAGGGTCCAGGAGTGAGCACTCTCTCGGTGGGAGGGGCTAGGAGTGAGCACTCTCTTGGTGGGAGGGGCCAGGAGTGAGCACTCACTCAGTGGGAGGGTCCAGGAGTGAGCACTCTCTCGGAGGGAGGGGCTAGGAGTGAGCACTCTCTCGGTGGGAGGGGCTAGGAGTGAGCACTCTCTCGGTGGGAGGGGCTAGGAGTGAGCACTCTCTTGGTGGGAAGGGCTTGGAGTGAGCACTCTCTTGGTGGGAGGGACTAGGAGTGAGCACTCTCTCGGTGGGAGGGGCCAGGAGTGAGCACTCACTCAGTGGGAGGGTCCAGGAGTGAGCAGTCTCTCGGTGGGAGGGACTAGGAGTGAGCACTCTCTCGGTGGGAGGGACTAGGAGTGAGCACTCTCTCGGTGGGAGGGGCTAGGAGTGAGCACTCTCTCGGTGGGAGGGACTAGGAGTGAGCACTCTCTTGGTGTGAGGGGCTATGAGTGAGCACTCTCTCGGTGGGAGGGGCTAGGAGTGAGCAGGTGCTGCTGATCACTGCAGGTGTTGGAGTGAGTTTGTAAAAAGTTGAGGGTGGGTTTTTGGGTTGTTTTGTTTCAGGTTTTAGGGCCTTTTTGGCCCATAAACATCAGCCCGATGCTGCTGAGGGGCCTGGAGTACCGGGCCCATCAGAGGACAATGCTCCCAGTGTGAATTTAACCAGGGGAGAGAATGTCTTGAGAAGCGAGAATGAAAGGCCCAAAGGTTTGAGCCAGGACCACAAGAAGTTTGTAAAAGGAAACACGGTGGTGGTTCTCTGCCAGAATAAGGAGATGCGAGCTCGGGATATTATCCAGGCAGTACACCAGGACTGCGATGAGGGAAGTTGCTTTGCTTGCCGACCAAAGCCGAATGTTGGGTTCGAAGTGACGGTCAGTGGCCGAGAGGAGACTTTTACTGAGCCTGAAGGTTGGTGAGAAGTTCTCAGCTGTATCTTTGCTGTATTCCGAAGAGGTGGTGGTCTCATTGAGGGCGATGTGCTGATGAAAAAGTTGGAGCCGTGGGACATTAAACTTTGCTCAGTAATGAAGAGGAGATACCATCCTGGAACACGGGTAGCCGATGGAACCTGTTACGTCAAGGTGCGGTTCCCAGAGGTCATTACCCTACAGCATGAAACTCGAGACATTGGAAGGGGTGCAGTACTTCCGGGTTCGGCATGATAACCTCGGGCCCAAACTTGAAGAACTGACCGCTCGAACTGCCCAGTGCCACTTTCGTCATGGCCTGAAGCGGGCGGGAGGGGAAAGCCGCTGGGAATCGCCTGCCGACGTCAGTGGACGGCTGATGCGCGTAAGCAGACTCCCGCCCGCCGAGGTGCCATATTGACGCGGGCGGGAGTCGGCTGGAGTCGGCGGGAGTCAGCGGTGGACCGCTGTGTGCAGGCAGCTCTGTCCTCAACGGTAAGTGCGAAGGTGGGGGAAAACAGGTTAATGACATTTTTTAATGTATTTCTTTTACGGGGACTTACCTGTATCGGGGTCCCCTGAAGATCGTCAGGTGTGGGTTTTTTTTATGCTTTTTATTTTCAGCTCTTCGACCCTCCGTGGGCCCAACTCTATCCTCGGTGGCACTTGGGCGGCAAGCGCCTCTGCCTCCGGGAATGAGAGCTCCCGCCCGCTGCCTCCCAGATTGGCGGCGTACGCTTGCTGCCCGCCGACTTTCGAGGGACCTCGGTGATGAAAACCCCGCCCAAGGAACCGTCCGCGACCTCGGCGGTCATCGGCGATCCTTTGGGCGGCACTTGGGCGGGCGGGGGCCTTCACCAGATTCGGGCCCCAAGTGAAGGTTTGCTAGTACTGTCTTGGACACGACCATCTAGTAAGAAGCTGTCCAGACCTGTGCTGTTATGACTGCGGCAAGTCTGGCCACATCGCTCGGAACGGCAGGGCAGAGAGCTGTGCGGTTTGTCACAAAGGCCCCACCCGCTGTGAGTGTGAGGCAGGAGGAAGCTCCTCGAGTGACGAGGAGATGGGAGGAGGAGCAGGAGGCGTGAGGGGAGTGGCCAGAAGAGCGGAGCAGGCGGAGGTCACAGCCGCCGAACGGAATGAGGAAAGAGCGCAGGAAGAGGCAGAAAATTGTGGAGCAGAGAACAGGATGGAGATGGTGGAAAACACACCAAGTACGGTGGAAAAGGACAAAGCCAGCGGAGGGCATCACGGGTCGAGGGCAGAGTCGAGCCACAATATGGCTCACCTTCAGGTGTTGTGGGGGGAGCAGAGGCGGGTGCGGGGTAAGTGTAAGTACTCCAAAGAGAGACGGGGAGTCGGACATCTTGGGGAGCAGGAGGGGGCAAGACCAGGAGAGGGGGCAAGAGGCAGGAGCCTTAAAGGGGCAGCAGGATGGGAGTGGGGGAGACAAAGACACCAAAAGGGAGCAAGATGGGTGGAGACACGCCATTGTCCCAGAGAGAGAAGAAACGGGGAGCAAGGGTCAACGGTGGAGGTGAGGCCGAAGGGAATGGCACTGTTGGAGAAACCAGGTTAGCAGGAGGACTCTCTCAGGGAGATTCTGTATCTGACGGGGAACAGGGACAGGAGATTACAGAAGAGCTCGAGAGTGAGGGGTCAGAGGGGGAAGGAGACGTGGAATTGGGGGGATGTGGGGGGCATCATGTGGAAAGGGAAAGGTTAGTGAGAGGGAGAAGGGGCAGTTCCTCGGCCTAAACCTAATGTAAGGAAGAGGCTGAAACTGCCGGGGAAGGTTCAAACAGGAGGCGAAAAATTGCCGGAGGCTGCAGGAGAAAGCAACAGCTGCCCAAAGCTGGGAAGGAACATGAGAGGAGTGAAGGGCCAGAGATTAAACGACGGGGGGATTATCGGGCTTCCTTTATTCGGAGCAATGATTACATTGGTCTCGATTAATGTGAACGGACTGAAGGGGGAGAGCAAATTGCAGCAGTTGTCGGCCGTGTTTAAAAGGCACGGACCTCTTGGGGCTGAAATTCAGGGTACCCTGACGAGGCCCGTTGCTGCCATTTTGCGGCGGCCATGCGACGGAATCGAGTGGTCGCCGCGTTGCAGCCGATTGGCCGCCCTGACCCAAATTCACCTGGGGGATTTTGTTGGGGCGGTCCCCACTTCCGCCAGGCTGCCGACTGCCGTAAGCGCGTCTTCAAAGCACGCGTCGCCGCTCTCCCGCACCTCCAGCCCACTCCGCGCCGAATTTACCTGAAAAACTCCACGATCCACCGCGCGCTGCCCCCGACAGCTGTTTCTGTCGGTGCACCTTGTATTCTGTGCGTGTGAGCCATGGCAGCGCGGCGGACCTTCAAGGGGAGGGCGCACTATCGCGGTCGCCATTTTTTTTTTTTCGCCGGCCTACTTCCCGATCGGCCGGACTATTATGGCTCCCCCGGACCAGCGGCCCGGTACCCAAGAGTGGGCGCAAGGCTACCTGTTGGTCAAAACCCACCCCGTTGGCCCAGTGGCTGATCCTACAAAATGGCTCCTTCTCCCTCCTTTTAAAGGAGGGGAGAGACGGGGTGACGCACTGATGTCACGTGACAGCGTGGAGACTCTGCCCTGCCCCACCCCCACCCCTCACCAGCACTTCCCGCCCCCCACTTCCCGCCCCCATTAAGAACGACTTCCGGTCCGCTCCCCAAAAAAATTGCCAAAGAGGTGAAAATGGATCAAGAGTCCACCTCATAGAAAAAAACCCCATAGAAACGTAGAAAATAGGTGCAGGAGTAGGCCATTCGGCCCTTCGAGCCTGCACCACCATTCAATAAGATCATGGCTGATCACCCACCCCAGCACCTCCCACCCCCCGCCCCCCCCCACGCCCCCTCCACACCCCCGACCCCCCCAGCCGCAAGGACTACATCAAACTCCCTCCCGAACACATCCAATGAACTGGCATCAACAACTCTCCGCGGCAGGGAACCTCACAGGCCAACAACTCCCCGAGTGAAGAAGTCGCTCCCCATCCCAGCCCCAAACAGCCCACCCCCCCATCCCCAGAGCGTGGCCCCCCGCCCCCCCCCCCCGGCTCCGGACCCACCCAACACCGGAACACTCCCCCCGCACCCAACCCGCCCCGTCCCGTCAGAATCCTTCCCAAATGCCGAACACCCCCGGATGTCGGGCCCCCAGCCCCGGCCACCCCGGAGCCAGGCCCCCGCAACGGCAACCGCACCACGTACACCAACCGCCAACTGCGCAGTCAACCCGTCCACCCCACTCCGAACACTCCCCGCACCGAGGCACAGAGCCCCCAGGCCCGCCCCTCCAACACACTTCGCCCCCCCCCCCGCTCAGACCTCCGCTGCAACGTGGACCCTCCTGCCCCCCCGCCCTGGGTTTCTCCATCCCCACACCTCCACCACTCTCCCCTCCATCCCCGGCCCCCGTCTCCCCTCAACTTCCCTCTGCCTCCCCGTACAGGCTCCCGTCTTGGGGGTCGGTAACCTCGATGGACCCGTCGGTAAAAACGTCTGGGAAAGCTTTCTGCCGGGCCTGAATTCCAGAAACCTTCTGGGATGAAGATATCCGGGAAAGAGTTCGGAAGCTTTGATTATGATCAATTTTTCAAGTACAATAGATTAATTTTACGGGAGACAAATTGAACGTCAGGTTTTGATGTTAATATGTGTTGGAGGAACGGCTGTGCTGAGGGGCAGAATGCATTTGTATGATACAATAGGATGATCATGATGTTGTAAATGTTTTTTTAAGATTGAATAAATTACATTTATATTGAAACAAAGTGGGTAGCTCACTCGCCTCTGAGTCAGAAGGTTGTGGGTTCAAGTCCCACTCCCGGGACTCAAGCACATTACAACAGTGACTACACTGCAAAAGTACTTAGAAACATAGAAACATAGAAAATAGGTGCAGGAGTAGGCCATTCGGCCCTTCTAGCCTGCACCGCCATTCAATGAGTTCATGGCTGAACATGCAACTTCAGTACCCCATTCCTGCTTTCTCGCCATACCCCTTGATTCTCCTAGTAGTAAGGACTTCATCTAACTCCTTTTTGAATATATTTAGTGAATTGGCTTCAACAACTTTCTGTGATAGAGAATTCCACAGGTTCACCACTCTCTGGGTGAAGAAATTCCTCCTCATCTCGGTCCTAAATGGCTTACCCCTTATCCTTAGACTGTGTCCCCTGGTTCTGGACTTCCCCAACATTGGGAACATTCTTCCTGCATCTAATCTGTCTAACCCCATCAGAATTTTAAACGTTTCTATGAGGTCCCCTCTCATTCTTCTGAACTCCAGTGAATACAAGCCCAGTTGATCCAGTCTTTCTTGATAGGTCAGTCCCGCCATCCCGGGAATCAGTCTGGTGAACCTTCGCTGCATTCCCTCAATAGCAAGAATGTCCTTCCTCAGGTTAGGAGACCAAAACTGTACACAATACTCCAGGTGTGGCCTCACCAAGGCCCTGTACAACTGTAGCAACACCTCCCTGCCCCTGTACTCAAATCCCCTTGCTATGAAGGCCAACATGCCATTTGCTTTCTTAACCACCTGCTGTACCTGCATGCCAACCTTCAATGACTGATGTACCATGACACCCAGGTCTCGTTGCACCTCCTCTTTTCCTAATCTGTCACCATTCAGATAATAGTCTGTCTCTCTGTTTTTACCACTAAAGTGGATAACCTCACATTTATCCACATTATACTTCATCTGCCATGCATTTGCCCACTCACTTAACCTATCCAAGTCACTCTGCAGCCTCATAGCATCCTCCTCGCAGCTCACACTGCCACCCAACTTAGTGTCATCCGCAAATTTGGAGATACTACATTTAATCCCCTCGTCTAAATCATTAATGTACAGTGGAAACAGCTGGGGCCCCAGCACAGAACCTTGCGATACCCCACTAGTCACTGCCTGCCATTCTGAAAAGTACCCATTTACTCCTGTGAAGCGCTTTGAGACGTCCAGTGGTCATGAAAGGCGCTATATAAATGCAAGGGGCTGAAATTGCCCCTTTCGTTAAGGCCTCTCGCGGTCGGAAAGCAGAGGCCACGGGGCGTCAGGGAAATGGCCACCGAGTCTCTGTGGAATGGCCGTCATTCGCGCAATTGCCCTCGTGCATTTATCCGGTGGTGAGTGAAGCCGCCCTGCTCCCCCCTGCTCCGCCCACTGCTGCCGGAGCCTCAAGTGCATCATCAGACCACGCACCGCCCCAGACCCGCCCCGGAAGCGACATTCAACTGAAAAAGTCTTGTTACCGCTTGACGGTGCTTACGTTGGGTTTTAGTGTTGGTACACGGTGCCCGCTGGAGACCGCCAGTGCTGTTTAAAGGTGTTGTGTATGTACAATATAAGTATACTCCCTGTGCACTCAATGCACAGTTACATAAGACTACTGGATGTATCTTCACACTATATACACCATGCCTGTACCACCAGAGGGTGCAACTGGTGGAGACCTAGGGTTCACCTGTACCCGACAGGTAACCAGGTATAGAAGGGAGCTCACCTTACTGTAACCTCACTCAGGAGCTATAATAAATGGACTAAGGTCACCACAGTTCAAGTGCATTACTAAAGTGCTTACAGACACAATAAAAGGTGTGTTGAGTTTAGCAGCATTTTTATCAGCGACTTTTTCCTCGGTCTTTTTAAAGCATTTACGAGTCGCCTGGCTGACAGCGGGATTGATTGACAGTGCTCCAGGCTCTTCCAACCCCACAACAGGGAGCCTGGATTGAGGAGGCTAGGCTTGGGCAGGAGATCGGAATGGAGGGCAGTGCTCGCAGGCCAACGCCTCCTGCACCTTGTGCGTGGCAGGGAGGCATGTAAGAGAAGGCGGCGCCAAGGGGCAACGGCTGGAGAGACAGCGGGCAAGGGCTGCAGCAAACATGGCTGACCAGCATGCGGGAGGGCCAGGGAGATGGTGAGAGAGGTCAGCCCAAAGAGCTGCAACAAGAAGGGCCTCGGCAAGGGCGTGCCGTCAGGAGGAGGGTGAGGTGTGCGGATCACCCCCGTACCCGGTACTGGGCCAGCAGGCCAGGAGGCAGCCTACAGAGGCTGAGGACCAACCAGACCAGGAGGGAGAAGCCAATGACACAGCTGGGAGAGGAAGATGCCTGCACAGACATGGTGGCAGAAGGCCCTATCAGCAAAGGGTCTACTGGAAGCTGTTCCCACCTGTGACAGAGACTGTAATTCACGTATTGAACTGTTCAGTCACCTGCGAACTCACTTGTTGGAGTGGCAGCAAATCTTCCTCGATTCATCTTCTGGAATTTTTGAGGATGTAACTAATAGAGTGGACAAGCGATGTGGTGTATTTGGGCTTTCAAAGGCTTTTGACAAGGTCCCGCACAAGAGATTGGTGTGCAAAATCAAAGCATATGGTATTGGGTGTAATGTACTGACGTGGATAGAGAACTGGTTGGCAGACAGGAAGCAGAGAGTCGGGATAAACGGGTCCTTTTCAGAATGGCAGGCAGTGACTAGTGGAGTGCCACAGGGCTCAGTGCTGGGACCCCAGCTCTTTACAATATACATCAATGATTTAGATGAAGGAATTGAGTGTAATATCTCCAAGTTTGCAGATGACACTAAACTGGGTGGCGGTGTGAGCTGTGAGGAGGACGCTAAGAGGCTGCAGGGTGACTTGGATAGGTTAGGTGAGTGGGCAAATGCAGTATAATGTGGATAAATGTGAGGTTATCCACTTTGGGGGCAAAAACACGAAGACAGAATATTATCTGAATGGTGGCAGATTAGGAAAAGGGGAGGTGCAACAAGACCTGGGTGTCATGGTACATCAGTCATTGAACGTTGACATGCAGGTACAGCAGGCGGTGAAGAAGGCAAATGGTATGTTGGCCTTCATAGCTAGGGGATTTGAGTATAGGAGCAGGGAGGTCTTACTGCAGTTGTACAGGGCCTTGGTGAGGCCTCACCTGGAAAATTGTGTTCAGTTTTGGTCTCCTAATCTGAGGAAGGACGTTCTTGCTATTGAGGGAGTGCAGTGAAGGTTCACCAGACTGATTCCCGGGATGGCGGGACTGTCATATGAGGAGAGACTGGATCAACTGGGTCTTTATACATTGGAGTTTAGAAGGATGAGAGGGGATCGCATAGAAACATATAAGATTCTGACGGGACGGGACAGGTTCGATGTGGGTAGAATGTTCCTGATGTTGGGGAAGTCCAGAACCAGGGGACATAGTCTTAGGATAAGAGGTAAGCCATGAGGAGAAACTTCTTCACTCAGAGTTGTTAACCTGTGGAATTCCCTGCCACAGAGAGTTGCTGATGCCAGTTCATTGGATACATTCAAGAGGGAGTTAGATATGGCCCTTATAGCTAAGGGGATCAAGGGGTATGGAGAGAAAGCAGGAAAGGGGTACTGAGGGAATGATCAGCCATGATGTTCTTGAATGGTGGTGTAGTCTCTAAGGGCCGAATGGCCTACTCCTGCACCTATTTTCTATGTTTCTATGATTTCAAGGGACTGCCTATGATGATGACGAACAGCCGCAAAATCATGGCAGTTGATGCCCAGTTGATGCCCGGCCACTGGGAAAGTCATTGCAAGAATCCTCCTCAACCGTCTTCTCCCTGTGGCTGAAGAGCTCCTCCCGGAGTCACAATACGGATTCCATCCACTGAGGGGTACAACGGACATGATCTTCACGGCGTGACAACTGCAAGAGAAATGCAGGGAACAGCACCAACCCTTGTACATGGCCTTCTTTCACCTCACAAAGGCCTTTGATACTGTTAACCGTGAGGGACTATGGAGCGTCCTCCTCCGTTTCGGCTACCCTGAAAAGTTTGTCACCATCCTCCGCCTGCTCCACGATAACATGCAGGCCGTGATCCTGACCAACGGATCCACCACAGACCCATTCCATGTCCGGACCGGGGTCAAGCAGGACCATGTCATCGTACCAACCCTCTTCTCGCTGCAATGCTCCATCTCACTCTCAACAAACTCCCCGCTGGAGTGCAACTAAACTACAGAACCAGTGGGAACCTGTTCAACCTTCGTCGCCTCCAGGCTGGATCTAAGGTCGTCCCATCCTCTGTCGTCGAACTACAGTACGCAGATGGCGTTTGCGTTAGCGCACATTCAGAGGCCGAACTCCAAGCCATTGTCAACATCTTCACCGAGGCGTACGAAAGCATGGGCCTTACACTAAACATCCGTAAGACAAAGGTCTTCCACCAACCTGACCCTGCCACACAGCACTGCCCCCCGATTATCAAAATCCATGGCACGGTCTTGGACAACGTGGACCATTTTCCATATCTCGGGAGCCTACTATCAGTAAGGGCAGACATCATGACAAGGTCCAAAGCCACCTCCAGTGTGCCAGCACAGCCTTGGTCACCTGAGGAAGAGAGTGTTCAAAGACCAGGACCTCAAATCTGGCACCAAGCTTATGGTCTACAGGGCTGCAGTGATACTCGCCCTCCAGTATGGCTCAGAGAGGTAGACCATGTACAATAGACACCTCAAATCGCTGGAGAAATACCACCAATGATGTCTCCGCAAGATCCTGCAAATCCTCTGGGAGGACAGACGCAGCAACATGAGCGCCATCGATCAGGCCAACATCCCCAGCATCGAAGCACTGACCACACTCGACCAGCTCCACTGGGCAGGCCACATCGTCCACGTGCCCGACACAAAGCTCCCAAAGCAAGCACTCTACTCGGAACTCCTACACGGAAGCGAGCCCTGGGTGGGCAGAGGAAACGTTTCAAGGGCACCCTCAAAGCCTCCTTGATAAAGTGCAACATCCCCACCGACTGGGAGTCCCTGGCCAGAGACTGCACAAATTGGATGAAGAGCATCCGTTAGGGCACCTTGAGTTTCGTCGCCGAGAGCATGCAGAAACCAAGCGCAGACAGCGGAAGGAGCGTGCGGCAAACAGTCCCACCCACCCTTTCCCTCAACGACTACCTGTCCCACCTGTGACAGAGACTATAATTCCCGTATTGGACTGCACAGTAACCTGAGAACTCCGCGATTTCGAGGCTCTGCCGATGATGATGATGAGTATCCTGGCAGCAGCCACAATTCTTTCATACTGTGCCAGGCGTCTTTGCTGGTCCTAATCAAGATTGCGGCTGGCTCCTTGGAGGCAAGGGTTACCCACTGTGCACTTGGCTACTGACTCCCATTTGCAGCCCCAGGACTGATGCGTAGCACCATCGAACACACCATCGGAATCCGGAAACAGAGGTTCCGTTGCCTGGACCGCTCAGGATTTGTGCTGCAGTACTCGCCTGAGCGGGTTTCCATATTCGTGGTCATGTGCCGCTTGCTTCACAGACTGCTCCACGCTCCTGACCACCAGCGGCAGCCTCTCGGACTCCCCTTCGCATTGCCGCCAAGAGCTGGGAATGCATGGCCACCACCCTTTATTCATCAGCCCCAACATTGTCTGAGTCCTCTGCCAGCAGAACCTGCGTGTGAAATCGCCCCCTGGAGAGATGGCACCCGGGGTTCCCTTGGCCATGATGCAGCCCACTCGGCCCCAGTGCACCACCCAGTGCAGACCCCTCTCGTAAATCTAACGGACCTGTGGTGTATGTAAGCGCCTTTAGTAATGACTCCACGAGGCAGGGTATGGTACTTAAACTGTGCAGACCTGCAGTCCTTTATTAGCAGCTCCTGAGTGCCTGCAACAAACTGTGAATTCCCTTTTATACTGGGTTACCTGCCGTGTGCAGGCAACCCCTGGGTCTCCAGCAACAGCACCCTCTGGTGTACCGGTAAGGTGTGTACAGTACAAGGGTACATTCAATGTGGCATAACAGTGTTACAGACATCACACAGTGAACATGCATGCCTACACAATAATACTCCCCCCTGTGCATTTTTCATATCCTAGTTGTCATGACCAGGGGAGGTGATCAGTGGTGGGCTGTGGGAGGTTGTGGTGAGGGTTGTGTGGTTGCCAGGTGTGACCCCTGTGCTTGAGGCTGGCCTCGTACGTTTCCCCTCCCTCGCACACAGACCAAGTGGGTGTCACTGTTGTGGGATCCCTCGGGGAGGTAGCCACGGCAGCAGTGGGTGGTGTGTATACACTGTGATGTGGGTAGTTGTGGGGTGGTGGGCAAGGCCACAAGACTGGGTGGGCTCCTTGTCCACCAATTGGGATGAGGGTCAGGTCATCCCAGGGTTTACCAGGGAAGCTGGAGGGTATTGGCCTCATGCTCCTGGTGTTGGCCGGTTTGGCGCAGGTTGCCATCGTTGGTGGCTGGGCTGCCCATTGACCACTGTCCCTGTAGTGGGTCTGTGTGTGTGTCCTGCAAGGGGCATCACATTCGTTCCAAAGGTCCAGGCTACATGGTCAGGTAGCCTGCTGGACCTGGGGGTCTCCCACAGGGGGATTCCATTGGTTACAGCATATTCCCTGTAGGACCCAATGTCCTTTGGCAGTGTCCGACCGGTATACATGACACCTTGGCTCTGATCACACATAGTCGAGCCTGCATTATACATTCTAGCATTTGCATCACTTTTGGGTGTCCTGGTTTCAACAGACATGGTTACATTAGGCATTTCACATTCTTTATCATAATTGTTAGGCATAATAAACTTGTTCTTAATCTTACTGACACCTGCATTCATCTCATTAGTCACATTAGTTAAACCAACATCACAATTCATGGTTACATTGCATACATTTTCGTACTTGCACCCTTTTATTGCATCTTTAGCTTTAAAGTCCGTGTACTCAAATAGTTGGACCTTCCCCTTTAAATTTTTTTGGTTACCGGTCTCCTTTAAGGGAGCCTTCAACTCTGATTGGCCGCTCGATGTCACATGATGCTCCTCCATGTTGACTCGTGGCATGGAGGAGGCCATTTTGATTACAGGTCTGCTGCTTGTGGTGCTGCAGCCATTTTGTGGTCTTGCTGCAGGCAGGCTGTGGTGCTCTTTTCTTCCACAGCACCACTTTGCCTGATGTGGACCCGGTTCATCCAATTCCTGCCCAGACGCATGGGACCGTCGCCGGCTACAATCCACAGGGGGAGTTTGTTCAACACGCCGCGCTGGGAGACCTGGACGTCTACACTGCCAACGATTTGGATTTTACCTTTGGTATAGGTGAGCAGCTTTGCCTGGACAGGAGACAGTTTTGGTCGAGTGGCAGGATTCCTCCAAATTTTTTCAAAGGTCTTTTGGCTCATCACAGACTGGCTCGCCCCTGTGTCGATCTCCATGGAGATTGGGATCCCGTCGATGTCCACTTCCATCATCCACGGAGAACTTCCGGTGGAGCAGGTAAAGATCCCATCCTCGTCGCCAGTTGTGGTGTACGTAGGCACCTTTAGTAATGACTCCACGAGGCAGGGTATGGTACTTAAACTATGCAGACCTACAGTCCTTTATTAGCAGCTCCTGAGTGCCTGCAACAAACTGTGAGTTGCCTTTTATACCGGGTTACCTGCCGTGTGCAGGCAACCCCTGGCTCTCCAGCAACAGCACCCTCTGGTGTACCGGTAAGGTGTGTACAGTACAAGGGTACATTCAATGTGGCATAACAGTGTTACAGACATCACACAGTGAACATGCATGCCTACACAACGGGACCCGACCGCGTACTCCCAGTATCTGAACTGGCACGTGTCGGAAGCGGTGACACGGTGCTGGCCAGGACTGTCCCCCTCTTCTTCGGCCTCATCGGACATTTCGGCAATACCTGCCATGGCCTGAAGGGTGTCCTCCTCATTCTGGCTGCCAGTCGCCTCAAGGGTGTCCATCTCACTGTGGCTCAGAGTCTCGGGGTCCCATCTGCAATCATAAATGGGACAAGGGGTGGCGTCAGGGTAAGCTGGTGCATTGCAAGTAGCTTGCACCACAAGCATCATCATCACAGGCAGTCCCTCGTATCGAGGAAGACTTGCTTCCACGCCGAAAAGGAATGAGTTCGCAGGTGTTTCAATGAAGGACCTAATATTCCAGCTACCTGAACTACATCCTGAAGGGTGGAAGATGCCTGTGGGTGGATTTTTTTAACGTGGGGTGACCGTTGCACACCAGCCACCACACGGGCTTGACAGAGCGAGGCCTTGGTCCAGTGGCACGAGTTAACCAAGATGACTGGAGACCTGCTCTGCTGCACGGGCCTAGTGCGCACACATATTGCAGTATGGGCTGGCCCGTGCTGCCCCTGGGCCCTGGGCTCTTCTGGGCCCCGAACTCTCGCCTCTCCTGGGCCCCGATCACATCGCACCACGATCACTCGCCGATCCTGCTGTACCTGCCCACGCTCCAATCACCGACCTGGATCTTGGTGATGTCCAATCCACGCCGTCACTGTCCAGCACACGCTGTACCTTGAAGTGGTTTGAAGGCCCCGACCTGCTGATGATCCTTGCAGCTTGGGGCCGCCGCTTTGGTGACGTGGAGCTCGAAACCCTGCTGGAAGCTGTGGAGGGAAGGAGGCCCATTCTCGGCCCAGATGCAAGCAATTGCCAGGTAGGCGATTGCACTTTCAGTGAGAGATGGCATTGGACGAAGGCCTTCCCTTACCCATGCTGCCCCCAGCGGGATCGGCACGACCGGCGGCCACAGGTGGGGCCCACGAGCCTCTGCACCCTCTCCTCTAGATCAGTCGGCTCTTGTGTTCCGCCTCGCCCCCACCAGTCCTCGCTTGCTGGGGACGGTTGTGCGCGACCTTGGCCTGCACAGCAAAGAAGGGTTGCTGAGTAAAAGCAGAGAATGCTGGAAATCTCAGTAGGTTAGGCGGTATCTGTGACAAGAGAAAGAGTCATCGACCTGAAACGTTAACTTTGTTTCTCTCTCCACAGATGCTGCCTGACCCGCTGAGATTTCCAGCATTTTCTGTTTTTATTTCCGATTCCAGCATCCGCTGTATTTTGCTTTTGTATAAGGCTTGCTAAGTAGCAGTGTCCTTAAGCCTCGGCATTTAGTGCAAGTGTGGCTCACTGCACAGCACTGCCCCCCAGTCATCAAGATCCACGGCGTGACCCTGGACAAAGTGGACCATTTCCCATTCCTCGGGAGCCTTCTATCAAGAAGAGCAGGCATCGATGACGAGATCCAACACCACCTCCAGTGCGCCAGTGCGGCCTTCGGTCGCCTGAGGCAAAGAGTGTTTGAAGACCAGGTCTTCAAAACTGCCACCAAGCTCTCATGGTCTACAGGGCTGTAGTAATACCCACCCTCCTGTATGGCTCAGAGACATGGACTATGTACTGCAGACATCTCAAGTTGCTGGAGAAATACCACCAACGATGTCTCCGCAAGATCCTACAAATCCCCCGGGAGGACAGGCGCACCAACATCAGCGTCCTCATTCAGGCTAACATCCCCAGCATTGAAGCACTGACCACACTCGATCAGCTCCGCTGGGCAGGCCACATTGTCCGCATGCCAGACATGAGACTCCCAAAGCAAGCGCTCTACTCGGAACTCCCTCACAGCAAACGAGCCGAAGGCGGGCAGAGGAAACGTTACAGGGACACCCTCAAAGCCTCCCTGATAAAGTGCAACATCCCCACTGACACCTGGGAGTCCCTGGCCAAAGACCGCCCTAAGTGGAGGAAGTGCATCCGGGAGGGCGCTGAGCACCTCGAGTCTCATCGCCGAGAGCATGCAGAAACCAAGTGCAGGCAGCGGAAGGAGCGTGCGGCAAACCAGGCCCACCCACCCCTTCCCTCAACGACTATCTGTCCCACCTGCGACAGAGTCTGTGGCTCTCGTATTGGACTGTTCAGCCACCAAAGAACTCACTTCAGGAGTGGAAGCAAGTCTTCCTCGATTCCGTGGAACTGCCTATGATGGGATGATGGGTAGCTGTCAATCTCACATGAAAGGGGAGCGTCCATTGTGAGTGTGCAGACATATATATATATATATATAGGCCTCAGAAAGAAGAGAAGGTGAAGGGGAGGCTCGCAGATGGAAGGTGAGGAGTTGATGGAACATATACTCACTTTCCTCACTCGAATGAGGGTGTTGAGCCTTTTCCGGCATTGGGTGGGGACGCGCTGATGAATGGAGGTCCCCGATATGTCCTCAGCGATTTCTCTCCAGGCATTGGTAAATACACTCAGAGAGGGTTGGCCTGTATCAGGGTAGAGAATGGGCCTCCTTCCCTCCACAGCTTCCAGCAGGGTTTTGAGCACCACATCGCGAAAGTGGCTGGCCCTCCTCAAAGCTTTCACCTGAGCCATGTCCTCTCAAGCAACAGAGACCAAACTTAGTGCTTGGGGCTACGCTACAAAACCTGCCCTTGGAGAAGGCCAGGGAGCAGCTGCCTCATTGTGAGCAATTGGTCAACAGATGAATTTGGTGGTCCTCGGGCCACTCCGCACACACACGCCGCTGGAAACAGCCCAATCCCGCCAGCAATACCGCTCCGCTCCTTTTTACCGCCAAAAACGCTGAATTTCGCTCTTTACTCCGGCGTAGCCATTGCGGCGATAATGGACGCAAAAAAGTGATAGGAGGGCCCGGCTTCAGGCGGAGGGCAGTTTCGGCCCCCCAGCTCTTTCTTTCTTTTTACCCAGTGCCTGTAGGTTGCTCTGAACCCTCTCGTAAACATCAGTGAGATGTAAGAGATCCAAAGAAAAATCAGTTGGTCACCGAGAGTTTCCCCAAAGGAGATGTACAAATCTTTTGCTTTTGTGCATCCCAGCAATAGATTTCTGAGTGGGGGTGGGGAGTGGGGAGGGTGAGGGTTGGGAGGGGGATGTGGGTGAGTGGGGAGTGGGGAGGGTGAGAGTTGGGAGTGGGGGGGGGGTGGGGGTGAGTGGGGGGAGTGGGGGGGGGAGTGGGGAGGGGGTGGGGTGGAGTGGGGCGGTGAGTGGGGGGGGTGGAGGTGAGTGGGGAGTGGGGGGGGTGGGGGTGAGTGGGGAGTGGAGGGGTGAGTGGGGAGTGGGGGGGTGAATGGGGGCGGGTGGGGGTGAGTGGGGAATGCGGGGGGTGGAGGTGAGTGGGGAGAGTGGGGGTTGGGAGGGGGGTGGGGGGTGAGTGGGGAGTTGGGGGGTGAGTGGGGAGTGGGGGAGTGAGTGGGGCGGGTGGAGGTGAGTGGGGAGTGGGGGGGTGGGGGTTGGGAGGGGGGTGGGGGTGAATGGGGAGTGGGGGGGTGAGTGGGGTGGGTGGAGGTGAGTGGGGAGTGGGGGGGTGGGGGTTGGAAGGGGGGTGGGGGTGAGTGGGGAGTGGGGGGGTGAGTGGGGCGGGTGGAGGTGAGTGGGGAGTGGGGGGGTGGGGGTTGGGACGGGGGTGGGGGTGAGTGGGGAGTGCGGGGGTGAGTGGGGCGGGTGGAGGTGAGTGGGGAGTGGGGGGGTGGGGAGGGGTGTGGGGGTGAGTGGGGAGAGTGGGGGTTGGGAGGGGGGTGGGGCGTGAGTGGGGAGTGGGGGGGTGAGTGGGGAGTGGGGGAGTGAGTGGGGCGGGTGGAGGTGAGTGGGGAGTGGGGGGGTGGGGGTTGGGAGGGGGGTGGGGGTGAGTGGGGGGGTGAGTGGGGAGTGGGGGGGTGAGTGGGGCGGGTGGAGGTGAGTGGGGAGTGGGGGGGTGGGGGTTGGGAGGGGGTGGGGGTGAGTGGGGAGTGGGGGGGTGAATGGGGTGGGTGGGGGTGAGTGGGGAGTGCTGGGGGTGGAGGTGAGTGGGGAGAGTGGGGGTTGGGAGGGGGGTGGGGGTGAGTGGGGAGTGGGGAGGTGAGTGGGGCGGGTAGAGGTGAGTGGGGAGTGGGGGGGTGGGGGTTGGGAGGGGGGTGGGGGTGAATGGGGAGTGGGGGGGTGAGTGGGGTGGGTGGAGGTGAGTGGGGAGTGGGGGGGTGGGGGGTTGGGAGGGGGGTGGGGGTGAGTGGGGAGTGGGGGGGTGAGTGGGGTGGGTGGAGGTGAGTGGGGAGTGGAGGGGTGGGGGTTGGGAGGGGGGTGGGGGTGAGTGGGGAGTGGGGGGGTGAGTGGGGCGGGTGGAGGTGAGTGGGCGGGTGGAGGTGAGTGGGGAGTGGGGGGGTGGGGGTTGGGAGGGGGGTGGGGGTGAGTGGGGAGTGGGGGGGTGAGTGGGGCGGGTGGGGGTGAGTGGGGAGTGCGGGGGGGGTGAGGGTGGGGTGGGGGGTGTGGGTGAGTGAGGAGTGGGGGGGTGGGGGTTGGGAGGGGGGTGGGGGTGAGTGGGGAGTGGGGGGGTGAGTGGGGCGGGTGGGGGTGAGTGGGGAGTGCGGGGGGGTGAGGGTGGGGTGGGGGGTGTGGGTGAGTGAGGAGTGGGGGGGTGGGGGTTGGGAGGGGGGTGGGGGTGAGTGGGGAGTGGGAGGGTGAGTGGGGCGGGTGGAGGTGAGTGGGCGGGTGGAGGTGAGTGGGGAGTGGGGAGGTGGGGGTTGGGAGGGGGGTGGGGGTGAGTGGGGAGTGGGGGGGTGAGTGGGGCGGGTGGAGGTGAGTAGGCGGGTGGAGGTGAGTGGGGAGTGGGGGGGTGGGGGTTGGGAGGGGGGTGGGGTTGAGTGGGGAGTGGGGGGGTGAGTGGGGCGGGTGGAGGTGAGTGGGGAGTGGGGGGGTAGGGGTTGGGAGGGGGGTGGGGGTGAGTGGGGAGTGCGGGGGGAGTGAGGGTGGGGTGGGGGGAATCCCCCATCAGAACTGCAGGGGAGAGGACGGAATTGCTCATCACTAATACAGGGGAGGGGGAGGGGGCAATTGCCCATCAATACTACGGAGGGGAGGGTGGGAACCCGAGGTAGCAGAGATCCAGATTGTCCATGTGGGGCTGCTGTGGGGTGCTTAGGATAGTTTTCCCCCCACATACTGACAGTGGCCCCCTCGACAGTTTCATATGGCGGGGGTTATAATACCACTGGGGTCCCACGCACGTCGTGAGAGTGCGATTTGAACTAATTTAACGAGACTCATCCTCCGGCAAAACAAGGTGTTTAAAACGGGAACTGACGGAAATAATGCCGCCCCACAGTTAACTGCTCCTCTGCAACTTGCACAGAGTTACACAGAATGGACAGCACAGAAACAGGCCATTCGGCCCAACATGTCTATACTCCATTCAACCCTCCTCCCACCCTACTTCCTCTCACCCTATCAGCATATCCTTCTATTCCTTTCTCCCTGTTTGCTTATTTAGCTTCCTCTTAAAAGCATTTATGCTATCCGCCTCAACAACTCCTTTTGGTAGTGAGTTCCACATACTAGCCACCCTCTGGGTAAAGAAGTTTTGTTATTGGTGACTATCTTATATTTATGAACGCCTAGTTCTGCATCGTGCGAGTAAGACGTACTCCTGTGTCTTATGACGTGGAGACATCCATCCATTGTCCCAGCCTGTATTACCTCCATCTGTCCCACCCATATCCCACTGTCTGTCCCACCCATATCCCACTGCCCGTCCCACCCATATCCCACTGCCTGTCCCACCCACATCCCACTGTCTGTCCCACCCATATCCCACTGTCTGTCCCACCCATATCCCACTGCCCGTCCCACCCATATCCCACTGCCCGTCCCACCCACATCCCACTGCCTGTCCCACCCATATCCCACTGCCCGTCCCACCCATATCCCACTGCCCGTCCCACCTATATCCCACTGCCTGTCCCACCCATATCCCACTGCCTGTCCCACCCACATCCCACTGCCTGTCCCACCCATATCCCACTGTCTGTCCCACCCATATCCCACTGCCTGTCCCACCCATATCCCACTGTCTGTCCCACCCATATCCCACTACCCGTCCCACCCATATCCCACTGCCCGTCCCACCCATATCCCACTGTCTGTCCCACCCATATCCCACTGCCTGTCCCACCCATATCCCACTGCCTGTCCCACCCATATCCCACTGCCTGTCCCACCCCTTCCCCCATTCATAAAGCACACTTTTTCTCCCCCATCTCTGTCCCAACATTACCCCGCTGCTTGTCTCCCATCCCTGTCCCACTCCTACCCCACAGATTGTCCCATAGCGAGAAACTGTTCTCTTTAGCGGAAGGGTCGAGAACCAGAGGACACAGATTTAAAGTGATTGGCAAAAGAACCAAAGGCAGGGGCGGTTCTGGACTTCGTTTTCGGGAATGAAGCTGGGCAGATGGATGGGGTATCAGTGGGAGAGCATTTAGGTGCTAGTGATCATAATTCAGTGAGATTTAGGGTAGTTATGAAAAAGGACAAAGATAGACCAGGAATAAAGGTGCTAAATTAGGGTAAAGTGTGAAATATTCGATGAAATAAACACAGTGATAGAGGAGGTATTAAGAAGTTTGGCAAATTTGAACGTGGATAACTCCCCAAGTCCGGATGAAAAGAATCCCAGGCTGTTAAGAGAAACAAAAGAGGAAATAGCAGAGGCTCTGAACATCATTTCTCTCTGGCTGCACGTGTGGTGCCAGAGGACTGAAGGACATCAAATGTCACACCTTTGTTTAACAAGGGAGAAAGGGATAGACCGAGTAATTACAGGCCAGTCAGATTAACCTCGGTGGTGGGAAAATTATCGCAGAAAATTCTGAAGGACAGGATAAATCTTCATTTAGAAAGACACAGATTAATCAAGGACAGTCAGCATGGATTTGTTAAGGGAAGGTCATATCTAACTAACTTTTTTGAGGAGGTAACAAGGAAGGTAGATGAGGGTAGTGCTTTTGATGTAGTGCATATGGATTTTAGCAAGACTTTTGATAAGGTTCCACATGGTAGACTAGTCACAAAATTAAAAGCCCATGGGATTCAAGGCAAAGTGGCAAGTTGAATCCAAAATTTGCTCAGAGGCAGGAAGCAAAGGGTAATGTTGATGGGTGTTTTTACATAAGAACATAAGAAATAGGAGCAAAAATATGGCCCCTCCAGCCTGCTCTGCCATTTAATAAGATCATGGACTCAGCTCCACTTCCCTGTCCGCTCCCCATAACCCCTTAATCACTTATTGGTTAAGAAACTGTCTATTTCTGTCTTAAATTTGATCAATGTCCCGGCTTCCAGAGCTCTCTGGGCAGCGAATTCCACAGATTTACAACCCTCTGAGAGAAGAAATTTTTCCTCATCTCAGTTTTAAATGGACGGCCCCTTATTCTAAGATTATGCCCTCAGTTCTAGTCTCCCCTATCAGCGGAAACATCCTCTTTTGCATCCACCTTGTCAAGCCCCTTCTTAATCTTATATGTTTCGAAAAGATCACCTCTCATTCTTCTGAATTCCAATGAGTAGAGGCCCAACCTCCTCAACCGTTCCTCATAAGTCAGTCCCCTCATCTCCAGAATCAACCGAGTGAACCTTCTCTGAACTGCCCCCAAAATAAGTATATCCTTTCATAAATCTGGAAACCAAAACTGCACACAGTATTCCAGGTGTGGCCTCACCACAGTAGCAAGACTTCCATGCTTTGCAATGAACATAAGAACATAAGAACATAAGAATTAGGAACAGGAGTAGGCCATGTAGCCCCTTGAGCCTGCTCCGCCACTCAACAAGATCATGGCTGATCTGGCCGTGGACTCAGCTCCACTTACCCGCCCGCTCCCCGTAACCCTTAATTCCCTTATTGGTTAAAAAGCTATCTATCTGTGACTTGAATACATTCAATGAGCTAGCCTCAACTGCTTCCTTGGGCAGAGAATTCCACAGATTCACAACTCTCTGGGAGAAGAAATTCCTTCTCAACTCGGTTTTAAATTGGCTCCCCCGTATTTTGAGGTTGTGCCCCCTAGTTCTAGTCTCCCCGACCAGTGGAAACAACCTCTCTGCCTCTATCTTGCCTATCCCTTTCATTATTTTAAATGTTTCTATAAGATCACCCCTCATCCTTCTGAACTCCAACGAGTAAAGACCCAGTCTATTCAATCTATCATCATAAGGTAACCCCCTCATCTCCGGCATCAGCCTCGTGAATCGTCTCTGAACCCCCTCCAAAGCTAGTATATCCTTCCTTAAGTAAGGTGACCAAAACTGCACGCAGTACTCCAGGTGTGGCCTCACCAATACCCTATACAGATGCAGCAGGATCTCCCTGCTTTTGTACTCCATCCCTCTCGCAATGAAGGCCAACATTCCATTCGCCTTCCTGATTACCTGCTGCACCTGCACACTAACTTTTTGGGATTCATGCACAAGGACCCCCAGGTCCCTCTGCACCACAGCATGTTGTAATTTCTCCCCATTCAAATAATATTCCCTTTTACTGTTTTTTTCCCAAGGTGGATGACCTCACACTTTCCGACATTGTATTCCATCTGCCAAACCTTAGCCCATTCGCTTAACCTATCTAAATCTCTTTGCAGCCTCTCTGTGTCCTCTACACAACCCGCTTTCCCACTAATCTTTGTGTCATCTGCAAATTTTGTTACACTATACTCTGTCCCCTCTTCCAGGTCATCTATGTATATTGTAAACGGGTGTGGTCCCAGCACCGATCCCTGTGGCACACCACTAACCACCGATTTCCAACCCGAAAAGGACCCATTTATCCCGACTCTCTGCTTTCTGTTCGCCAGTCAATTCTCTATCCATGCTAATACATTTCCTCTGACTCCGCGTACCCTTATCTTCTGCAGTAACCTTTTGTGTGGCACCTTATCGAATGCCTTTTGAAAATCTAAATACACCACATCCATCGGTACACCTCTATCCACCATGCTCGTTACATCCTCAAAGAATTCCAGTAAATTAGTTAAACATGATTTCCCCTTCATGAATCCATGCTGCGTCTGCTTGATTGCACTGTTCCTATCTAGATGTCCCGCTATTTCTTCCTTAATGATAGTTTCAAGCATTTAACAGATGTTAAACTAACCGGCCTATAGTTACCTGCCTTTTGTCTGCCCCCTTTTTTAAACAGAGGCGTTACATTAGCTGCTTTCCAATCCACTGGTACCTCCCCAGAGTCCAGAGAATTTTGGTAGATTATAACGAATGCATCTGCAATAACTTCCGCCATCTCTTTTAATACCCTGGGATGCATTTCATCAGGACCAGAGGACTTGTCTACCTTGAGTCCCATTAGCCTGTCCAGCACTACCCCCCTAGTGATAGTGATTGTCTCAAGGTCCTCCCTTCCCACATTCCTGTGACCAGCAATTTTTGGCTTGGTTTTTGTGTCTTCCACTGTGAAGACCGAAGCAAAATAATTGTTTAAGGTCTCAGCCATTTCCACATTTCCCATTATTAAATCCCCCTTCTCATCTTCTAAGGGACCAACATTTACTTGAGTCACTCTTTTCCGTTTTATATATCTGTAAAAGCTTTTACTATCCGTTTTTATGTTTTGCGCAAGTTTACCTTCGTAATCTATCTTTCCTTTCTTTATTGCTTTCTTAGTCATTCTTTGCTGTCGTTTAAAATTTTCCCAATCTTCTATTTTCCCACTAACCTTGGCCACCTTATAAGCATTGGTTTTTAATTTGATACTCTCCTTTATTTCCTTGGTTATCCACGGCTGGTTATCCCTTCTCTTACCGCCCTTCTTTTTCATTGGAATATATTTTTGTTGAGCACTATGAAAGAGCTCCTTAAAAGTCCTCCATTGTTCCTCAATTGTGCCACCGTTTAGTCTGTGTTTCCAGTCTACTTTAGCCAACTCTGTCCTAATCCCACTACAGTCCCCTTTGTTTAAGCATAGTACGCTCGTTTGAGACACTACTTCCTCATCCACAATCTGTATTACAAATTCAACCATACTGTGATCACTCATTCCGAGAGGATCTTTTACTAGGAGATCGTTTATTATTCCTGCCTCATTACACAGGACCAGATCTAAGATAGCTTGCTCCCTTGTAGGTTCTGTAACATACTGTTCTAAGAAACAATCCCGTATGCATTCTATGAATTCCTCCTCCAGGCTACCCTGTGCGATTTGATTTGACCAATCGATATGTAGGTTAAAATCCCCCACGATTACTGCCGTTCCTTTTTCACATGCCTCCATTATTCCCTTGATTATTGCCCTCCCCACTGTGAAGTTATTATTTGGGGGCCTATAAACTACACCCACCAGTGACTTTTTCCCCTTACTATCTCTAATCTCTGATCAATAATTCAACATTTTGTTCATTAGAGCCAATATCGTCTCTCACAACTGCCTTGATATCATCCTTTATTAACAGAGCTACCCCACCTCCTTTCCCTTCTTGTCTATCTTTCCGAATGGTCAGATACCCCTGTATGTTTAATTCCCAGTCTTGGCCACCCTGCAACCACGTTTCTGTAATGGCCACCAAATCATACCCATTTGTAATGATTTGTGCCGTCAACTCATTTACTTTATTTCGAATGCTGCGTGCGTTTAGGTAAAGTGTTTTAATACTAGTTTTTAAACCATGATTTTTAGTTTTGACCCCTCCTGCAGCCCCTTTATATTCAGTGGTCCTTTTTGTTTTTTGCCTTGGGTTTCTCTGCCCTCCACTTTTACTCATGTCCTTGCTGTCTTTTGCTTTTGTCTCCTTTTTGTTTCCCTCGGTCTCCCTGCATTGGTTCCCATCCCCCTGCCATATTAGTTTAACTCCTCCCCAACAGCACTAGCAAACACTCCCCCTAGGACATTGGTTCTGGTCCTGCCCAGGTGCAGACCGTCCGGTTTGTACTGGTCCCACCTCCCCCAGAACCGGTTCCAATGCCCCAGGAATTTGAATCCCTCCCTGCTGCACCACTGCTCAAGCCACGTATTCATCTGAGTATCCTGCGATTCCTACTCTGACTTGCACGTGGCACTGGTAGCAATCCTGAGATTACTACTTTTGAGGTCCTCCATTTTAATTTAGCTCCTAGCTCCTAAATTCGTATTTGTAGGACCTCATCCCTTTTTTTTACCTATATCGTTGGTACCAATGTGCACCATGACAACTGGCTGTTCACCCTCCCTTTTCAGAATGTCCTGCACCCGCGCCGAGACCCTTGCACCAGGGAGGCAACATACCATCCTGGAGTCTCGGTTGCGGCCGCAGAAACGCCTATCTATTCCCCTTACAATTGAATTCCCTATCACTATCGCTCTCCCACTCTTTTTCCTGCCCTCCTGTGCAGCAGAGCCACCCACGGTGCCATGAACTTGGCTGCTGCTGCCCTCCCCTGATGAGCCATCCCCCTCAACAGTACTCAAAGCAGTGTATCTGTTTTTCAGGGGGATGACCACAGGGGACCCCTGCACTACCTTCCTTGCACTGCTCTTCCTGCTGGTCTTCCATTCCCTAGCTGGCTGTGGACCCTTCACCTGTGGTAAGACCAGCTCGCTACACGTGCTACTCACGTCATTCTCAGCATCGTGGATGCTCCAGAGTAAATCCACCCTCAGCTCCAATTCCGCAACGCGGACCGTCAGGAGCTGGAGGCGGATACACTTCCCGCACACGTAGTCGTCAGGGACACCGGAAGTGTCCCTGAGTTCCCACATGGTACAGGAGGAGCATATCACGTGACCGAGCTCTCCTGCCATGACTAAATCTTAAATACACTTAAATTGGCAACAACAATGTTAAAGTTTACTCACTGTTATAGAAGAGAAAAAAGAAAAACTGCTCACCAATCAGCAGCCAATCACTTACCCCCTTGGCTGTGATGTCACCTTTCTGTTTCTTTCTACTTCTTTTTTGCCTTCTCCCTGTAGCTGCACAAGCCATGCCTCTCCACGCACCTCCTCGACGCTGCTCCCGACTGCCGCCGACGCTGGTCCCCGGACTCCCTGCTGTGCCTTTTATAGGCCTCTCCACGCACCTCCTCGACGCTGCTCCCGACTGCCGCCGACGCTGGTCCCCGGACTCCCTGCTGTGCCTTTTATAGGCCTCTCCACGCACCTCCTCGACGCTGGGCCCGACTGCCGCCGGCCAAGATACCATTGGCCTTCCTGATCACTTGCTGTACCTGCATACTAACCTTTTGTGTTTCATGCACAAGTACCCCCAGGTCCCTCTGTACTGCAGCACTTTGCAATTTTTCTCCATTTACTTAATAACTTGCTCTTTGATTTTTTTCTGTCAAAGTGCATGACCTCACATTTTCCAACATTATACTCCATCTGCCAAATTTTGGCTAATTTTTGTGATTGGAAGGTTGTATCCAGTGGAGGTCCGCAGGGCTCAGTGCTGGGTCCCTGGCTTTTTGTGGTATATATCAATGATTTAGACTTGAATGTTGGGGGTATGATTAAGAAGTTTGCAGATGATACTAAAATAGGCCGTGTGGTTGATAATGAAGACGAAAGCTGCGGACTGCAGGAAGTTATCAATGAACTGGTCAGGTGGGCAGAACAGTGGCAAATGGAAATCAATCTGGAGAAGTGTGAGGTAATACATTTGGGGAGGGCTAACAAGGTAAGAGAATACACATTAAATGGTAGGACATTGAAAAGTGTGGAGGAACAAAGAGACCTTGGAGTGCATGTCCACAGATCCTTGAAGGTAGCAGGATAGGTAGGTGGTTAAGAAGGCATACGGAATACTTGCCTTTATTAGTCAAGGCATAGAATATAAGAGCAGGGTGGTCTTTCACTTAGTCTGGAGATCAAAAATGGACCATGTCCGCAGAGACACGATGTACAAATCTCTGGACAAGGGGGGAAAGGACGTTCCGAACGTGGCCCTCATCCTGATGGCCACCTTTGTGTGCGACTGCATCAAGCTGTGCATAGACCCTTCGTACGCAAACGCCGAGATTCTATCTGTCCCCGGTGTTGCGAAGGATGGGTCTGGCCAGGCTGCCATGGAACGCTCTGAGCAGTTGGACCATGCCTCAGCACCTGTCCTTCGTGGAAAATGTTTTCAAGAAAAACACTTGTGACCACAAGGCCACAAAGCAGTGGTCGGCACGCAAGGTCCTGGATGCCTTACAAAAGAAGGCGATGATGGATCCTGTCGGGTGGTTCCCCGAGCAGACTGTCGAACCCGTTTGGCAGAATGTCTCACTGCCAGAACTTTCACATAAGCACCAAGGCGTAGCTTGGTTGGCGGTGAGGAGGGCCCTACCCGTCAGATCCTTCATGCACAGCCGGGGTTTCAGAGGCGCGGCACTCTGCCCCCGAGTTGGCTGTGGTGCGGACGAGACAGTCATCCATCTCCTTCGGGATTGCCCCTTTGCAAGGCAGGTCTGGAAGGAGATGCAGTGATTGCTGTCGAGGTTCATCCCGAGCAGCTCCGTAACACAGGACTCTGTGCTCTACGGGCTGTTCCCAGGGACACACACCGAGACAGACATCACCTGCTGCTGGAGGGCCATCAACCCGGTGAAAGACGCTCTTTGGTCTTGCCGAAATTTGCTGGTCTTCCACAGCAAGGAGATGTCCACGTCTGCGTGTTGCAGACTGGCGCAATCCAAGATCCAGGATTACGTGCTGAGGGACGCACTTAAAATTGGTGCAGTTGCCGCAAAGGCACGGTGGGGAAGGGCCAGAGTTTAATGCCCTTCCACCACGGTAAACCCAGGGGCTGGAATCAGTGTAAAACTCCCCTCGGGCCGTACTTGTAAACCTTTGTATACATAGAGCACCATGATCTGAAAACACCTATATAGTGCCTTGTATAATGCAAGTTCAGCAACTGTTCAGTAATATATGTTGTAAAGAAATGTAACTGTACCCTCATCCATTCCGTGTACCGTATAGTGCCACTGGTAAAGCAATTTGCTGACTGTATTACAATGTATCCTGGATTGTACTGAATTGTACCCTGAGATGTAAAGCAAGCAAATGTATTGAACGGAACTGCCGTCAGCATCCAAATGTATTGTATGGGATTGCTGACCGCATCCAAACGTACTGAACTGCCTTCCAATGTATCGTGCAAATTTTTATATGAATGAAGTATATATATTGAAATAAAAAAAAGGTTATGCTTGAACTGTACAAAACACTGGTTAGGCCACAGCTGGATTACTTTGTGCAGTTCTGGTCACCACATTACAACAAAGATGTGATTGTACTGGGGAGGGTACAAAGGAGATTTACGAGGATGTAGCCTGGACTGGAGAATTTTAGCGATGAAGAAAGATTGGATAGGCTGGGTTTGTTTCCTTTGGAACAGATGCTGAGGGGAGACCTGATTGAGATATATAAAATTATGAGGGGTCTATAGAGAGTGGATAGAAAGGACCTGTTTCCCTTAGCAGAGAGGTCAACAGCCAGGGGGCATAGATTGAAAGGAATTATGAGGAGGTTTAGAGGGGTTTTGAGGAGAATTTTTTTTCACCCAGAGGGTGGTGGGAGTCTGGAACTCACTGCCTGAAAGGGTGGTAGAGGCAGAAACCCTCTCTACTTTAAAAAGTACTTCGATGTTCACTTGAAGTGCCGTAACCTACTGCTATGGACGAAGAGCTGGAAAGTGGGATTAGGTTGGATAGCTCTTGGTCGGCCAGAGCGGACATGATGGGCCAAAATGGCCTCCTTCCGTGCTGTAAATTTCTATGATTCCCAGATTCTATGACATTAGAAAAACTTTTTTACGCAGCGAGTGGTTAGGATCTGGAATGCACGGCCTGAAAGGGTGGTGGAGGCAGACTCAATCATGGCTTTCAAAAGGGAATTGGATAAGTACCTGAAGGAGAGAAATGTGCAGGTCTACGGGGAAAGGGCAGGGGAGTGGGACTGGCTGAGGTGCTCTTGCAGAGAGCCGGCACGGGTTCGATGGGCCGAATGGCCTCTTTCATGTTGCAACTATTCTGTGATTCTATGAATTCCTGGTTTGTGCGGAGCGAGGTGATCTCTGCCAAGGGTGGAGGCTGAGGTGCTGGAACTGGACTTGGCATCTCTGGGTTAGAGAGATGGGAAAATCCCCCTCCCCCCCCCCCCCCCCGCAGAATTCCCATTCCAGGACACTGTCCCGTCACCGTTATGGAACCTGTGGATACCAGGTAGAGGATAGGGTGAGTCTTAGCTGTGATGTGCCTCAGGGTTAAAGAGCCCCTTGCCGCTCATTCAAAGGGCTGACGTGTGATAAATGGCCACAGAGCTGGAAGAGTCAATGAAGCCGAAATTCACTTGCGCAAGAAAGCTGGCGGCACTTGCCGACTTTTTGGGGCCGTTACCCCCGAAATTGTTTCAGTAGCGGCCCACTCGATTTTCACCTCAAAATATGGGTTCCATTGCTCAGGAGCCCTTCCAGAGTGCTTTTTGCAGTGGTGTGGCTGTGTTAGCTGCAGCGGGATTCCCACGGAGAAACTCAACATGCTGGTTCACTAGGTTGATTCTGGAGATGAGGTGTAAAGCATGAAACCACACGAGGCACATTTCAGGGACAAGGCCACTCTGTGACCTTAACTCTTTATTCGCAGGACTCCAGAAGTGATGACCCTGCGTGGGACCTCCTTTTTATACCTGTGTGATCAGGTAAGGAGTGTCTCCCACAAGTTCACCCCTTGTGGTCAAGGTGTGCATCTACATTGTGTGTATACAGTAATACAGTGGTGTTACATTGTAGTTACAAACATGACATCACCTTCCCCCCACAAAGTCTTACTGGGATCATAGGTTTAGTCTTTCAGGTGGTCTTCGCTCCCTCGTGGAGCGCCGCAGTTGGGGCTCTGGTTGTTGGACACTGACGTGAGTGTCTGTCACCTGTGGTGATTCCGGCCTGTCCGGGCTGACCGCAGGGACTGTGCATGCTGCTGATTGGTCTTGTTGCTCGTTCACTGGCGGTGTTGTGAGCTCCATCTCATGGTCTACTTCAGGTTCCTCTGTGTCCATGCTGAACCTTTTTTTTACTTGGTCCAGATGCTTGCGGCATATCTGGCCATTGTTGAGTTTTACTACGATGACCCTATTCCCCTCTTTGCCAATTACAGTACCTTGAGGCGTGATTGAGGACGAATACAGGATCACTTATTTCTATACATTTCCCCCTTGAATTACGGTCATGGTACTCGTTTTGTGACTTGCGCTTGCCCTCAACTATGTCAGTCAGGACTGATGGATGAGGGACAACTGAGTTTTGAGTGTCCGTGTCATGAGTCGCTCTGGGACCCCCATGAGCGAGTGCGGTCGGGATCTATAGGCCAGCAGGAGACACGATAGGCGGCATTGTAGGGAGGGTCCTTGAATCCTGAGCATACCTTGCTTAACGATTTGGACCGCACGTTCTGCCTGACCATTGGAGGCCGGCTTGAACGGCGCAGTCCTGACGTGGTTGATGCCATTGCCCGACATAAACTCCCGGAATTTGTAGCTCGTGAAACACGGGCCATTATCACTAACCAGGATGTCCGGCAAGCCATGGGTTGCAAAGATCGCACAGAGGCTTTTCATGGTGGTGGATGACGTGCATGAATTCAGAATGATGCACTCGATCTAAGTCGAGTACGCATCTACTACAATGAGGAACATCTTCCCCATGAACGGGCCCACGTAGTCAACGTGAATGCGTGACCATGGCTTGGCGGGCCAGGGCCACAGGCTGAGCAGGGCCTACCTGGGGGCATTACCCAGCTGGGCACACGTCGTGCACCTGCGAACACAGTGTTCCAGGTCTGAATCAATTCCAGGCCACCAAACGTGTGGCCAGGCAATGGCCTTCATCAGCACAATGCCTGGGTGCTCGCTGTGGAGTTCCCTGATGAATGCCTCCCTGCCCTTCTGGGGCATGACTACCCCGCTGCCCCATAGTAGGCAGTCAGCTTGGATGGAGAGTTCATCCATCCGCCTGTGGAACGGTCTGACCTCCTCAGGGCATGCTCCGTGTGCGGGCGCCCAATCCCCAGTCAGGACACATTTCTTAATCAGAGATAGGAAGGGATCTCTGTTTGTCCAGATTTTGATCTGGTGGGCTGTGATGGGGGAGCCTGCACTGCCAAAGGCATCGACAGCCATGACCATCTCAACTTTGCTCAACTGCCCCCTCGGTGGTGGCCAATGGAAGCCTGCTGGGCGCGTCAGCGCAGTTTTCAGTGCTGGGCCAGTGCTGAATGGAGTAGTCATAAGCAGCTAGCGTGAGAGCCCACCGCTGTATGCGAGCTGATGCGTTGGCATTGACAACAGGGATGTGAGTGGCTTGTGGTCCTTCTCTAACTCAAACTTCCTACCGAAGAGGTACTGATGCATTCCCCGTTCTGCTTGAGAGCGCGACCTGGAGGCATAAGCCACAGGTTGTAGCTGACCCCCAACCCCATAGGACGATGCATCACATATCAGAACTAAATGGTTACAGGGGTCGTACAGGGTCAATAACTTGTTTGAACAAAGTAGGTTTCGCACCCGATCAAAAGCCCGTTCCTGACAGTCCCCCTAAAACCAATCGCAACCCTTACAAGGAGCACTGTAGCGGCTCCAACAATGTGCTCAAGTTCGGCAGAAAGTTCCCGAAATAGTTTAACAGTCCCAGGAATGAACGCAACTCCGACGTGTTGCAGGGCCTGGGTGCTCGTCGAATCGCCTCTGTTTTGGATTCGGTGGGCTGAATCCCAATCTGCAGCAACCCTCCTGCCCAGAAACTCAAACTCAGGAGCTAAAAACACACATTTGGACTTCTTGAGTCACAGGCCTACCCGCTCCAGTTGGCGTAGCACCTCCTCCAGGTTGTGGAGGTGTTCCTCGGTGTCTCGACCCGTGATGAGGATGTTGTCCTGGAATACAATCGTTCCAGGGATGGATTTAAGCAGGCTTTCCATGTTTCTTTGAAAAATCGCGGCCGCTGATCGAATGCAAAGCGGGCACCTGTTATAAACCAACACTCCCTTGTGCGTGGTGATGGTGGTCAGTAGTTTAGGTTCGTCGGCCAGTTCTTGGGTCATATAGGCTGAAGTGAGGTCCAACTTGGTGAACAGCTTGCCGCCTGCCAGCGTGGCAAAGAGGTCCTCCGGTCTTGGGAGAGGGTATTGGTCTTGTAGGGACACCCGATTGATGGTGGCCTTGTAGTCCCCACAGATCCTAACAGCCATCCGCTTTTAGAACGGGAACGATGGGGCTCGCCCAGTCGCTGAATTCAACAGGTGAGATGATGCCCTCTCGGAACAGCCGGTCCAATTCGCTCTCGATTTTTTCCCGCATCACATACGGCACCACTCTGGCTTTGTGGTGCACTGGCCTGGCGCCCGGGTGATATGTATCACTACTTTAGTGCCTTTGAAAGTCCAGACGCCAGGTTGGAATAGTGAATCGAATTGTTGCAGAACTTGTGAGCACGAACTTCACTCCACAGATGACATTGCGTGAACATCCCCCCATTTCCAGTTCATCTCGGCTAACCAGCTTCTCCCCAACAATGCGGGACCATTGCAGGGGACAATCCAGAGCGGCAGCCGGTTCACTAGCCCATTGTGTGTGACAGCCATCATTGCACTGCCTAGCACCGGAACGATTTCTTTGGTGTAAGTCCGTAATTGTGTCTCAATCCATGCTAATTTGGGTCTACTGGCTCTGAGTGGCCATAGCTTCTCAAATTGCTGAACGCCCCAGTATCCAGCTCTATGCGTACTGGGATACTGTTCAACAAAACCCTCATCATCATTGATGGCGTTTTGGTGTATGAGCTGTGAATATTCGCCACATGGACCCACTAAACCTCGGCGTCCATCGATTTGCCCCAAAAGTCATCCTGCCTCACAGAACCCTCTTCTGGTCCATCCGCCTCATATATTAGGTTTTCTGCACATTCGAGCTAAATGGCCACTGAGATTTCAGCTTCTGCAGACAAACTGTTGGAATCTGCAAGATCTAGCTGAGTGTTTTACCTCCTGTAAGGGGTTTTCACAGGGTTGTTGTTGTGCCTTGGGTGTCTCTCTCTGGGCTTCTGCCCTCACAGCTTATGCCTGGTCTGTGAGGTACCCTGAGTGCTGCAAGAGCACCCCTGGAGAGACTGTGTCCACAGCTTATGAAGGGGGTTTTGAGACTCGTGCGTCCCCACAGCTTATGTCTAGCCTGTGAGGCACCTGTGAGTGTCAAACACTCCTAACCCCTTCTTCCCTAGCCTGTGACACACAGTTGAGCGTTTTCGAGGCGCTCCTAGCTTCCCTTACACGGTTCTGACATAAGACTCACGATCAGGAGATGTAATACAATAGAACTGAGACAAGCTGATTCCAAGAGGAACTTTAGGCTTCCAATTTATTTGGCAAGGTGTAACTCAACAAACAGCAATACACCAACAAAACAATCCCCCTAAATCCCACTAAACGGACACAACGAAAATCTTTACACCAGTTTAGCAATACAATGCCCAACCTCCCACCTTTCCTGGCCTAACTGAGTTGGGAGTTCTGGGGACCAGAGGTTATACTCACTACTTGTGCCTTCCGCAGTCTGGTGGTTTGTTTCTTCTATCTTCGGTGTCTTCGGACACTGGTTTTCCTTCAGTGTCGAGAGGCCTGTGGTTGTGGTTGTTGAATCACCAGGGCAGGGAAAATCATCACTCCTCTAATCCACTACGTCAGAAACCCCTTTTTTATAGCCAGATTATCCAGTCCGCCTCTCCTGCTGAAGTCGATTCTTCTCATTGGTGGACTTTTGATTTTTGAAAAATGCAGCAGTTTGAGGTTTTTAGGTTTTTTTCCACTGATCTTAACCTACTCAAGGTTTGAGTGGGTGTTGATTGCATTGGCCTCCTGTAGCCATTGTGCTAGTCTGGCCTGAGCCAGATATTTCTATGCCTGATGAAAAAGGTGTTGGAATATGTATGTGGCATTGTTTAAATGCTAATGTTTTCAAGGGGCAAGTTTCGAGGGTATACAGTTCCCAGACAATTTGATTAGTTCCAATGTCCAAACTGGCCCTTTTGATATTGACTCCACCCCTTTTCTTGCAGACCTTTAAAAAAATCCCAAATTCGATTAAAGTTCATAGTTTCTTCCATGTGCACTTTAGGATTTCAAACTTTCTGGTAGATACTTCCAAATTAAATTCCCTTTCCTATGAGTCCAAACACTGGGGGGGGGGGGTCTCCATTTGTGTCCCAAAGTTTTCCTTCCATCGGTTTCAATTCACAGCCCAGACTGATCCCACAGCCCTTTTCCTTCTGGGTAAAATGAGGGGGTTTTCGTCCTCCCCGACACTCCACAATGAGTTAAAGTTTCCATTGTTGGGGACAAAGGGACTATGGCCAGGAATTCCGCAATGACTGTCCCTTTGACTGCTATTAGTGGGCCCGTGCCGCATTGTCCACTGTGATGGCGTGAATGTCTGTTCAGCCTACCATTGTCTCTGTTGAGGTCCTGCTCTGGGGTCTATTGCTGCCTGGGGTATCCCTGCCTGCCTGCGGGGCTCTGAGTAGCATTGATGATGTTGACTCCCTGATCCATCGCCACGTTAGAGGCAGAATTGCGCGCCTAAATCAATTTCATCTCTTCCTCCCCCGCCATGAAAGTTTGAGCTAACAACGCCGCCGCTTCCAAGGTCAAGTCCTTGGTCTCAATTAACTTGCGAAAAATTCCCGCATGACCAATATCCTCGATAAAGAAGTCCCTTAGCATCTCCCCGCTGCAGGCGTCTGTGAACTTACAGAGGCTGGCCAAACGCTGGAGGTCCGCTACAAAGTCTGGTATGCTCTGTCCTTCATGACGTCGGTGGGTGTAGAATCTGTGTCGAGCCATGTGTCTGCTGCTCGCCGGTTTGAGGTGCTCCCCGATTAATTTGCTAAGCTCTTCAAAGGTTTTGTCCGCCGGCTTTTCGGGTGCTAGTAAGTCCTTCATGAGCGCATGAAGGACTTCAGACTTTAGTCACGAAGCTTTGCTGAAGCCTCTCGACATTGAATAAATTTAAGACAGAAATAGACAGTTTCTTAACCGCTAAAGGAATAAGGGGTTATGGGGAATAAGGGGTTATGGGGAGCGGGCAGGGAAGTGGGCCTGAGTCCATGATCGGATCAGCCATGATCGCATTAAATGGCGGAGCAGGCTCGAGGGGCCGAATGGCCTACTCCTGCTCCTATTTCTTATGTTCTTATGTAATGTGTTGCTAATGAGCCAGCTGCACCCCGGCCTTCTTAAAGGCCAAGGTTTGCAGCAAGGCCCTGAGGAGAGGAAGAAGTTGAGTTTGACCATGGCTGCTGTGAGACGAGCAAGGAGGGCAAGTCGCTTCACAGATACGGAGCAGGACACCCTGATGCAAGGTGTGGAGGACAGGAGAAGACTCCTGTATCCGGTTGTGGGGAGACCAACAAGACAGGTCCTCAATAATGCATGAAGGGAGATAGCGGGGGAGGCCTCAAGCACCTCCATCCATCAGAGAACTGAACCTTCCCATGCAGTGCAGGAAAGTGTTCCACGACATCATCCATCTTGTGAAAGTGAGTACCTGTTCCACCAACTGCTGACCTTGCATCTGGGAGCCTCTCCTTCAATATGCTCTTATTTCCCATACACACTCTTTTGTCACTCAAGCAGCATTTCATTGTTCACGCCTTTATACATATATATGTGTGTTCTCACAATGGAGGCTCCCTTTCATCTCACACTTACAGCTGCATGTCAGGGACAAACACTTATGCACTCATTTCTGATGTGTCATCATCATAATCATCATCATTATAGGCAGTCCCTCGAAATTGAGGAAGACTTGCTTCTGTAGGGGTAAAAAGGAGGCTTCTCTCCCTTGGGGTGGATTAACTGATATAGTTAATCGACACCTCGCCCAGCTCCCATTGTAAAACGACCACGGAAGTAAACAAACGAAACCTCAGGTTTACCGATTTTATTACGAACAATACACGGGAAGGTAGTGTCTAAACCTTCAAAATACAAGAGTTTTCAAGTATAATTTATACAGGTTTTGGAGAGGAGTTACCCTCCAACAAAATCATCAATAGGTCTATTGCTATTCAGCGGAGTTACATTGATTTGTTGACTCTTATCAGACTGGCTCCGAGTGGTATTATTTTCCCTCTACCCCAGTCTTTGTGTCGCCTAGAGTAACTGTACCAAAATACTGGCTTCCTTATCTCTTCCTCAGAGAATCAAAAGCTGCTGACTTTGGCTGTTTAAGTGTTACTAAGATTAAGGATACAGTTGAATGCGTGATTGCTTTGTGCTATAATTACTTAAGCAAGTGTGAAATACATTGGCAATTTCTCAGACCTAATACTGATTAGTTCACTATCTTCAGCATTGTTCTGACCACCTATTTGCAACTCTTACAGTTTATCCCTTACACTTGCTTCCACTCTAAAAGTGAGTTCTCAGGTGACTGAACAATCCAATATGGGAATTACAGTCTCTGTCACAGGTGGGACAGACAGTGGTTGAGGGAAGGGGTGGTTGGGACAGGTTTGCCGCACACTCTTTCCGCTGCCTGCGCTTGATTTCTGCATGCTCTCGGCGACGAGACTCGAGGTGCTCAGCGCCCTCCCGGATGCTCTTCCTCCACTTAGGGTGGTCTTTAGCCAGGGACTCCCAGGTGTCGGTGGGGATGTTGCACTTTATCAGGGAGACTTTGAGCGTGCCCTTGAAATGTTTCCTCTGCTCACCTTGGGCTCGCTTGCCGTGTAGGAGTTCCGAGTAGAGCGCTTGCTTTGGGAGTCTCGTGTCACGCATGCGGACAATGTGGCCTGCCCAATGGAGCTGGTCGAGTGTGGTCAGTACCTCAGTGCTGGGGATGTTGGCCTGATCGAGAACACTGATGTTGCCATCACAGTGGTACTCACCAACCATTCTATGTTTTGCCAAACTGGCTCACAATAGAGCGGAGCAAAAGAGGACTGGTGGTGACGAGACAGACACACAGGTCCTCACATCCTAGTAGGAGAGGGGTGAGGCACTCGTGGGCAGACATGGTGCCTTCCCTGTGGGCCCGGGTAGTGCTGACGCCGATGTGGGTAAGTGAAGGCCCTCCTTTAATGCGCTCTCTCCCTGAATGCGCCAGTGCCCACTGTGCTTTTCCTTCTGGAAATCTGCTCGTTGCAGGCTCCCTGCGTCGATCCCCCACCTCCCCCTCACGGCAGCCCTTCTCCCATTTATGCTTGCAGATGACAGACCGAGTGGCAGCACAGTCGCCAGTCATGACAGACGTCGGAGAGCAGTTGGAGGCCTGTATCACAGCCTTCTTGACAGAAGCCCTCCAATTTGAAGTCATAGCAGTGAGGAAATTGCGGGTTCAAGGCCTGCTGAGAGCATCCACTGCACTCTGACCTTTGGGGGTTCCACTGAGGAGGAAGAGGAGGACACTGCTGGCAGCACCATGTCACCGCTCCCGCCCACACCCACCAGCTCAGCTACTGGGAGTACGCGGTCCGATCTAGTTCAGATAGTACGGGGATCTGCACTGGGTGTCGCACCGGGGCCTAGCGAGCTGCAGCATGCTGACGGGGCTAGGCGACCTCGGGTGGCATCTCTCCGGGGGGGCGAGTCCGCACCGGAGTTCTGCCGAGGAGGACTCAGACGATGCCATCGATGTAGCGGCTTATGAACAAAGGGTGGAGGCCATGCACGCCCAGATGTTGGAGGCACTGACGAGGGTGCCCGAGAGGCTGTCGGAAGTGGTGAGGAGTGTGGAGGAGTCCGCCTCCCACATACTCGACAGCTCTGTGCACACCATGGAGCCCATCGTTGCCAGTGTGCAGGCGATGGTGGACTCCCAGAGAGACCGAGCGGATCCAGCTGTGATGCCGCAAACTGCCGGTGATGTGGCAGCTGCCATTGCAGCACAGGAGCGAGGGAACGAGCGTATCGATGCTGGATTGGAGAGGGTGGTCGCGGCCCTGGTAGCTCAGTATGCTCTTATGCTCTCTGGGCAACAGGCCACGGAGCATCTTACTGCTGCCACGGAGTGGCACACTGCTGTCATGGAGTGTCACACTGCTGTCACGGAGTGTCACACTGCTGTCATGGAGTGTCACACTGCTGTCATGGAGTGTCTTACTGCCGTCACGGAGTGTCTTACTGCTGTCACGGAGTGTCTTACTGCTGTCACGGAGTGTCACACTGCTGTCACGGAGCGTCTTACTGCTGTCACGGAGTGTCACACTGCTGTCATGGAGTGTCTTACTGCTGTCATGGAGTGTCACACTGCTGTCACGGAGCGTCTTACTGCTGTCACGGAGTGTCACACTGCTGTCATGGAGTGTCTTACTGCTGTCATGGAGTGTCTTACTGCTGTCACGGAGTGTCACACTGCTGTCATGGAGGGTCACACTGCTGTCATGGAGTGTCTTACTGCTGTCACGGAGTGTCACACTGCTGTCATGGAGGGTCACACTGCTGTCATGGAGTGTCTTACTGCTGTCACGGAGTGTCACACTGCTGTCACGGAGTGTCTTACTGCTGTCACGGAGTGTCACACTGCTGTCAGGATAGGCACACATGAGAGGGGTTATAAAGAGATGCACAGAGGTAAAAAATAATCCTTTGTGTTAGTTTAGGGTTGTATTTTTGTTTCTGTTGTGTTTCTGCACTGATCTTGATCACATGATCAATCTTTATTTTTTGCACCAATATCTGGGCAGGAGTCTCATTTGGGAGTGGGCAGTTCTGTGTGAGGGCACTCACTGGGATGGCCATGGAAAGTGGGAGTTGAAGGGTCGTGTGTGGATGGGATTATGTGAATCGAGCAGCTATCAGACACAGCTACACCTCCCTTGCAGGGTCGCAATGGGGACAGTACCTCCTGGGACTGGGTGGTGACCGGGATCATCCACACCCTCCCCCCACTCCTCCGCCTCCGCCCCTCCGCCACTCCTCCTCCTCCGGCTCCTCCCCCTCTCCTCCTCTCCCCTCCTCCTCCTCTCCTCCTCCTCCTCTTGCTCCTCCTCCTCCTCTCCTCCTCCTCCTCCTCTCCTCCACCTCCCGCCCTCCTCCTCCTCCTCCTCCTCCTCCTGCCCTCCTCCTCTTCCCCTCCTCCTCCTCCTCCCCTCGCCCCTCTCCTCCTCCCCTCCTCCTCTCCTCCTCCTCTCCCCCTCCTCCTCCTCTCCTCCTCCTCCTCTTGCCCTCCTCCTCCTCCTCCTCCTCCTCCTCCTCCTCTCCTCCACCTCCCGCCCTCCTCCTCCTCCTCCTCCCGTCCTCCTCCTCTTCCCCTCCTCCTCCTCCCCTCGCCCCTCTCCTCCTCCCCTCATCCTCTCCTCCTCCTCCTCCCCCTGCTCCTTCTCCTCCCCTCCTCCTCCTCCTATCCTCCTCCTCCTCCTCCCCCTCCTCCTCCTCCTCTCCTCGCCCCCCCTCCTCCTCCCCCTCCTCCTCTCCTCTCTCTCCCTCCTCCCTCTCCTCCTCCTCCTCCTCTCCTCCTCGCCCCCCCTCCTCCTCCCCCTCCTCCGCCCCTCCTCTGCTCCTTCTCCTCCTCCTCCTCCCCCCACTCCTCCCTCTCCTCCCCCTCCTCCTCCTCCGCCCCTCGCCCCCTCCTCCTCCCCCCTCCTCCGCCCCTCCTCTGCTCCTTCTCCTCCTCCTCCTCCCCCCACTCCTCCCTCCTCCGCCCCTTGCCCCCTCCTCCTCCCCCTCCTCCGCCCCTCCTCTGCTCCTCCTCCTCCTCCTCCTCTCCTCCTCCTCCTCCTGCTCCTCCCCCTCCTCATCCTCTCCTCCTCCTACTCCTCCCCCTCCCCTCCCCTCCTCCTCCTCCTCCCCATCCTCCTCCTCCCCTCCCCCTCCTCCTCTCCTCCTCCTCCCCCTCTCCCTCCTCCTCCTCCTCCCCCTACTCCTCCCCCTCCCCTCCTCCTCCTCCTCTCTCCTCCTCCTCCCTCCTCATCATCATCATCATCATCATCAGGTGGTACTGCTAGCTTGACCTCCAGCGGATGTCCTCATGAGGGCCAGATTGAGCAGCATGCAGCAGACCTGCGAGGTGCCACCAGACCGGTCCAGGCAATGGAACCTTTGTTTGAGGATCCCCATGCAGTGCTCGGTGATGCACCTGGTGCCACAATGAGCATCGTTGTTCGCATGCTCTGCCGCTGTCCGGGGGTTCCGCAGTGGAGTGAGCAGCCAGGTGGACAGGGGATATCCCTTGTCGCCAAGCAGCCAACCACAATCCTGATTTGGGCCGGTGAAGAGGGCGGGCACACTGATCTGGCGCAGAATGAACGAATTACGGCTGCTGCCTGGGTACCTGGCATCGACTGCCAGGATCCGACGCTGGTGGTCACACTCGAGCTGAACATTGAGCGAGTGGAAGCCCTTGCGGCTCACAAAGGTCTCGGGGTGGTTGTGGTGCCCCCAGCCCAACGTGTGTGCAGTCAGTCGCACCTGCACTCTCGGGAACCCTGCAATTTGGGCAAAGCCGGCCTGCCGTTCCACCTGCTTGTCCCTCGTCATGGGGAATGATGTGTAGTCCGCCCTTCTCCTGTAGAGTGCATCCGTCACCCACCGGATACAGCGGTGTGCGGAGAACTGCGAAATGTTTCCGATGTCTGCAGTGGCAGGCTGGAAAGATCCTGTGGCATAGAAGGTCAAAGCGATGGTGACCTTGGTCTCAATGGTCAGGGCGGCCCTGAGCCTTGTGTGGGGCTCGAGATCTTGTCGCATCACATCATCCTTTCTGAATCTCAGCCTTCGCAGGCATTGTTCTTCACTGAGCTGAAGAAAGGAGAACTGAGGTCTGTAGACCTTTTTTTTTCAAAATATACCTTATTCATATAAAAATTTGCACGATACATTGGAAGGCAGTTCAGTACATTTGGGTGCAGTCAGCAATTCCATACAATACATTTGGATGCTAACGGCAGTTCCGTTCAATAGATTTGCTTGCTTTACATTTCGAGGTACGTTTCAGTACAATCCAGGATACATTGTAATACAGTCATCATATTGCTTTACCAGTGGCACTATACGGTACACGGAATGGGTGAGGGTACAGTTACATTTCTTTGCAACATATATTACTCAACAGAACTTGCATTATACAAGGCACTATATAGGTGTTTTCAGATCATGGTGCTCTATGTATACAAAAGGTTTACAAGTACAGCCCGAGGGGAGTTTTATACTGATTCCAGCCCCTGGGTTTACCGTGGCGGAAGGGCATTAAACTCTGGCCCTTCCCCACCGTGCCTTTGCGGCGACTGCACCAATTTTAAGTGCGTCCCTCAGCACGTAATCCTGGGCCTTGGATTGCGCCAGTCTGCAACACGCAGACGTGGACATCTCCTTGCTCTGGAAGACCAGCAAGTTTCGGCAAGACCAAAGTGCGTCTTTGAGCGGGTTGATGGCTCTCCAGCAGCAGGTGATGTCTGTCTCGGTGTGTGTCCCTGGGAACAGCCCGTGGAGCACAGAGTCCTGTGTTACGGAGCTGCTCGGGATGAACCTCGACAGCAACCACTGCATCTCCTTCCAGACCTGCCTTGCAAAGGGCAATCCCAAAGGAGATGGATGACAGTCTCGTCCGCACCACAGCCAACTCGGGGGCAGAGTGCCGTGCCTCTGAAACCCCGGCTGTGCATGAAGGATCTGACGGGTAGGGCCCTCCTCACCGCCAACCAAGCTACGCCTTGGTGCTTGTGTGAAAGTTCTGTAGACCTTTTGAGAGTAGGATCTCCTTTCGCCAGGTCTGC